>NC_133666.1:125799827-126540964 GCF_037893015.1 Macrotis lagotis | reverse complement strand
AGACGAGAGAGAGAGGGAGAGAGAGAGAGAGAGAGGGAGAGAGAGAGAGAGAGAGAGAGAGAGAGAGAGAGAGAGAGAGAGAGAGAGGGAGGGAGAGAGAGAGGGAGGGAGGGAGGGGAGAGAGAGAGGGAGGGAGAGAGAGAGAGAGAGAGAGGGAAGGAGAGAGAGGGAGGGAGAGAGAGGGAGAGAGAGAGAGAGAGAGAGAGAGAGGGAGAGAGAGGGAGGGAGAGAGAGAGGGAGGGAGGGAGGGAGGGAGAGAGGGAGAGGAGGGAGAGAGAGAGAGAGGGGAGAGAGAGAGGGAGAGAGAGGGAGGGAGAGGGAGAGAGAGAGAGAGAGAGGGAGAGAGAGAGAGAGGAGAGAGAGAGAGAGAGAGAGAGAGAGAGAGAGAGAGAGAGAGAGAGAGAGAGAGAGACTACTTCCGGATCACCCACGACTTTTTCCGGAGTCGCTGCCTGAGGAAAGCGGAAGTGTCCCGGCCGGAGGCGCCTGACTTTAGAAAAGGAAGCAAAAGAGAAGAAGAGAGTCCGGACTTTCCGGGGGCTCCGGGCTCCCTGCGGCCGTCGGGAGGGCGGGGGGGCCTTGCCCCTCCCCCGCTCTGGGGGTCCGGGGATGGCGACGGCGGGGGCGGCTCAGGAGAAACAGTTCCCCCCGGCGCTGTTGAGTTTCTTCATTTACAATCCTCGCTTCGGCCCCCGGGAAGGAGAGGTAGCTGGGGGGAGGGGAGGTCTGTCTGTCTGTCTGTCTGTCTGTCAGTCTGCGGGGGGGGATGGGAGGACTGGCGGCGCCCTGGAGGGAGGGTCGGGGGGCAGTCCGAGACACCCCGATGGGTGCGCCGAGCCCCCCTCTGCCTGAAAGACCGGGAACTTGGATGGGGAAAATGATTTGATGTCCTTTTGCCCTCCAAGGTGAGCATTTCCCTCGGTTCCTTCAGAATACTCCCCCGAGGTGGCGTTGCTAGGTTGCCAGAGGGATTCGGGACGGTCCGGCCGAGAACCGCTGGCCACAGCTGTGTGGACCTTGCGGACTTGGCCGGGGGCTTTGACAGCTGTTGGCATCCAAACATCGCTCCTCCCCTTTCCCCTCCCCCTCTTCCCTCCTCTTCCTCCTTTTCCCCATCCCCTTGCTCCCTCTTTCCCCAATCACTATCCTGACCTTATAGAACCAGATCTTTTCCCCACAAAATCTTATTTTGTTAACTTCCCAAAGTTTAGGACTTGTAGAGATTCTTTGGATGGACTTTTTTTGTTTTTTTCTGTCCGAGCTCTCTTTCATCATTGTTGGGGGAATTAAGATACACAGGAACTTTATACCTAATGGAGGGTAATTTGACAGCGAGGCTCCCCGCACGGATTTTTAGTTAAAATCCTGGCTTCGAAAAGTTGTTTTTTTCCAAATTTTTATCTGCAGAAGTTTGTTTTGTTTAGGATTAGCTTGGCTCTTCTATGAGTTGCTAATCACAAACTTTTTGAAAGGCCACCAACTTTTAAATGTTTCTGAGATTCGCTACTACCAATTCTTAGGAAAGTAGGTGGTATAAAATTAACATAGGAATATGGACCTGAATTTCGATTTCATTGGTAAAACTGAATCAGGTGGGCACCTTGCTTGCTGCTTAAAAATCTGAAAAAGCCTCCTGAAACTCTCAGAGGTTAAAGTGACTCCTCCAAAGTCACACAGTCTGAAATATAGAATATGTTCGATGTATTTGAACCCAAGTCTTCCTGACTGAAGCCAGTTCTCAATTTACTAAGCCACACAATGTCTTAAAATTGAGATTAAGAAGGCGAAAATTCAACGTTGGTGCTTTTAGGGAAAATCGTTTGTTGTTACTTTCTGCTAAGGCTGAACTCAGAATAGACTAGTGATAGCTAAATTGAAAGAACAATTTTTGAGAGGACTGGGCCTCTGGCTTTGTTTTTAATTTGAAAGAGGAGATGGAAAGTTGGTCTTCAGCTTTACCTTTTTTTTAGAATCAAACCTTTTTTTATATAAACAAGTTCTGTCTTTAATTTTTAGGAAGAAAAGAAGATTCTGTTTTATCATCCAAATGAAGTGGAAAAGAATGAAAAAATTAGAAATGTTGGATTATGTGAGGCTATTGTACAGTTTACAAGGTAATACTTTGTAATTATCATATTGCACAGCTCACTGAAGTCTTAAAGCTGTCTTAGAGAATTTTCCCAAATTTTTTTTTATCCTTTTTAGGACCTTTAGTCCAACAAAACCTGCAAAATCCTTACACACACAGAAGAATAGACAGTTCTTCAATGAACCAGAAGAAAATTTCTGGATGGTCATGGTACTTAATACACAATGTATATCTTTTTCAAATATTTATGGTATATTAAAAATTTGAAACATATCCTATTTAATGCTGATGATTGGTTCTAGGAAAGTATTTCATTCCATGGGAATGATGTTATAAACCAACTGTGAACCAAATAACTTTTTAGGAGAAGTTTACATCGTGGTAGGATGTGGTTGTAATGCATTAATACTGTTCTCATCAAATGACAATTCAATGCAACCAAATTGGGATATGTCTGCAGATAGCATTTATAAAGTAAGATTAAAAGCCAGGCTATTGTGGCATTGGATGATTTTTTTTAGAATCTTTTAAAAATTATAATTATGTAAGGCAATGGGGGTTAAAAGTGACTTGCCCAAGGTCACAGAGCTAGGCAATTATTAAGTGTCTGAGGCTGGATTTGAACTCAGGTCCTCCTGAATCCAGGACTGGTGCTCTCTCCACTGTACCACCTAACTGTCCCTGCACCATAGAATTAACAGTAAGATTGAATTTTACTTTAAAACATCAAGCAAATTTCTCATGAAAAGTATTTGTTTTTGTACCTATTTTGGTAAGCCATTAGGAATTTGAATATGTTTAGCAAGTCAAAAAAAAAAGATTATAGAAATTGAAGTAGAGATAAAACAAGCAACCCATAAATTTTATAATTTAATTTTTATCAATTGATGTAGGTTGTACGAAATCCCATGATTGAGAAACATGGTAAGGATGGAAAACCAATTGTTGAATATCAAGAGGAAGAGTTGTTGGTAATTATAACTTTTTAGTTCTTTTTTAGAATAATTTGTAAAATATTGTTATAAATATATATACTTAGTTTTAAGAATTATTAGGTCACAAATTAAATTCTTGCTATCTTCTCAGTGCATATTGAGATGTTTTCGAATATACTTAATAATAGATTATCTTTATATAGTATCTTAATAAAATACATTACATATGTTTCATTATTTGATTTTCACAGAAACTCGGAAAGATAAGTAGTTTAAGTGGTATGGTAGGGTAGTGTCTAAACATATGACTTCACTGATATATATATATATATATATATCTATGTGAGAAAATTCTCCCTACATATTCAGAGACACTTTCTCTATAATTTATTTTTCTTAGACAGTTGCTTAGAGCACAAGAGAGTAAATGACTTGTCTAGGGTTACCCAATATAGGGATTTGAACCTAGGTCTTTTTGACTCTCTTGCCAGCTTTTTTATCTACTTTATGATAATACTTTTTGCTTTAAATAGTGTTATCCCTGTTTTACAGATGAGGACATGGAGGCTCAAAGAAGTTTTGACTTGATAAAGATAAAATTGTAATTCAATTGAGCTAGTATTCATATCCAAATTCTCTGACTACTCCAGTTTTCCTTAAGATTGATACTTTAAAAAAAATGATTCTGCTTTACTTTCAAATTCTAGGCATAGTTCCTTGTTTGTAGTAGGCACTTGATATTTTTGGAATTGAATACAGAACTTCTTCAGAAGCAACTTTCCTAAGTAAAGTATAATCAAACCATAGAATTTAAAGGGGTCTTAAGAGGTCATTACTTTATGGATTTGAAAGGAAATATCCTTTTCTTTTTTCAAATTTAGCTACTCTGAGACCAAGTTTATAAGAATCTAAATCCTGGACCAAAAGTCAGTAAGAGAGGATATGTTTTTCTTGTGTTACATCTTGAGATTTATTCTGCATTTTTGTGTTTGTTTTTTTTTTAATTGTAGGACAAGGTGTACAGCTCTGTATTACAACAATGCTATAGCATGTACAAGGTAAGTTTAACCATATTTAGATATTGGAGAGAGTTATTAGTAGTGGATCTTGTTAAAATAATAACAGTAGCTAATAGTAGCATTTGTTCAGCACATTAACATTTATCTCTTGATCCTTACAACAATCCTAGGAATTAGGTGCTTTTATTAGCTTCATTTTACAGAAAATTTAACTGGCTTAGAATGGTTAAGTCACTTGCCTAAATCACAGAGCTGGTACATAAGGCAGGACTCAAGTTCAAGTCTAACTAGTTTCAAGTCTAGAATTTCATACACCCAGATACCTTTGCAAGAATAGATTTGGAAGTCAGGGTTCTTTTGTGCGTTCCTATCTAAGAAGAGAGAGAATTTCCATTTCTGAGAATTATCTCTGCAGTGTTTGTTTTTATAGTAACATTAGAACAAGCTTAGTTATGAAGTTATATTGATAGATGTGATTGATAGTTTTCTGCATATATCTAGAAATTTAGAATAGCTTTGTTGATTCAGAGTAAATTTCTAAACTTCAAAAAAAGGCAACTATTACAATCTTTTGGTTAACTTGTTTTGTAATTCAACAGAATGAATCTTAATAAAGACAAATTTGTTATAGAGTTGTGGAAGGTCTTAATATTGGAAAAACTGATATATTTCTATCTTTTAAACTATTAGCTTTTTAATGGTACTTTTATGAAAGCCATGGAAGAAGGAGGTGTCAAAGTTCTAAAAGAAAGATTAGAAAAATTTTTCCATCGGGTAAGTTTTATGACTTTTGTTTACATTTTCTCATTAAAGTGTTGAAGTATAGATATTAATTGAAGACAAAATTACCATAAAACATAAAAATGTAAAACAAATATCCAGATAATCAATTGCAGCAACAGCACGTGATTTGGTAGAACCAGATCAGATAAGAAAATTCTTTGGTATTGTTTTCATTGCTCCTTCAAATACCAAAAAATTGTGCAGATTAGTTGTGGGAATTCACATCTTTGGATATCATCCAGGTCTGATCTAATCCACCTATATTCAAACACAGATAGTCAATCTCTTAACCCATTGAAATTTTCTGTGAAGTTGGTACACTGGTTTCTTTTTTATGTGTCAATTCTCTTTAGTAAACAGGTATATTTGCTTAGTCAGAGTGGGAGCTTAGAACTGAACATTTATGATACTGTAAGAATGATGTACAATTAATAGTTCTGTTTGTGCTAAGTGATGTAAATATCATTATCATCTATATTTTTTTTAGATATATTGACCCTCTGAAAAAAATTCAGTTTGTGGTGGTTTTAAAGTGATTATTCCTTATTTTTCTCCCTAAAACACTTCTTGATATGTTTTAAGGGGTTCCTTTTGTTTTTGTGTATTATACCATGACATACTTCATATAATCCACAATAATGAAGATTAACTCTAGAAATACCCTTAGACTTTGTACTTACCTTCATTTTCTTGATGGTATTCCTCAGACAATCCTCTTTTATCATAGTCTAATTCACAATTTATGATTGTGTCTTTTAACTGTTCAAAGTAGTAGAATATGGACTTCTTAATGATGACCCCATTTTCAAGAACCACTAATTTACAGAATTTGGTACTTTTAAAGAAGACAACTATACATTAAATCATATGAAAGCAAAATGTAAAATATAGATTTGCTCATCCTATGTAAGGTAAGGTATACATTGTGAAGTCTGAAACACTCCACATAGTAACCTAAAATCACTGATTTACTGGGAGATTTAGGGATAAAAACAATGTTTTATGTCATTATTTATGAACCAAGATATGATTCTTAATCATAATGTAGCTCCTTTGCTTTGCTTATAACACTTATTTTGTCTCTAATAGTACCAAAAGTTTCTCCTTAAACAAATATGGAAATAATGACTATTCAAAAAACTTTTTTTTGTTTGGTAATTTTGCTGTTATTAGAGATTTTATTTAATATTAGTAAGCTTTTTTTTACTTTATATTTCCCCACAGTATTTGCAAACCCTGCATTTACAGTCATGTGACCTACTTGACATTTTTGGTGGAATCAGCTTTTTCCCATTGGATAAAATGACTTACTTGAAAATCCAGTCCTTTATTAATAAGATGGAAGAAAGCTTGAATATAGTTAAATACACTGCCTTTCTTTATAATGATCAACTTATCTGGTAGGTATTCTCCAAGTTTTAGAACTTAAAAGAAGTGCAAAAGAATATGTTTTTATTTCCTGCCATTCCTTTTCCTTTTGGTGGGTTGTTTTAGGCCAGGCACATTAAAAAATATTTTTGACACGCTGCTGTTGTTCATTTATTTTGTAACAGTTTTTCTCTCCTTCCTCTGTGATTAATTTGTCTACACTACTTAGATACTAGTTTATTCCCTACAGGATTTCCCTCTCACTCCCATTTTTGTTTGCCTGTCCTATTCCACCTTTCTTGAATTTACTTTAATTTTTAATTTCTCTTTTTAATATCATTTTTTCTTACCCATAAGATCATTGAACTAGAGCTGAAAGGGATCTTGCAGTCATTCTGTTCCGTCCCCCCATTTTACAGTGGAGGAAATTGAGTCCCAGGGAAGTTAAGTAATTTGCCCATAAGTCACACAGGTAAAAGATGTCAAAGACTGGCTTTGAACTCAAGACCTCAGAATTGGAATCAAAGATCATTTTTTGAATCTTCTTTTCTCACTTTTATTCCAACTTTTTAAAGCAAATTGTTTAACAGTTCCTTTGACAAAGAAGTTTTCCTTTATTTTGTCATCCTCATTATTTTTCTCTTTTTGACTATTCTGGATTCTATTCTCCTTTCTTCATGATATTACATATATGCACTCCAGGCTTTAGTCCAGTCCTGAATTATTGTATTTATTAATTATTTCAGCTAAGCCTTACACTTAGAAATATCATTTCACAAAAGAAATTATGTCAGATGAAAAACATGTCATGCAATGGTAGGCAAAACTTTCTCAATTTATGAGGGTCCCCAAGCTATAAAGGCCCCCATGTTGCCCCTATCTTTTCTTACCTCACTCTATTCCCAATACCAGGTTATCTTGTTTCTTATTGTCTACTAAGTACTCTAGGTTCTGACTACTCTTGGCGATTCTTATATTCTCTCTCATCTTAGGTTGCACTTCTGTGGAAGGTATACTACCTTTAGACTTGGTAGAAATGAGCTTACAATTCCTCTCTGACTTTTTCCATCTCTGCATACCACTTTTTTACCCTTCACATAAGAGATACTGATTTACTGAAAAGGGATGTTGGAAAAAAATTAAAAATTTTAAAAAGGGATCATTGGGTTTAATCCATGAGATATCAATTCTGTTCTGCCTTCTGTCTTTCACTTTTTTTTTGTTTTCTGTAAATCTTCAGCCTGTTAAGTCCTTTTGTCTTCATGATTATTTTTTATTGTTTTATCCCCTCAATTCAATTTCTCTTTTTTTAAAAAAAAAGCAATAATTAATAAAGTGAGAAATTTTATTTTAGTAGTCTTTTCTTAATAATTGTTATTCCTTACCTTTCTTATTATTTAGAATTTCTGCAAGTCAAATATTCTAATTCTATGATATTTTTGTTTTATTTTTGAAGCTTTGCTTCATGTTGAAAGTCCATCTTTTTTTTTTTTGGTACTGATTAGGCTCAGCTTTTTGAAATGTTTTTGAATTGTTTTATGATCTCATTTACTTTTTCAAACAGTCTATTTCATTCTTTCTTCCAGAATCTCATGACTGAATAATCATCCTGGATTATTTGAACTGGTTTTCTTATACATTTGAAGGTTTTTCTTTTGGTTGCTTGCAAAAATTTTTTTGTTATTGAGTTTATGAAATTTAGCCTTACTTAAGTTCCTTAAAAATACATTTGATTTTTTTTTCTGATGATATGTGGATTTGATTCATCAGTGCTTTATTCTTTACTCAAGTGTGCTACACAGCTTTCTTGTATTATTTTCTGCAATATGGTATTCAGATTTTTAAATTTGTCCCATTCTTCTCTGTTATTCCATATGTATTTTGTCTTCAGGGTCAGTTTCTTGGAATTTGCATTTTATAGGTAATACTTTTTGCTTTTTTTTCTGCCCCAGATTTTTCTACTTTAGTATTTTTATGTTCCAAATCTGTCATTTTTTCCCCTTTCAGAACCTCTGCTTCTTTGGAGAAAATACCTTTTAAATTTTATATTCTATTTTTATTACTTTAATTATGTTTCAAATTTTGATTTCTGATTTAATCTAAATTCCTAATATCTTCTTTTAACAGTTTGCTTCTTTTTTGAATATATATGATCTTGTTCATCATATAACCCAGAAAAGAAAATCTTTAAAAAAAAAAAAATCCAGTCAGTGATCCTGGATTCATAAATTATGGGTTAATCAGTTTGGAGACTCTAGGTGGCATATGTATTATCAAAAAAGAAAAAAGATAATGGATTCATTTTCTGTAAACCAAGAAAAACCAAAGAGTAATTGTTAAATCAAAAAATTAGAATTAAAACCATCTCTTAAAAAAATTTAAGAAAGTTTTTCTCATCAGTTAAGTTTTAGAAATGCAATTTTTATTTTTCATTTCTCAAAAATTCTTTTAAAAAAAGGATTGTAATATAGTCAAAATTGAACTGGCCTGAGATTGATTTTAGTTTTGAACCTGCCATAACTATTGTTGACCTCACAAATCTTTTCTTTTGCAAGGCAATGGGGTTAAGTGGCTTGCCCAAGCCCATACAGCTAGATAATTATTAAGTGTCTGAGGCCTAGTTTGAACTCAGGTACTCCTGACTCTAGGGCTGGTACTCTATCCACTGCGCCACCTAGCTGCCCCCTGACCTCACAAATCTTTAACTTTTTTAAGATTGAGTTTCTTTATCTTTAAGACTTTAGTGCAAAAAAAAAATTAAGGCATTATAGGCTAACTGTTCTTTGTAAAGGTTCCTTTTAGTTCTAATTTTTCTGATTCTATAAGAGGTATAGTGTGAAAAATGACTTAGATTTGAAATCAGTAAGACTTAGGTTCAGATCTCACTTCTGGTGCTAATTGTCTGATTTGGGGGGCATGTTAACCTTCCTGAACCTCAGTTTTATCATCTTTAAAAGGGATGATGATCCTTGCACTGTATCTCTCTAAGGGTTGTTGTGAAATAAAGAACTCTTGTAAAGCTTAAGTGCTTTATAAATGAATTTTTATCGTTCAAAAAACATTACTTTTTATAAACATTACTTTTATATCTGAAAAATCCACGAAAACTTTAAAAATATCTAAGAAGGCTAAAGATCCTCTAAGCTAGTAAATCTTCTGCACTGTATTTAAACTGTTCATAATTTAAATCTCTTAAGTCATTCTCTGTTTTACTAGGTTAATATAATGACTTCATTAAAGGAAAGAATGCCCCAATATGAGCTACCAGTTCTTGTACTATAAAAGAATTACTGGAAAACTGACAAAAATAAGCTTAGATTAGCTTTTTATTCTCTTTGCTACTGAATGCTCCTCAATTTGAATATAAAATTTTATATCATGTTCTACATATTTGCACATATATAATCTATACCAAATTGCTTACCATCTTAGGGAGGAGAGAGAATATGAATTTCAGGATTTTGTAAGCAAACATTACAACAAGATTATATCTTTAATAGAACAAAGATTTATGATTGGAATTCTTTCAATTGACAACTCTTCTTTAGCTGCATTTGAATTAGGGGTGGGTTTTTTTTTAAAAACTCAGTTGCTTTTTTTAATCAGTTAATCAAGTAGTATCAAGATTTTCCTGTACCACATAAAAAAGATAGGAGGAAATCAGTACAACATTTACTTAAAATTTCACACAATATTATATAAAAAAACAATTTATTCCATATTCTTCCTGATATTCAAATAGGCCACATTTAACTCTAATATTCATGTAAATTTTTAAGCCAGTGAAAGACTTTTTGTTATATGTGTGACCAAAAATGAACTAGATCTTATTGCATATGAACCATTGATATGAAGTAAAATTATTTTAACCTTCTACTGTAGGGTTTGAATTCTTATTTATTTTTTGTTACTGTTTTTCTTTAATTGGCCTAATGCTTGTTTTTTTAAGGTTGTTTTTTTTTTTTGCAAGGCAAATGGGATTAAGTGGCTTGCCCAAGGCCACACAGCTAGGTAATTATTAAGTGTCTGAGACCTGATTTGAACCCAGGTACTCCTGACTCCAGGGCCGGTGCTTTATCCACTGCTCCACCTAGCCGCCCCTAATGCTTGTTTTTGAAGATATTTTCTAAAGAGAGAATCCTTTAAAAAAAAATTTTTTTAACACATTGAGTAATTTGCAAGTTTCACAAAATCTCATACTGCCTTTTTTTTGTTCAAATAAACAGTGTTGAAAATTTTAAGACCTTAACAACCATTTCTTGATTAGTGTTCTGTTGTTTGGTTTAAATAGAGAATTTCCTAGAGTTCTAGCTCTACTACTAGTCCTATTAATTAATCTTTATTTTTTATACCTGTATGAGGAAAGAATATCCTGTGTTTTCATCTTTTTTTTCATCTTAATTAAAGCAAGATAGCTACTTTCCAACTACTTGGATTAAAGATGCAATCTGTCTTTATATTTGTAGGTTGTTGCCAAAGCTAGTGTGACTGTGGAAGCAGTATTAAAGGCTTTTTCTTAGCATTGCACTTTTCATCTTGATTCTCTACTCTTATTGCTTGAAAATTCTTTTGACTTTTGAATGTGTCCAATTTCACTTCTAGAAACCAAGAAGTGTTAATATATAATTTCCCTTCCCCTGGGAGCTCTAATTTGACTTCATTACTAACTCCTTTTATAAGTGAAATGTCTGTCTTTTATTACCCTTTTATTACAACTAATGAAGTCCTCTGGAATATCCTACATGCAGTATAGTCACATCATCAAACATTTATTAAAATCCTGCTCTTTTCCAGGAATAAGATTAAGTTGAACTTTTTTTGAACTTTCCTTTATTTAAATTATGTGTTGAAAGAATAATTCAGTTATCTTTAATAAGGTAGTGTAAAGAATTAATTTGAAAAATTCAATTTGCTCTTTTTTTCTTTGGAGATCTTGTGAATTTTCAGTTTTTAGGAGAATTATACATGAGGGGTGACAGAAAAATGGATGAACTCTTTTGTGATTGATAAGGCAGCAAGATAAATAGATGTTTTCAAAGTTAACTTAAGTTGTTTTCTCCAATAATTTCAGGAGTGGATTAGAGCAAGATGACATGAGAATTTTATACAAATACCTCACTACTTCCCTATTTCCAAGACACATCGAACCTGAGGTATGGGTACCAAAACATATTGTGCATTTTGGAGTCATTAGACCATTTATTTTCTTATACTATTTGTTATTTAATAATTTAGTAATCTGAGATGGTTATTATGTATTCTAAACCCCTGGCAAAAATAATTGTCAGAAAGATATGGTGATAATGGTATTTTATGAAACTGACAATGCTTTGGTTCTGATGCTAAATGTGAATGTTATAGTTCTTTAATGACTATTAAAGATTACTGGCATTTTCTCCCAAGTAGAGGATAATTCCATAATATCCCTTCCTTAAATGCTGATTCTTTCTGTCTTATGAATGATTGAGAATTTAATGGTTTTGTGAACATGCTGTACTTTGTTTAAAATCCACATATGCAGGCATGAACATTCAGATAGCACAGTGTTTATGCCATAAAAATGACATTCTAAATGTTAAAAATAAAAGCAAAGAAATACTCTAAAGTCTTAGAGGAATTAAAGCCTGATTTAGGTAAGACAGTAAAAACTATTTTGGATTGTAAGCTTCTGTAGTCTCTAGAATGCCTGTATTTTAGCTTAGTCTTTTGTTCATAAGGCCATGAACTTAAAAAGTGGGTTCATGTCAACATGAGGAAGAAATAAACATAGAGGAGTTGTAGCACTACACTTGAATAATTTCCAAGCATTTCACTTTTTACTCCTTTATATACCCATAAAAATAGATCCTTAAGGAATATGTTAATACAGTCCTCATCCTATAAAAACAATTTAGAAGACATTCCATTTGGTAATGAGTCCATTACCTTATGTGAGAAACCTGTTTGTGATCTCCAGTGCCATGACATTGTTTTTGCAGTAGAGAATGGGAAATTAAGTTCATTAAGAAGTAGCATAGCACAGTGAAAAATGCCATGTTGATTTGGAGTCATAGGTCTTGAATTCAAGTCCTGATTCTGCTAGTTTTATTTCCTATATGATATTGATCAAATTCCTAGACATCTCTAGGCCTAATTTTCCCATCTGTAAAAAAAAAAAGTATTGGAATAGATCACTTCTAGAATAGAACTCTTCATAGTCTTATTGGATGGAAGACTTAGAGCTGAAAGGGACCCCAGAGACCATCAAGTTCAATTTCTTCATGACTTGTGCCCGAAATTGTGCACATATTGACAGAAGCAGAATTTGTTTTCAGGATTAGGATTTGACTATAAATCTAATGTTCTTTCTAACTCATACTGCTTCTGTGAATCTATGATCTTAAGACTTTAATTACTGTTTTTTTGTTTGTAAATTAATAAATTAGAATGATAATTATAGGATAGAATGAAGTTCAATTTAGGAAAGGTTTTAAGTGCTTATTATGTTTTGTAAAACACTATGATAGGCCCTAGACCTACAATGAAAAAGCCCAGTCCTGAAAGAGTTTATTCTATCCTTGGAGATGCCACATATATAACAGAAGTAAACTTAAGTTAATTTGAGCAAAGAAAAAATATTAATAATCTGAGAAAGTGATGAGGGAAGGCTAAAGAATGTGACCTCATGTGCAAAGCCTTGAAAAATCTTAGATTTAGAGCTGGAAGGATCTCAGAAACTTTCCATAATTTCCTCATTTTATAATAAGGAAGAGAGGCCCAGAGTGCTGCCCTGATCATCCAGATTGTAAATTGGGATTTGAAAGGGAAGGTAGAGGGTATCAGAGGCATAGGAACTGAGGAAGAGGGAGAATTTGCACAATAGCCAGATTCTAACTTTTTGGAATATAGTTATTTTATTGTGATCAAGATAAAAATAATGCCTATTGTCTTAAAGTATGCCTTTTCTAGAGAGCTATAAATTGAAACAAACGAGCACATGTAAATGATCTTTTTTTCATAGCTTTGAAAGCGGGATAAAGCTCATTTGTAAGTCATCTCCCAACTTTTGACTTGTTTATAGTTGGCAGGAAGGGATTCACCAATTCGAGCAGAAATGCCAGGAAATCTTCAACATTATGGAAGGTAATTTAGCCTCTGATATACTCTTTGAGTTTATTAGCTCTTAGATGTGTTTAAAGATAAAATCATGAGCAAAATCAAAATAAATTCTTTTTGTATTATATGATTTCTTGATATGAGGATATTATATAGTTTAGAGGTATTCTATTTGTTTCTAAGTCAATAAAAGGGTTGTTTTCTGATTGGGAGAAGATAACATACTTTTAGATATGAGATTTTATCTGATCAAAAGTATATTATCTTACTCATATTGATAAAGTTATAAATACTTTCCTTTAGTATGTCAGGTTGGTTTTTAGAACCTAGTTGAAGTATGTTTATGACAAAAGTAGAATACTTATGGTTTTCATATGATATTAGTCCCAGAAGAAATGTCATAGTTTCCATTTAAAGAACAAAAAGCCCAAAACTTAACACCACAATTCTACTGGTTTGACAGTTTTAGTATTGCCCAATAGATTATCTTCGCTTTCAAAAATGTTATACATTTGTGTAAGAGGAAATATATTTTGCTGCAAAACTATAACTTGTCAATGAATGTGAGTCCATTTTTGTGCTTGTTTTTAAGATTTCTTACTGGGCCCTTGAACCTCAATGATCCAGAAGCAAAGTGCAGATTTCCCAAAATTTTTGTAAATACTGATGACACTTATGAAGAACTTCATTTAATTGTTTATAAGGTAATGTCATCTTTTCTCTCTCACTATTATTATTAATCATCCCTGAATATTGATATATTTATGAGCGCATACTCAAATATCATGTACATTTCTGTGCCAGGCTGCTCATTGAAATGAGTGTGTGTCTGTGTGTCCATGCATGTGTATTTTTCTTTGAAGTTGTAGTTAGTTTTTATATATGTCATATTTGGCCATTGGACCCAGATGGCTGTGGAGAAGAAAGTGAGGCTGGTGACTTAGCTCCTCACTGAAATCCAATTCATGTGTATGTCATGGCATCACCTCCCTGATGTCATGGTCTTCTTTGAGAATGAAGAACAAAACAACAACAATTATATATGTCTTTGAACAGTTTTGTATTGTCATTAATGAAGCAGCAATTGTTTGGGCTTGTCATTTAGTGTTCTGTCATATATGTTCATAGGAAAAGATGTTGAAGGCAAAGGGGTCAAAGAATGATTACAGACTGCTTTTCAGATACTGCTTCATTCTGGTGGCTTTCCAGACTTGAACAGTATTAACTTGCCTCCTGTTTGGTTTAATAAGGGATAGTGATGTATAAGTCAATCATATGAAAACTCTCCCACTGCCTTCATCAATAATGAACACACTTATATGTACCTTGAGTAGAATTTTATTACTTATACATAGAAAAACATAGTGCTAGAATATATTTTATTACTTTAAAGAAGTTTTTACTAATTCCTTTGAGTTTAATTTTTAATTTTGTACATTTTATTAGGTTTTAAATTTCAAGATTATATTTAAAATATGAAACTACTAGCTGTATGTGCCAGCATATAGTACAGCTTAGAAAAATAAATACCTGTGCAATAGTTAAAGATGTAAAAAATGTAATTGTGAGTTTGACATTTTGAATTAGAAGTCTAAAACTGAGAATACGGAATATTTATATAAAAATAATCAGTAGAATTTTCCTAGAAATGACCTAGAATAAATTGTTTGTACTTATGTACTCAGCAAAACAACCACCACGATAACTGCAGCAATAACTTGTGTTTATGTAAAGAATCTCAAAAAATATAGTTTGATTTTAAGCTTTATTAGGAGCTTTCAACTGTACTATGACTTTTGGGGTGCCTTGTACTAAACGTTTTGCATATATCACCTCATTGGACTCTCAAAATCATGCAAGGTCAGTATTCACATTCTATAAATACAGAAACTAAGGTAAATGACTTGCCCAGGTTCCTGCAGGTAGTAAGTACCTTTGGAAAAATACGAACTCAAATCTTCCAGCACTGAATAGTGCTGGAAGAAATTACATAAAGAAAAGGGGTAGTTAGTGAAGACTGCATAGAAGAATAAAATGCTACTTTTGAACCAGCAAGATGAATTTGAATCCTACCTTGACATTGACTAAGTCATTTGAAATCTAAATTTCAATTTCTTCATCTATAATATGGATATGATAAGAACACTACTTCAGAGGGTTGTTGTAGGGTTTAAATTAGGTAATATGAAGTACTTTGTGAACCTTAAAGCTTTATATAAATATTAGCTGTAATTTTCTTTTAAGCCTGATTTTCATTTTTAATATCTCCTTTCAAATGACTGAAGGGCTTTCAAGTAGAAGATAGATTAGATATAAACATTAGATGTAATGTTCTTTTAAGCCTGATTTTAATAGCTCTTTTCAAGTGCCTGAAGGGCTTTCTTTTGTCTCTTTTTTGTCTTTTTTTATTTTTTAATTTAATATTTATTCTCATTTTGTACAATTTTTTTATACATTAATAAAATATTCTTGTTTAAGAGTAAACAAAATACCCCCAAAAATATATGGACTCACTTGAGCAATAAAGTAAAGTCAAGGGGAGAGAAAAAAATTAAAATTAAAAAAAATAATAGTAATAATTGTAGTTATGGCCAGGTGGCGCAGTGGATGGAGCACCAGCCCTGGAGCCAGGAGCACCCAAGCCCATATCAAGCCCCATACACCCAACAATCACCCAGCTGTGTGACATGCAAGCCACCCCAACCCCACTGCCCTGCATAAACCAAAAAAAAGAAAAAAAAAGACCTAAAAATAAAATGGTAATAATAGTAGGGGAGCCTGGGTGGTGGACAGAGCACTGGCCCGTGAGCCAGGAGCACCCGGGTCCGAATCTGGCCTCAGACACCCAATGATCACCATGCTATGCGGCCCCAGGTAGGCCACCCAGCCCCATTTGCCCTGCACCCCTCCCCAAAATAATAATAATAAAAAATGTGCTTCAGTCTGTGTTCAGACACCACCAACTCTGTCATGGGTGGATCACATTCTTTATGATAAATCCATCACAAAAGTTACTTCCATATTTTTCCACCATTGCCATTACTGATCACAACCCCCTCCTTTCATATTTCTCCACTACCATTACTATATTTTCTCTCTCCTTTCACTCTGACTCTGCTGTAGGGTAGCTGAGTGGCGCAGCAGACAGATCCCTGGCCCTAGGGCCAAGAGGTCTCAAGCCCCCATACCACCCCTTAGGCCCAGAATCCACCTGGCCCCATGGTCCTGGACAGGCCTTCCAATCCCAGAGAATGTGTTATGTCTGACCACTCTCCCCCCATGGTCCATCCTCCCATCATTCACATCCCCACCCCTTCCCCCTGTCCCCCCCCCCTTACTCTAGATGCCTATATCCCATTGAGTATATATGTTCTTTCCTCTCCTAGCCACCTCTGATGAGAGCAAAGATTCCCTCATTCCCCCTTACCTTCACCCCTTCCATATCATTGCAATAACTCATTGTAATAAAGAAAAATCTTATTATATGAAATATCTTGGCCTATTCCCCCTCTCCTTTTTCTTTCTCCTATTACATTTCCCTTTTTTCTGTTGACTCCATTTTTACACCATATTTTATCTTCAAATTCAGCTTTCTCCTGTGCTTCAACTATAAAAGCTCCTTCTACCTGCTCTGTTAATTGAGAAGGTTCATATGAGTATTATCAGTGTCATTTTTCTATGCAGGAATACATGCAGTTCATCCTCATTAAGTCCCTCATATTTTCCCCTTCTCCTCCAATCTCTATGCTTCACCTGAGTCCTGTATTTGAAGATCAAACCTTCTGTTCAGCTCTGGCCATTCCAACAGGAACATTTGAAATTCCCCTGGTTCTTTGAAAGTCCATCTTTTTCCCTGGAAGAGGACATTCAGCCTTGCTGGGTAGTTGATTCTTGAGTTGCATTCTAAGCTCTTTTGCCTTCTGGTATATTATATTCCAAGCCCTACGAGCTTTTAATGTAGTTGCTGCTAAGTCCTGTGTGATCCTGACTGCAGCTCCACGATATTTGAATTGTGTCCTTCTGGCTGCTTGCAATATTTTCTCTTTGACTTGGGAGTTCTGGAACTTGGCTATAATATTCCTGGAAGTTGGTTTTTTGGGATCTCTTTCTTGGGGGGATCTGTGGATTCTCTCCATTTCTATTTTGCCCTCTGCTTCTAGAATGTCAGGGCAATTTTCCTGTAGTAATTCTTTGAAAATGATGTCAAGGCTCTTTTCCTGATCATGACTTTCAGGTATTCCAATAACTTTTAAATTATCTTTCCTAAGTCTGTTTTCCATATCAGTTATTTTTTCAATGAGATGTTTCACATGTTCTTCTAATTTTTCATTCTTTTGGTTTTGAAGTATTGAGTTCTGATTTCTCGTAAATTCATCACTCACCCTGAGTTCTGTTCTTTGTCTGAAGGATTTGTTTTCCTCAGAGAGCTCTCATCTCTTTTTCCAGTTCTGCTTTTTAAAGCATTCTTCTGCTCAATAACTTTTTGGACTGTTTTATTCATTTGACCTAAGCTGGTTTTTAGCATGCTATTTTCTTTAGCATTTTTTTGGATTTCCTTGACTAACCTGCTGACTTCATTTTCATGTTTTTCTTGCATCTCTCTCATTTCTTTTCCCAATTTTTCTTCTCTTTCATTTGATTTTCAAAGTCTTTTTTGAGCTCTGTCATAGCCTGAGCCCAATTTCTGTTTTTCTTGGAGTCTTTAGATACAGGAGCTTGTGCTTCTTCATCTTCAGACTGAGTGTTTTGATCCTTCTTATGCTCACAGGCAAAATATTTCTCAATGGTGTTCCTCTTTTTTCTCTGCTTGCTCATTTTCCCAGCCTGGGCCTGGTTTTGGGGTACTTCCTGAGCTTTTGGGACACTCCCACAAGGATCTCCCTCCTGGTCTGTGAATGACCATAAGCGCCCCTCTCTGCCATGGGGCTGAGGGGGGGGAGTGGGCCCTGCTGTTTTGTGGAAGGGCCTAAGACTGTGATCAGGATCTGATTGTGGTCAGAACCCCAGTGTCCTGTTCCAGGGGCAGAGGACAGAGTTGGGCGGTCTCTCTCTCTCTCTTCACTCCCCTCCCTAGGTGCAATGGGCTCATGCCCTGGGGGCTCCTGCTTACTGGCTCTGCCTGCTTCTGTTTCCTGGATCTGGGCTGCCTTGGCCATGCTGCTAGCTGTGTGCCCTGAGGGCTGGGCTTCAAGTGCTCTCTCTGGCAGAGGTCCCCCACTGTACCCCCAGTTTGTGCCCGGTGCTCCCTGGGGCGTAGGTCAGGAAACTCCCCCGCTGCTGTGAGCTGCTGCTCCCAGCACCCTGGGACTGCCTGGGAGGCTGAAGTTCTTTCCCTCTGGCGAGCCATCCCTACGACCCCAGGAGCAGAGCCTTTCTGCTCTTTTCCAGGTTACCTTGAGTAGCAGAACTGCCTCACTGGGTCCCTCTGCAGGTTCTGTCTCTTGAAAATTTAGTTAGAGTCCTTAGTTTAGAAGTTTTATCGACTGAAGGGCTTTCAAGTAGAAGATAGATTAGAAGTGCTCTGACCCTATAGAAAATGCTAGGAATAATTAGTAAAAGTGACAGATAGGCAGATTTAGGCTTGATGTAAGAAAAAATTGCCTAATAAACATATTCAGAAGTGGAATGAGCTGCCCCAAATGAGTAGTAAGTTTCCACTCACTAGAGTTCTTTAAACATAAGATGGATGAGCAATTGTTGGGAATTATAGTATGTTTCTATTTTCTGTTGTGACCACAGAGAATTTTGAAGCACTACTTGGTCTCCAAATTCAGAAATCTTCCTTATGTGCAAATTTCCTAATAAAATTAGTAGCCACAGGATTAACAAAGGAGAAAAAGAAAAAAAAATTGTATTCTGTAACCTTTGATTCAATATTCTTCTCCTAGGCCATGAGTGCTGCCGTTTGTTTCATGATCGATGGTAAGTTTAGCACTTTTATCTGCTGTCAAATGGAAAACACTCTCTGTTTCTTTCTTCTATAATTAAATCATAAATATATTGTTTGAAGGATATACTGTTAAATTTCTTTTTTAAGAAAGATTTTATTTATTTTGAGTTTTACAATTTTACCCCCATTCTTGCTTCCCTCCCCCTACCTCCCTTTTGTTAGTTTTGTTAGTTTATACTGTGAAATTTCAAATAAAACATAATTGCTCTAACTTTTTGATTATTTCATTCGAGATAGATTTTTCAGGTGGATTTTGGAAGCTCAAAGCATCCCATTAATTTGACCCAGTAAAGTAATACTGAAATGGGATTTATAATGTATATGTCTTTCTTCATATAATGTGTATTTTCTTTCTTCAAAAGTTATTAATTTTATTTTGTGTTTTTTTATTAGAGGAACAAGATTTGATCAGGTTGTTTCAGATTATTTGATCAAGTTAATCACTTTGTATCTAGCAAAGTGATTTGAATATTTAAATATGGGAGAGAAAAAATAAATGATTGACTTCTTTCACATGAAATAACGTAACTGAAATAGTAGGAGAAAAACATTTACAATATTTTTTAAATTACTTAGCCTCTATGCAGCCTTCTTTGGACTTTTGCCGAAGACTGGACAGCATCGTTGGACCTCAGCTCACAGTTTTAGCATCTGACATTTGTGAACAATACAACATCAACAAAAGAATCTCAGGGTTTGTACTATGCTTTATTCATGTACTCTTTCAGACACTGAGAATGTGTATAACACTTCATTTTAAGTTTTATCTGATATTACTGCTGCACAAAATGGCTGCTAATGTACCTTTCAGTGGTTTTCCCCTTAATTGTGAGAAATAAGCTGAGTTGTTTGCCTTTGCCCCACTTTCCCTTAATACAGATTTTTGAGGGGACAGAGTGAGATTAGTTTTGTGGCCTTTGATTCTTGAACAGTTTTTCATTTTTTGAAACTAATAGATTGAATCAAGGAATTGAACCTCTACTAGCCTTATTAGCACCATGTTCTTAATCACTTGAACTAAGCTCATTGACTCATAAAGAATACTTTAGTTTTTCCTGAGTTATTAGAATGTTGAGTAGTATTGAAGACCTGTTTGTTTTGAGCACTTTATCTTATTTAAACTGATAGTGTTCTTGGACAAAATAAAATATATTTCAAATTATAGGCAGAATGTGATGGTGCATATCAATAATCCTTGCTGTTGAAGAGTCCCTTGAGTAGAGCTCAAGCTGTTTGGGTGTCTGCTTAAGTCCTGGGTTTTGAGGGTTGAATCAATCCAGGCCAGAAAAATGAAGCAGTTAAAGCTTCAGTGCAAATCAGAATTGAGATTGGCCAATGAGTGACAACAGTCCCAGCCTGGGTAAGAAAAATACTCATGCACACTGATAGGGAAAGGATGTTTTCAAGTGGAAAGAGGTTTAGAATGAAAGTTAGGAGACCCTGGCTTCTAATCGTAGTTCTACTGTGATTAAATCATGTAGTCTTCCTGTACCTTTGAATTGTTGGTCTTTTCCCCCATGTAAAAAATAAATGACCTTCTTTCTACTGTTCTTACCTCATAGGTTAAAATGAATGGAATCATTAGAACTCACTTTGAAAAATCAAAGCTCTACCAATGTATTTTGATTGTAATACTATGAAGAATTGTTTAGACTTATATATCTTTTTTGGTCAAATATTTACTAGTATTAGCTTCTAGGTAAAGTACAAAAAGATTTTTTATAAATGTATTGGCCAGGAGCAGCTAGGTGGTGCAGTGGATAGAGCACTGGCCCTGGAGTCAAAAGGACCTGAGTTCAAATCCAGCATCAGATACTTAATAATTACCTAGCTGTGTGACCTTCGGCAACCCCATTGCCTTGCAAAAAACTAAAATACAAACAAAAAAAACCCCCCAAAATAAATGTATTGGCCAGACTTTCTAGTATTTAAAAAGCAAATTTTTTGAGATATTGAAGAGAAAGTATATTTCCAATTCAATCCAATAAACATACATTAAATGCCTCCCAGGAAGGGATCACTATACTAGGTTAGGTAGAGCACCAGAGAAGATTAAAAAGATTCAATTATAATAATATAGAATATAAAATGATAATATCTGATAAGGGCACAAAAAAGAGTCAAAATGTCATGTCAGCTTGAGAACAGAAAGGTGAAAGATCACTCTGGATAGATGGATCAGAGAATATGTCCTTAAGAAAGTAGTTTTTGAATTGGGTTTTATAGGACAGTAGGCCTAT
Organism: Macrotis lagotis; assembly: GCF_037893015.1. Taxonomy (NCBI): domain Eukaryota; kingdom Metazoa; phylum Chordata; class Mammalia; order Peramelemorphia; family Peramelidae; genus Macrotis; species Macrotis lagotis. Next base: position 126,519,485 of record NC_133666.1, on the reverse strand, counting down.
ACTAGACAGAGAGAGGGTAGATGAGTATTTCAGAATACATTCAGCAATATTCATTCATCAGTGCATTTTTAAAGTGTGCAGAGCTAAGAAAGACACAAAAGTTAGATAAGGCATGATTTCTGAAGAATAAAATCCAGATACAGATTATAAAACATTATGAATGCATTGAAGAAGTATAAAACAATGTTCCTTGTGATATTCGAGGGAGAAGGAGGAAAATATTCTAGACACAAAGAGTACACATAAAGGAGAGACTGAAAGCACAGACAACGTCAGTAGGACAGAGTCTGGTTTAACTGGAACATAGCATTCCTAGAATAGATAGATGAGGCTGAAAAACTAGGTTGATATCTAATTATAAAATACTCACATTCCAGACAAAGGAATTTGGGAAGTCTAACTTGGGGCTGAAATCTGCCTCTTTGCATCTCATATTCATCATACCTAGTTTTGCCCTATGGGACTGTCCAAAGCACATTTGATTCCTCTTTCACATACCATCCTTCGAATACTTGAGACAATAGCCATGTCTTCCCTTAAATCTAGTCTTGCATTCCTTCCCCCAATTCCTTTTACAGAATTGTTTCTGGTCTTTAATTATCCTGATTTTTTTTTGTTTTGTTTTCCTGAGCATAGCCTCTGGGTTATCAAACTCAAATAGAAAATAATCCCTGATCGTCAAATACTGACTTGGAAAACTATAATGAACATTATCTACATCATATTGTATTTTTCTTGATTTTGCTAAACATTTCCCAATTTCAGTCTGGAGTTTTATAAAAAGACTCTGAGTTTGACACCTTGTCTAGCAAAGGAGTAATATAAAGGCAGGAAAATTTGGGGTGGGGACAAGGGCTGAAGCATAAAGGACAATGAGGAGAGTAGAAATAACACTGCTGTAGAGTTTGAACTTTCTTCCATAGGCATGCCATTGAAGGATTTTTAAGTAGAGGTGGGATGTGACTTGAGCCTTTCATTAAGATTAATCTGACTGAAGTTTGAAGAGTGAATGAATAGAAAGAAAGGGATAGGTTAGATGGAAGGCAAGATGGCATAGCAGGAGGATTTGGTTAGTGATGAGGGTCTGTCTGTACTCAGCCTTCAGTAATGGAGAGCAATTAGAAAGAGATGACTGCAGAAACCATCAATATTGGAATCTTTGGACCCCTAATGAACTCTAGGATCAGGCCACAGAGTCATCACCATTCATTCATTTAACCAGTGTTTATTGAGTAAATGCAATTTGGAGTTGAGGAAACCCTTTTTCTTTCTACTACCCTGAAGTGGGGGAAAAAATTTCCCACTCCTACTCTCAAAGTTCAAGGGAAATGGGAAAAAATATGTTCCTATATCCCGTAACTTCCATAGAAATGGTGGTTAAATCAATTTTTTTTTAAATTGACATATTTAGCCCTTTAAAAATATAAAGTGCTTTATATATACTCTTATGCTTTATTATTCCTATTTTTACAGACAAGGAAACTAAGGATCAGAGATGGACTTAATTCAACTCTATACTGACTCCCAAACCCATCACTCTATTCATTATGCCATACACCTCTCTTGATAAGAAAGTATTATCTTGGGAGTTAGATGACACAGTGAATAGAGCAGCGACCCTGGAGTCAGGAGGACCTGAGTTCAAATGTAGCCTCAGACACTTAATAATACTTAGTTAGCTGTGTGATCTTGGGCAAGTCACTTAACCTCATTATCTTGCAAAAAACTAAAAAAAAAATATTATCTTATCCCATAATAAACTTTTATATTACTATTAATGTAGCACTATACTACAACATATGGGTTAAATAAGTAAACTGGGCATCTCTGATTAAAACCATTCTATAACTTTTTTGTATTTCTGAGGGTCAGGAGTAGGTGAAAGTATTCATCTAATCTTAAGAAATGAATGAATCATGGGATTAAATATTATCAGAAGTGGAAGAGATTTCACATGCTATCCAGTCCACATACTCCCCTTTGGCAGCTGAGAATGTGAGGTCCAGAAGAAGTTGAATGACATAAAGTACTAAATGAAAGAATCTGAATTTGAACCTAGGAGCCCCAGACTGTCCAAATCCAGTATTCCTTCTCCTGTAACAGGAACTTGGAGTCAGTAGAGTTCTGCCTCCCAACATTTTACCGTGTGACCAGTCTCTTATAAGTTTATAAGTTGCTTAAGTTCTTGTCATCTTGACTACTGTTAGTGCTTTTATATATATATATATATATATATATATATATATATATATATATATATATATATATATATATGGAGGGGGAGAGAGAGACAGATAGACATGTTGTCTTCCTTGAGAGAATGTAGACTCCTTGAGGAACTATTTTTATCTTTTTATCCCCAACTAAATAAGTGTTGGTTGATTGAGCTCTAAAAATGGGACTGGCAATAATAATTCTGATAGTACCCACTTAAGAGGATTGTTATGAAGACAATTCTAAGCAGACCTCAAAGCCTCATGGGAATGTGAGTTATGGGAAAATATGCTCAGAGCTCAAAACTCCTTTATAAATTTTTAGATACTAAATTAAAAACTGAGTTTTGATGTAGCAAAGGTTATGTTAAAGTGATATTGCCAACTAAGCAATAAATGCCACCTAACTGAAAAGAAAAAATGATTAGATATAGGAAAGATCTCTTTCCCTCCAAAGCCCAGTATCAAGTATGTATAAGTAAGGCCCTCCCCAAGGCACATTATCACATTGACTGTCTTCCTTTGTTCATCTTATTTTCCAAGCCACCCCCACCTTCTTTGAAGAGGTCAGCAATGAATTGTTTTAATGCTTCAGAAGATAAATTATTTAATTGGTGTAAATATTCATTCCACCATTGCAGTCCAAATTCTGCCCTTTCATACGTGGCTTCATAAATTACTATTGCCAAAAAAAGGCATCACCTAAAGGTTAGACTTACAGTGATTAGCCTTCCAAATTTAGGCTTGTACTTGGAGGCTGTGTAACATAAAGAATTGGCTTTGAAGCCAGGAAAATCTGAGTTTGAGGTACACAAACAAATGATGTATCATTATCACTTGCTTCTATATTCATAGTTACATTGAGGCAGAAAGATGCCTTTTTTTTTTTAGTGTTGAGTTCCTAACTAGAGTTCCTAACTCCAGATAAGCCTGTATAAGTTTCAGCTTTAGAGGAGCAGCTATTGTAAGATTGTTCAAGGTCTGGAAGTTATCTGGTTATGTACTAAAACAGCCTATTCATGTCAGTGATATATTCCAGTGACATACTTCACTGGTTTCCAAAGGTGGAAATAATACACAAGGTAAATTGTGTATTCTAATATGTGAATTGTTTCCACATCTCACTTCTGTTGATTGACCAACCCTTCTGACACACTCTGGTTGGTAAGGGGGGTGGTTGGAATCATGTCTCTCAGGACAGCTCCTCCTGTTGTGATGTAGATGTCTCACGAGCTGCTCCTGAACCAGTGCCTCCCCATTTCTAGGTGACCAGGTCTTGCAAGCCCAGAGTGCTGCCCTTCCCTCAGTTGTATCAGAAGCCCCATTGCCTTCTCCTCAACCACTGCCACCATTGATTCAGGGCTGAAGAGACTGGAGCTTCCTCTGGGAACAAGGTTTCTTTTTACAGAGTTGGCAGAAAGGTTTGAAGGATTTATTCATATGAGATGCCATACCTCTGATGATATGGTTCAAGAAAATCAGGCCTCTAATAATATTGCTATTGATTGCTTCAAATCTTTACTAAGTAAGCTTATTCTAAATCATTAGGGGATCGATTAGAGGCATGCTTATTTTAGCAAATAGTTTTTTTTTCTGTTCTGAGAATATCAAACTGGTAACCATGGAAAATATTTTGAGGATTATATGCTACTAAATAATAGAAGTCAGTTTTCAATACACTTACATGTGTTTGCCTATTCATTTTGCAATTCTGGCTAAATTCCAAGGCAGATTATTTTTGCTTTCTGATGTCTATAGTTAGAGGAATTACATTTCTGAACATCATTGGGCCATTGTTAACCCTACATTTAAAAGAACTGATAAAAGTGGAAGGGATGGACAAAATGATCCATGTGTATATTTGCTGTCTGCAGCAATCTCTACTAAACAATAGAAAAAGGAGGAAAAAATAGGGGTATAATTAAATTTACTTTCACTTTGACATGTCTCCTGACCCTTTAGAGCAACAAATTCAAAGAGGAAAAAAAGGACCTTACTTATTGTAAAACATCCAAATAAATTAATAACCTATCATAAACATAATTTTTATAAATTTAGTAGAAACTTTTTCATTTTTTTATTAGATGCGCTGGAAAAATTAAGTCTTTCTTTGCTAAAATATACATCCCAGACACTTAAAATAATTTTGTATTTCCCATTATTAAATGTCATACAAAAAAATCTAGACATTTATTTCATGAAAGAAAAGTCTCCAGTTAAAGGCATAACTACAAAAAAATGTGTTAGTGCAATTATATTGGATAAGGTTTTTAACCTATCTACTACATTGTTTAAATTATTTCTTTTTATGATTGCCTGAAAGATTCCTCTTAATCTATCCTTTGTTTTATGAGTAATATAAAGGTATTTCCACATCTTTCCTTGGAAAAAAACTCTTTTAAAGAAAAATTATTTTCCAGGGTACCTGTGAGTCTAATGCTTCCATGAGACCATGAATTTGGATTTATAATGTTTCAAGTGAATGGACTAGGCAATCAATTACAACAAACAACAGGTTTGCCTGCTATTTTAATTTAAATATAAAATTTAAAACAGGATCATTGTGTCATTTTTTTTTAGGTCTAATATTCTTAAACTGTCCTAAAGTCAGCTTAATTTTGTTTTCAGACACTCCTCAATATAATGGATGTCTAGACTATTAATTGATGAGATTCAGCAATAGCAATAAATATTTGATCCTTTTTAAGAAGTTTTGTTAATTGTTTATCACAAAAATAGATACTTATTAAATGCAATAACTATTAAATTGGTAGATTTTACTGTAATACAGCTAAAACATATAAGAAATAGTACTTGTACACTGAATAATTACCTGTTTTACTCTTTAAAAATATTGTGGAATAAAGCTAGAGAAATTTATACCTTAATGTTTAATGTGGACAACTTCTCGCACATGGTTTCCAAGAAAATAATCAAATTGTATTACTCATCTGAGAGCAGAATTAGTAATGGAATGATAAAGAGGGACAGAATTCTTTCCAACTGTGATATTCTAAAGGGATATACTTGACTTTGAAGCAAAATTTAATAATTGTTTCCCAAAATCTTAAGTGATATGTGCATGCAAAGTTATTCTGTATCATAATGTGGTTTATTAGTGGCAAATACTCTGTATTTGTGGGATTAATTTAATTTGCTGCTCTATTTCTAGGGGGGAAAAGATTTTAAAAAGTATGATACTTCAATCTAGCTTGTTTCATTAAAGAGGTAGCTTGTAACAGCTTGGACTATAAAAATCATTTCAGTCTTAGTTCACTTACTAGTTAGGTTTATCTTTGACATGCGTTATCTTTAATTGAAACCAGGTTTTTCTCTGACTCCATCAGATATCTTAAATAAACTCCATTTCATAGGATTATCAATTTAGACCAGGAAAAAGGATTTTAGAGATCTTCTAGTCAAATTTCCAACCCTCAGTTTACAAATGATAAAACTGAGTCCTAGATTGACTTCCCCAATGCTGCAAAGTTAAGTAAGTGGCAGAGCCATGATTCAGCTCAAGCCCTCTAATTCCAGTCCCAGCACTTTTCCCACTATATCCTATTGTCTTTCATTGCCCTTTAGGCCCATAGGTCATTAGGAAGAATTGGCTTATTCCCCATTGCTATTTATAAGACCATTCCTCTATCGAATTCTCTCAATAACTTGTTCATCTCTGAAATCCACTCATACCACTGTCTCTCCATCCTTTTTATCATCCTAAACCAACCTCCCAAGTCACTCCCAATTTCCTTGGTGACTGTAGCAACCTAACTTTATTATTGTATTCTCTGTATCCCTTGCCATCCTGAGGGGGTTTTAGCATTTATGTTAACAGTGCTTCTAACACTACAACTTCATAGTGATTCAGCTTAGACTCCAAAACCTCCTTTTACAGCATACTTTTGCCACATGTAGATATGGCTGTACCTTAGACCCAGCACTTATTAAGCTATCAGAAAAGTCTTTCATCTCTCCCTCCCCACATCAATCTTTAACACTCCTGCCCGACTTAACTTTCCTTAGGTAAACATCATGGCACTCATTTGTTCAGATCCATATTACCTATTCGGTAAAATTCAAATTCTTTTGCCTTACTCTCAAGCTGTCTATAATCTGGTACCATTTTACCTTTCAAGACTTTTCTAACCCTTCTACATGTCTCTGCTTCAACCAAACTGGACTAGAAAATCTATACTTGCCCTGAGCATTCCTGCCTCTCTGGTTTAATTCACATCTTTCCCTGGGCCTTATCCTGCCTGACTGCTGAAAAGAAGCCTTTCCTTAGGAACCTTTTTTCCCTTTAAACCCCAGATAATTTGGTCCCATGTCTTATGAAGGGCAAATAGGTGGCACAATGAATGGAGTACCAGATCTGGAATCAGGAAGACTCATTTTACTGAGTTCGGACATGGCCTCAGATACTTATCTGTAGGACCCTGTGTAAGTTATTTAACTATGTTTGCTTCAGTTTCCTCATTTGTAAAATGGGCTAGAAAAGGAAATAGCAAACTACTCCAGTATCTTTGTCAAGAAAAGCCCAAACAGGGTCACAAAGAGTTGGACATAATTGAAAATGACTCAACAGTACCTGCCTTGAACACTTACTCTGTAATATACATTTTTTTTTGCAAGGCCATGGGATTGTGACTTGCCCAGGGTCATACAGCTAGGTAATGATTAAATATCTGTGGTCAAATTTGAACTCTGAACCTCTTGACTCCAGGGCCAGTGCTCTAACCACTGTACTACCTAATTGCCCCTCCTCATCCCCACCCCCCAGAATATTTTTAATCAGTTAAGTGTTATAAATTCCAGCTAGCAAATATGTGAAGTCAGGGACCATATCTCTTTTTCTAATCTCCTTCTTGGTACAATACTTTAACAATAAGCACTTAAATGTTTGAATTGAATTAGCTAAATCCAACTTTAAATTGGAAGAGAATTAGAAAGAGGATTGTTGGAGCAGCTAGGTGGTACAGCAGATAGAGTACAGGCCCCGGAGTCAGGAGGACCTGAGTTCATATCCAGTCACTTAACCCCATCGCTTTGCAAAGCAAATAAATAAGCAAACAAATTAATTAATTAATAGGATTATTTCTTGTTGCAAAGATTCCTTTTATCAATTGTTTAAAAAGTAAAAAATTAAGTTACCTATTTGATAAATTGACTAATTTAACATAGGAAGTAAAATCATATAGAATTAAGAGATAGCAATGATAGATCTTTGATACGTGAATTCAAAAACCATGGGAAAAAATCGATGGATGGAAAAGCTGTGTTAGTACTCAGATGCCCCTATTAGTTTTCTTTCTTCTTTCTCCAAAGAAAGTTACCCTCTTAATTTAGGGCTTTGACTTAACCATCAGATTTAGGCCTCTTGTCCCCACTGGACTTTAGATGGGCACATGATCAATCTACTGTCCCATACCAAGAGTACTCAATATTAGTGCCTAACCTATAAAATGAATTCTTTTACCTCCCCATTCCATTTTTATTAATCACCAGACATGTACATAGTGTTTAACAGAGGTGAGAGAAGTCTGATGAAAGAATATTTGATAATCTTGCTTACTTAAAAGAAACGCCACCAAAAATATGTATAAGGGAAAAATGCTCCTGAGCAAACAAAATAGATATGAAGGGCTTGGATAATAAAGTACAAAGTTGGCATTCCCTGATTTCCATCACCATCCCTACACCCCCAGCTAAAAGTATTAATATTCTCTACCTCCCCAAATGTTCTAGGACCCCCCCTCTGAATCTCTTCTTTGGCCTCATCATTCCTTCCTACATTGCCTCATACTCTTTGTATTCATTTCCTATCTTCCTTCTAGATTATTCTGTGCACTTGGGGGCAGAAACACATTTTAATATCCTTAAAAATACAAATTTACATAGAAGTGTAAGGTAACTTAATGTAGAGTCAAATAATAGACTCTGAGTGCATCACAGTATTAGTAAAACTGATATATAAATTAACCAAGGTTAAATTTTAGTCAGAATAATCTCTTTTAGAAGTCAGGAAAGTTGTAATATATTTTAGATTTCCGCATGGGAATGTTTTTTGTTATTGTTTAAGAATGACTGTTTTCAAAGTTTTATTTATTTATTTGGAAAATTCAGGGAATGCTGTATCATCCAAGGATATAGATAAGTTAAATCTTACTGTACCAGTGAATGTCATATCTGAACTGAAACTTATTAATAGTTTATATCTTTGTCAGTCAAAAAATATGCCCAAAAGCAAAATTCTATTATATGCAAAAATACCCTGCTTCATCAAGAAAAGAACCAGTAAAAACATGTTAATTATAATTAGAAGGCCTAATATATGACCTTTGAGACTAATACTTTTGAAGACCCAGGTTTCTGAAATATCTTTATTTATTGACAATTGGGGAATGGAAAATATTTTTAGTCATAGCTTTTGAGATTCATAAGGGAATGTATTTATATAAATTGGATAACTGAATACTTTAAAAAATATTTAATTATTTTGTTAACATATTTTCCCAGGTCTGAAAAGGAACCCCAGTTTAAGTTTATCTACTTCAATCATATGAATTTAGCAGAGAAAAGTACAATTCACATGAGGAAAACACCCAGCATATCACTTACATCTGTTCACCCTGACCTTATGAAGATTCTAGGTGATATCAATAGTGATTTTACAAGGTAATTTTTATAACTTTATTTCAGAATAGATGCCAGATACTAAAAAGAATAATCTTTTAAATTGCAGGGGAAAATTTGCAAAAGGATAAATGTTGAAAACTATCTTTGCATGTAATCGGAAAAAAATAAGGGAGTAAAAATAGAATGAAAAGAGAACAGCTTTCTGCAAAGCATTAGTTTCACATAATCACTTTGTAATCATTTTCCCAAGCTGCACGTTTGGAATTCTCTGTATTTATAAAACCTGTCAGTAGCTATGACTACTCTTTTCTGTAGCAGCTTATTTCATACCTAACACCTTGAAGGATATTAACCACTATGATTTCTTGAATTTTAAATTGTTGACTTTTCATAATCTGTATCTATATTTTTATACATAATAAATATAACCATAAAGTTGCATAATGAAATTTATTTTACAGAATGGATGAGGATGAGGAAATCATTGTGAAGGCAATGAGTGACTATTGGGTTGTTGGGAAAAAATCGGATCAGCGGGAATTATATGTTATTTTGAATCAAAAAAATGCAAACCTTATTGAGGTCAATGGTAAGTATTCAATGGTACTTGAGTGATAGTTTCATGTTTTTGAGGACACCAAATTGCCTGGATTTTCAGTGTATCATTTAAGAAAATATGGTAACTATCTCTTAGTGTAGTTCTTTATAGTTTACAAAGCATTTTGCATATTATCATTTTTATCCTCATACCAGTCCTGTGAAATTGTCAGTAGAATTATCTTTTTTTTATCAGAAGGTTTAAAATGTAGTTGGGGGAACATAACACATGCAGGCACACAAGTGTAAAGGAAATTACTTAAATTCCCCACAATATAGCACATCAGCAACATCCCCTTATTCAAGTGGCCGACATTGCCATGAATCCTAGGAAGAAAAAACTACAAGTCAGGGAAATCATGTCAACTGAAGCTGCTATGATATATGGAATCAGCAAAAGAAGTTTTCTTGTCTGACAGAGCTTTCAGACAAAAAAAAAAAAGTCATTATGAAAAGCTACACATTTGTTAAAGGGCAACAGCGGAGAATAAAGCCTGGTCAGAAGTCTGTTGTTGAATACCAGAAAATGCATTCTGGGTCATCTAGAAGAATCTAAGTGAGGTTCACCAAGGGAGCTGCTTTGAATCCTAGGATCTTAAATCTAGTGTCCCAGTCAGTACAGGAATACCTCCTATGGCCTCCCAGACATTCATTCAGCCTCTGCTTGAACACTGCAGTATTTGAGGAGGTAGCTCCTATTGTCCAACAACTCAGTCTTCATGATGAGCCCAAAATTTTCTCCTGGTTTTCACTTTCTGGTGTCAGGAGCAACATAGAACAAGTCTATTCCAAATGCTAGTCTTTCAAACTATTTGAAATACCTCTTATGTTTTATGGTGCAGATGATAGAGCTGGAGTCTTTTGGTCCAATTTGGGGTCAGATGCTCCCTTTCTGAGACACTTGTAAATGTTGTTTCAGTTTAGTACCTCATCCATAAAATGGAGATTATCTGTAATCCTTATTTTACAAAGAGTTGTCGTGAGGCTAAGACAGCATAGTTATTATGATCATTTTACAGGTGTCTTGTGGCATGATTTGCCCAATCACCTAGCTAATAAGTCACAGAGCTGGGACATGAAACTAAATATTCAGACTCAGAATGTAGTTTCTGAATAATAAAAAGTAGAACAAAATCATGGATAATCAAATTTTGTTTTTAGCCAATACATTTATTAACAACTTTGGCCATAATTTCATAACTTTATGGAAAATAACTCCCCCCTTAAAATTTACTTCCCTGTTTAAAGAGTTTTATATTGTGAAAATATTTGAAAATAAATTATTTTAATAGTTCTGTTATACTAAATGAAAATATTGTTTGGCATAGTTTGTGGAAATGCCATTTTCCCAGGGAAAAAAAAGTAATGTATAAATAGTGAATTTTCTTCTTATGCCTTTTACAGTATCTTCTAGTTTGTATGACAGTTTTTTATACTTGTTGCCACCACGTACAGGACTATTCTCTAAATATAACTCTTAGTTGAAAATGATTGACATTATCCAGCTACATACTAACATGTTGCCACACTGGTGACTTTATTCTGGTTGTATAAAAGTTAACAGTCACCATCCTTACCAGTTGGCATCATGTTGCCTTCAAGTAACATTACTGTCAGGTCACATAATAGTAATGGAGAGACCCTATTTTTTTTAAACAAAACTGAACTTTAGATTTTTGTTTATATCTTTTGTGGTATAGTACTGACAAATATCACAGTGTGTGAAGTTTGATGATGTTTTTGCCATTTCTTAGAACTTATATTATCCCTTCAAGGGATCCTGAGGCAGCCAGGTAGTTCATTGAATAGACTGCTGGGCCTGAAGTGAGGAAGACCTGAGTTCAAATCCAATCTCATTCAGACAATCAGTAGTTGTGTGATCTTGGGCAAGACATTATACCTAGGTTTGCCTCCATTTCCACAACTGTAAAGTTGAGATAATAACAAAATCTCCCTTTCAGGTTGTTGTGAAGAGCAAATGAGATAATATTTGTAAAGTATTTAACACAGGACCAGGTACACACTAGACCCTATCTAAATGCTCATTCTCTTCCCTTTCCCCTGCCAGGCATTGAGGAATACAAATAATTAATTTGGGGAGGTTGTTTTTGTTTTTGCAAGGCAGTGGGGGTTAAGTAACTTGCCCAAAGTCACACAGCTAAATAAATATTAAGTGTCTGAAACTGGATTTGAACTCAGGTCCTCCTGACTCCTGAGCTGGTGCTCTATCCACTGCACCACCTAGTTGCTCCCCAAATAATATGTTCATATTAAGAGGCATATTAAGGCCAGGTCCCACCAGAAGTTTAAGTGATTGACTGTACTGGTAGAAGTTTTAAAGATTTATCAATCTATTTCAAAGATACCTTGATTCATAGAATCATAGTTTTAGGGCTTGAAGGATATTGGAAGCTATTGAGTTCAACCCTTTCCTTTTATGAGATAAGAAAACCAAGGGTTAGAGGTTGAAGTGATTTTCCCAGGATCAACCCTGGTACTTTCTGAGGCAGAATTTGAATTTAGTTTTCCTGATGATATGCTCAGCACTCTATTAGATAGCATCTAGTTTGTTTCTTGTATAAAAGGTTTCTTGGATTGTTGGAACTTAGGTCAAGGGTAATTTACACAATAACTTTTGTGGGTAGAGGCTATGAGGAATTTGCTTTTCTCAGTGTTTTCTGTTGTTTTTGCAGAAGAAGTAAAGAAACTTTGTGCAACACAATTCAACAACATATTCTTCTTGGATTGACCAACAAAACAGCTTATTTAAAGTATCTAAAAAATTCATAAAACTTTTGTTTAACATAACTGGTTATTAGTCATATTATTGACTGAATTAATGACAATAGTAAAGCAATACTTGCTTTGTAAGAATCAAATTTCTATCAAATCTGTAACTGATGTAAAATTTTTAGATTTTAAAGATTTAAGTGAAATTAATAAAAGCAAGTCTGCTACATCTATGCCATTCCATTCCTCTGATATTATGTGACTATTTTACTGGAAAATAAAATGAATAAATTGCTAAAATTTTTAAGGACTTTTATTTTTTTATTTCCATTTCTTTTTGTTCACTACTTTTACTTTATTGTTGGATATAATGATTAATGAGTTTTAAGCATGATTGTTCCTAGTCAATCACTGGACATTATAACAATATTGTAAATTTTAAAATATCTAGCAGAGGTATATGATTTTCCTTCTTCCCTCACCAAATTGTACAGTGGCAGATTTTCAGAGCATTTACAGAAAATAACAAAACTAAACCTTCCTTACAAACTATAAAATCATTTAGAAACTACACAGAAGTTAAAAAAAATGGAAACCTTGCTTCAATGATTCAAAAGCTATGGTCTCCCTTTCCTCTATTTAAATACATGATATTTATTCCCTTTTATGTCTACTTTTGTGTGCCTTTTAAAAAGTGGATTTTTTTTTTTAGCTTAAAAGAATTTTTTCAGGGTACAGCTAGGTGGCGCAGTGGCTAGACCACCAGCCCTGGAGTCAGGAGTTCAAATCCAGCCTCAGACCCATAATAATTACCTAGCTGTGTGGCCTTGGGCAAGCCACTTAACCCCACTGCCTTGCCAAAAAAAAAAAAATTCCAATTACATTTGAAAACAATTTTTAACATTCATTTTTAAAAATTCTGAGTTGCAAATTCCTTTCCTCTGTCCTTCCCTCTCTCCTACCCCACTCGTTGAGAAGACAAGCATTTTGATATATTTTATATATATATATATATATATATATATATATGTATATATATGTATCAAGTATATATATATATATATATCAAGCATATAAATGATGTCATGCAACACATTTCCAAATCATGTTGTGAAAGAAAACACAGACCAAATAAATAAATCTATATTCAAACTTAATCAGTTCTTTCTCATATGTCCTTCAAGCTTGGATCATTTTATTGCTGCGAATAGCAAAGTCATTCACAGTTGATCATCTCACAACATTGCTTTTCACTATGTATGATGTTCTCCTAGTTTTGTTCACTTCACTTTTCATCAGTTCATGTAAGTCAAGGTTTTTCTCAAGTATCTTATGTCATTTCTTATAGCACAGTATTCCATTACAATGATATACCACAATTTTTTCAGCCATTTCCCAATTGAAAGGCATCCCTTCCATTTCCAATTCTTTTCCACCACAGAAAGAGCTGCTATAAATATTTTTGTACATATAGGCCCTTCATCTCTTTGGGATATAGTCTTAGTAGTGGGATTGCTGAGTCAAAGGGTATACACAGTTTTATAGTCCCTTGGGCATAGTTCAGAATTGTTCTTCAGAATGGTTGGTTTACAACTGCACCAACAGTACATTAGGGTCCCAATTTTCCCACATCCCCTCCAATATTTGTTATTTTTTCCCTTTCTATTGTATTAGTCAATTTGAAAGGTATGAGATGGTACCTCAAAGTTTTAATTTGCATTTCTCTAATCAATAGTGATTGAACATTTTTATATGATTATAAATAGCTTTGATTTCTTCATCTGAAAAATACCTGTTTATATCCTTTAACCATTTATCAATTGGAGAATGACTTGTATTGTAAATTTGACTCATTTTGCTATAAATTTGAGAAATGAGGCCTTTATCAAAGAAACTTGCTTTAAAATTTTTTCCACAATTATTACTATTTCTCCCCATCCTATTTCCCATTTTTTCTCTCCTTTCACTGAACCTCCTAAAAAATGATTTGCTTCTGACTACTACCTCCCTGAATCCACTTCCTTCTATTAGCTCCCCTACCCTTCTCTTATCCCATTCCCTTCATACTTATAGGATTAAATAGATTTCTATACCCAATTATTCCCCTTTGACCCAATTCCAGTGAGAGTAAAGTTCAAATATTGTCTGCCACCCCCCCATATTCCACTCCACTGTAACAAAACTTTTCATGCCTCTTTTCTGTGAGCATAAATTCATTCTACCTCTTCCTTCTTCCAGTGGACCCTCCTTTCTCATCCCTTGCTTTTTAGATATCAAACTATCATAGTCAACTCACAGATGTACCCTTTGCCTAGGTATACTGCTTCTAACTGCCTAAAAAAGTTAAAGTTTTTAGAAGTTACATGAGTCCTCTTCCCATGTAGAAATATAAACAGTTTAATCTTATTGAATCACTAATTTTTCTTTCCTTTTCACCTTTTTAATGTTTTTCTTGAATCTTATATTTGAAAGTCAAATTTTCTATTCAGCTCTTGTCTGTTTTGATAAATGTCCATTTTTCCCCCTGAGGGATATCACATTCATTTTTGCTGAGAAGGAGATTTTTAGTTATAATCCTACCTCCTTTGTCCTCTGAAATATATTCCAAATACTTTGATTCTTTAATGTAGAAGCTGTTAAGATCATGCATTTTCCTGATTGTGGCTTTTGGGCTGCTTGTAATATTTTCTCCTTAATTTGGGAGCTCTGGAATTTGGCTAAAATATTCCTGGAATTTATTGTGTTGAGATCTCTTTTTAGGAGGTGATGGGTAGATTTTATTTTGTACTGATTCTAGACAAACAGATCAGTTTTACTTGATAATTTCTTAAAATATGATATCTAGGCTCTTTTTGATGACAGTTTTTCAGATAATCCAGTAATTGTATTTCCTCAATCTATTTCCAGGTTAGTTTTTCCAAAAAGATTTTCCACATTTTTCTATTTTTTCATTCTTTTGATTTTGTTTTATTGTTTCTTGAGGTCTCATAGAGTCATTAATTTCTACTTGCCCAGTTCTAATTTTTAAGGAATTATTTTCTTCAGTGAGTATTTGTACCTCCCTTTCCAAATGGCCAAATCAATTTTTTAAATAGTTCTTCAGTGAATTTTTAAATATCTTTTTACATTTGGCCAGTTATGATTTTTTTTTAAGGCATTCTTCTCTTGAGTGGATTTTTGTGCCTCTTAGGGTGTTGTTTTCTTCAGTATTTTTTGTGCCTCCTTTACCAAGCTGTTAACTCTTTTTTTATGATTTCTTTGCTTCACTCTCTTTTTTCCACAATTTTTCCTCTTATTTGATTTTTTAAAAAATTCTTTTTTGAACTCTTTCAGGAATTCTTTTTGAGTCTGTAATGTAATTACATATAATTACTTTGTATTTATTTTTGATGTATTTTGATTTTTATTAGTGTATATGTTTCTCTGTCTTCTTCCATTCCCCCCATCAAGAGTGTAAGCCCCTTAAAGGCAGGAACAACAGTTTGTTTTGTTTTGTTTTTGTCTCTGTATTCCCAATATCTGTCACATTCTAGCATGTACTATATGTAAAGTGCTCAAAAGATTTTTTGTTGAATTCTTTTCAAGTGCTGTGTTATCTATATACCTTTAAGTAGATATGACTTGATTATCTTGAACTGTGAATAACCACTACAGGAATTGTGTAGGATAAATTAGATTTTTCCAATTATGCCTATACTCTGCCTCATTTTTGAAGTATAACATTTGTGGTCATTTCATCATAAGAATGCTAAAATGCACTAGGCTATTATTTAAGAAGTGTTTCTAAAATTTCTTCCAGTAATTGGACTGGAACAACTTTTTGACCACGAAATTCCCCTGCTTTGCAAAGTTCACAAGGAAGTCAGTGACAAAAAGGAAGACTCCATATGCATATAAATATTTATAGCATCAATTTTTTGGAGTAGCAAGGAATTGAAAATAAAGAAGCCCCTTAATTAGGAAATGGACAAACAGGTTACTGTATATAAATATTATGTAATACTAATGTACTGAGAGAGACAAAGTGATGAATACATAAAAGTATGAATTACATATGAACTAATACAAAGTAAAAAATCAGCAAAGCAATAGAAACTTAATGCTGCAAAATTTTGATGGTTCAAGCTTGCCCTTTAAGAAGAAATGAAAAGGCAAGTTTTCCTCACACTGTAGAAGTTGGGGGTTCTGGGTGTGGAACACTGCCATGCAAATTTTTTCTATGTTGGCTACTTTTGATTATTTTCCCTTGCTATATGGGATACAACCTCTTTAGCATGGCAAGATTCACTGAGAAATGTAGGTTATGTAAAGGCAAAAGACATCAAAATTTTATTTAAAAGAATGTTTCTAAATAGAAATCTAATACAATTATTTGATTTTATTGGTTGCAGTAGTAGAATTTGTGTTCCAAGGTTCTTGACAAATTTATGTGTCCTGATCTAGGAGAAAGTCACCAAATATCCTTTTACCTTTTCTTTTTCTTACTTACAGCCTTAACTGCCTCTTCTTTAGGAGGACTTGGTGCAAAATGAGTTACCTCTTCTACTGGCTCTTTAGTACTCATTGTTTCCATCTCATAATCTTGTCTTTTGGCTTCTTCCTCTAGTAAAAGATTAAGCCTAAAACCAAGTACCAAAGGACATTTTAATTTTCTATACAATTTGAAAAATCTTTCAAACCTGTTTTCATATAAACAAAACTGGGGCAGCTTCATGGCGCATTGGATAGAGCACTGGCCTTGGAGTCAGGAGTTTGAATCCAGCCTCAGATGCTTTATATTACCTAGCTGTGTCACCTTGGGCAAGTCACTTAACCCTGATTGCCTCACATCCAGGGCCACGACCAGTTGTCCTGATTCACATCTGGCCACTGGATCCAGATGACTCTGGAGGAGAAAATGAGGCTGGTGACAGCACAGCAACCCCTCACTCAAATTCAATTCAAGTGCTCGTCATGCCATCACCTCCCTGGTGTCAAGGTCTTCTTCGAGAATGAAGGATAAAAAAACATCATCTTTACAAAAAGGATATTTTCTTTAAATTCTTGAAATAAGAAAACAGTTATTATCACCTTTCAAAGTGCTGACAAAAATTAAAAGGCCAGGAGAAGTGAATTGGGGCAAGACTAAACCTTAACAGGGATCCCTGAATGGTCCCATACTGAATTAGAAAAGATACATTACTATTATCTATATTCCATTTTTATTAATTTCATTAAATATTTCTCAATTATGGTTTTTTTTTAGTTTTTCTGGCAAGGCAATGGCGTTAAGTGACTTGCCCAAGGTCACACAGCTAGGTAACTAAGTGTCTGAGGTCAAATTTGAACTCAGGTCCTCCTGACTCCAGGGCCAGTTCTCTACCCACTGCGCCTCTGGGTACACTCTAAAGTGTTGCCTGGCTGTGTCTAAATAAATGGCATCTATAGATTATATTACTACCTTTTGCCTCAAATTTGAAACTTTTTTACAGATCTGAAGCACTCCATTTTTTTCTTAAGACATTAAAAATAATTTGCAAATGATATCTCCCTGCTGCCTGACTTTTAGTGTTAGTTGCATGAAATACAACCAACCAGGGTTTTTAAAAAGTAGTTTAAATTAGCTAAGATGACATTGTTGTCATTCCTAATATGGCTCCCCCACCCTAATTAGCACTGTGTTTTCTTTAATATGATTCACATTTACAAATTAGGATATATATCTACTGTCAATCTAGAATTAAGACTTAAAAGGCATTTTAAAAAATAAGTGTTCACTAATAAACTTAGATGCTATAAAGGAGTGAGAATTAAATCTGATACTGAAACAGCAAGTCAAGGAAATAAATTAGAACAAAAACTGAGAAAACCACATAAAAGAGAGTTTGGGTTTTATTTTTAAATGTTTCTGATATGTTAGGATAGTTGTGCTTCTTGGAAAATAGTTAAATGGACCCTTGGTGATTAATAGCATTAAATTACTTTTGTTTCTTCTAATTTAACACCAAAATATGGTTTGGCAGACTTAGTAAGAATTATACAGTTTTAGTCAAAAAAGCATTTAGTGATAGCTTATATATCTCCAATGTTATTTAAAACAATTTTCTTTTTCTTTTTTCTTTTTTGCAAGGTAATGGGGTTAAGTGGCTTGCCCAAGGCCACACCACTAGGTAATTAAGTGACTGAGGTCGGATTTGAACTCAGATACTCCTGACTCCAGGGCCGTTGCTCTGTCCACTGCGCCACCTAGTTGCCTAAAACAATTTTCAAAATGATAATTGTAGAAATAAGATAAGAAATAAATTGAAGGCATGAACATTGGCAAAGAGAATACAAAATTATTTTCACACAACATGAAAACTTGGAAACTTGAAAAGTTTTCCTTGGAAAATTCAAGATTTTGCAAAAAACAGTTGGTATAATAGTTTCAGTAAAGCAACAATATTTCAAAAAACCTCTACTATTTCTACATGACAAAAACAAAAACCAGGAGAAAATAATTAAAAATAAATTCTATTCAAAATAACTACAAAGTGCATAATAATAGTTAGCATTTACATGGTCCCTTACTTTACATATGTTAAGTCATTTGATCCTCACAACAACCCAGTTCGAGTTGGTGCTATTATAAAATATCTAAGAGCTAATCTACCAAAAAAAAAATCCAAGAAATATAAAAATATCTTTAAAAAAGGAGGAATGAATTAGATGTTAAAAAAATTCAGCACTCAATGTCTCATTGCTAAAGAATCACTGAAGTATTTAAAAGGCAGGAATATGTCATTTTAAACAAATTTAATTTTTATGTTTTTAAGATTACCTTGCTTCCACTTCATCATCTTCAATTTTTTTCTTCTGTGACAATTCTCCTTCTAGTATTCTGTTTTCCTTTATTTTCTCTTTTACAGTTTCTTCATGTTTGTATGCTTGAAAGAATATGTTCACAAAAAAGAAGTATATGTGACTGATCCATGTGTTGATTTTTTCTTTTCTTTCATCCTTGGACTTTTCAACTACAACAAATGATTCTTAGAATTACTATCAGTTCAATCTAGATAATCTAAGTACTTGCTTTTAGTATTTTATTATATTTTAAGAGCCCTGTTTTAGGTTTGCTAAAATTATTAGGGAACTTCCTTTTGTAAATGAATTCAGTTGTTTAGTGGAGAGTTCATTTTGTTTAGAAAGAGCAATTTGAGTTTCTTCTGCATGAGAAACAAATGATGCTAAGGATTTTAACTCTTTGAATTGAAATGACCAAATAAATAAAGTGTAAATCCCCTTTCACTACAAGATAGAGCTGTGAGATCTATGTTCAAAGTGAGGCTTTCCCAATTGTAGGAAATTTGTTTTGAACGATATTCATATTTGTATAATGTTTGAGAAGCTCTGTCTTTAGTTCCAACTTCTAAACATAATTTTTTATTAGTGACATATACTATGATAAGATGGTATTCAATAATCAGTGGAGTTCATTTTCCCTTCCAGATCAGCTTGATACACTTGCCTATTCTGAACAGATTAATGAACATGTGGAAAATGTAGCAGAACTATAAAGATGGCTCTGTTGATAAGTCAGATTTTACAGTCATTAACGGCTATCTAAAAGTTGGAGTCTAAGAAGACAGAGCTAGAAGAGCAATCCCTTGCAATGTGGGGTTGAGAGGATGCTCCACATCTTTTATCTTTGAATTGCTAATGGTAGAAGCAACCACTTATGCATGGTTTTGGCATCCGGGGCTCTAGATGATAAAGCTTCTAAGCTGTGATTATGCTAGAAAGTGGCTGTTCTGGTAAAGACAATTGTTGGATATCTTGAAATAATAAATTAACCTCATTTAGGTTCATAATAAATTTATAATAGACAGCAAAGTAGAAAAATGAGATAATAACCATTTTTATATCTATCATTTTAAAGCCATACAAAGTCATTTGCATAACTTCTAACTGCTGTGCTGTCATGAAAAAAAATACTCAATGAATTGAAATCAAATCTCCATTATCAAACAGGGTTGAGGATAATCCAGAGAAAGACTGAGACAGAGATTTAACTTTGAAAGGCATTTTCGTACTTAGATTTATATATAGATACTTTTTATATCTCCTTTTAAAAAACAACATACCTGATATATCCTTCAGAGCACATTCTTCATAATCAGAAGGGGGTTGTGATGATCCTGCTTCCTCTTTATCTTCTGATTTTAAGACTGAACATGCTGACTGCTGTACCTGAGAATCAAGTACCAAACTGTGAGCTGTAAGAAAAGAAGTTTCTGTTGATACATAAATTTTTAGGGGACTTTAATTTTAGGAGACATGAACTTAAAGGGACATTAGCCTCCTAGCCCAACCCCTCATCATACATATGAGAAAACCAAGGCCTCCTGGAGACATTGGGGGCCTTGCCCAAGTCAAAGTCAGGGTTGAAACTGCTGTACTTACAGTCTTGTCCTTTTTTCAAAATGATTTTCAAGACTCACAAATCTAATTAATTTTCTTTAACATTGTATAATGCTCATATACATATGGCATGAGCATATGGGAAAATTGCAAGTAGGATAGGCAAAGAAATGGCACAGCATCTCAAAGCTAGAAGAAATGATATGCCATTTGGTTCAAGTTACTCATGATCTTGCCTATGCCAGATTCAGCGACCTTTTTCTCAAACTTCATTCTCCTTAATCTCTCTGCAGATTTTGATATTGTTGATCATTCCCTCCTCCATGATAGTATCTTCTTTCCAGCTTTTCAGGATACTTCTCTTGATTCTCTTCCTGTGTAACCCACTACTCCTCAGACTCCTTTGCTGGATCCTTAGCCAGATCATGCTCATTACCAGAGGTGTTCCTTAGGGTTCGGTCCTGGGCCCCTCTCTTCTCCCTCTATTCTACTTCACCTGATTTCATCAGTTCTTATGGATTTAATTATCATCTCTGTGCCCATGATTCTCAAATCTACCTTTCCCATCCAATCTATCTGCTTACCTCCAGTTTCACATCTCCACCTTCCTTTCAAACATCTCAAACTGGATGTCCAGTAGACATCTTAAATTCAATAGTTCCAAAATGGAACTGTTTACCTAAACCATCCCTCCTCCTACCTTCTCTGTTATAAAGAGCAACATCATCCTCCCAGTTCTCTCAGGCTCACAATCCAGAAGTAATTCTTGACTCCTCACTCTCTCTTATCCTTCCAGATGCAATTTGTTGCCAAGACTTTTGCCACATCTCTCAAATATGCTCCCTTCTCCCTTGTGAAATTGCCACCACTCTGAGACTGGCCCTCAATCACTTCACACCTGGACTGTTGCAACAGCCTGGAGTCTCTTCCCACTTCAATCCATCCTTTATTCTTCAACCAAAGGGATTTTCCTCAAGTGTGGGTACGATCATCTCACCTCCTCCTCCTCCATAAACTCCAGTGACTATCACTTCTAGGATCAAATACAAAATCCTCTGCCATTAAAAGCCCGTTATAACCTGATCACCTTTCCTTTCCAATCTTCTTAAACCTTAGTCCTCACCATATACCCTTTGATCTAGTGGCACTGACCTCCTGGCTGTTCCACAAACAAAATGCTCCATTTCTTGGCTCTGGCCACTTTCTCTGGCTCTCTTCCATGCCCAGAATATTTTCCCTCATCTCCACTTCCTGACTTTGCATAAGATCCAATTAAATCTCATCGAAAGGAAAGTTTTTCCCCAAAACTCTTAATTCTAATGCCTTCCTGTTAATTATTTCCCATTTATCCAAAATACATATCCTATATATAAACTTATTTGTGCATATTTGTTGTCTTCCACATTAGACTGTGAGCTCCTTAAGGAGAGGGAATGTCTTTTAACAATTTTTACAACTCCACTGCTTAGCACAGTATCTGTGACATAGTAGGCCCTTAATAAATATTGACTAACCATCTTCAGGCTAAGGGTATGATTTATGTAAAATATCCAAGAGAGACAGCTATCATCTGTTGAATAGAGTCCTCCCAAGAAAATTACATTTCTTACTACTCTTACTATTTAGAGACCATTCCTTTTTCCACTTTTCTGGACTCCCCTAGTCAGTAAGGTCAGGTTATCCAAATACTGCTTTCAAACCATTTTTCTTTCTGCCTACATCCCTCACTAACTTTTCTACTTAAAGTCCATGGAATATATTCATAACTCATTCTCACCATGCTTAGTCCTATCTACTTCCTTCCAGATCACTCTCCTAAAATGCCTCAAACACTTTTGGTCTGACAGTCTTCCTGTTCTGATCCATCTCTGGCCACTAGACCCAGATGACTCTGAAGGAAAAAGTGAAAATGGTATGCATAGCCCTCTCTCATTAAAATCCAATTCACTTGCCTGTCATGACATCAGCTACCAAATATTATGGTCCTGAGAAGAAGGACAAACAACAATCCCTTGTCAGTATCTTCAAAAAAGTCATGCTGTCTGGGGCAGCTAGATGACTCTGGATAGAGCACTGGCCCTGGAGTTCAAATCAGACCTCACACTAAATAATTACCTAGCTGTGTGATCTTGGGCAAGTCATTTAGCCCTATTGCCTTGCAAAAAACAACAAAAAAAAGTCATGCTGTCAATCTCTCTCCAATCATTTCTCACATCCAAATACCACAATTGTTCAGTTTCAAGTGATCTCTCCTATCACTCTCCACTTTAGTTCCATATCTACAAGTCACACTTTGAGCTCCTTATCTCACAACTGCATAACCACCATGATCCTGAATGTCAAAATTCTAATCTCTGCCCACAACCTCCTTTATTTCCATGCTTAGCATGAATGATATCCAGATCCTCAAACACCATTTTCCCATTCCTTCCTCACCATCATAATTCCATTTCTCTATTCTTGATGTCATGGTTTACTAATTTAATGATTTAGTATATGTCATCCATATTTACCCCTTCACCTTCTTTTAATGTGTTCATCTGGCACCCTGGACAACCCCTACCAGTTGAATTCTTTGTTTTTCAGGCTACTAAGAATCAGGAGAGGAAAAGACATTAAATCCGAATGGCTGTGTTAACTACAAATTTAAACAGTTCCTACCCTCAGATGGATCACTTTTCAGTAGATCCAGAATTAAATAGGAGGAAGGGATTAGGAAAACCTGGATAACATTTGGAAACCTGTATAATTTTTTGAATAGTCCCAAACTGCTTCCTGCTATAAAGACATGTTTCTTTAACATCAATATTCTTTCAGTGATACCATATGTCTAACTGTGGCACCTCATAAAATCTTGTAGGAATCCAAATTACAAATAACCCAGAGGACATGATGGAGCTAAGCAGGCTGCAGCATTATACAGGAAAAGGAGTATAGAGATATCACCAAAGGCTTGAAGGCCAGAAAGAAAGGTGGGACCTGTCATGGAGGAAGAATGAGAATACAAAAAGATGGTGGGTAGCCCAAGTGTGACATTGATACTCCCAAGATGTTAAATCACTACAAGAACTTACACCAGTGCATTAGAAGAGATCTCTAATTTATAGGTTGAGCACAAGGCTACTCAACTTTTTAGCTCTTCTGGGTCTCATTGTCCAATAAAAACTTGTCAAGGTCTGCCCCTTGCAGCCCAGAAGAACTAAAAAATTGGGCACACCTGGAGAGAGTTGCTAAGGATACAGTACCCATAGTCACACAGTTCATATTAAAAGTATGATTTGTCAGGTCTTCCTGATTCCAAGGCTATATCTGTTATGTCATACTAAGTTTTCATAGGCATAATATTTTCAAATTTTTATTATACATAAACAATATATCTGAAATGTGAAAATAGTCTTTAATATTGAAATATAATAATATATAAGAATACATATATAGGAATATATATTTATAATATAATATAATACAATATATAATAATATAACATAATAATATAATATAATAATACAACTCACCCAGTTGTGCTAAAAAATGAGATCCTTTTCCTGTGGATTTAATGCCAAGTTTAGACATCTTATCTTCATTTACAGACTCCCTGGACTTTGTCTTAGAGAAAAATGAATAAATATAAATAAATAAAAATAAAATATTTTAGTATAATGATTTATGAATAAAAACTAGCTTTATCTTTATTTAAATTAATTTAACTACAGTATTTTTGACATAAGAAAAGTATCAACTTATATCAAAATTCAAAACTTGAAGGATCTGTGATAATCTTGGTATTTGTACTTCTTCCATTGCAGGAGATCCCAGTCTCTTTGGGTCACTAGTTTTTGAAAAATTTTTGAAAGCTGAATGAGCCAACTAGAAGATTTCATTACCTGTGATCATCCATCTGATAAGGAAGGCTAGTGCATGGATAATGGACACACATTCTGCTGGGTTTCCCAGTATCATAGGACTTGCTAAAGTTTGTGCTCCCTTAGGACAACCTTCAAGACCCTAAGCTCACCCCTATGTCAATAAGAGGCATCCACTAGTAACTAAGTGAACTTCCTTAGCTATGATAAAATATTAAATTTATGCCTCTCTCTCTCTCTTTCTTTTTTTTTAAAGTTTTTGCTAGGCACTGGGGTTAAGTGGCTTGCCCAAGGCCACACAGCTAGGTAATTATTAAGTGTCTGAGGCTGGATTTGAATTTAGGTACTCCTGACCCCAGGGCCAGTGCTTAATCCACTGCGCCCCCTAGCCTCCCCTAAATTTATGCTTCTTAAATGAATGATTAAGGAGGGTTAAATACCTGCTAATACAACCCTCCATAATTGAAAAATAACACACACACACACACACACACACACACACACACATATGGGACTATAGAAATAATATTTATAATGAATGCATAAAACCTGCAAGAGCTAATTTACTAAATTTGCAAACCTCAGGTTTCTTCATTCTGCTAAGATCCATGGGTATTCCCAACTTGCTGGATGAAGACGTTGCACTGACCAAGTGAGTGATATCAGATTCATAGTTGTTTAAAACACTCATGCTCTTGTTTAAAGTAGTCTAAAAAAAAAAAACAACCACCAAATATACAGTTATTACAAGTGATGGTTCTCTGAGGAGATAAGGGAGGAATTAAGGTGATCTGAAGACTAAAAGCACAAATAAAGTGAATGAAAACCCAAAAGGAAGGCAAAGATGTGCATCCATCAAACAAAGCTATTAAGGTTATAGAGAAATGTAAAGACTTCTCATAGATCAGGAAGTAGGTTAGGTATGGGGGCCATGGGGACAAAAAGGAACCATCCCCTGGTAGAGATCAGATACATACAATCAAATGCAAAGTAATTTGGGTAGAAAGCAATCTAGAGAGCAATGTACAAGAAATAATCATATTATCTGATCCATTAATAATGATAGCTAGCATTTATATAGAACTTTAAGATTTGCAAAATATTTTATGAATATTGTCTCATCTTATCCTCGAGACAACCCTGAAAGGTTAGTGCAATTATTTTCTCCATTTTATGGGTGAGGAAACAAACAGGCAGAAGTTGTGACTTGCCTAAGGTCAGACATTTAGTATGATAGTGATGGAGACTTCAGGCATTCAGATATCTGCTGGTGTGTTCTCTCTCTCTCTCTCTCTCTCTCTCTCTCTCTCTCTCTCTCTCTCTCTCAGAGAAGCTACTAATATCTTGGGTTTCACTGATGTTAGCTTCATCTTTAAAAGGTAGAGAGAACCAATGAGAGGAAATTCTCTGGATTTGATTCTTATTCACAAGGAAGTTTTCATTGCTGGGGGATGGAAATGATGGCAAACTTGGAGGAAAATGATCATTCTATTTTAAAATCTGAGAAAGACAAAAAGAGGAAAGCTCAATATAGTTAGACTTGTCACAGGAAATTTGAATGGGTAGATTTCAGCAAGTTCAGAGATTTCAGAGGGAAAAAGGTAAAAATTTTACAGGAAGAATGGAGAATATTCATGAATGAAATTTAGAAGTCACAAGAGAAAAACTTCTGAACTGGAGGAAAAGTTGTTTAATGATGTGGATGCATGAAAAGCTCACCAACTAACTTGCATTTTTAAAATAAATATACAGAAGATGAAAATAAGGGCAGGCAACAGAATAAATAAAAACTATGGTATGGTCCTAAAAAATAGTATCAAGGAGTATTAAAATTAAAAATGCAAGAAAAGCTAAGAATAACAAAAGTGTTCCTTTTAACCTTTATTGGGGAAAAGTATATCAAAGAAAAGTTAGGATTGCTATAGTAGGATGCTACATTATAGGAATATGATAATGGACTAAAGCAAAAGTTCTTAATCTAGAGTCCTTGAAATCAGTTTTTTTTAAATGTTTTGATAACTACATTTTAATATAATTGGTTTTTTCATCTACCTCCTAGGGTTATTGTAAAGACAAAATAGGAAAATAGTTGTAAAGTACTTTGCAAACCTTTAAAGGTTATTATGTAAATGCTAGCAGTTAGTAATAACATCCTTTTTAGAAGGGGTCCATGGACTTCATCAGATTACTATAAGAATTATACAGGATAAATAGGAAAGAATTAATAGAGGGAAGGCACTCAAATTAAGAGGAGGTGGAAAAAGCTTCCTATTGAGGTGGGCTTTTGTTTGGGACTTGACAGAAGATAGGTTATGTTAAGATTATCTCAAAAAAAATGGAATGGGTTAGAATGAAGGATGTACTGGAGAAAAGGAAGGGAGAAGAAAAATTAGGTGTATTATTTCACATAAAAGAGGGGCTCAAAGAAAATTTTTACAATGGATGGGGAAAATAGTAGGGAGAAGGAAACTCTTGAATCTCATTCTCATATGAACTAGTCCAAATAGGGTCAAATACACACACACATAAATCTATGTGTATACATACACACATACTTACATATATACACACATTGGGTTTAGAAATTCATCTTATCCAAGAAGTAATAGGAGGGGAAGAGGATAAGAGGAAGGAGAAGGCTGATAAGAGGGAGAGCAGATTAAGAGAGGAAATCGTCAAAAGCAAAACAGATTTTTGAGAAAGAAACAAAGTTTAATAAAAAAAGGAAAAATAGAAAAGACTAGGTTGGAGGGAAACTATACAATTAGCAATCCTAACTTTGAATATGAACAGGATGAACTTTGCCATGAAATGGAAGTGGATGACAGAATAGATAAGAAACTAGAATCCAATAATACGTTGTTTACAAGAGATACACTTGAAATAGAGCCACAAGAGTTAAAAAACAAGGGGCTGAAGCAGAATCTATGATACTCCAGCAGAATTAAAAAACAAACAAAGAGTAGCAATTGTGATCTCAAAGCAAAAGCAAAAATAGAGCTAGTTAAAAAAGATAAGAAAGGAAACTAAATTTTGCTAAAAAAAATGCACCAGACAATATCATTACTAAACATACATGCACCAAAGGGCAGTTTCCCAATTTTTAAAGAAAAATTTATTATTATACTGGGGGGGGGGGGGGGATCTGAATCTTTTAGATTTGGATGACTCTAACTAAAAAATAAAGAAATTATTTAGATAAATAGAATTTTAGAAAAGTTAAATATCATAGAATTCTCTAGAAGATTTTGGATGGGAATAGAAAAGAATATACCTTTATCTAAGCTATTCACGGCACCTTCACAAAAACTGTCCATGTATATGAGCATAAAAACCTCACAAACCAGTATAGAAAAGCAGAAATATTAAACATAACCTTTTTAGACCATAATGCAATAAAAATTACATTCAATAGAGTCTCAGAAACACAGATTAAAAATTAATTAGAGGGGCAGCTAGGTGGCACAGTGGATAGAGCACTGGCCCTGAAGTCGGGAGTACCTGAGTTCAAATCCGACCTCAGACACTTAATAATTACCTAGCTGTGTAGCCTTGGGCAAGCCACTTAACCCCATTGCCTTGCAAAAACTAAAAAAACAAAAAACAAAAAACCCTAATTAGAAACTAACTAGAATCCAAAAGAATAGTGAGTCAAAGTCATAGAGTCATAGAAACAATCAATAATTTCAGTAAAGAGAATGGCAATAATGAAATAACATACCAAAATTTATAGGATAATGCCAAAGTAGTGTTTAGGGGATAATTTAAACTTCCAAATATATCAGTAAAAGAGAGAAAGAATAGATCAATGAACTGGGTATGCAGCTAGGGGGAGAAAAACAAAAAAAAGAATAAATGAAAAATCTTTAATTAAACACCAAAACAGAAATCCTTAAACTCAAAGGAGGGATTAAAAAAAAAACCCTTAAAAATAAAAAAAAAAACCCAATGAACTAATAAGTAAACTTAGAACTGGTTTTATGAAAAAAACAATAAAATAAATTATCTATTGATTTAAAAAAATGACCAGTAACAAAAATGAAAAGTGAATACATAGTCCATGAAGATTAAATTACAGTGGGGTGGCTAGGTGGCTCAGTGGATATACAGCACCGGCCCTGAAGTCGGGAGTACCTGAGTTCAAATCCGGCCTCAGACATTTAATAATTACCTAGCTGTGTGGCCTTAGGCAAGCCACTTAACCCCATGGCCTTGCAAAAAAAAAAAAAAGATTAAATTACAGCAATTATTAGGAGCTATTTTGTCCAATTATATACCAAGAAAATAACAAAATTGACAAAAACTGACAAAATATAATCCACCCAGATTAACAGAAGAGACAACAGGACACTTAACCTTATCTTAGAAAAAAATTAACAAACCATAAATGAGCTCCCTAAGAAAAACCCCTAGAATAGATGAATTTATGAGCAAATTCTACCAAATATTAAAAGAAAATTAATTCTAATACTGTATAAATTATTTTTAATGCTATGCAAAGAAGAAATCTAACTTAATTCCTCTTATGACATAAATATGGTTTTGATTGCTAATCTAGGGAGAGCAAAAACATAGAAAGAAAACTATAGTCCAATTTCCCCATTGAATATTGTCACAAAAATTTTAAAGTTCTAACAAGAAGACTACAGCTGAGTGGTTCTTGTTAGTTCTTGTCCTTCATTATTGAAGGACAGCAACATATCACAAAGATCATACACTATAGCTGGGATTTCTACCAAGAATTCAGGTTGGTTAGATACTAGAAAAAATATAGAATAACTGACAAGGAGAAAAAATATAATATTGCATAACTGACCATATCAATATTAATTACAACAAAAATTATATGATTGTATTAATAGATATAGAAAAAGATGACAAAATATAATAACCATTCCTATTAAAAACACTAGAAAAATTAGGAATGAAACTTTTCTTTTTAAAACTTTTTTTAAATTTAGTCTTAAATATGAAATAAAAAAATTTTCACATGCATGGCAAAATATGAGAGATTCCTAATATAAAATAATAAATTTTTATTTCAAGAAAGCCTATATAATAAATATTACACTTTGTTCAATACTGTCCATCTTTTATTTGCTTCCTTGAGGGTTTTCTATTGTTCTCTTTTCTTCTTCCCCCTACCATGGCTACAATTAATCATGGATGCATACATACATGCACACATACATACATACACATTTATATACACATATATACATACTTACACAAGACATTTATATATAATACATATATAACACAAATACACATGGATACATACGTAAATACATACATAACTCACATACCCAGATGATAATAACACATATTGTTGACTACTGAAAGAACTGACAGATGTGATGACTGGGCCAGTGTCTTTGATTTTTGAAAGATTGTGGAGAAACAAAGAATGATCAAAGGACAAGAGAAGGACAGGTATTCTCCCAATTAAAAAAACTTTTGAAAAGGAAGAGAATGGAGTTCATAAACTAGATAGATCAGTAAGACTGGCTTTAATTCCTAGCAAAAATCTAGGGTAAATCATTATAGGTATATGGTTAGTGAACATCTAATAAAAGGAAGCCATCATACATCCCACAGAAAACAGCAACAATTGGCTTTGGAATCTAAGCTCTGTCACTCAGACAAATCACCTAACCTTTCTGGGTTTCAACTTCCTTATCTTAAAAATGAGACTAGATAAACAAGTTCCTCCCAATTTTAAACCTATAATAATTATCATTCAATTATCCTAGGAATAGGTTACACCAGAGTAACCTCACTTCCCTTTTTTGACATGCTGTCTAGATTGACAGATCACATAGAAACCATACTCTGAGTACATAGCTTATCTAGATATTTAGCAGAGTATTTGTTGAAATCTTTCATGCAGTTTTGGAGGATTTGATTTAAAGATATGGGTTAAATAGTAATTACATCATGAAACTCAGTGGTGTTCTTCGTGGTTCTACAACAGCCTCCACTTGAGGGTCTGGGAGAGCTGGGGTTGAGTCCTCCACTATTTAGCTTTTTAATCAAGATCTTGAATAAAAGCACAGGGGCATAATTGTCAAATCTATAGACAAGAGTGAGAGATGACATGCTGGACATAAGAATCAGAATTCAAGTAGTGGGCCAAATCTAGTAAGATTAAATTTAATGGAATAAATGCAGTCTTGCATTGGGTTCAGAAAATCAACAAGTAAAAAGTAAGGGAGGCCTGAAGGTATTCTGAGGGTTTCTGTGAATTGAAAGCTTGATGTGAGTCAACAGTGTGACTGCCCTCAGCCTTCATAGATAAATGCTTTTGTGGAAGCATGTCCAGGAGCACAAAGTGATGTTCCTTAAGTGCTATTCCTGTGCTTACCACTGTTGAAGTACTAGACTCACTTATGGATGTCCTTGTTTTAGAAAAGACATTAACCAATTGGGGATGGTCTGGAAAAAGACAAATTGGCATGGTGAGGGCCTTGAGATTATTCCACTTTTGTTGTCTGGTCATTTCAGTCATGTCTGACTCTTCCTGATCCCCTTTGGGGTTTTCTTGGAAAAGATACTAGAGGGGTTTATCATTCATTCTCTGGTTCATTTTACAGATGTGGAAACTGAGGCATACAGGTTCAATAACTTGCTAGTAAGTCACACAGCTAGTAAGTGTCTGAGGCCAGATTTGAACTCAGGAAGATGAGTCTTCCTGCAGGCCCGTGCCCTAGGACGAAACCTAGCCACCTCACTGAAAGCATTAGAAATGTCTATTTTTAAGATTTAGGAGTGGCATGAGCACTGTTCAACAAGTATTGAAGGAATTAAACTGCTTTTGCTCAGCCCTAGAGTACAGCATATTTGGAAGTTGCAAAAAGGAAGGTTTAGGCTTGAGACAGTGCATGGGGGGGGGGGGGAAGCTCCCCAAAGGTGGAATGAGCTGCCTGGGGAGGGAATGGAGACCCCTAGGAGGTCCACCAACAGAGCCTTGAGGACTACTTTAGGGATCAGTTATAACAAGAATTCTTGTTCTGGAGGCGAGTGAACTAGAAGGCCTGTGAGTTCCTTCCTACTTTAAGATTCTGGGGCTCTACATATGTGCAACACAAACTTGTCTCTCCTGATCTCCTCCCCCAACATTGAGTACTATGCAGCCTCAATAAAACAAACACTCAAAGAAATCTCAGAGGGGCACAACCGAGGCAAGGGCAGTGCAACAATACACATTAGCATCATTTGCAAATGCAACAACATTGATATGAACAGTAAAAAAGAATAGCCAGCATTTATAAAGAATCCATTCTGTGCTGGGCCTTGTGTGTGATAAGCACTTTATAAACATCATTTCATTTGATCCTCACTACAACCTAGGAGGTAGGTACTCTGAGTCTGGATCTGAGCTCAAGTCAACCTGACTCCAAGCCCAGCACTCTGCCCACTGCACCAGTCAGCTGCAAAATCCATCAGGACATGTATCATGGATAATTCCTTCAAATGGCCAATGAACTGGGAACAACAATAAAAAAGAAGCATATGAGGTGGACTTAATATGGGAAATTGCTCATTATTTTCAGGGATCTCAAACTACTGTTAAAAACAAAAATAATTTTTAAAAAATATTTTAAACATTTAAACATTAATATTCTCCTGGTTATAATATATGCCCATGAATTTCAGAATGCCATGATCTACAAAGAATCAGAAAATGTAAGCAGCCTAATGAAAAGATATTTGGTTGATGTAAGTTGATTGTGGCATGGTGACTAGAGAAGTCATGGACAGTGGCATGAATGTCATCGTCAGGGTTATTATAGGACCAGAAATGGAGGTGACCTTGTCATTTTTTCAAAAACAAGGGAAAATGAATGGGTGACCCAAAGAATGCACTCAGAAACTCTTGAAGACTGGGTTGATGCTCCAAAGAAGAAAGATTGGCATCAAAGAAGACATAGAATGATAATAATGACAAGATCACAGATCTCTTGAAGTACCTATTAAATAATATAGTTTGAAGCAAGGAATCCCGGAATACAATGAACATGACTATGGAAAATGAAGTATGTATGTATATATAAGACCTGAATTCAAAACTGGCCTCAGACACTTACTAGTTGTGTGACACTGGGCAAGTCACTTAATCCTGTTTGCCTCAGTTTCCTCATCTGTAAAATGAGCTGGAGAAGACAAGAAAAATCCAAATGAAGAGTTGGACACAACTGAAAATGACTGAATGAATGACAAATTAGCTGTTTTTTGAAAACAGAATGCTTTCTTTAACCTTCCTTTTAAATCCTTCCCATAAATTCTTCCCACTTTTGGCAAGATCAAGACAATACAGTTATCCCTTCCACATCCTGAATTTTCCCTATCTTTTTTCAATATATTGTGGATCAACATAAGAAATGAAATGGGAATTTTGGGGGAGCTGTGTGGAACCTACAGATGACACATGAAGGCCAGCAGATGTCACAAAAATATTTAGAAACTCACAAAGGCATAAAATATATAGTCTTTTTTTTACTTAACACTGACCTAGATATAGTCTATGAGCAAATACTTAATCCAATTTTTACAATAAGCTACTTTGTAAGCATCCCATAAAAGAAAAAGAAAAAAAATCCAGACCCCTCTAAAGGGGCAAAAAAATTTACAAGTATTTTCAAGATCATGGCATGTTTGTGCCCCTAACCCCTGCAATGCGGAAAGGAAAACTGTATTCAGATTATTAAACTACTTCAGAAAAAAGTATTCATTATACATACATTTTTTAATTTGATTTTTATTTTTTACCTGTTGTGTACTAATATATTTGACTGTAGTAAAATCATCAGCTGTAGGGTGTTGCTTTTCTGTCTGTGTTATATCAGAAAAAAGTGCACAATCTAACAGAGCTTCAAAGAATTCTAGAAAAACCAGCTGAAATATAAAAAAACACATTAATATTATTCATCGCAAAAAATACATTTCATTCTATATGATGATCTTCATTTTGTAAGGGAAATAGCTTGAGAGATCTAATGAGATAAGTGCCAGAAACAAATAATGTAACAAATCTTGTTTTTAAGTACAGTATTTCTGTAACTTCGTATTTAGCTGTATAACAAATCAATAGATCTAAAATTTTGATTACATCGATATGTTTTGTTTGAAGCAGCTTCTTGTAGGGAAAGTACCCTCTTTTTATTTTTTATTTTTATTATTAATATTGTTGTTGTTTTCTATTTAATATTTTATTTTTCCACAATTACATGTAAAAGCAATATTTAACATTTGTTTTTAAAACTTTGAGTTTCAAATTCTCCCCCTTCTTCCCTCCCCACTTCCACCTCCCATAGAGAAGGAGCAATTTGATCTAGGTTACACATGTGAAATCATGCAAAACTTTTCCAGATTTGTCATGTTCTGAAAGGAAAACAAAGACCGCCCCCAAAAGTACCTCTATAAAAGCATTTAGGACTGTATTTGCTTTCTCCCGCAGCACCCCCCCACCTCGGCCCCTCCCCCATACTGAAAGCAGAAGTAGCCCCTTCTTTAGCAAGTAAAAGATAAAACATACACAAAAGAATCAGCTCTTCTTTCCAACTTAAACAAACATTTACTGAGTTTATCAAAGGCTCAGAAGTAAGAGTGCCAAGCCTGGAGTCAGAAAGACTCCTTTTCTGGTCTCAGACACTTACTAGCTATGTGACCCTGGGCAAGTCACTTAACCATTTGCCTCAGTTTCCTCATCTGTAAAACGAACTGGAGAAGGAAATGGCAAGCCACTCCAGTATCTTTGCCAAGAGAACCCCAAAGAGGGTCAAAAAGAGTTGGATACAACTGAAACAAATGAACAACAGTGTGACAGAGCACTGGACAATGAGTATGGTTAAATTTTGTCTCAGACACACACATGAGTATGGTTAAATTTTGTCTCAGACACACACTGTGTTTGACCCCTGGGCAAGTCAGCCTCAGTTTTTTGTTTTTGTTTTTTTTTTTTAGGTTTTTGCAAGGCAAATGGAGTGAAGTGACTTGCCCAAGGCCACAAAGCTAGGTAATTATTAAGTGTCTGAGACTGGATTTGAACCCAGGCACTCCTGACTCCAAGGCCAGTACTTTATCCACTACACCACCTAGCTGCCCCTTAGCCTCAGTTTTCTTACCTGTCTCACAGGGCTGATGTGAAGATCAAATAAAAAATATATGCAAAACACCTTGATAACCTTAAAATGCAATCATCATCATCATTGTATTATTTGATTCCTTCCTCTGTATTCTTCTAATTTTACAAACTAACTGGGACTTAAAGGTTGAAGCACTGCTCCACCCATCTACACCTCTAGACTCTGAGGCCAATTCTGAGATAATATCTTCCTTCTTGCCCTGCCCTGATCATCTAGTCTCATCTTCTTGTAGCTGATATGTGGAGTGAGGCCAAAGAAGAAATTTCCCTCCCTTTAATTTTAATTGCTATAATTGATCTAGTGATATTTGCTCTCAGACCTCCCCCAAACGTCCACTACCTATTTATTTCACCTTTCAATTGTCTCCTCTCCAACTCTACTCCAACCAGAGTTGATTAGACTATGGATTATGAAACTAATTTTTCCTTCTCTTTTTCACACCAGGTGACTGATGGACCAAATTCAGATCTATCTTGGACTCGGGTACCTGAATATTTCAGTCTTAATCGATAGATACTAACCTTGTCCCGTTCCCTGGGAATCATCTAGACTGAAAAGTTCTGCCTATCCCTAACTCTGGCTTCAGCACCCTCTGTTTGAATCCCATCTCTAATAGAAGTCATCCAGGGACTGTAATTTGAGAAGTCCAATTTTAACCTCCTTTAACCTCCAGTAGTTCCTAAAACTACCACAAGTCCCTTCCTTCTTTGAAGTTAAAGAACTAAAGAGGTGTAGGGGTGGAGAATGTAAATACAAGCTTGTTAATCTGAGATAGGTAAGAAATCTGTTATATTAATGCCTTAAAAAAATCAATTTATTCATCTTCCTATTAGAAATGAGAGATCAGAGAGTATAGACACAGGAAAAAAGTAAATTTTATAAAAACCCAGAAATGGAAGGAATTTGTGGTTAGAGAAGATGGTAGCTAGTGAAGGAGAAAAAGAAAGCAAAAGACTTTCTTATTTTAGATTTTTCTTTAGGGCCAGCCCTGATTATACAAAAGGAGAAATGTCTTCCTCAGAAAATGTCTACATATCCAGATTCAAACATTGTTTGCTAAGGATTTTATACAAAATTATAACTATGGACAGGCTGGTTGTGCAGATGACTGATTTCACTATCATCTTACATATATTACTTTGTTTATATATAGTATATAATTATCTTATTATATATATATACATATATATATATATATATATATATATATATATATATATATATATATACAATCTTATTTGAGCCTCACCACAAATCCTTTGAGGAAGATGCTACTTTTATCCCTATTTTAGAAAGGAAGAAATTGAGGCTTAGAGTAACTTGCTCAGGATCACAGAACTAGTTTAGATAGGGTTTGAATTGAGGTCTTTCTGATTCTATGCCCAATGCCCTATCCATTCATTTTACTAAGCTACATGCCTTCCTAACTGAATTTGACATCATTCATTCTTGAAGCTGAAGGACTCACAATTTTTCCTTTTGATAAGCAAGAGAACCAAACTAATAGTTAGATAATATCATGAAAAGAACACAGAAGTACCAGAGTTGGATGACCTTTATTTGAGCCCCAGCTTCCCTCCAACATATATCAACTATGGCATATCACTGGCCTTTTGTTTCCTCATCTGAAAAATCTCTACCTACCCTCAGTGTTATTTGAGGAAAGTACTTTGAAAACCTTAAAGTGCTACAGAAATGTGAATGATAATCATCAGTATTATTTTCATTTTCATTTTCTAACAAAGCATTGTGAGATTGTTATAAGTGGCACAGCAAATCAAGTGCTGGAACTGGTATCAGGAAGACTTGAGTTCAGATTTGGTCTCAGACCCTTACTAGCTGTGTGACCCTGGGCAAATCACAACTCCATTTGTCTTAGTTTCCTCATCTATAAAATGAGTTGGCCAAGAAAACTCTAAATGGAATCTGAAAAGTCAAATATGACTGAAAAACAACTTTAGAGTGTGCTTTATATGTTATATTATTTGATCCTTAAACAACTTTGTGTGCTATGTGCTGTCATTATCCTTATTTTATAAATGAAGCAGCAGAGGCTCATAGAATTTAAATAACTTGCCCAAGGTCACATAGTGTCTGAGCTTGGATGGTAATTTGACTCGAGTTGGGAGGTGTAGAGTTGGAAGAGGTCTCAGGTATTGCTGATTTTATGTCCAGCATTCTATGAACTACATCATCTGGATGCCTCATTTTACAAATAAGAAAACTGAATTAGATCACTAAAACTAGAAGGGAATATTGTGATTTTCAGATCCAAATCTTCCATTTATTGTGAAATGATTAATCTCAAAGTCACAAAGCTTAACAACTGAACCAGAATTTTCTTTACATTATATCACACTGATTCTCATTTGTCCAGGTCATGGAGCTAGAAATGCTTAAAATTGAAGAGACTTAACAGTGAATATTTTGGGAAAAGATATGTCTATCTCTTTGACATATACATACAACTTTTACAAAAAAGAAACAAGTAAAATCTTTATAAAAATCATCAACCAATTCCTATATTAATAATAATTTTTATGCTTTTTATTTCATTTGATTTTGGTTTTCCTTGATCAGAAATGGTTTCTTCCTTAATATCCTTTCATATGCAAGGGTTTCTAACCTGGGATTCAAGAAACTGTTTTTAACAATATTTTTATGACTATTTCAATTGGTTGATAAAATCAATAGGTAAAACTGGTTCCTTTGTAATCATATATATTCTGAGAAGGGGTTCACAGACTTCATCAGACTGCCCAATGGGCCCATAACATATACCTAAAAGGTTAAAAACCTCTGAGAAAGAGCAAATTCCTGGCCATAAAAAACTGGCCTCAAAACCTAAAGGCCTAGGAAGCTGACACATAATGACTATGTAACCAAGAACAACCTTTGTTGCAAGTAACCTCTCATCTTACTAGACAACTCTCTCGGATTATAAAATGTAAAATAGTTGTCTGCATTAGAAAGAGGAGCTTCTTCCCTTTTTTTCAATTTACCCTTATTGAAACCTTCAATCCTAACCATTCAACCATACCTTCCCATTCAATTTCAGATATACCTTTTATCATTGCTTTTTCAAACAACTAGTTATAGCACACTTTATTATAGTACAAAAACTGTGTCACTGTGGCTCAACTTACCTCGAGTTCAAAGTTGCTATCAATTCCATCATGCATGAAAGGATTATCTTCTGCTATGATTTCCACAAATTTAGTTGCTGTTAAAACTTTATTTATTATTTTAAAATCCTATGGGAACAAATAATCAATAAGCATATTGCAAAAGCGCATAAAAAATAATTAGCTTTCAAAATATGATTAAACAGTCATTCCCCAGTTAATAACTGGTCAAAGGATATGAAGAGGCAGTTTTCAGACGAAGAATTTAAAACTACCTATAGTCACATGAAAAAATGCTCTAAATACTTCTGATAAGAGAAATACAAATTAAAACAATTTTAAGATACCACCTCATACCTATCAGATTGTCTAATATAGCAATAAAGAAAAATGATAAATGTTGGAGAGGATGTGAGAAAAACTAGAACACTAATGTACTGTTGGTGGAGTTGTGAACTGATCCAAACAAAAAGGGCAATACCCTTTGATCCATCAATCCTATTACTAGGTCTGTATCTCAAAAAGATCATTTAAAAAGGGGAAAAGACTCACATATTTATGGTAGCTCTTTTTTTATTTCACTGACAAGCCTTGATAATGTTCCTGGAATCAATATAATTAGTTGTGTTATCTGTATACAAGACTACTTGGAGAACTTAGTCATGGACACATTTTTTCAATTAAAATTTTATTTTTCCAATTACATGCAAAAATAGTTTTCTACAGTCATCCCTTTGTAAGTCTCTGAGTTCCACATCTTCTACCATCCTCCCCTCACTTACCTGTCATAGCAGGAGCAATCTAATATAGGCTGGACAATCATGCTCAAAATACTTTTGCAATTAGTCATGTTGTGAAAGAAGAATTAGAACTAAAGGGGGGGAGTCATGAGAAAGAAAGAAAAAACATAAAAGAACTTTTAAAAAATATACGTTGTATGCTTTGGACTGCATTCAGATTCATAGTTTTTCCTCTGGATGTAGATGGCATTTTCTATCACAAGTCTTTTTGTCCTTCACTAAACAGCTAAGAGGAACTAAGTCAGAGCTGATCATCTCACAATGTTGCTGTTGGTGTACAAATGTTCTGATTCTGCTCACTTTACTCAGTATCAGTTCATGCAAATCTTTCCAGGCTTTTCTGAAATCTTCCTGCTCTTTATTTCTAACAAAATAATAGTGCTCCATCACATTCATAAATCATAATTTGTTCAGCCACCCCCCAGTTGATGGACATCCCCTCAATTTCCAAATTTTTTGCTACTACAAAAAAAGAACTACTATAAATATATTTGTACTTGTGGATCTTTTCCCCTTTCTTGTGATCTTGTTGGAATATAGAGCCAGTAGTAATATTGCTAGATAGTTCCAAATTACTCTCCAGAATGTCTGGATCAGTTCACAACTCCACCAAATAGGGCATCAGTGTCCAGTTTTCCCACATTCTCTTCAGCATTGACTTAAGATGACAAAAAAGAAAAATGATCAATCTGAAAGTTTTGAGGTAGTACCTCAGAGTTGTTTTAATTGGTATTTCTCTAATCAATGATTTAGAGTATTTTTTCATGTGCCTATTCATATCATTTGACCATCAATTGTAAAGTTACTTGTATTCTTA
Organism: Macrotis lagotis; assembly: GCF_037893015.1. NCBI lineage: Eukaryota > Metazoa > Chordata > Mammalia > Peramelemorphia > Peramelidae > Macrotis > Macrotis lagotis. The sequence goes on along the minus strand of NC_133666.1, from coordinate 126,480,177 downwards.
GAAATCGCTATACAGTCCATATATCTATATATATATATATATATAGATATAGATATATATATAGATATATAGATATATATATACACGCATATATGTATTTTGAAATGAGTCTCTTATCAGGAACACTAGCTACAAAAACTATTTCCCAGCTTTTTGCATTTTTCTAATCCTGTTTGATATTGGTTTATTTGTGAAAAAACCTTTTAACTTAATATAATCAAAGGTTTCCATTTAGCAATTTATAATATTTTCTATCTCTTGTTTGGTCATAAACTCCTCCCCTCTCCATAGATCTGACAGATAAACTATTCCTTGTTCTCCTCAATAGTATCATTTTTTTATGTCTAAATCCTGTACCCATTTCAACCTTATCTTGGTTTAGGGTGTGACTTAGTATGAAAAATGTTTTGTAATTGTGTTGATATAGTTTATGGATTTGTCTTGGCAGGTGATTTCCCAAGTCTTTTATGTAATCTACAGTTTCTTTAAATGGAACTTCTCTTTCTATTGTTTGCTGCTTGGCTTTATTGATAATATATGGAAATTTTGATGATATATGTGGGTTTATTTTATATCTGCTACTTTGCTAAAGTTATTGTTTTCAAATAGTTTTTTTGTAGATTTTCTAGGATTCTCTAAGCCTACCATCAAATCAACAGCAAAGAGTGAAATTTTTGTTTCCTCATTGCCTATTCTAATTCCTTCTATTTATTTTTTTCTCTTATTACTAAAGTATAGCTGCTCTTTTTGTAATACAAAGAACTGCAAATTAAGGGGATACCATCAACTGAGAAATGGCTGAATAAATTGTGATATATGAATGTGATGGAATACTATTCTTCTGAAAGAAATTGTGAGCAGGCAGATTTCAGAAAAACCTGGAAAGACTTATATGAAGTGATGCTGAGTGAAGTGAACCAGGAGAATATTGAACACCTTAATAGCAATTTTGTGTGATGATCAGATATGATCAACTCAGTTCTTCTGAGCAGTACAATAATCAAAGACAATTCTAAAAGACTTGCAATGAAAAATGCCATCCACATCCGGGGGGGGGGGGGGAACCATGGAATCTGAATGTAGATCAAAACATACTATTTTCACTTTTAAAAATTAGTGGTTTTTTCCTTTCTCATTTTTTAACCTTCTGTTCTGATTCTTCTTTCACAACATGACTAATATGGAAATATGTTTAACATGATTTTACATGTATAACCTATATCAGATTACTCGCTGTCAAGAGGAGAGAGAAGGGAAGGGAAGGACATAGAAATATGTGGAACTCATAATTTCACAAACAATGAATGTTGAAAACAATATTTAGATGCAACTGGAAAAAATTAAAATTAAAAATATAACCACATATTAAACATAAATTATAAATATCATTAAATTTGTAACTTTATGATGAAAATCCTACTTTCTTATAATTTTAGATTAAAAAACTATTTACCAAAAAAACCCTCAAAAAAGTCTTTTATTCATTTCATCTAACTTCAATGGGTTCAAAAATCATTTCTACATACCCAACAAGAATCTTATCTTTCTTCAGTGACAGCTCTGCATCTCTAACACCTTGTCTTCACCTGTACATCTCAATGGTATGTTAAACTCAACATATCCAACTGAACTTAATTCTTTCTACCTTAACCTATACCTTCTCTTAACTTTCCTATTTTTGTCAAGGGTACAATAAACTCACAGGTCTGCAGCCAAGTCATCATCCTTAATACTCCAGTCTCCCTCACAGTTCCCTCATCCCACATAACCAATCAGTTACTACAGCTGGTCAAATCTACATCCACAACATCTCCCACTTCTGTTCCCTTTACTCCACTCAGAGTCATCACTTTGGTTCAATCCCCATAACAGATTTTTGGATTAATATAAAAATTTCCTCTCCAATTCATCCAATATTAGTTAGCGCAGCAGCCAACCAATATTAAGTTTCATTGATTACCTATTACCTCTGAGAAAAAATACAAATTCCTCTGTTTGGCATTTAAAATCCTTCCAACTTTAGTTCTAAACTTAACATCCTAGACTGAATTAATATAGCTCCCCAATATACACTCAATATTCCAAAAAATTCAAGAACTTGCTATTTCTGGTACATAATATTCCATCTTCTAGTCAAATACCTGGAATTCTCTTATCCTCACTTTCTGCCTCTGCCTCTGCCTCTTGGAATTAATCCTAACTCCCTTCAACATTCAAATTAAGTGCTCTTCATTAGTCCTTCTCTTCAACTGTTAATTGATCTCTTCAGTTATTAACTCTCTCCTCTGAAATTAGTTGGTATTTATTTATCCATATAAATATCTTTTTCACAAGTGAAACGTAAGTCCTTTGAAGGCAGAGATTTCTTCATTTTTGTCTTTATATCTCTAGCATCTAGTAAGTATAGTTCCTGGAATGGAAAATGCTTAATTAAGACTTGTTGAATTAAACTGGTTTCTCATTCTTCCAAGAGCCCCATTCAATATTCAATGATCATGAAAGCCCACCACAGTTAGTTCCCTTATTTTTTTCCTTTTATTCTAGAAAAATTTGCCCTTTCTTTTATCCAAACTTAAACAACCAAGTATGCAAATTAAGTATGAAAGTTTCAAAAGTGATTACCTTCAACATCCAAAGGAAGTATCTGGTCTTCATGGTTAGCTCATAAGGGGGTTGAGAATGTGGTCTGCAGTGAGCTAAATAAATTTCCCAGCATTTGTCAATATAATTCATTGCGTAGATAGTCCTCTGTTGATTACAGAAGAAATTGCCTAAAAAGTAAAAGGGAAAAATTAAAAGATTCAAATACAATTATATATAGCAGTCATGGATTCCCATCCACCTCCACTTGTAATACTTTTTCCAATTTTGAGCAACTGGGGAAAACAAAGAATATCTTTGTTAAGATATTCTTTGGTGATACCTAGCTGTGTAACCTGGGGCAAGTCATTTAGCCCCATTGCTTTGCAAAAACAAACAAAAAAAAGAGATATTCTTTAGTGGTAAGGAAAGGATTCGTACAGAGGGGACTGAAAATTGGTATGGGATTTGGAGGTGAAAAGGGGTGCTGGGAGCAAGAAAGAGATCACATGAAGAAGGGGAAGGAACTAGGAAGTTTTTTTAAAAAAAATTATTTTTGCTGTTATTATCTTGTAATCAAACACAGCACCAAAAGAGTCTAAGACTTTAGAGTGTTACACTTTGTCCTGAGGAATGGGGGACTGGCTACTGACCAGGCTATGGACTCACGGGAAGTGTCAGGAACAAGAGACAGATGACATCCTGGGGGTCCTGACTTTGTACTCTGAGCTACAGGGAGAAGGCTATATAGGAGAGAAGAAGCACTTGGGACTAATAGGCAACTAATAGCTCTCTCATATGCTCCTTGTTTTCTTCTAACACTGTCACCACCCTGGTGACAAACTCATGCATGGATTATTGCAATAGCATCCTTTTGACTGATTTCCCTGCTCAGTTTTTCCTACTCCAATCCATCTATTCAGATGTCAGAGTAATCTTCCAAATGCATAGGGGTCATTGCACCCCTCCCAATTAATAAGCACCAGTGACTCTCTATCATCTCCAGGATCAAATATAAAGTTCTCTGTTTCCTGTTCAAAAGTTCTTCGTAATCTACCCCCTCCCCGACAGCTGCTAGTCATCCTTACCCCTTCCTCCAGCCATGCACTCTGAGATTCAATGACACTGGCCTCCTTGCTATTCCTCAGTACTTTCACTGGCTGTCTCTCATGCTTGGAATTCTCTGCCTCCTCATTTCTATCTCCTGGCTTTTTTCAAGTCTTCATCTTCTATAGGAGGCCTTTTCTGATTATCCTTAATTCTAGTGATAGCTTATTTCTCCATAGTTCTTTGCATGTGTTAGTGAGCCCCTTAGCTTATTTCTCCATAGTTCTTTACATGTGTTAGATAGTGAGCCCCTTGAGGGGAGGAACTATCATTTGCCTTGTTTCCATTTAGTTTTCCCCTTCACCCTCTCATTTGGGAAAAACTTTATTCTGGAATAATGTCATACTGCTTGTCTACAAATCAAGGAATTAGTTTTAGCTTTCTAGACTGCACGTACATGTCTCAGATTTCTTGTCTAAGGAAGAAAGTAAGAAGATCTAGAATAGACCTGGATCTTTTCTATCACATGTCTATATCCAACACAGGAATGATAATTATATTTAGTGAAAATTATATTATATGTTACCTGAAAATTTTGCTTACCTTTTATCTGACAGGCATGAGGAGTAATATTATTAGTCATCATTTTTGAAAAACACATGAAGATGGATGGAGTTTCATTTCTGTGATTTAAAAAATTGTAGGTAACATTTTGCTATGAGAAAATCATGACGCAAATCCAGTTTAAGGAAAAATAATAATAATCATATGAAAAGAACAAAATTCCAAACTGAACACTGGGCTTAGTAATGACCAAGTTAAGGGGCAGTCAGAAGGCATAATGGATGAAATGTTGGGCCAGGAATCAGAAACACCAGAGTATAAATCTGGCCTTAGGTACTTACTATGTAACCCTGGATAAGTCACTTTACTGCTGTCTGCCTCAGTTTCCCCATCTGTAAAATGAGTATAATAATAATACCCACATTTCAGGTTTGTTGCAAGAATCAAATAAGGTAACATTTGGAAAGCCTTTATCCCAGTGACTAACAAGTACAAAGGAAAAACTATTTAAATATCTGCTATTATTGTTAGTCACAAAGAAGAGAGAAGGAAAATGTAGGAGAATAAGGATATAATGTACTTCACATGTCAGAAAATGTTGATATGTTGGTTTATAGAATAGATTTAGATTTAGAAGGGACCTCAGAGTCCCCATTCAATCTAATCCCTTCATTTTATACTTGAGGAAACTGGGACTCGAAGAGGGTTTAGAGATTTATCCAAGGTTATACAAAGTAAGTAGTATCAAGGATTGAACCCTTGTCTTATGACTCCCAAACCAGTGCTCTTTTCACTGATTCAGGAGACCTCCCTTGGTTTTGCTGTTCTTCCCACTCTCCACCCCTTTTCTTCTTTCTTCTTAAAAGAAAACCAAAAGAAAAAAAATACAACTTTGTTTCAAGGGATAGCTGGCTGTTTAGAGGAAAGGAGAGAGATCTATTTGGAAGTGATATGCAAATAAAAGATATCAAAAAAGATACAAAAAGGAGTGCCCCTTCTTTTAACTTAATCTTCTTAAAATTCATTTTTGTTACTTTGCTGACTCCTTAAAAAATTCTGTGAATTAACTTGTAATTTTTTGCAATAACCTGTGAATTAAAATCTATGCCTTTTCTTACACTGTGGTGTCAAAGAGTGTTGTAATTTCTTCATTTATAAATAAAGCCCCACTGATCTTTGCTGGCCCCCCCCCACCATGGGCTGCCTACCTCCAAAGCACCCTTCATCAGGATCATTGATTTAGAAGTGGAAGGAATCCCAATGGTCAGTGAGTGCAACTCTCAATTTTACAGATGAGAAAACTAAGGCCAAGTGACTAGCCTAATGTTGTGCAGATAGTTGGTACAGAACCAAGATATGAACTAAAGTTTTTCTGGCTCCAAATCAAGAGTCTTTCTCATAATAAATAATGGAGGGAATAAGGGAAAACTGGGACACTAATGCATTGATGGGGAAATTTTGAACTAATCCAACCATTCTGGAAAGCAATTTGGAAAGGACAAAAAAAAAAACTGTGCATATACCCTGAGATCCAGCAATACTAATACTAAATCTGTATCCTAAAGAGATCATAAAAAAGGGAAAGGGACCCACAAGGTACAAAAATATTCACAACAGCTCTTTTCATAGTGGCAAAGAATTGGAAATTGAGGGGATGCTCAGCAAGTGGGGAATGGCTAAACAAACTGTGGTATAGGAAAGTGATGGAATACTATTCTTTTTTTTAAGGTTTTTGCAAGTCAATGGGGTTAAGTGACTTGCCCAAGGCCACACAGCTGGGTAATTATTAAGTATCTGAGGCCAGATTTGAACTCAGGTACTCCTGACTCCAGGGTCAGTGCTCTATCCACTGCGCCACCTAGCTGCCCACAGAATACTATTATTCTTTAAGAAATCATGAGCAATTGGACTTCAGAAAAGCCTGGAAAGACTAACATGAACTGATGCTGAATGAAGTGGACAGAACCAGAAGAATACTGTACACATGAACAGCAACATTGTGTGATAATCAACTATGATGGACTTTGCTTCTCCTAGCAGTTCAGAAATCAAGGACAATTCTGAAAGACTTGTGATAGAAAATGCCAGCCACATCCAGAGAAAAAAACTATGGAGCCTGAATGCAGACCAAAAGATACTATTTTTCACTTTTTAAAACTTGTTTTATGATTTTTCTTTTCTCATGGCTTTTTCCCTTTTAATTCTTATTTTTCTTTTATAACATGGATATGGAAATTTTTAACATGATTGCACATGTATGACCTCTATCAGATTACTCACTGTTACAGAAAGGGAGAAGGGAAGGGAAGGAATAGAAAAACGTATAACTCAAAAGTTTATAAAGGGTAGGTGGCGCAGTGGATAGAGCATCAGCCCAGGAGTCAGCAGAATGTAAATTTAAATCCAGCCTCAGACATTTAATAATTACCTAGCTGTGTGACCTTGGGCAAATCCCTTAACCCTATTTCCTTGCCAAAAAAAAAAAAAAAAAGGAGCTTATAAAAAGTTGTGTTTAAAACTATCTTTGCTGGGGGGGTGGCTAGGTAGCATAGTGGATAGAGCACTGGCCCTGGAGTCAGGAGTACCTGGGTTCAAATCCGGTCTCAGACACTTAATAATTACCTAGCTGTGTGGCCTTGGGCAAGCCACTTAACCCCATTTGCCTTGCAAAAACCTAAAAAAAACCCAAAAAATCCTAATAAAATTATCTTTGCATGTAATTGTAAAAAATAAAACAAAATGACATTTTTAAAAAAAAAGATTATGTGATGTATAGTGAAGACTCATTATTAGTCTCTCTCTCCGGCTGTGTTGCCCAACAAGCCAGCAGTGTCACACTGTTGTTGTTTGTCCTTCCTTCTGGAAGAGGATCACGACATCAGGAATGTGTTGTTATGACATGCAGTGAATTACAGTTAAATGACAGGGACTGTTCAAAGTCACCAGACTCACTTTCTCCTCTAGTGCCATCTGGATCCAATAATCATATGGATCAGGTTGAATGGAGATGGCCCAGGATATAATGGGTGACTTTGGCTTTTTTTTTTAAACTAGGGTCTTTAAGAACTCTCAGTTTGACTGAGGCAATGCCCATTCAGTGATTAAGGCTAAGTAAGAAAGAAACAAGGAAGAGATGGGCCTCTTTAATCTAGTAAAAAAAAAAAAAAGTCAACCTGAGAGGGAAACCTCAGGGATTCTGATCTAAACAGAAACAATTGTAATTTATATTCACTCTTAACCAATCAGGACCCAAACAATGATCAAGTGGGACTTGGTCTGAGACTTTTTGTTGGTCAATTAATTAAAGCCACAGTAATCTGGGGTTTGTAAACTAGAAATTATCTTGCCTGGTTTGGGAGGGTTAGTTTTGGGGAGGATTTTTTTGGACTAGGTTAAAGGGACTCACTTCTGCCTCATTTCTTTCTTACCTAGTTTTTTTTTTTTTAGGTTTTTGCAAGGCAAATGGGGTTAAGTGGCTTGCCCAAGGCCACACGGCTAGGTAATTATTAAGTGTCTGAGACCGGATTTGAACCCAGGTACTCCTGACTCCAGGGCTGGTGCTTTATCCACTACGCCACCTAGCCGCCCCTCTTACCTAGTTTTAATCACTGGACAGTTAAACTGAGAGCTGTTAAAGATCCTAGCTTAAAAAAGCCAAGGTCTCCTACTGCATCCAGGGTCATCTCCAGTCATCCTGATCCATATCTGGCTGTTCGACCCAGATGGCACAAGAGGAGAAAATGAGGTTAGTGACTTTGCACAGTCCTCCCTCATTTAAATTCAATTCACACGCATGTCATGGCATCACATTCCTTTTGTCATAGAACTCTTCAAGAAAGGACAAACAACAAAAACAACTGTCTCTGTCAACTAGCCAATTGTTGGCCAGCTGGTTTCAGATGTTACCACTGACAGTCAATACCCCAGCCTGTATAATGAAACTTCCTGTGAATCTAAGAAAGACAGGGCAACAGAGTTTCAGATAGTATTACTTGAAACTGTTGGTTTGACAAGGTTTGACAGTGAGGACATGTAAGTGTACTCCTTACCACAAGATGGAAAGATATATTGAAATAAATGAGACATCCCAAAATTCTACTTGCTGGATATACATTAGTACAAATAGTGTTGACTAGTAAGAAGACATAACAGAAGTACATATGAAAGACTGAAGACAAGAATACTTTCATTATGTGCCAATACCTTCTCATGACGAAATTGAAAACAAATTTCACTAATGATAAACAAGGGTTCCATGTATTTTTTAGGTCCTTAGCTCGAAGTCACACATCAATTTATTGGTGACCAATGCAGGGTCAATCATAAAAATTAAATTTATCCCCAAGTCTAGATTAGTTGAGACAAGAGGAAAAAAAACTCAAGGTGATAGTTAACAGCTGAAGAAGAAAAAGTTGACTCTTAAGCAATTTAAAATCTTCACTTAATGGAAACTCTAGAAATTTTATCTAATAATAACAAAAACATAACTGAAGTCTAGAATGATTTCTGAATTCTGAAAAGTCTTTTTTTTTAAGTATGACAGCATGGATCCAATTAGCAAATTGCTTATAACTAAAAGGGATAATTGAAAAAATAGGTAACTGCTATATGTGATCATGAATGAATGCATTCTCCCATGCCATCTCACAGAAAATGTTAAAAAAAAAAACTTCAGGATCCAAACTCAGCAGACATTGCCATGGTAAGAACTAGAGATAGAAATGTAGAGCTGTCAAGGACTAGTTCTAAAGTTGGACATCAGAAGCTATCATAGCAGAAGTATCTTGGAAGAATTATTGAAGATCTTTAGAATGGAAAAAGGAGAGCAATACACCTAGCTGGTTTGTACAGCAGGAAACCTGAACACTCTACTTTTCACAAGTAAAAGAAACATATAGTAATATAGAAAACAAAATATATCAGAATTTTTAAATTCCCTTAATCAGAAAGTGAAAGCAAAAGTTTAAAGGTTAAGACAATATTTTAAAAAATCCATAAGTGATACAATTATGAGTGTAGGAGTCCACCTTACCCCATTTAAAAGGCATTACCTTTGTTAGATGAGGATATTAAATGAATCAATCAGAACAAGATGTGAATTGGAAGGCCTACACAACCTGAATCAAAGACATTTCAATTAAATGCAATGGGAAATATGTTCTGACTGGGGAAGAGATTTGTTCACACTGAGGACTGTATAAAAACAGGAACAAATGGAGAACCAGAGAGATTTCTAGGGTCTGAGGGTGGAGAGGAAAAAAGTCATAAAGAACTGAGTCAGCAGGAATTATCAGTCAATGAAAAAGAAAGAGAAACTAGTACTGAGCTAGTGGAAGAGGAGACTAGAAAGTTGTATAGCTGGATAAGCTCCATAATTACTGGCTCAACTGCTTTTCAGAGGTGCCCAATTTACTAGCAAGGCACTTGAGCAACTTCATCTCAGATCATTTTTCCTAGCAGAAGGTATCCATATTTATTATAAAAGGTACTCTTAAAGAATCACATATCTACTACAAAATGGAGTAGGCTCCATAACATATACCATGTATTTTGTATTTTTTTTTGTATTTTGTATTTTGTATTCATGGTTTATTCACATACTACAAATAAATAAAACAAACCCAATTATAGTGAGAATACTAAAATGTTTGATGCCTATATGAAAATTTTTTCTCTATTTAAAATGAATCCTGAAAACACCAATGTCAAGAAAAATTCATACAAAACAGGGGTTTTTCAGGAAATCAGTTCAAATTCATTATTTTCCTTATTGTTTAGATTGTATAAATCCTTTATTGTTTCTCAGAAACAGAACTTACATACACTTTGAGTTGAACTAACATATACTATTGAAAATTTAATGAATATGGATGACATCAAACTAGGTAGCCCCACTAAAAAAATATTGTGGAATATTTCTCTTTGATATAAAAATATCATTTGAATTCAATAAGTACATCCTTAAAATATGCTAAAGCAAAATAGAGACCATAGTCTCTCAACTTGAACCCCCATTTCATATTGAATCTAGATGAAGGTGAAACCTTTAAATACCTTAAATCCTCCAGGCAAAACACAAGGATAAAGATATGGTTGTATATAATGAGCCTTACTAGTCTTACTAGCATTCTGAAATTAAAGCTGGCAGGAATATATTTGAGGCAATTAATAGTTATGCGATAACACCAGTCTAGTGTATCCATTTGGAATTATAAAAATGGAACATGAAGATTTGGAAAGTAATCTAACAAAATCCCATTACAATCCCAATTACAATAGCAACACAATGTAGAGCACATCACCCTAAGTCAGCTATAAAACAATAATTCCAAGCAAAAAAGAAGAAAGGAGACTGCTAGATATTCTTAAAACACATGACAAGTCAATAATAAAAAAAATACTTTTAGAATAAGTAGACACCACTTCACCAAGGTATAGTAAGGCCTGTTAACTAGTACACATCATTGGATTTACCAAATGTAACTGAAAGAACTTGACTATAAAGTCTATAAATGACTAAGATTCAAGAGTAGAATCAAAAAAGTCTTCCAAAGACAACATTGTGTATGAACTCAAAACAACAATATGTCCACAAAGAAATGTTGAATAAGTGACTGGGTCATTCACATTTGTCTATAATGACAATTTAGAGACAGGCCATTGCTACCCAAAATTATTCAAGGAGTATTCTTAAGAAGCCTGCATTTAGTGATTCATGTAGATTATGCAAGGAAACAGTAGAAACGGTCTAATATATCATTTCAGGTCGAAAAATCTGCCCCCTTAACAACTACTTAGCAAGACAACCTGTTAGAGTAAAAATGAAGAATTCAATAGTCTGTACTGGAATCAGACCATTATCAAAGCTGAACATAATTATGTTATGAACATAATATAGATTCATAAAAACATAAGAACAATGTTTTTAATAGATGGGTTATTGTGAGTATCAAATCAGATCAAATGAGATAACATGTGAAGTGCCAGACAACCTTAAGGCATATTATTATTGTGTCATATAATCTCTAAACCATATGAGAGAAAAAATTTTCAAAGTACAGAGAACCTAGGAGAGGAGATCAAAATCATGTGGGAGCAAGATAAGGTACAAATCATTCTTGTTATCATGACTGCTACTGGAATTATCCACAGAATGCTTTCAGTGAGCCTACAATGATGAAGTTACATCCTGATATTTTTATTCAACAACAGATAAAGTTATTTTATCCAGCTGTGCAAGAGTCCAGAGAACCACAAATTTTATCAAACAATATCAATGGTTTATGTCCCAGATAGTTTTCATTTGACAAAAATGTGAGACAAATGAGATGAGACAATAACAGCAGCAGTAGCAACAACAATAATAACCAACAAAAATTTAAAAATACACACAAGAAGATCAGAAAAGGATACAAATGAATAGGACATTTTATATAATTTTGCTTAAATTAACCTATACATTTTTAGAAACTATAAATAATTTAAAGTTTATGCATCTATGTGGGAGCTTTCAAAAATTGTTTATTTTAACATTTTATTGATATTTACTAAGTTTAGGATAAAATATTTTTAAAATTAATACTTACTTAAAATCTTTGTGATAAATGTGGTATGCTAGTTGTAAGAGATAATTCAAAAATGTTCTCAGTAGTAAAGTGGTAAATGGAGAGTGAATTTCTTCAACTGAGATATTATTATTTTCTAAAATAAGAAAAGAAAGTTGAGGAAAACTTAGCAATATGCCAGTAAACTATTTTAGGGCCCTCTGCTTTCAAACTTATAGTCCTGGAACACTATTAAAGGAAAATTCAAATGAAGCTGTTTCTCTTAGTAAATACTAAGTCAATATCAAGATGCTATAACAAAGACTGAGCAGATTCAGTAAAGATTGTTCAAGATTTTGTCTTTATTAATTCTTTTTTTGGAGGGGGGTTAAGTGACTTGCCCAAGGTCACGTGGATAAAGTGAGCATTAAGTGTTTGCAGCTGAATTTGAACTCAGGTCTCTCCTGACTCCAGGGTTGGTGCTCTATTTACTGTGCGACCTAGCTGCCCCTCTATTAATTCTTAATCCAGGACTATTTCAGTTAGATTAATAATTGATCATTTATAAGGGAATAAACTAAGTCAGTAACACTGGCAGGGATACCTTCAACATTTGTGATTTTCTGGACTCTTGCACAACTGGATAAAATAACTATTATTTATTGTTGTTGAATAAAAATATCAGGATGTAACTTCATTATTGTAGACTCAAAGATCATGGCCCAATTTGGGTTCCATCTCCATCAGGAAGTCTTTCCTGGTTACTGAATGACTTATATTTTTGTTGAATCACTTGCAGTCTGTGCAGCAAAATCTTGCACTTTCATGTTGCTCACTGCCACATCACAAGTATTGAAGCATGTGTTTCTATGCTTCACAGAGAACTGGACCTGCAGTCAGAAAGACCTAAAGACACTAACCAGGGGACTCTGGGCAAGCCACTTAATTGCTGTCAGTGTCAGTTTCCTCATCTATAAAATGGGAATAAAAATAGTACCTAATTCCCTTGTAAGGATGAGATAGTATTTGCAAACTACTTCACAAACCTTAAAATGCTATATAAATACTAGCTATTATTATTATTATTGTTTTTTGGTTTTTTGTTAGTTTTTCGTTAGTTTTTTTGCAGGGCAGTGGGGTTAAGTGGCTTGCCCAAGGCCACACAGCTAGATCATTATTAAGTGTTACCACCTAGCCGCCCCCTATTATTATTATTATTATTATTATTATTATTATTATTACTGATCTTTATCTCTCTAAATATATTAAAGCCAGAGATCATGGTATTTCTATAACCTGCCACCCACAAAGTTTTCCTCAGCAGCCATCAGTAAATACTCAAAGGAGGACTCTTGATTCCAAGGTTATATCATATTATACTTTAATTTTATTACTTCAAATTAAAAACCACAAGGCACCAGTACTAACCACTTAATACTCTGTCCATATCAGCAAGAGTTATTTTACTGTGGTGAAGTTTGCAATCCTTTAGAAATCTCCAGAACTGAAGTTTTGTCATCAGGAAGGTGTTGTCAAGAGAATGATCACATCCTAGGCTGCTGTAAAAACTATAGATTCTTCGTAATTCTGAAATATTTCTCAAAATAGCAAATTCTGCCTGAAGGGAAGAAAATGAATCCTGTCTCAGTCTTTTTTTAATGACAGCAATATTATCAAACTTACCCTACTTTCTAAGCCAACTTAAAAAAACAATTGAGTCAAATCAATAAGTATTCATTAAAGCGCTTAGATTTTGTTGGGCACTGCATGCAGTGTGCTAAGAGTTGAGGATACTAATACCAATGAAAAGAAGGATAGTCCGTGCCCTTAAGAATATTCTAATGGGAGACGGCTAGGTGGTGCAGTGGATAGAGCACTGGCCCTGGAATCAGGAGTACCTGAGTTCAAATCCAGCCTCAGACACTTAATAATTACCTAGCTGTGTGGCCTTGGGCAAGCCACTTAAACCCATTTGCCTTACAGAAAAAAAAAACTAAAAAAAAAGAATATTCTAATGGGGGAAGGCAACTTATAAAAGGTAGATAGATAAACAGATAAATAAACCAGCTATTTATAAGACACCAAGTTGCAAATTGGTGCAACACTCAAAATATTCTGTCAAATTTGAGGGCAAATTCTTCCTGGGGAAATAAAAATTCTTATACTAATTCTTTATAAAGACATAAAGAACATCTTAAAAATAATTAAAATGAGAAAATGTTTTAAATTGATTCATTTTAATGATCCTTTTAGTAAGACATCATTAATGTACAATATAATCATCACTTAAATTGTCCAACAAGAAAATATTACAAAATACCCTGAAATGTTGACATTTAGAATGTTAATAAAGTTCATAACTTCAAAAGCAGATTCAAGATAATAAAGCTTGATTAGAAATGATGGATGCCATGTATTTATAAATTTTATAGCTAAATATGGCAAGGCTAAATTAGGTCAGAAATTTAGATGTACTAAGTTAAAGAGGTATTATAATTCTGTTCTAGAAGTAAATCTGAAAGGATCTTAATTATACATAACATTTGATTTTTAATTGGAAGGGACCTTACAGATTATCTGGTGAGTCAAATGCTTTAATTGTATTTAGGTGAGAAACAAAGTGGCAAGAAGCCTGTTCTCAAGGGACTCCATATTCACCTGTGATCTTTAGCAGGGCTATCAGTCTGAACCTTAGGGAGTCAAAGGTATTAGAGGTATCTTCTCAGTTTGCCTCATTCTCTGCAATCTTGGGATGAGGCTATGGAACTGGATCTGGTCATGACTTTAATCCATCCTCTGAGGACCTAGGCATCACAGTCATCATCTGGTACTAATCAGATGAAGCCAGGAGGCTGTAGAAGTTCAGTCTGGCCTAGAAACCCTAACATTACTTACTGACCTACATACACACACAGAGTTCCCTCTACCCACTGCCATCACACCTCTGCCTTTGGAGTGTGGTCAGTTATGGAAGCTGATACAACTGCCCTTAGATAATAAGGTAGTGCACAGTCATTACCTTGGAGAGTAGGAGCCTTGTACAATTTTTTTCCCCATTCCATGACAAATGAACTTTCATTTCCTGTTTTTCTTATCCCTCTTATTCAGTCACTACCTACTAAGAATAAAAATCTCTTCTCATTGCTACTCTCAAGCTCTATTCACATTTTCCCTTTCCCCTTTATTTTCTCTGTTCTCTTGTTCCATTGGTCCCTCTGTAACTCAGCATTCCTGATAATAAACCCTCTTTCATATAAGATTTCTTCACCTAATACTTTTTTCCCATCATCTTCAGGTAGCAGAGACCTGCTCCCCTCTAGAAGACAGTACTAATCTACCTTTTCCATCATGAAGTTCATCTTCATTCTTGCCCCTTGACACCCTGGGTCAGTAGAAGGAATAAGCACACTTTACTTCTCATCGCTACTTTAAGATCATTCCTTTGCCACCATAATTTCCATCCTTTCCTCCTTTGAGTTTCACTAAATCTATCTCTTCCCTCTTTTATAGCTAGGATACTAGGAAAAAGGCACCTATGCTTTCACTTTCCTCCACTCACTTCTCCACCTTTTGTAATGTGGCCTGTAATTTCACCACTCCGTAGAACACTCTCCAAGTTTAATATTGATCTAATTAACTGCTAAATCCAAAGGCTCTTTTTTCCTCAGTCCTCATTCTATCACTTAACTTTCAAAATAAGGGCAAAGGGAAGAAGTTACAGAGGCTGATTTCAGTTCAAAAAAAAAAAAAGGAAAAACATGGTTGCTGTAGCCAGCTCAAGCTGCAGATAAATGAACCCTAGCCAAATCAATCCAGGACACACCATCTCAGCCAAGTAAAGAATGTTTGGATGGTGGAAATTCAAAAAGATCTAATGGAGCCTCCTATTTTCAAAATCAATAAGACAATAAGGAAAAGTTGAAACACAAACACACAATATATATATATGTATATATATATGTATATATATATATACATATATATATATATATATATATATGTATATATATATACATACAGCCTCACACAATGAGTTCTGGTAGCCTTCTGGAGCTCAGAGTTGTTCTTACACATCTTGGCCAATATGAAGGAAAGAGTGAGTTCCTCCCCCTCCAGCCAATCAAAAGGTCCCTCTTCACCATGCAATAAAGAGGAGAGGGAAAACTGTGAAGTGACCTTCCATTCCATGGTGTCACATGCTGCCAGAAGTAGACTCCCCCAACTCCTTCATGCACAAGCTCCAAAGACTGAGCCCTCGTTGATTACTCCCCCATTACCATGGGAATGAGTGATAGCCCTCACAGAGATTAGTTGTATTTTTAAAAGAGAAAACATATTGATTTAATTCTTTGTATGGTGAAAATTTCAGGCAGCTATAACAAAATATAGCAAAGAGGGACAAGCAATGTGGAAGAAAATATATTGGAATATTCTGTTAAACAGTGAGGGCAGCCTTGTACCTGAATTAGTCCCTTCTTCCCCCAAAATGATTTTTGCATTCAAAATATCTTTCCCACATCTTTTTTGTTTTTTTTTTTGCAATGCAGTGGGGTTAAGTGACTTGCCTAAGATCACACAGCTAGTAAGTATCAAGTGTCTGAGACCATATTTGAACTCAGGTTCTCCTGAATCTAGGCTGCTGCTGCTGCTGCTCTATCCACTGTGTAACTTAGCTACCCCACCCCCCATGGAAATCAAAATTCTCTAAAAGCTCCAAACAAAACATATTTCACCATGGTTTCCATGGCCCTAGTAGGAGGAGAGCTGATATTAAGAAAGGAAGAAAACAGAATAGAGCAAGCACAGCAGCCATTTATTTGAGGAAATTTTTTAAAATGTCAAGAAATGAATAGGATCTTTTTTTTTCTCTTCCAAGGGCAGCAAAAAGGTTTTTGGTTCCTTTAAGGAGAAATTAATCACAGATGTGGGAGACACCTAAAAGACTCTGCCTAGGTCACAATTTTACCCTATGGTCAGGTCCAGGTGAAAATCTGGTTGGTCTTGTCATTTCATCCAAAACATCAGTTCACTCAAAGAGTATAACTGATTTTAGAAGCTGAATTAACCAATGCCTTATGAATACTACTTCATAATCATTTGTTAACTTGAACTGAAATATTGCATAGGCCATTATAAAGGCAGATCTTGTAGATATGGCATCTAAGAATTGAGAACTGGTATTGATGAATTGGAAATTTTCAAGTATTCATGTATATTCTAGTATGGTTAGAATGCTGTCCTGTCTGGTTGGAATGGATTATCTTCAGGTTTCAGAAATCTATGGAAAATACATAACTCACTGCACTGGCATATCTTTAAGATTTTTTAACTTGGCATTTTTGAGTTTTTAATAGCAAAAATTTTCAAGAAAGCATTTTTCATAAGAATTATAATAACAATATAATTTAATTAAATGGGGGAAAGTATATGAAAATGGTTATATAATATATAATTTTTTACCTGTTTCTTTTCTTCAGGTCTGTCTTTTGGAGGATACATGTCTAACAACAAATTCAGATCAAGTTCAATGCTTGACCCTAACACAGAATTGCTTGTACTGCCATCAAGTTTTCTGATAATCTCTACCAAATTAAAAAATAAATATCATATTATGTTTTGTAAAAACAATATAAAACATTTTAAGTGTTTTTGTGAAAGAACCTTGGACAAGTGTATTCAAGAAATTTAGATGAAATCTGTTATTAAGGAAAGCACTGATCCCTTTATCTATTAAATGAATATAGGCAGATAGAAATTTTGGTACCAAAGTGGATTGATTCAAACCCCACCCCACCCCATTGATAATGATTCCTACCAGCATTAACTGCAGATTCTGGGCAAACACTATCCTCTTCTGTGTCTGCATCAACATGAAATGATGGAAACTCTGCTATGTGGTCATCGGCAAACTGTCCTTCATAAACACGTCCATTTTTGAATGTTAACCTGCCCTACAAAGAAAAAAAATAACTTTTTTCAATCTTAGAAAATTTAATCGAGAAAATAATGATGACTGTTAAAATTATTTTTTAATATGTTCTGAGGTATAATACAGTGTCTTCCACTTTTAATTTAGTTTTAATTTAGGATGATAGCACCTTGTATGTTGAAATCGAAGGATGTTTATTTTTTGCATGTTTAATTAAGTTCAGTGTCCTTTAATCTGTGGTTAATTAGTTCAACTGGATAAAAAAATGGTGCAAAGGCCAGGAGCTCTGTCATTAATTTTATTCTACTATATAGACATACCCTCACACCTAACACAGACCATGCATGGATTATGTCAATCAGTTAGTCAATAGGAAATCAATCAATGGGCATTTGTTAAATGCCTGCTCCGCCAAGTGCTGAGCTAACATGAAAGGCAAAAGGCAGTTCCTACTCTCAAGGACCTCACAGTCTATTGAAGGGAGTTATATACATTGAAAATCATCAATATATGGAAAACACTAATATTAAATGGGATCAGGAAAGGCTTTCTATAGAAGGTGGGATTTTAGCTGATACTTGAACGAATCCAGGAGGTAGAGATGAGGAGGGAGGGCATTTCAGGCTAGGAGAAAATCAATGAAAAAAATGAAAAAAGGGATTTTAGCATTAGATGGGAACCCAAAGCTCTTCTAGCTCAAATTTCCTGAAGAAGAGGAAATAAAGACCCTGAAAGATTGGTTAAATTACTTGCCCATGATTAAAAAGTCATCACTGGCACAGTCAGAGTAGAGTACTCATTCCAGTAGAGTACTCATTGGTCTTTCTACTATACCATCCATGATGCCATTCCATAAGGAAAGCACATAGCTTGCTAAATTGGATGTAAACTAGAATCACATGATTAAATAGCCTTCATTCTTTCCAAATGTTAACTTGCAAACTATTTTTTGTGCATTTGAAAACATCTTTTACATGATAACTCCTCATGTAAAATGAGGCATTTGGCGGCAAATGGTATATCATTATTATGTTTCAAATGTTTTGCTTTTAAAATGTGATTTTCACAAGTCTACTCACAAAACCATGTTTCTTATTGGAAACCCATTCTCCATCATACATCGCACCACTGGCATAGAAAAACTTTCCATGACCATGACGGTCTCCATTTACAAACTCTCCTACATATTCATTTCTCAAAGGATATTGAGAGATAGGGATTCTCTTTAGAAACCAAGTATGTGTTCCAAATCCATTCTGAAAATGAAAAGAAAATCATTTACAGGAATTTTCAAAGAGGTCCTTTATTTTCCCCCATGCCACAATTAGATATCAAAACTTTTTGGAACCTGTTCTGTGATTTCATTCATAGAGGGAATTACCTCTGTTAGTAAAGATCAGTAACTGTTCAGCATCTTTTGGTCTTAGAGTATAAACTTCTGGTTAAAGGTGAGACTTGAACTCAGATAAATATTACCAGTGCTAGTTAAAAGCCCAGGTACAAGGTGTCAGGATCTTGGACTCAGGAGACAATTCTTATGACAAGGTTCCAGGAATACTTTCTGCATTCACACTGGCTTTTGTTCTATGGTTTTTAGAGAGCCATTAATAATGACTCTGAGATCTTATATGAGCCCTTATTATAAACCACAAAAATGAGTATTATAGATGGCAGAATCTAACCTCAACATGGGACCTAGGGTATATCATCAATTGCTAGTTTTTGACAGCACACACATTTACTAAATTTAATTAGTATAGTACCTGAATGCCCTTCACCCACTGACCAGTATACTCTTCATTGGTTGTCAGCCATCTCATCCTTCCTTCACCATGGCGCTTGTTGTCTTCCCACTGACCTTCATAAATATTTCCAGATGTGTAACTAGAGAAAAATAATCAGATTTTAAAAATAAATCAGATGGGGCAGCTAGGTGGCGCAGTGGATAGAGCATCAGCCATGGAGTCAGGAGTACCTGAGTTCAAATCTGGACCTCAGACACTTAATAATTACCTAGCTGTGTGGCCTTGGGCAAGTCACTTAACCCCATTGCCTTGCAAAAAAAAAAAACCTAAAAAAAAACCACATCAGAGTATTGACATATGTACTCCAATAAAAATTTTATTCAATTGCAGGGGATCTTAAACTTTTATGTGTCCTGAACCCCTTTGCAAATATAGTGAAAACCACAGACTAATTTTCAGAATAATATTTTTAAAGGCATAAAATAAAAATACATTGAAAAAAACCAAGTATATTGAAATAGTTTTCAAAATATTAAAAACAACCAAATAAATCTCTTCACTTCTATTCATAGATCCCTTAGAGGTCTGAGGCCTGCAAGTAAGAACTTCTGCTGTAGTGTCTCATCATGATGTGGAGGTGACCCTGCATTCATGAAAATTATGCCAATAGACTAGAAAGCTTTTGTAAGTCCTGCCAAGCTGAAAACATCTATCAATAGATAGCTATCCACAAATTTCCTCAATTAAGATCAGAGAGGTTTGTCACTGGTCACTTGCTGATGGATTGTTTTTTTGCCATATTGGCCACAAATTCATGAAAATGTCTCTTCCAATATATAGAAGAGCTGCAGTACTTTTGCATTACTGATAAAACTATACATTTTAAAGTACTGAAATACAAACTTAAGTCATAAGTATACCCATTAAATAATATTTTAATCCTAGTCTTTCTTTTTAACCTATTCTGCCCCAGTGTCATCTCAGAATTCCAACACTTTTAAGATCTACTTATGAACCTAAATTGAGTATACAGACAAGTGAATACAATCAAATGTCAACCATCTTGGGGGCCATAATATTTCACTTTGTTAAAAAGTCTGATAAGGTAATAAAGTGATAAGGAAGAAGAAAAACTCTAATTAAATTTAAACTGATATACATAATATTTAATTAAATATAGTTAAGATAATGAATGTTAAGTTAGTTGGCTAACTTAATGGCTAAAAATATACATATTAACATTGCTTCACAGATACAGTCTAAAATCAAGTAAATTTTCATGGTACATGCAAAACTTAAAATAGACAGAAGATAGGCTGTTCACAAAATAATCAAATGAAATATAATAATCAGACATTAATAGACTGATTTGTTGGTATAATGGGAAAGCTACTAGTCTAATAGATCATTGGGGAAAACTACTGGTATAAGGACACCCTATTTGACAAGATTTGTAGAAAAATTGTGTAGCAATTTGGCAAAAAATAGGTTTAGCCCTACAACTTAAACCATATACCACAATAGGCACTTGATCTCACAGTTATGCAGGAAGCCTTAGTTCTGCCAATTCTGCCAGTGTATAATCAGTATAACAAATATGTAATCGCTTGGAGCCTTCAAGGAAGAATTCATCAAATAGAGTATGAAATGGAAACAATTAGACAAGCTCTTGGGAATGAAATTTTTAAAATGTATGCTGTGAGGGGCGGCTAGGTGGCATAGTGGATAAAGCACCAGCCCTGGAGTCAGGAGTACTTGGGTTCAAATCTGGTCTCAGACACTTAATAATTACCTAGCTGTGTGGCCTTGGGCAAGCCACTTAACCCTGCTTGCCTTGCAAAAACCTAAAAAAATAAACAAACAAACAAATAAATAAATAAAATGTATGCTGTGCTAGTTGCTTTAAAGAAGTAGAACCTTCAACCAACAGCTTATAAGAAAAAAAAATTCTACATCCATAGGGATCTTATTTGCTCACTGCTGATGTTAGACTTTTGTCAAACTTTATGTACCAGGAGAGTCCGATTTCAGATTTGTGATTGACAGACCTTTTTCAGCATCTTGCCTAATGTCTCTAATAAGAGTCAAGACTCAGAAAGCAGCTTATCATTATAAATGTATGCCATGTGATGTGAAAATGTAAGCACTGCTCAGTGCAGCAATATGTATCTTCATGTTCCAAATTTGTCCATGTGAAAACTACTTTGACTGTAAAGTTATATCTATTGGAACCATACTTCACAGTTTGCCAGATTTATTTGAATACATGAATGAATAAAACATTTATTAAGTGTTTACTCTGCATAAAGAACTGTGCTAGCACTAAAGATTAAGAGAAGAAAGATAGTTCCAGCTCTCAAGGTGCTCACATTCTGATTGGAATGCCAACATTTATAGTAGATTTCAGCTGCAAGTCAAATGGAGAAGACCTATAGATTAGACAGCAAAATTGACGGAAATGCCTCTTCTTTAATGCCATTTCCACTAATAAAAATCATATCAGTTTCCAGTGTTGACAGTGCCAAGAATTTTGGTTAAAAAAAACTCTTTAGAGATGTATATCTAAATGCTGTGTGTGTCTTAATTTGAATAAGATTGGATAAATGCAATCTTGGCATATTTAGAGACATTTTCTACAGAACAGTTATGAAGAAAGTTTCCATTGGAATTATTGTGAAAGACTTGGAGTTTAAAACCTAGGATGAAGGTAATGTGATCCCCATTCCAGGAGGTCTTGAAAAATCCCCCAAAAAAGCAAAGTCCTGCTCAACCTGTTGATGAACCTGCAGAAAATGCTGATGAAACAATGGAGTGCCATTATTAATATGAGCAAATATAAAAGGAACACTGGTCTTTGAACCAGATGCAAATGATTAATGCATTTTTAGAAAACAGCTTTCAAAGGGATTTTCTTAAGCATTCTTTCAAAAGGGTGATAACTGAATGCATATTCTTTGAAAGGGAAGATGTAGTTATTATCGAGTTAAGTATGAGTATTGCTACTTAGATGGATGAAGCAGTGGCTAGAGTGTTGGACCTAATGACCTAAATTCATGTGACTCAGAGCAAGTTCTTCTCTATCTGCCTCAGTTTCCTCATCTCTAAAATGAGGATAATAGTAACAATTACTTTCCAGGGTTGTTGTGAAGACAAAAGAAAATAGTATTTTGTAAATTGCTTTGTAAATCTTAAAGCACTATAATTACTACTAATTATTATTACCACTGTTTTTAGAAGAACATATCTTTATGATTTTAAAGGCAAAAAAATTATTTCAACTGAAAAGAAATCATACATCACAGTAAACTCCACATGGGAAGGTAATATAAATACAAAAGGTCGTATCACTAAAAAAAATTAGGGAATGGAAGGCTGTACTTTTAACAACCATACTTAAACTTCTGCACAAACAAAATCATTGTAGCTAGAATAAAAAAGAGAAATTATGAATTGAGGAAAATATCTGATAAAAATTCAACATTCAAAATCTTTAGGTAATTGAAACAAAAACATACGACTAAGAACTATTTCCCATAAGGATATTTAAGAAATAGCTTTCCAGTGAAAAAATGCATGACAATTACATGAAAATTTATTTCAAATTAGTTTTAGGTATGCTCTCACATCCATCAAATTGACACAGCATTAAAAGATAGAAATTATGTTGGAGGGGGGTGAAGAAACACAGTGCACTATATTATTGATGAAAGGTAGAATACTATAGCAAAAAAAAATACCATACTTGAAATCAAAGGACCTGGATTCAAAACTCACTTATGCCACTACCTGTATGACTTCAGGCAAGTCATACCCCTTTAGTTTTCAGTTTCCATATCTGAAAATGAGGAAATCCGTCCTGTGCTAAATCTATGATCCTGTGAACCTAAGCAATTTTGAATTGTTTCAACCATTCTGTAAAGCAACTTGGAGTTATGCAAGAAAAATGTCTTAATGTTCCATGTACACAGAATTATATTTAGAAGTATTTCTTGTAGTAGTAGAATTGGAATAAAGTATGATTCTATCAACTGGAAAATAGAGAAATTGTGGTACGAATGTATTAATGTAATATGAATATAATGAAAATTAAGATATCAGAAAAACATGGGAAGACTTAAACATTGATTAAAAATGGAAAAGCAGAATGAGGAAGACAATATATGTACAATGTTTTCAACAGCATAAGCAAAAAGATCACTAAAAGAGAATCGAATTGAGATCAAATAAAATAATCAAAGTTGGTTTCAGATAACTGACATTAAGATATAAGTTCTTCTGTTAAAGAACAGGATATCAGGAGCCAAGATGGTGACAAGAAAGGATCCAGTCTTAGGCGCTCTCTGATAAAACTTATAAACTAAGGACTCTAACTAAACTTTCGAGAGACAGAACCCACAGAGGGACCCAGTGAGGCAGTTCTCCTACTCCAAGTAACCTGGAAAAGAGCAGAAAGGCTCTGCTCCCTGGGGGTCGGAGGGGCAGCCTGCCAGAGGGGTGGCCCCCCAAAACGAGAGAACTTCAGCCTCCCGGAGGCAGCCCCAGAGTACTGGGAGCCTAGGTTCACAACAGCAGGGGGAGTCTCTTGAGCTATGCCATGGGGAGCACTGGGCACAAATTGGGGGACCAGTGGGGGACCTCTGCCAGAGTGAACACGTGCAGCCCAGCCCTCAGGGCACACAGTGAGCAGCGTGGTCATTCGGCAGCCCAGATCCAGAAACAGAAGCAGGCAGAGCTGGTAAACAAGACCTCCAGGGCATGAGCCCATTGAACCAAGGGAAGGGAGTGAAGAGAGAGAGACTGCCGAGCTCTGTCTTCTGCCCTTGGAACAGGACTCTGGGGCTCTGACCACATTCAGATCCTGATTGCAGTCTAGGCCCCCCATAGAACAGCAGGGGCTTTCTCCACCTCAGCCCCGTGGCAGAGGGGGGCGCATATGGTCATTCACAGACCAGGAGGGAGGACAGAGCCTCATACACTGAGACCCTTGTGGGAGTGTCCCAAAAGCTCAGGAAGCACCCCCAAACAAGGTTCAGGCTGGGAAAAATGAGCAAGCAGAGAAACAAGAGGAAGACCATTGAGAAATATTTTGCAAATGAGCCCAAGAAGGATCAAAATATTCAATCTGAAGATGAGGAAGCACAAGCTCCGGCATCTAAAGACTCCAAGAAAAACAGAAATTGGGATCAGGCTATGACAGAGCTCAAAAAAGACTTTGAAAATCAAATGAGGGAGTTAGAAGAAAAACTGGGAAAAGAAATGAGAGAGATGCAGGAAAAACATGAAAATGAAGTCAGCAGCCTAGTCAAAGAAATCCAAAAAAATGCTGAAGAAAATAGCATGCTAAAAACCATCTTAGGGCAAATGAATAAAACAGTTCAAAAAGTTATTGAGGAGAAGAATGCTTTAAAAAGCAAAATTGGCCAGATGGAAAAAGAGATAAGAAAACTCTCTGAGGAGAACAAATCCTTCAGACAAAGAATAGAATTCAGGGAGATTGATGAATTTACCAGAAATCAGGAATCAATGCTTCAAAACCAAAAAAATGAAAAATTAGAAGAAAATGTGAAATATTTCATTGAAAAAACAACTGATATGGAAAACAGACTTAGGAAAGATAATTTGAAAATTATTGGAATACCTGAAAGTCATGATCAGGAAAAGAGCCTTGACATCATTTTCAAAGAATTACTACAGGAAAATTGCCCTGACATTCCAGAAGCAGAGGGCAAAATAGAAATGGAGAGAATCCACTGATCCCCCCGAGAAAGAGATCCCAAAAAACCAACCCCTAGGAATATTATAGCCAAGTTCCAGAACTCCCAAGTCAAAGAGAAAATATTACAAGCAGCCAGAAGGACACAGTTCAAATATCGTGGAGCTGCAGTCAGGATCACACAGGACTTAGCAGCAACTACACTGGAAGCTCGTAGGGCTTGGAATATAATATACCGGAAGGCAAAAGAGCTTAGAATGCAACCGAGAATCAACTACCCAGCAAGGTTGAATGTCCTCTTCCAGGGAAAAATATGGACTTTCAATGAACCGGGGGAATTTCAAATGTTCCTGTTGGAATGGCCAGAGCTGAACAGAAGGTTTGATCTTCAGATACAGGACTCAGGTGAAGCATGGAGATTAGAGGAGAAGGGGGAAATATGAGGGACTTAATGATGATGAACTACATGTATTCCTGCCTAGAAAAATGACACTGATAATACTCATATGAACCTTCTCAGTTAATAGAGCAGGTAGAGGGAGCTTTTATAGTTGAAGCACAGGAGAGAGCTGAATTTGAAGATATACTATATTGTAAAAATGGAGTCAATGACTAAAAGGGAAATGTAGTGGGAGAAAGAAAAAGGAGAGGGGGAATAGGCCAAGATATTTCATATAATAAGATTTTTCTTTATTACAATGAGCTATTGCAATGATATGGAAGGGGGTGAGGCAAGGGGGGGAATGAGGGAACCTTTGCTCTCATCAGAGGTGGCTAGGAGAGGAAACAGCATATATACTCAATGGGGTATAGGCATCTGGAGTAAGAAGTGGGGGGGGCAGGGGGAAGGAGTGGGGATGTGAATAAAGGAGGAGAGGATGGACCAAGGGGGGGAGAGTGGTCAGATATAACACATTTTCTTTTTTACTTCTTGCAAGGGACTGGGATTGGAAAGCCTGTCCAGGACCATAGGGTCAGGTGGATGCTGGGCCTAAGGGGTGGTATGGGGGCTCAGGGCCTCTTGGCCCCAGGACCAGGGATCTGTCTGCTGCACCACTCAGCTACCCTACAGCAGAGTCAGAATGAAAGGAGAGAGAAAATATAGTACATGGTAGCGGAGAAATACGAAAGGATGGAGTTGAGATCAGCAATGGCAATGGTGGAAAAATATGGAAGTAACTTTTGCGATGGACTTATCCTAAAGAATGTGATCCACCCGTGACAGAGTTGTTGGTGTTGGAACAAGGACTGAAGCACCTTTTTTATTATTATTATTATTGGGGGGGGGTGCAGGGCAAATGGGACTGGGTGGCCTGCCTGGAGACACATAGCAGGGTGATTGTTGGTTGTCTGAGACCAGATTTGGACCTGGGTGCTCCTGGCTCAAGGGCCAGTGCTCTGTCCACCATCCAGCCACCCCTACTATTATTACTTTTTTATTTTATTTTGGGTCTTTTTTTTTCTTCTTTTTGGTTTTTGCAGGGCAGTGGGGATCAGGTGGCTTGCATGTCACACGGCTGGGTGATTGTTGGGTCTACAGGGCTGGATGTGGGCTTGGGTGCTCGTGGCTCCATGCCTGGTGCTTCGTCCATTGCACCACCTGGCCATACCTACAATTATTGCTATTATTTTTTCTTAATTTTAATTTTTTTTCTCTCCCCTTTACTTCATCGCTAAAGCAAGTCTATACTTATGGGGGGGAGGGGTTATTTCATTTACTCTTAAACAAGAATATTTTATTAATGTATAAAAAAACATTTGTACAAAATGAGAATAAAAAATAAAATAAAATAAACAAACTCAAAAAAAAAAGAACAGGAAATCTTAAGTGTAGAATGTTTTATGTTTCCTTATGCACAATTACTATAGTAGTTTCAGTTATTTTGGTTATTGGTTGGTTGCAAACTAGTATAGTTTAAGAGTATTTCAGGGAAGTGATTCAACTAGTTTTTTTAAAGGGTTCCTCACAGAATAAAAAAATGTACTTTGTAAACTATATAGTTCAAATATGTATATTATCATTAAAAAACAGAAAAAAATTAAAAGGAGTGTGGAGCAAAGTCAGAATACCTAGATTCAAATTCTAGCTCTAAAATTCACTGTGTGCTATTGGGCAAATCATTCTCTGTGGTTCGTGTGTTTCAGTTGTTGAATAGGTAGGATAATCTTCCTCACAGAGTTACAATGAGAATCAATTGAGAAGAAACTATAAGAAATCTTTGTATTCATTACTTATATACAGACAATTGTTATTAATGTGGTATTTTCTGTGGAGTTAAGGAGAATAATTTTTATCAATGCTAGAGAAAACACCAAAGGTCTATGCCAATAACCAACTCTGTCTATTAAAAAAAAAATCTTGATCTCTGACATTTCTACATATAAATATGACTTACTTTGCTTTATGTAAATAAGTCTCTGATCAAAATATATCAGTCCATAATGCTCCTTTTCACTCATACTTAAAATCATATAAAAGGATTTACATACCATCTTATGCCCCATCCTTTTTTGATATTGTAGACCCAATCTCCTTCATACCAAGAGGTGCCATCTTGGTTGTAATAAATGGAGCCCTAAAATAAATAAAAGGATTTTAAAAAATCAAATCTTCACATGCCTTACAATTTCTTTTCCTCTTTGAAACAAAATGCAAAAGTATTTTCTCAAGTCCTATTCATCCTTAAGTGGCATAATATAAGTCGAAAGTCAGTTATATTTAAATGTGACACAATCATTTTGCATTTTAGCTTTACCATCAAGAAGAGAGCAATAGATTGCTGCCATTGTACCAGTCCATTGGTCTCTGGGTGAAGATATTTGGTGATAAGCCAATTTGAGAGTAGATTGGATCCAGCTTTGTGCAATATTATACCAGTCACTTGATAATGACAGAGCTCAATAAGGACAATATACATTGATGCATCTCACTTTATGTGGGAAGCTATTCCAAGGCAAAATAGCCATTGTGGAGAAACTGTCTAGTCTTTTATTTCAGAAAATACCACCCAGCAACTCAGTAAAGAACCATCA
The DNA here is from genome assembly GCF_037893015.1 of Macrotis lagotis. Classification (NCBI taxonomy): domain Eukaryota; kingdom Metazoa; phylum Chordata; class Mammalia; order Peramelemorphia; family Peramelidae; genus Macrotis; species Macrotis lagotis. The sequence goes on along the minus strand of NC_133666.1, from coordinate 126,452,022 downwards.
GTCCATTCCTGAGAGAGTTGTGGAGTCAGTTTGATTGTGAAACAGCTAAGGGCTGATGAAGAACCCATCATGGGATTTCACCAGATGTTTCTATTAAAGAATATCAACAATATTTGTGTCTGTAGAAATGATATTTTCAGGTTAGCACTGAACTCCTTCTTTCCAAGACACCCAGACTATTTCTGTTTTCCCTTTCTCTTCTTCATATCCACACTACTTCATTCATACTTACACAAAATACTCCAAATATTATAAACAATCCTGCCAGGTCACAGTGGATGGAAACTATGGTGGCATCACCATTTGAGTTTACTCATTTTGGAAGTTAGACTAGCTGGACCTGACAGAAACTCCTGTTATGCCAATGTATGTCTTAAAAAGACTAAGTACTGCAAAAATATGCATGTTTTTTAATGTATTGACTAATAACTAATAACTCATAGAAATTAAGAAGAAAGTAGCAACTGTATGTGAAATTCATATATTGAGCTGTTCAGATGTTCCAATGCATCATGATAGGATGAAACCATGAAAAACCAAAGATAATGACAGTAGTATCTATCCTTTTAACCTCATAGGAATACTAAAAGAATCAAGGAGATAATGTTTATAAAAGGCTCTTTGACATAAAGGTACCTTGCTAAGGCATAATACCTATTTCTTGTATCTATTTCTATAGCCCTATACAAATATATTTGAAATACATAATTTTCCCCTCATTATATAAATTGAGAGTTTTTAAACTTTTTTGTGTTATGGAACCTTTTGGCAGTGTAGTGAAGTTTTTTCTGAGAATAATTTTTTAAACACAAAATAAAAGACATAGGGATTATAAGATAAATACATTATATATTGTAATACAGCTATCAAAGTATTTTTTAAAGCAAGCTAAAAGATCCCATGATAGAAAGCCCTTATCTAAATTGTATGTTAAAAAGAATATACAATTACCCTTCATTTATATAGCATCATTGAGAAAGGAATTCTTTTTATACACTTGAAATCTCCAGATAACATAGATATCTTTATAAGCACTGCAGTGTTTTATTTGAATTATTTTGGTTAAAATCTTACTAAAATGTATTGCATATTTTTTTGCCTCTTTGCCTATTCTGAACATAATCTGACCTTTGTTGACTCAAGACGATTATTAATTATTGTACTATACTCCTAAATAACGACTTCTTTAGAGACCATTGAAGTGTGTAGAGTGATTTGTCCAAACATTAAAAAACGAGAATGTTTTATTAATTGTAGTCAGGATTGCATAAGGATGCAACCTCCTTAAGGGAAGGGATTATGTTTGCATTTTCTTTGTAATTCTTTAGCAATACATATTAAATGAATGCTTGTTGCTAAATTATTTTTGTATCCTCTGCACAGCAGAAGGTAAATCATAGGTGCACAATAAATAGTGAATCATTTTTTCCCCAATAATAGAAAATCTATTAGGTCAAGTCAGTTCAAGTAAAATAAAGGTAAAGTTACGTATCTAGATAATTCCAGTTAAAAAGTTCTCATTAGCCTAAATTAACTTCATATTATACAAAACTATTTATTTAACTGGCTTTACTGTTTCACCTAAAGGGAATTTACTGATCTTTGCACCAGTGTCTGAGCTGAACCAAAATGAAACAATAACAAATTTCTATTAATTTTGTCACTCCTCCATTCCCCCTCCTTATGTTTGAGAGACCAAAAGGGAGTTTTAGTCCTTCAAAGATGGAAATCTTCAATATATTTCTATTGTTTAAGAATAACATACCTTTCCATGTCTCTTGCCATGACACCATTGGCCAATGTAAGATATTGGTTGGGTGCTGCATTTAAACATTCCAAATCCATGTCTTACTCCATTTGTCACTTCCCCTTCATATGTGCTACCATCAGGCCATGTGTAAGTACCATGACACATAGGTATATTCTTAACAAAATCACCCTAAAATGACAATATTAACAAAATTAAAACAAATTCCATAGAGTGATTGAAAGAAAATGTAAATGGAAGCTATTCTGTTCAAAAGATTAAAGCAATTATAATACCAGTCATTTTATTTTTTAAAAATGTTGTTTTCCAACCTCCCAGGCATTGCTAGACTCCTTCCTAACATTTTCCCTTTCATTCATTACCTCACCTACATGATAATAAAAATTCTCAGTTCTAAATTTATTTAAGGTATATCACCATCTTTTCTCTCGTGATCCTTCCCCAGGAAGAGACTCAAGACATACAAATAGATTAAGGTATTGGAGCCTTGACAAAAAAGATATGTTCATTAACTTTTCATGAAGGTATTCAACTCCTTTCAGAAAGGAAAAAATAGATATAGGCAAAATGTTCTGCTTGTACCTATGTGATCACAGGATGCATAATGACAATATAAGTGGGAGTGGTGAACTGAAGACAGATCCCTTTGCAAACCTTCACTTGGGATTGGGAACCAGCAATTTTCAAATTGTATTACTTGATCAAAACAAAATTTAGAACTAAAACAGACTTTGTCCAGATCATATCAATGAAGTCAGAGTTATGATCCCATATATAGATAGCCCACAGTAATTTTCTGTCTTTTGGTAGACTATCCTTTTTCGTTGTTTAATCATTTTTAGTCATGTTCAACTCTTTGTTTTCAGGGCAATGATACTGGAATGATTTGTCATTTCCTTCTCCAGCTCATTTAAATATGAGGAAACTGAGGCAAAGTTGAGTGACTTGCCCATAGTTTATACAACTAGTAAATGTTTCAGACCAGATTTAAATTTAAACTTTCCTGACTCCAGGCTCTCTATTGTGTCATCTAATTGTCCAGACTAGTCCTTGGACTTTTCTTTATTCTCCTTTGTCTCCTTCACTGACACTCAAATAAATTCAGTACCTTAACAATCTTCACCTGCCCAATTCTCCCTATTTCCTCTACTGTTCATGTGGCTCCACCACAGCATATTTTCATAAGGTTAATGGTACTTTGAACTTCTCTTGGGAACTACTACTGGGGAATTTCAGAATTACCTGGGGAATGATTTATTCTTATATATTTGAATCAGCATTCTGTCTATATATCTTGGATCATCAGACTTTTCTCAAAAGAATTTGCTGCAAAGCCTTTTCCTAATTAAGTACTTCCCTTTGACATTCAACTGCATTATTTTGCTTGTGCAAAAATTCTTCAATTTTATGTAATCAAAATTGTTCATTTTATCTTCTAAGATCATCTGCATCCATTGTTTTGTCAAGAATGCTTCTGTTATCCATGTTATGAAAGGTATAGCCTTCCACTCTCTTCTAATTTATTTATGATTTGATTCTTTATTTCTAATTGAAGCTAGCTAAAGTTTTTTGTAATATATGATATAAGATGTTGGTCCAAATCTAATATCTTTCAGACAATTTTTCCATAATCCATAGAACTGTTGGGGTTTTTTTCAATAGTAAATCATTACCCTTATAGCTGGTGTCCTTGGGATTACTGAACATTAAGTTACTATGTTAATTGGTTTATGGATCTTGTGTATATAATCTGTTCACTGATCAACCTTTAATTTTTTTTTTACCAGTACCAAATAGTTTTGATAACTACTGTTTTGAAGTATAGTTTGATATTTGGTATTTCTAGACACCCTCTTACTCTTCTTTTCAATATTTCCTCAAGATTCTGGACCTTTTATCCTTCAGATGATTTCTGATATTATATTTATAATTCTATAAAGAAATATTACATTATTTGATTGGTATGATACTAAATTTATAAGTTAATTTAGGTAGAATTGTCATTTTTATTATATTGTCATGCTCTAACAATGGGTAAAAAAATTATTACAATTAGTCAAGTATTTTTTTTGTGTGTGGGTGTGTAAAGAGTTTTTTGTAGTTGTATTCATGTAACTATTCTGTATTTTTTGGTAAGTGGACTCCCATATATTTCATAAATTCTATAGTAATTTTGAATGGAACTACTGCTGAATTTTGTTAAGTATGCAGAAAGGATGATAATTTTGTAGTTCTATTTTTTTATCCTGTTATTTTCCTGAAGTTATTATTTCAGATAATTTCAGATAATTATTTCAGACAATAACATCTTTGAAAAGTGATCCTCTTTGTTCATGCTCATTTCCTCAAGAACTATAGCAAATAACAATGTTGTCTAATGCATATACTTGGATCATACTGGAAAGATCTTCTAGCTCTTGTTTATAAATAGAGATTCTCTTTTACTTTGTTACTTTGTTAAAGAATTAGATTAGATTAGAAAGGTATTGTATTTTCCACTTCCAGAGAGAACTATGGAGAGTATGAAGGAAAATCAAAGCATACTATTTTCCATTTTAAAAATTTGTTTTCTGCTTTATGTTTTTTTAAAAATACTCTCATAGTTTTTTCTCTTTTATTCTGATTCTTCTTTCACAACATGACTAATATAGAAACATGTTTTACATAGTTATACATGTATAACCTATATCAAATTACTTACTATTAAAGGAAAGGGGAAAGGAATGGGAAGGAGGGAGAAAAATGTGGAACTTAAAATGTCACCAAAAAATGAAAGTTGAAAATTATCTTTGAATGTAGTTAAAATAATAAATAATTTATAAAAAATATTTTTATTTATTAGGTAATCATGTGATTTTTATTGCTTTTGTGACTAAATGTGGTCTGATTTCATTGGAATTGGAAACCCCCAACTCTCAGTGTAAATCGATATCTTCTTTGAAACTTACACAGTTGACTAGAATATTAGGAGGCTAAATGACTTAATAACTAGAGATCATATAATCAGTATGTTCTGGAGGTAACTCTTTACCCTCTATGTCCCATTGCTTTTCTATTATATTTATAGTTTCTCTAATATTGAAACAACAAAGCACTATTGGAATAAACTGAACTTGGTTATAAAGGATAATATTTTCAATTGTTGCTATAGCCTCTTTTGGGGCAGCTAGGTCACACAGCAGATAGAGTGCTAGGCTTAAAGTCAGCAAGACTCACCTTACTGAGTTCAAATCTGACCTCAGATATTTACTAGCTATGTGATACTACAAGTCACTGAAATTCTGTTTGCTTCAGGTCTTCAACTATAAAATGAGCTAGAGAAGAAAAAGGCAAATCACTCCAATACCATTGCCTAGAAAACCCAAAATGGGACACTTAGAGTGAGACAGGACTGAAATGACTTAACAACAACAACATAACCTCTTTGCTAATATTTTATGCAAGATATCTGTAACAATATTATATAGAGATTTTGGCTATATCAAGGGTTTTTAAATTGGGCTCTAGGAATTTATTTTTAAAAATATTTTGATAACTATTGTTCACATGATTTTGTAGTCCTATGTATTATATTTTATGCAATTAAAACCAGGGGGTGGCTAGGTGGCACAGTGGATAAAGCACCGGCCCTGGAGTCAGGAGTACCTGGGTTCAAATCCAGTCTCAGACACTTAATAATTACTTAGCTGTGTGGCCTTGGGCAAGCCACTTAACCCCATTAGCCTTGCAAAAAACCTAAAAACAAAACAAAGCATAAAAACCCCATTATTCCAAGAAGGGATCCATAGACTTCATCAGGCTCCCAAAGAAGTCCATGACACAAAAAAAGGTTAAGAACTTTTGATCTATGGTTTCTTTTCTCTACTTTATTTTTCCCTATATTAGGTATAATGTCCATAGAAGTAGTTTGTTTCAGAGAAGGAATTTAGTAATCTCCATTTTCCCCTATTTTTTCAAACAATGCATGTACTACCAGTGATTAGTTACTATTTGAATAATGATAAAATTCTGTAGTAAATATATCTGATCTTAGATTTTTTTCTACTAAGAGTTTATTTATCCAACATCTTTTCTGAGATTGGATTACTCATACTCTCTAGTTTTTGTGCTGCTATTCTGTGTATTTTATATTGTAAATATTCATCTAGTTATCACTTTTATTAGTGTATAGGAAACAATTTATAATAATTTCCTTTATTTGTTTTGCATTTGTCATAAACCCTTCTTTCTAATTTTTCCTATCAATTTGATTTTTCTCTTTTTTATTAGATTAGCTCATTGTTCATTTTTTGGTGCTTTTTTCCAAAAAATTACTAGTTTTAAATATCAATTCAATGGCTTATTTTTGCTTCCAATTCTGTTGCTGTAGTTTTGCATTTTTTATATTTTGTGTTTAATTGTTTTTTTATTTGCTATTTTTCTCAGTTTTTATTTACATGGCTAATTTGATCTGTCCTTTCTTCTTTTTTGCTGATAAAACTGTCTAGGATTGATGTTTTCTTCAAGAAATTAGAAATAGGATCTAGAATTAGAAGGATCCATCCAAGTCAGAAATGCAATGAGATTAAATAACTTTCCCAAGGTCATATGAGACCCAACTAAGCAGAGTTAATATTTAAACTCAGTTCCTCAGGTTCCTAATCAACTATTTGTTCATTGTGCTCAGTTTTGTGTTCTTGAGTTACTTTCTTCCTTATGCTATTTTCTTTAGCTACAAAAAAAATTTCCTTCATGTAAAAAAGAACTTTAGAATCTCCAAAACTTTCACATTAAAAATGCAAAATGCACAACATGACTAATATGGAAATATGTTAAACACAATTGTACATGTACAACCTATAGCAGATGGCTTGCTGCCATAGGGCAAGGAGGGGTGGGAGGGTGGTAGAAAAATGTAGAACTCAAAAGCTTAAAAAAAATGAATGCTGAAAACTATATGTAATTGGAAAAAATTAAATAACAAAAAAAACTGCCAATTACAGAATCACCATTTGATGTAATGCTAAAAAAATAGAGTTCAAAGACCATAGTTATCTATTTTACCTCATATTTTAATCCATCAGCCCAGATATAAGTCCCTTGTCCATGCATGAGTCCTTCTGAAAACATACCCTTCAAAATGGAAAAAAAAAAGAAATCTCATTACCTAGTTTTCCTGCTTTAAACTACAGCTCTGCTCTAAAGGTTTGGTTTTTACAGTATCAAACATTTTCCTTTTCCTAATCATCCTGTGCTTTTAATATTTCAAAATCTTTTGATCCTATGTTCCAAAGCTTAAGAAATTGTATTTATTTATATTAAGGTAGGCTCATTTAATCTCTTTTCTGAAACTTGGAAGTGAAATAACATAACTTAATCTGCAAAATTTCACCACCAAACACCCCCTGCCCCCAGTGTATTACAAAGATTCAAAGTAGCTCAGAAAAATTGGGGGGGGGGTGGATGGAAAAGAGAAAATGGGACTATATAACTTCCTAAATCAATTATTTTTATTTCCTAAAATAATTTTGAATCATAAACTTATGAACAAAACTAAAGAAAACCTTTGTACATATCTATAACTCTATATTTATCAAAGAAAAGGGAGTACAAATGATAAGTGATCCTTCTCCTCAAGTCAGCTGGTCTTCTTGGACCAGGATTGGCCTCTAAGCTTGCTTATAAGTGTCCTGGATGTCAGAGAAGCTCAGTTGGAAGCCCAACCTTGCCCTTTGGTCAGTATCTCTAAAATCCCCAGGATGTACAACAAGCACCAGTCTCACAAAAAAATGCAATCAAAGAAGAGCAAAGACAAAACTAGGATCAGATGGTCAAACAACGCCATTTTTCTAGAAAATGGCCAAGCTCACCATGAAGCTCATGTGTGTGGCACCCAACTTGCAGGTCTAAGAGGATGGTGGCTTATGTGAGATGGGAGGATGAGAAAAGGGTCAAGGGATCAACTTCTGAGTTTCATTTTTATTTTTCTTAATAAAGGGAGGGGTGAGAAGAATTAAATTACATTCCCTGCAGTCATAGTTTGTTTTAGAAAGGAAAAAGCTTGAGTAGATCATGTCCCATACTATATGAAGCTTATTTCATGTAGGAAAAGTGTTACAAATTTCATCAGATACTTGATCAGATTTATGTGTTTTTCTAATGATTCTTGTTATACAGAAATCTTAGGGGTGCTAGTGAGGGCTTGGCTATTAGTACTATGTTTAGTTAATGACAACTTGGGTGCTCAAGGCAAACTAGGGGTGGGGAATTAGGAAAAGAAAATATAATAAGGGTGAACCCCCACAGAGATGAAGGTTTTCCAAGCAGGTTTGTCTCGCTGCTGTCACTATTTCTGCATTTATCTGAGCTGGTACTGGCTTCCCCTAGTTTCTGGCAGGTTTTTTTGAAATAAATTTTTATTGATGCCAATTTTATAGCATCATAATTTTCCCAAGCATGTTTCCCCCTCTTACTCAAGAGCCATCTCATGTAACAATACTTTTAAAGAAAAAAGAAAAAGAAAAAATTCTCACAAACTAATGATACCTTGAAAAATTCCAAAAGCATAATTGACTGCAATACTGGATCTCCCATTTCCACAAAGGGAGTATCCTCCCATGTCTCATCTTCCAAATCCTGTTTGATCTCTATTATTCTGTCACATTCACTTTTGATTTTTGTATGTGTTTGATCTTTTTATTTACATTGTTGTAGTCATGGGAATTTTTCCTTGTCTCTTCCTACTTCATACTACACCAGATCATATAGATTTTTTCCAAGTTTCTTCATATTCATCACATTCATCATTTCTCACAATACAGTAATACTACATCAATTTATGTTCCCCAGTTTAACTGATCCCTAATTGATGGGCATCGACTTTGTTTCCAATTCTTTACTCTCACTAAATGTACAACTATCAAAATTTTGTGGTATATTCTTATTAGTGAATTCTTTGGGATATAAGCCCAAGAATGTATGGGGTGTGAACATTTTGGATAATTTATTTGTAACCAATTCAAAAAGCTCCACCAACAATGCATTAGCATGCTGTCATCCCACAACCCTTCCAACATTAAATATAGTCATTTTTGTCATCTTTATTCATTTTCAGGGTTCAAGGTATTTATACTTCTTATTATTAGTAGTAATTTGGAGCATTCTTTCCTAAGATTGTTAATACCTTGAAATTCTTCTTTTGAGAATTATTTGTTCATATTTTTTGACATTTTATCTATTGGGAAATGGCTATTAGTTAAAGACCTAAGCAACAAAGGGGTACTCTAAATTTCTCACAAAGACCTAAGGAACAAGGAGAGGTGTATATTACAAAGAAATTGGGATATGAAGACTAGTAGGACTAATGACAGTGTAAAATTTAAAAAATGATTAACTATTAATAAACAAAAATCCTCACTATTTTAACATATATCCTTTTTCATTCTGAAAGATCCAAATGAATCTGCAGCCACTCATTTGAACATATGTAAAGGAAATCAATCACATTAAATTTAAGTGGTTAAGACTAAATGCCTGTAGTCATTAAGTCAATGTGTTAAACATTGCCATTTTTGTTTTAGGCTTTTAGATTTATTTTTATGATATCTCTTGTTTCTTATTTCTCTATGGCTTCTGAAATACCCCCCAAACCCTTACCAAATATTCAACCTTTTAATCCTTTAATAAGGGCCATGAATATTAGAAGGAAAATTAGCTAGAAAAGCTAAAATAACATTGCATACAGCTAAACTCAAATGTAATGAGTTCCAACTTTAAAGTAATAAGCCACAGCAATTAAACACATAAAAGACAAGACATAGGTAAGCAACTTTAGGATCTATAAGAGATAATCATTTCCTTAGCATTCCTGTAAACTAATTTATTCTATAGGTACTATATAAGAAGTCAGACTTCTCTAGTTTTTTTTTTTTACAGAATATTAATGTATTGTCATTTATAGCAGAACACAAAGCTTTGATAATAGGCAAAGAGTTAAACTATACAATGTTGAGAACCTTTCAAGGATAATTAAGAAAAAAAGTTTAAGGGGCAGCTAGGTGGTGCAGTGGATAAAGCACCAGCCCTGGAGTCAGGAGTACCTGGGTTCAAATCTGTTCTCAGGCACTTAATAATTACCTAGCTGTGTGGCCTTGGGCAAGCCACTTAACCCTATTTGCCTTGCAAAAAAAAAAAAAAAAAGTTTAAAAATCCAAATATTGGATTAACCAACTATATTGGTTACATGAAGCTTTAATTTTCCTTTGAATACACATGCAAAATTCCTGTCAAAATCATTGTGAAGTGTAGCCAGTGTATTTCTGGAAGTCAATTACCTAATTGATTTAGAATACCTCTCTTTTTAAAATAAATACTTATCTTTTTAAAAAGGCAAGTCTAATAAGCATCGAACTCCAATTCCCTTCAAATGAATACAACTCAAAATTCACATCTCACTCCACATATATATATATTATATATATATATATATATATATATATATATATATATATATATATGTATTCACAACTCACTCTATATTCCCCTCCTCCCTCAAAGTGGGCTACACCTTCTCCTTCATACAGACCACGGACTTTTTCACCTTCATAGCTGCAAAGAAAGAGAGTTTAACGTGACAAAGGATACAAGCAAATAGAAATGACACAGGTTTTAAAAATATATAAATTAGTACTAAGAATCAACAATGAAACTACAAAAAAATGATTCATTCCATAGGTGGAATTTTGTTAACTAGGAAATTCTGATAATCAGGACAGCCCCTTAAATCATCTGATGTTGAAATGCCTCTTCTTATCTATGTATAACCACTGACACCACTCCATGTCACACTTAGATTACTATACTAGCTCTACTGGTCTCTTTGCCTACTCTTAGTCATCTTGAACAGTATTTCCTAATTAATCTTCCTAAAATAACACATTCATTAGGTAGCTAGCTCTCTTACTCATGAACTTATGTTCCCACTATACCCATTTCCACTCCTATGACTTTGGTCATACTGTTTTCTAATCCTTTTCTCCCTTCTCTCCTCCTTGCTTCCTCCATTTCCAAATCCTACCTGAGTATAAGACCCAAGACTCCTTGTTCCCTACCTACATCAATTTACATTGATCTCTGACATCAATTTAGAGGATTACTCTATGATCTAGGATGGTACCCTTGCTACAACTATAGCCCACCAGATCTAAAATCACCTTAAAACAATCAGTTTGGTGAGAATAGGTTCTTCATAATACTGAGGGATCTCTGTTTGTACTTCTTCTGGCTTCTCTTCTTTGAATGGCAGAATGTCAGACTCATCGATGACAGGAATTATCTCCTGCTTTAAAATGGTGGAGTCTTGTTTAGATGCATCAGCTGGTTGGACAGACAGAGGAGAAGAAGACCGGGTAGGTTTTTCTGCCTTCTTATCTGCTTTTTTCTTTTCTTTCACCATTGTCTTTGAATGATCCTTAAAGTTTTAACTCTTAGAAAGAATATTTTTCCTTGGCTGAGAGCTGAATGGTTTTTGGAATACTGATGAATTTTATCTAAAAAACATTAAATGTTTCACAATTCATGGAAATATTCATTTCCACTCTAAATTAGACTTAAATTTCTGGGTATTTCTACAGAGAGAGAGAGAGAGAGAGAGAGAGAGAGAGAGAGAGAGAGAGAGAGAGAGAGAGAGAGAGAGAGAGAGAGAGAACAATCTTATTTTAAGAAAGTCAAGGTAGGGGCGGCTAGGTGGAGCAGTGGATAAAGCACTGGCCCTGGAGTCAGGAGTACCTGGGTTCAAATCCTGTCTCAGACACTTAACAATTACCTAGCCGTGTGGCCTTGGGCAAGCCACTTAACCCCATTGCCTTGCAAAAACTTGGAAAAAAAAAAAAAGAAAGTCAAGGTAATAGTAATTTAAATGAATGAATAAAAAACTTACTAAGGCTTTTACTATGTACAAAGTAGGGATAGCTAGGTGGTACAATGGATAGAACACTGGGCCTGGAGTCAGAAAGATCTGAGTTCAAATTCAACCTTAGACAATAGCTGTATGACCCTAGGCAAATCACTTAAACCCTTTTGGCCCAGTTCCTTATCTGTAAAATAGCAACATAATGGAGAAGGAAATGGCAAACATCCAGTATCTTTACCAAGAATACCCCATGAACAAAGTCTCAAAGAGTTGGACATGATTGAACAAATGAATAACTACAATGCAAAGACAGTCCCTACTCTTGAATTCACATTCTAAAAGGAAGACAATGTATAAAGGAATGGGTGTGTCTGTGTAATAAATATGTGTGTTATAAAATACACATGTGTTACACATTACATATATATCAATATATTGTGAGATGAGGTATGTTATATGCATGGATAATTATATACATATAATACCTAATAATTGTATATATGATACACAATGATGTATTATAATAATATATAGTACATAATAATTATATGTAATAGACACTATTACATGTATATAATATATATATTATTTATGTATATACAAAACACCGGCAGCTAAGTGGCACAATGAATAGAGTGGCTGTCTTTGAATCAGGAGGCCTGAATTAAAATATAGCTTTAGTAACTGTGTGACCCTAGACAAGTCACTTAACCTGTTTGTCTCAGTTTCCCCATCTGCAAAATGAGCTGGAGAAATAAACGGCAAACTACTCTAATATCTTTGCCAAGAAAAACCCATTGAAGTCACAAAGAATTGGACACAATTGAAAAAGACTAAACAAACAATATCATACCCAGAAACTCTCCTTATGGACACTTAGACATAATGCCATTCTTTGATTGGGAGAATGTCAGACTCATCAATGACAAGAATTATCTCCTGCTTTAAATGGTGGAGTCTTAATTGGATGCATCAGCTGGCTGGACAGACAGAGGGAGAAGAACACAGATACTATCACACACAGACACACTCTTTTTTTTTTTTTTTTTTTTTTTTTAGGTTTTTGCAAGGCAAATGGAGTTAAGTGGCTTGCCCAAGGCCACACGGCTAGGTAATTATTAAGTGTCTGAGACTGGATTTGAACCCAGGTACTCCTGACTCCAGGGCTGGTGCTTTATCCACTAAGCCACACTCTTACATATGTTATCTTCCTTTTAGAATGACAACTATAGTAAGCCCTTAATAAGTGCTTTTTAATTCATTCACACTTTAGCCTTTGAATTCATAAGATAAGGGGATTCTCCACTATTATTCTATTAGAAATCAGGAGGAATGAGATTTCAGAGAAGCTTGGAAAAACTTGTATGAACTGATGCTGAGTGAGATGAGCAGAACCAGAAGAACATTATACATCTTAACAACAATATGGGGTGATGATAATAAACCTTGATGAACATGTTCACTCCCTCAGTGCAATAATCAGGGACAATTTTAGGGGATCCATCATAGAGAACACCATCTGTATCCAGAGAAGGAACTATGGAGTTTACACAAAAAACCAAAGATTATTATCTTCAGTTTTTAAAAAAATTGTCTTATGTATTACTTTTGATTTTGCTATCTCTAATATTTTCTTTTTTTATGGATATATTTTTTTTCTCTCAACACATTCAATTTGATCTATGCATATCATGGAAATAAATGTAAAGACTATATCAGATTGCCTTCTGTTGGGAGAGGGGGAGGGAAAGGAGGGAGGGGGGAAATTGTAAAATTCAAAACCTTGCCAAAAAAATGATTCGTAGAAACTACTATTGTATATTGTACATAATTGGAAAACAAATAAAATATTTATATAATTAAAAAAAGATAAGGGGGATTCTCTCCCTTTGAAAGTTTTGAAACATCCCCAGTGTGTGTGTATGTATATATAATATATATATATGCATACACATATGCATTTGCATATATTCATATACACACCTACAGACATTTATTTATGTGGAGTTATACATACAAACTCTTGTAGAAATAAGTGTCAATGGAAACACTGAGTTTTTAGGTTTTTAACAGGAAGACTAGCTAATTACCACTGAGTAGTCAATATATGTATATAAATATTGTATTGCAAAGGATGCTCTAAAAGATCATTTTAATTAGAAATGTACATAATTTTGCATATTCTTATCCACCTAATTTTTCCAAAACCATCACTCAGGAATTAGTCACTCAAGAAGAGCCCTGAATCCATACCAGGGATTAATGGAACTGGGAAGGTTTAATCTAGAAAAGAAAAGCCTGAGCGAAGTACATAAAAGCTGTCTTCAAGTATTTGATGGGCTCTCCCGTGGAAGACAGATTAGGTTTGTTCTATTTGCTCCAGAGAGCAGAACCAGAAACAATAGATGTAGAATTCAAATTTATTCTTTGTGGTAAGAAAAACTATTATCTAATTAATTAGACAACTCTAATGTTGTCTAGTTTTCTGTGGGGCAGCTAGATGGCACAGTGGAGAGAATGCTAGACCTAGAATCAGGAAGACTCATCCTTTTAAGATTAAATCTGTTTTTTTAGCAAGAAAATCCCAAAAGGAATCACAAAGAATTGGGCATGGCTGAAAAAAGACTGAACTGAACATTTTGTGACGGTGAAGAATTGGAAATGATGTAAATGATTCAAATTGGGTAATGACTAAATAAATTGTGGTAAATTAGTGTGTTGGATTGTATTACCTCTCTGCAAGAAAAAACAAATATGAAAATGTATATGATTTATTTCATAGAGAAGGGGAACCAGCTAACAGTCATATATACAATGAAATATCAATAGGAAAGTGGTGAGTGGGGTAGGATTGAACAATGAAAGTTTAGTCCTGGGAGCATGTTAAGTTAGAACAACAAAAACATCTTATTTTTAATTGATGGGATCCCAATTAATGAGCCCCCATCCCTAATGTTCAGATCTTTTTTGAATACCCTTCCTGATCCTTGCTAAAACCAGGAATTCTAACTAAGATTGGTCCTGTATCCCCATCTCCTACCTCATGCCCAAGGCCTTTGCTCTTGAGTCTTTGTTAACAGAATACACTAAATAGGGTTATCTCTTCTAACCTTATGCAACAATCAGTCAAGTTTTTCAGCATCTGGAATATTCTTTGATATATGAAAATCCTTTTAGAACTCAAATAGAAAGTCTGTCCTTCTGGTGGCACTAATTTCTGATCTCCAGACCCAGTAACTATTTGTCTGAAATTATATCTGCACTCTCCCTTCCTCCTCTTTCCCTATATAAAGATGGCATGTCAGATGCCTCATGGCTAGAGACTCCCAAGCTCTAGTCCATTGTATTATAAAGAAATTAAAGTGATATAAAGCTGGCAGAGTTTTGCTTACTTGTTACGTCATCAGAACCAGATGAATTTGTAGTAACATTATAAAGGCAAGCAATTTTGAAAGGCTTAAAGACTCTGATCTTTAACATAATGACCAAGTGCCATTGCAGAAGATGAGGCTGCCGACTTCCTAACAGTGAAGCACCTGCGTGGTACAGTTCAGAGAGTACACACTTTCTAGACTCAGGAAGAAAGGAGTTTATTTTTTTGTAGGGTTTTTTTTTTGCAAGGCAAATGGGGTTAAGTGGCTTGCCCAAGGCCACACAACTAGGTAATTATTAAGTGTCTGAGGCTGGATTTGAACTCAGGTCCTCCGGACTCCAGGCCCGGTGCTTATCCACTGTGCCACCTAGACGCCCCAAGAAAGAAGTTTAAATCAAATTATTACCAGTTTTGTGACCCTGGAAAAGTCCCTTAACTTCTGTCTGCCTCAGTTTCCTCATCTATAAGATGGAGATAATTGCACCCCCCCAAGGTTGTGATGAGAAAATGTGTTATTTGTGAAACATGTTATATAAATGCTTGCTGTTCTTGTTATTATCACATCATTATTATTATTAATATAGCCTCCATGCAGAATGAGAGGCGGGCACATTTTTGGCCTTGACCAAAGTGGTCATTTGTTTTGCTTGACTATAAATATTTGCTGCAAGTTTTTGTTTTGTTTTTCCTTTTCTCTCCCCCGCCAGGTGTGTAGGAGAAAAACAAGTTTGTTAAATGAAATAAATAAATAAATATAAGAAAACTAAAAAAGTGGCAGTAATTATTTTTTAAATTATTTTTTTTTATTTAGGGCAATGGGGCTGAGTGACTCGCCCAAGGCCACACTGCTGGGTGATTAAGTGTCTGAGGTCACATTTGAACTCAGGTCCCCTGCCTCCGGGGCCGGTACTCCGTCCACTGCGCCACTTAGCCGCCCCAGTAATTATTTTTAAAAGAAAAAAATAAGCAATTCGATCTATCCAGGTATTTTCGAAGGCCATTTAAGGAGGTGGCCTGCCCTCGCGGCAGAGTGTGCGCGTGGACACGCCTCCGCGCCACGTGCCCTTCCGGTTCTAGGAGGGGCGGGGGGAGGGGCCGCGCAGCCGCACTGTGCGCCTCGGGGGATGGGATCCAGAGAAACAGACATGCCTCCGCGCCACGTGACCTTCCGGTTCTAGGAGTGGCGGGGGGATGGGATCTAGAGAAACAGACACACCCACCCACACCCCCACAGACACCCCCACACACACACAGACACAGACACACATACACACACACACCCCCACACACAGACACACACACACACACACACACACACACACACACACCCCCCCCCCACACAGACACAGACACACAGACACACACACACAGACACACACACACACCCCCACACACAGACACACAGACACACACACACACACACACACACACACACACACACACACACACACCCGCCTCTCCCCCAGCCTCAGCCTGCCGCCCCGGGAGGAGCGCGGCGCACAACAATACCGTTTCCAAGCCTGGGGCGGCACAAGCCGAGAGGAGGACCCGGTTCCAGGACTCGGCGCGGCGCAGGCGCGGCGTCCCGGCGTCCCGGTCGCTAGGAGACCGTCGCTAAGGAGCCGCGGCTGGCACCGCGCGGTCTCCATTAACAAGCAGTGCCCGAGGCGCTTCCTGCACCCTTCAATGGAGCCTTCCAAAGGGCCGCCCCTGAACCTCTAAAAACTGGCCAGGCTCTCAGAGAAAGCTCTAGATTTTGGAACGCCGGCAAGGGTTCTGTAATTTGGTACGCGGGGTCGATACCATTAAATAGGGCAGTTTTCCAGGTAGATGGTTTTCAAAAAACATTTTCCCATTTGTTGACAGCACCGGAGGCTCCTGAGACCGACACAGATGAGTAGTGCCTGTCCTGAAATTTAGTCTTTATAGAACTGCCTGGGAGTGTGCAGAGGAGCCACCAGGCATCTTTATGTGACAGAAGTAAAACTAGAACTCGGTTCTTCTTATTCTAAGCACAGCTTGATCCTATACCCCTTTGCCACTCAATAATTAAACTATGCCAAAATTTGCCCCCTCTGAAGAAATGTAATTCTTACACTGATTTCCAAAAACTTCCATCGTACTTTCAGCTAAGAAAAATTCATAACAGCCTACATTAAAGATTTCACTCATTTGGTTTTTTAAAAAATTATCAAATAAAGCCACTGTACATTATCTGCTACTGCTGATCCAGGTATGGTAGTTGTTTTTTTTTTTTAATTTAATTTTATTTTTTAATTCTCATTTTGTACAAATGGGTTTTTTTTACATTAATAAAATATTCTGCTTTAAGAGTAAACAAAATACCCCTCCCCCATGAATATAGACTCGCTTGAGGGATAAAATAAAGGGGAGAGAAAAAAAATTAAAATTAAAAAAATAATAGTAATAATAATAGGTATGGCCAGGTGGTGCAATGGACGAAGCACCAGCCCTGGAGCCAAGAGCGCCTGAGCCCACATACAGCCCCATAGACCCAACAATCACCCAGCTGTGTGACATGCAAGCCACACGATCCCCACTGTCCTGCAAAAACCTAAAAGAAGCGGGGGGGGGGGGGAACCAAAATAAAATAAAATAGTAATAATAGTAGGGGTGGCTGGGTGGCAGACAGAGCATTGGTCCTTGAGCCAGGAGCACCCGGGTCCAAATCCAGCCTCAGACACCCAAAGATCACCCTGCTATGTGGCCCCCAGCAGGCCACCCAGCCCCATTTGCCCTGCACCCTCCCCCAAGTAATAATAACAAAAAATGTGCTTCAGTCTTTGTTCCAACACCAACAACTCTCTCATGGGTGGATCACATTCTTAATGATAAGTCCATCGAAAAAGTTACTTCCATATTTTTCCAACGTTGCCATTGCTGATCACAACTCCCTCCTTTCTTATTTCTCCACTACCATGTACTATATTGTCTCTCTCCTTTCACTCTGACTCTGCTGTAGGGTCGCTGAGTGGCACAGCAGACGATCCCTGGTCCTGGGGCCAAGAAGCCCTGAGCCCTCATACCATCCCTTAGGCCCAGAATCCACCTGGCCCCATGGTCCTGGGCAGGCCATACAATCCCAGCCCCTTGCAAGAAGTAAAAAAGAAAATGTGTTATATCTGACTACTGTCCCCCCGTGGTCCATCCTCTCTTCCTTTATTCACATCCCCACCCCTTCCCCCTGCTCCCCACTCCTTCTTACTCCAGATGCCTATACCCCATTGAGTATATATGCTGTTTCCTCTCCTAGCCACCTCTGATGAGAGCAAAGGTTCCCTCATTCCCCCTTGCCTCCCCCCTTGATCATTGCAATAGCTCATTGTAATAAAAAAAATCTTATGTGAAATATCTTGGACTATTCCCCCTCTTTTTTCTTTCTCCCATTGCATTTCTCTTTTTTTCTATTGGCTCCATTTTTACACCATATTTTATCTTCAAATTCAGCTTTCTCCTGTGCTTCAACTATAAAAGCTCCCTCTACTTGCTCTATTAACTGAGATGGTTCATATGAATATTATCAGTATAATTTTTCTATACATGCAGTTCATCCTTATTAAGTCCCTCATATTTCCCCCCTCTCCTCCAATCTCCATGCTTCACCTGGGTCCTGTATCTGAAGACCAAACCTTCTGTTCAGCTCTGGCCATTCCAAAAGGAACATTTGAAATTCCCCTGGTTCATTGAAAGTTCATCTTTTTTCCCTGGAAGAGGACATTCAGCCTTGCTGGGTAGTTCATTCTTGGTTGCATTCAAAGCTCTTTTGCCTTCAGGTATATCATGTTCCAAGCCCTATGAGCTTCCAATGTAGTTGCTACTAAGTCCTGTGTGATCCTGACTGCAGCTCCATGATATTTGAACTGTGTCCTTCTGGCTGCTTGTAATATTTTCTCTTTGACTTGGGAGTTCTGGAACTTGGCTATAATATTCCTAGGGATAGGTTTTTTTGGGATCTCTTTCTTGGGGGGATCGGTGGATTCTCTCCATATCTATTTTGCCCTCTGCTTCTAGAATGTCAGGGCAATTTTCCTATAGTAATTCTTTGAAAATGATGTCAAGGCTCTTTTCCTGATCATGACTTTCAGGTATTCCAATAATTTTTAAATTATCTTCCTAAGTCTGTTTTTCCATATCAGTTGTTTTTTCAGTGAAATGTTTCACATTTTTTTCTAATTTTTCATTCTTTTGCTTTTGAAGTATTGAGTTCTGATTTCTCGTAAATTCATCACTCACCCTGAGTTCTATTCTTTGAAGGATTTGTTTTCCTCAGAGAGCTCTCTTATTTGTTTTTCCATCTAGCCAATTCTGCCTTTTTTTTTTACATAAAACATGTTTAATATCCAACCAGGGTCACAGTCATCGCGTATCCCACATTTTGAGCAATAAGAGAGATGGTGAGCTTGTTAAACGTATACAATCTATATTCCAGAGGAGGAAAAAGAGAAAAACCATTTCAGAACTGCAGTAAACACTGTAACACACAACACAGACTTAGGGGCAGGAGAACATCCCCATGGGAAGGGGAAGTCTAGAGCCAGAGAATAGAGAAAATTAAATCCACCATAGGGGTGGGAGTAGGAAAGAAGCACTCATCTGAATGAAATGCCCAATTCTGGGAGAGAGATCCAGGACAACAAGAATGCCAAGATGATGCCCCACCCTGGGAATAGGGAGGAAATCTCCCCAGAGGCAAAAGCAGTCAAAGCAATCAGCAGTACCTTTTCATAGCCCTCCAAAGTATCTGAGGGGAGAGGGTCTTCAGAACAGAAAAGTGAAAGTTGTGAAGTGATGTCCTTGGGAGTTTCCATAGGGAGTCCCTGCCTCCAAAGGGTTCTCCTTCTCTGTCCCATCACTGCCATTACTTCTAAAGAAACCCTTAAAGGAAGAGGCTTTGGGATGCAGCTGAGAAAGCTCTTTTCTTATTCTCCCAGGCACATTTCTTCAAAGGAGGAAAGGGAATGGGATGAGATCCTCAATTTGGCCTATTTGGCCTGACCCAAAGCTAAGACAGTTCAGGGAATAGATGAGGGCAAGGGAAATTTTAGAAAGACAAAGTCACCAAGTGCAAAGAAACCAAAGAAATCAGGGGTGCAGAGAGAAAAGAGATATAGAGAGGAAGGAAAGAAAAAAGAAAAGAAATAGAAGAGACAGAGAAAAGACAAGAGAGGCAATGACAACAACTAAAGCAAAAGACAGAGTCTTAATGCTTTTCCAGGGACAGGGCACAGTTGTTAAAATGAAAAAACAAATCAGAAACCCCAACACCTCCCCACCAACAAACACACAAAGGCCCAGAAAGCAGGACAACTTGCAAACACCCAATACATCCCCGAATAAATTATGTTACTATGTAACTGGCAAAAGGGGGAGGTACCACCAAGGAAACTCTCTTCACAGTTCAATCTAGGACAGAGGAGGGGACAGAGGGCATGCTGACTTGTCTGCTGCAGTGAGGATTAAGGTGGGAGTGGAAGGGCATCCCTGGCAGACAGAGATAAGGAAAGATCTCCTTTCCAGGGCATGGCAAAAAAAAAGCCCCCCTACCTAGAGAGATGTCCTATGATGGGAAGGCCAATGAGAGATTCCCATGGGGGGCCCTGACTTTCTAGAAGGAGTGTGTTACAGGGGACTGTCTTAGAGCTCAGGGCGCAGCCAGCACACACAGGAGCTCAAAAAGCAGCCTGAGGCTTCATAGAAACCTTGGGGAGGCAGGGTCAGTGCCTCCTAGTTCACAACTTGGTTGTTTGATGCCTCCTATAGTCTTGGAAAGGGAATGTAGCAGCAGGGCTTAAAAAAAACACATACACATCAATGTAATAAGGGGGAGCAGATTGGTTCCCAGTGGTTCCCCCTTACATTTCAGTAACCTTAGATATCTAGCTATATACTCATACACTATCCAGACCAACTTATGAATGCAACATATCAAGTGAAGGAGGCAAAGGTAGCTAAGGAATGGATAAAAAGGAGGAAGGATAGTCTGAATGCCAGGAAATAAGAATATCTTCATCTTTTAGTGGTCCCTGGGTTGGAAAAACCATGAAGAAAGGGGAAGAGATAGAGAAGAGGATGGAGGTAGGGACAACCCATCTTACACTCTCCACTAAGCAAATCAGTTGGAATTAGAGAGACTAGCAGCATTACTGCTGGGGATGGGAGGGTCATGACTGGGGGCTGCGGAAGCTGTTCCCCCAAAAGGACCATGCAAATAAAGAACAGAGGGAGTATGGCATCTCAGAAGTCACTTATCCAATATGCAGCTTCACTTGCCAACAATCAAAGAAAGCAAGGCTTTCTCTATTTCCCTCATTCCCCAACTCTGTTCTGATCCTTAGTCACCCCTATCTTAGTAGGAGAGTCTAGAATTGAAGGCTGAGACATCCTCTCCAAGGCTAACAGGAGAAGAAGAAAGCCACATGTTCAGGGAAATCAATGAGAGACTTACCAAGCAGAAGACCAGAAGAAAGGGGTCTAGAACCGACTGACAACAGAGACTCCCTGGGCTATCTTAATCCAACCCAGATAAAACCTTTTCCCCTTTATCCCAATTCTGCTTTTTAAAGCATTCTTCTCCTCAATAACTTTTTGAACTGTTTTATCCATTTGACCTAAGCTGGTTTTTAGCATGCTATTTTTGTCAACATTTTTTTGGATTTCCTTGACTAAGCTGCTGACTTCATTTTCATGTTTTTCCTGCATCTCTCTCCTTTCTTTTCCCAGTTTTTCTTCCACCTCCCTTATTTGATTTTCAAAGTGTTTTTTGAGCTCTGTCATAGCCTGAGCCCAATTTCTGTTTTTTCTTGGAGTCTTTAGATGCAGGAGCTTGTGCTTCCTCATCTTCAGACTGAGTATTTTGATCCTTCTTGGGCTCATATGCAAAATATTTCTCAATGGTCTTCCTCTTGTTTCTCTGCTTGCTCATTTTCCCAGCCTGAACCTGTTTTGGGGGTGCTTCCTGAGCTTTGGGGACACTCCCACAAGAGTCTCAGTGTGTGAGGCTCTGTCCTCCCTCCTGGTCTGTGAATGACCATATGCACCCCCCCTCTGCCACGGGGCTGAGGTGGGGGGAGCCCTGCTGTTCTATGGGGGGCCTAGACTGTGATCAGGATCTGAATGTGGTCAGAACCCCAGAGTCCTGTTCCAGGGGCAGAAGATAGAGCTCTGCAGTCTCTCTTCACTCCCCTCCCTCAGCTCAATGGGCTCATGCCCTGGGGGCTCCTGCTTAGGGGCTCCGCCTGCTTCTGTTTCCAGATCTGGGCTGAGGAAAGACCACTCTGCTGGTTGTGTGCCCTGAGGGCTGGGCTCCACTAGCTTGCTCAGGCAGGGGTCCCCCACTGTTCCCCCACTTTGTGCCCGGTGCTCCCCAGGGTGCAGCTCAGGAGAATCCCCTGCTGCTGTGAGCCGGGGCTCCCAGCTCCCTGGGGCTGCGTCCGGGAGGCCAAAGTTCTTTGGCTTGGCGGGCCACCCCTCTGGTGGGCCGCCCCTCCAACCCCGGGCAGCAGAACCTTTCTGCTCTTTTCCAGGTTACCTTGAGTAGAACTGCCTCACTGTCTCTCGAAAGTTTAGAGTCCTTAGTTTCAATTTTTATCAGAGAGCGCCTAAGACTCCATCCCTTCTTGTCACCATCTTGGCTCCGCCCCCAGTTCTTTTTTTTTAAGGTTTTTGCAGAGCAAATGGGGTTAAAGTGGCTTGCCCAAGGCCACACAGCTAGGGAATTATTAAGGGTCTGAAGCTGGATTTGAACTCAGGTCCTCCTGACTCCAGGGTCAGCACTCTATCCACTGCACCACCTAGCCACTCTGTTGTCCTTCTTTCTTAAAGACCAAAATGACATCACTGTTACAGTCTGACTATGGCTGATCAGACCAATATGAACCCAGAATGTTCTACCACAGGTTGGGCACAAATAGGCTAGGTGAATATTTGGAGTAGATTCTTTAATTTTGCACACCTTATATTTCTTTTCAACTACTAATCTGCTTTATTCACAGAGCACAGGCATGCCATGCTAGCTAGGTGGTCCTGTGCTAGTGTCTCCCATGTCCCACAATCAATTCCAAAGTTCTTAAGAGACAACTTGAGAGTGTCCTTGTATTGCTCCACATATAAAGAGGATGTAAAGAAGAAAGGTATGTTTCCTCAAGCAAAACTTTTTCTTCAAAAAAAGGAAAACTGACTTTCTCATCAGTTGATAATGCCCTAATTTTTTTTTAGGTTTTTGCAAGGCAAATGGGATTAAGTGGCTTGCCCAAGGCCACACAGCTAGGTAATTATTAAGTGTCTGAGACTGGATTTGAACCCAGGTACTCCTGATTCCAGGGCCGGTGCTTTATCCACTGCGCCACCTAGCCACCCCAGTAATGCCCTAATTTGCAACTTTTATCTAACCCACTTAGGCAGATGTTAGGTTTAGACTACATAGACTTCACAAGTGACAAGTCAGATTGACAACCTTAATCTGAAATCATGTTAAGGCATTAACTTCTCAGAACTTGTTTCTGAATCTGTAAAATAGAGTATGTGACTAACTATATTACCTACCTTAAACTTTTTAAAGGATTAAATTAATTTTAAAAGATCAAATTAAATAATTATGTATTATGTACTATGTTACAATGGTCCCAGGGACAGGAAGGTTATGGTCCAAAGGCAAAGGGGAAAAGTAGCAGTATATTGTTAGCAGAATTACTACTGCTATGCTACATATTTTACAAGGTCTATCAACTTTGTACAAACTCCTTAAAAGAAAATAACATTTTGAAAATATAATCAGATAACAATTCTATGATTATCTAAGATAAATAAGGAGGTTCTATAGTAGATTTTCTTTTATTTGCTAGTCACTTTGATGGCTAACAATAATTGTATTTTTCATGTTGTCAAAGTTTGAATGAGATGAGATCTATATTTGCATTAACATTGTGGACCTATGATTTAAAAATCCCTAGAATTTTAATATCAAGGAAATGAAATTGTAATTTTTATATTGCATTCAGTAGGAGATCTTTCCTTAGAGTAAATTATAATTCTGAAGTTCTTGAAATTAACATTAGTTTAGACAGTAAGGCTTAAAATATAAACTAATATATTTCCTGTGAAGAATGTGTGAATTCAAGCCTTATATAATTTCTAATGTATGTTCTTTATTTCTCAAAATATGTTCTTGGCTATTACATATATTTTTTTAAAAAATCAATAACAACAAGAAATTTCATAAGCAGAGTAAAATATAAAGATAAATTTTAAATACACATGGAAAATAATATAGCACACTAATTTTTAAAATAAAAAAAGTTTACTTAAATTTTTTCTTTCAAAATTAAGAAAATCCATGATAAAATTGGCAAATCTACAAAATGAGAATACTTTTATACACAGTTATTCATTAGTCTTGAGAAATGATATTTAAGCTAGCTATGTGCCTCATAGTTGGCCTTCCATGGGGGCAATTCCAGGGATGCTCAATCTCACCCATATGAGTGACCAATTTCTTCATTTCATTCTTGTTAAGGGCAGTTCCAATCATAACCTAGGTTGAAAATACACAAAAAATTTAATATTATTTTTCTTTTTTCCTCTGAATAGTAGCTATCAAAAAGTAGCCTTTCCTCCCTACTATAATACCAAGAAAAACATTATCAATCAATAAGTCCCTACAATATGTCAGCCACCATGAGAAGTACTGGAGATTTTTAAAATTTTATTTATTTCTTTTCACATTATTACAATAATCTTGTGAAAGTAAACATAAACCCCACTCCCCCCAAAAGATAGAGAAATGAAGAGGGAAAAAGTGTGAAGTACTGGAGATTAAAACAAAAAAAAAAAGGCAAAACCAGGGTCTGCTACCAATGAAGCTCTAACTCTAATGGGGGAAAACAAGCATACATAGAAATATAAATAGTGATTAAATTGGAATTGTAGTTATGATTTCACTGATATAGGGAACTCCTATATGAGAATCATTTCCTTCAGATCAACAACCAGGGAAAAGAAGAAAGTAAGGGATGAAGTCTCAGGGTTTTGAGAAAAAGAGAAAGTGACAAAAAAGGGAGTTTATAATAAATGACCCTAATTTTCAAAACAAAGTAACATAAGGTTCTCAGCTGGGAGGGAGAGGGAAATATAGGATGCTTAAGCAGAAAAGCAGTTTGGAATAGCTTCCATGGGGAGTAAGATAGGAAATCAGGGAAAAAGAAAGGATTACCAATTTATAAGTAGTTAATTAACTGAACCACCATGAAAAAAGTCTAACTATATGAAGAGTTCAATACTATAATAAAACTTAAAATCATTCCTGTGTTTGTTGAAAATCAACCAGCCACAAAGATGGCGACAAGAAGGGATCCAGTCTTAGGTGCTCTCGGATAAAACTTGAACTAAGGACTCTAAAGCTTCGAGAGACAGAACCCACAAAGAGACCCAGTGAGGCAGTTTTCCTACTCAAGGTAACCTGGAAAAGAGCAGAAAGGCTCTGCTCCCCAGGGTCGGAGGGGTGGCCTGCCAGAGGGGTGGCCCGCCAGAGCAAAAGAACTTCAGCCTCCCGGAGGCAGCCCCAGGGCACTGGGAGCCGCAGCTCACAGCAGCGGGGGAGTATCCTGAGCTACACCCCAGGGAGCAGCACTGGGCACAAAGTGGGGGAACAGCAGGGGGGCCTCTGCAGAGTGAGCACGTGGAGCCCAGCCATCAGGGCACACAGCAAGCAGCTTGGTCTTTCAGAACAGAACAGAAGCAGGTGGAGCTGGCAAGCAGGAGCCTCCAGGGCATGAGCCCATTGAGCTGAGGGAGGGGAGTGAAGAGAGAGACTGCAGAGCTCTGTCCTCTGCTTCTGGGGCTCTAACCACATTCAGATCCTGATAGCAGTCTAGCCCCCCCCCCTCACTCAGCCCCGGGGCAGAGGGGGGCCGCTTATGGTCATTCACAGACCAGGGGGGAGGAGAGAGCCTCACACACTGAGACCCTTGTGGGAGTGTCCCAAAAGCTCAGGAAGCACCCCAAAACCAGGCCCAGGTTGGGGAAATGAGCAAGCAGAGAAACAAGAGGAACACCATTGAGAAATATTTTGCATATGAGCCCAAGAAGGATCAAAATACTCAGTCTGAAGATGAGGAAGCACAAGCTCCTGCATCTAAAGACTCCAAGAAAAACAGAAATTGGGCTCAGGCTAATGACAGAGCTCAAAAAAGACTTTGAAAATCAAATGAGGGAGTTGGAAGAAAAACAGGGAAAAGAAAGGAGAGAGATGCAGGAAAAACATGAAAATGAAGTCAGCAGCTTAGTCAAGGAAATCCAAAAAAAAAGTTGAAGAAAATAGCATGCTAAAAACCAACTTAGGTCAAATGGATAAAACAGTTCAAAAAGTTATTGAGGAGAAGAATGCCTTAAAAAGCAAAATTGGCAAGATGGAAAGAGATAAGAAAACTCTCTGAGGAGAACAAATCCTTCAGACAAAGAATAGAATTCAGGGAGATTGATGAATTTACCAGAAATCAGGAATCAATACTTGAAAACCAAAAAAATGAAAAATTAGAAGGAAATGTGAAATATCTCATTGAAAAAACAACTGATATGGAAAACAGACTTAGGAAAGATAATTTAAAAATTAATGGAATACCTGAAAGTCATGATCAGGAAAAGAGCCTTGACATCATTTTCAAAGAACTACTACAGGAAAATTGCCCTGACATTCTAGAAGCAGAGGGCAAAATAGAAATGGAGAGAATCCACTGATCACCCCGAGAAAGAGATCCCAAAAAACCTACCCCTAGGAATATTATAGCCAAGTTCCAGAACTCCCAAGTCAAAGAGAAAATATTACAAGCAGCCAGAAGGACACAGTTCAAATATTGTGGAACTGCAGTCAGGATCACACAGGACTTAGCAGCAAGTACAATGGAAGGGCTTGGAATATAATATACCGGAAGGCAAAAGAGCTTAGAATGCAGCCAAGAATTCAGCAAGGCTGAATGTCGTCTTCCAGGGAAAAAGATGGACTTTCAATGAACCAGGGGAATTTCAAATGTTCCTTTTGGAATGGCCAGAGCTGAACAGAAGGTTTGATCTTCAGATACAGGACTCAGGTGAAGCATGGAGATTAGAGGAGAGGGGGAAAATATGAGGGACTTAATGATGATGAACTGCATGTATTCCTGCATAGAAAAATGACACTGATGATACTCATATGAACCTTTTCAGTTAATAGAGCAGGTAGAGGGAGCTTTTATAGTTGAAGCACAGGAGAAAGCTGAATTTGAAGATAAAATATGGTGTAAAAATGGAGCCAATAGAAAAAAAGGGAAATATAATGGGAAAAAGAAAAAGGAGAGGGGGAATAGGCCAAGATATTTCATATAATAAGATTTTTCTTTATTACAATGAGCTATTGCAATGATATGGAAGGGGGGAGGCAAGGGAGAATGAGGGAACCTTTGCTCTCATCAGAGGTGGCTAGGAGAGGAAACAGCATATATACTCAATGGGGTACAGGCATCTGGAGTAAGAAGGAGGGGGGGACAGGGGGAAGGGGTGGGGATGTGAATAAAGGAGGAGAGGATGGACCATGGGGGGAGAGTGGTCAGATACAACACATTTTCTTTTTTACTTCTTGCAAGGGGCTGGGATTGGAAGGCCTTTCCAGGACCATGGGGCCTGGTGGATTCTGGACCTAAGGGGTGGTATGGAGGCTCAGGGCTTCTTGGCCCCAGGACCAGGGATCTGTCTGCTGCACTACTCAGCGACCCTACAGCAGAGTCAGAGTGAAAGGAGAGAGAGAAAATATAGTACATGGTAGTGGAGAAATAAGAAAGGAGGGAGTTGTGATCAGCAATGGCAACGTTGGAAAAATATGGAAGTAACTTTTGTGATGGACTTACCATAAAGAATGGGATCCACCCATGACAGAGTTGGTGATGTTGGAACAAAGACTGAAGCACATTTTTTATTATTATTATTTTGGGGAGGGTGCAGGGTAAATGGGGCTGGGTGGCCTGCCGGGGGCCACATAGCAGGGTGATCTTTGGGTGTCTGAGGCCAGATTTGGACCCGGGTGCTCCTGGCTCAAGGGCCAATGCTCTGTCTGCTACCCAGCCACCCCTAGTATTATTACTATTTTATTTTATTTTGGGTCTTTTTTTTTCTTCTTTTTGGTTTTTGCAGGGCAGTGGGGATTGGGTGGCTTGCATGTCACACAGCTGGGTGATTGTTGGGTCTACAGGGCTGGATGTGGGCTCGGGTGCTCGTGGTTCCAGGGCTGGTGCCTCATCCATTGTGCCACCTGGCCATACCTACAGTTATTACTATTTTTTTTAATTTATTTTTTTTCTCTCCCCTTCACTTTATCACCCAAGCAAGTCTATACTCATGGGGGGTGGGGTATTTTGTTTACTTAAACAGGAATATTTTATTTTATTAATGTAAAAAAAATTGTACAAAATAAGAATTAAAAAAATAAAATAGAATGGAAAAAAAGAAAAAAGAAAATCAACCAGCCTCTAAGAATGACCTTCCATTTACAACCCATCCTAGTAACACTGCTCTGAACTTCTTTAGAACCTTGCCATTAACCCTGTCATTGCTTGCCTTTCTTTACTGAAGAAGAATGACCAGGACCTTCAATTACCTTAATATCCCCTTTTCCTACTCTACCCTGAGGAAGTCCAGGAAAATATACTGCAAGCACTGAAAAAGAATTCAAGAATCAAAGTACTGGGGCGGCTACGTGGCGTAGTGGATAAAGCACTGGCCTTGGAGTCAGGAGTACCTGGGTTCAAATCCAGTCTCAGACACTTAATAATTACCTAACTGTGTGGCCTTGGGCAAGCCACTTAACCCCATTTGCCTGCCAAAAAACCTAAAAAAAAAATAACCCCCCCCAAAAAAAGAATCAAAGTACCAATCTGGATCACATGAGATCAAGAAGTTTCTTCTAAACAGAAAGGAAATATTAGAATATATACTTTTCCCCCAAAGACAAAAGTACTCAAAAGTGAGAATTGTTTACCTTAAGACTAAGTAAAATCAGAGAGGAGAAAATAAATTTTTAAAGGAATAGAGGGTTTTCAAGCATTTCTGAAGGAAAGACCATACATCATTGCTTTCACACAGCTTCATACAAACCAATTATTCTCTCTCTTGTACAAGTCAAATAGTAGGAAATTCATCTCAAATCCCTCCCAACCATTAGCAAGGCTGAAAACAACTTCATTTTCTCTGACTTTGGCAAGAATGAGACTTCTGTAGATTCACATTCTCACTGACATAAGTATTCTACCAGTACACATCACAATCTACCTGTGTCTTTATAACCTCTATATTTCATGTATGAATCTTTCTAGAAACTTTCTTAGGAGATCTAGCCAAAACAACAGAGGCCTTTCTCTAGGTTATTTAATATTTAACTTATCACTTGGACGGTCCCATCTACTAACCTTTTTTTCCCCTTAACTACAAAACAGTACACTTCCATTTCCTATACTTATACATCTAAAAAGAATTTTGTGTGACTTCTAAAGCATGTCATCATCATGCTGCATCTTCCATTACCCTTTGGGGTCTTTCTAATTTTGATTCATCTAAGAAAATGCTGTTTCATGCTATATAGAGCTTTGGCAGCAAGAAGTAAGTACTATGCAGTTGCCCAAGTAAAGGCCATTCTCCTGCTCCTAGTTTTTCAGTGACATTCAAGACAAATATTACTGATGGACTAATTCAATGGAGCTGCATATTGTAATCTAGTTAAAAATGCCATTTGCCAATGAAACTCCTTTTAAAGCTACTGCAAGGACAATATCATCCTTATGTATAAAGTACGAGAGGCAAAATATAACTCTACTTCAGTCATTCTTTGATCTCACTTTTTTTTAGGGTTTTTTTTTTTTGCAAGGCAAATGGGGTTAAGTGGCTTGCCCAAGGCCACACAGCTAGGTAATTATTAAGTGTCTGAGACCGGATTTGAACCCAGGTACTCCTGACGCCAAGGCCGGTGCTTTATCCACTGCGCCACCTAGCTGCCCCGATCTCACTTTTTTTAAAGAAAGATTTTATTTATTTTGAATTTTTCAATTTTTCCCCTAATCTTGCTTCCACCCCCCCATCCCCACAGAAGGCAGTCTGTTAGCCTTTACATTGTTTCCATGGTATAAATTGATCTAAGTTGAATGTGATGAGAGAGAAATCATATTTGATCTCATTTTATAATAGCTTTTTGCTATAATAAAAATAAAATACACAAACCCACCAAATTTCACTTTAAAACACAAAAAAGCTATTAAATCTCAGCAAACCTGGAAACAAATAGGTTTTCTTTTTCATTACTTACAGATTTCCTACATGCCCTTGAGGCAAACATTTGCCTAACTCGAGAGG
Source organism: Macrotis lagotis (assembly GCF_037893015.1). Taxonomy (NCBI): domain Eukaryota; kingdom Metazoa; phylum Chordata; class Mammalia; order Peramelemorphia; family Peramelidae; genus Macrotis; species Macrotis lagotis. The sequence goes on along the minus strand of NC_133666.1, from coordinate 126,421,608 downwards.
GTCTGCACATGACTCCAGGACAATCACTTAGCATGAAGATCATCTCATCTATGTCCTGTGGTCCAAATGTCCAGTTTTTACTAGTTGGCAAGGAAGTCAATTTAACCCTTTCTGTGACTGGAGCTAAAATATAGAAATTTTAGAACAGACTTTTAAGAATACATTTGAATGCTGAGTGCTATCTTTGCTGAATAAAAATAGTTCAGTAGTTGAGGAATAAGAGGAAAATATTCAAAAATTTCTGGAATTGGAGCTACATCCACAAAATAATATGGTTGAATGAAATAACTCAAAATCCCTCCAAACTTAAAAACATTATGATTCTATGAACCTTATTAAAAACTTACCACAGGGGGCTGCTAGGTGGCGCAGTAGATAGAGCACCAGCCCTGGAGTCAGGAGTACCTGGGTTCAAATCCGGCCTCAGACACTTAATAATTACCTGGCTGTGTGGCCTTGGGCAAACCACTTAACTCCATTGCCTTGCAAAAAAAAAAACAAACTTACCACATTCATCAATGACAAAATCAAAACCATTCTTTCTAAATATTTCCAGATTTTCTATAAGAATAGCTTCATTGATGGCCATTAAATTGAGAGTCTGAGGTCTGAAAAAGAAAAAAAGTTCAAATCACAGTTTTAAGGCAAACATTCAGTTATAAGATAAAACAATATAATGAAATGGATTCAAAAGAATGGTGCATCACTCCAGTAAAGATGTGTGCCTCTATTATGAGCAGTAAAACATACCATCAATGGAGCAACTTTCTTGTTCTCCAAAAAAATTCACTGAATTATATTTTGGATATTAAATTAGCTTACTCCAATATAAGAGGCCATATCTTCCCCCACAATGAAGTACTGATAAAAAAAAAAGTGAGATAAAAAGATTCTTGGAGACAAGAAATTCTTAGAGAAAAAGAAATTGCAGAGAAAATTAATTCTGCTATCCTACTGACCCTATCTATTTCAATCTAATTGAAAAGTATTGGGGCAGCTAGGTGGCACAGTGGATAGAGTACCAGCCCTGAAGTCAGGAGGATCTGAGTTCAAATCCAGCCTCCGACACTTAATAATTATCTAGCTGTGTGGCCTTGGGCAAGTCACTTAACCCCACTGCCTTACAAAAACTAAAAAAAAAAAGTATTACCAAGGAAAGCTGGTCTTCAAAATTTTAGAGGTTGATCCACCAAGTGAAACTGAGCAAAATCATATTGATGAAAAATGTGATACAAATAAAAAAATCAGAAGTCACTCTTCATATTACATGCTTTTATCACAGCTAATAAAAAGCAATTTCACTAATAGTTTAAAAATAAAATATATTCCAGATTAGCAACACTGTCTAAATCATTAAAGGAAATGATAAAATTTATCTCTAGAGATTAGTGTTTAAACAAATCACATGCAAGTCTTGCAATAAATTTTTTCAATAGAGAGAACCACAAGACTGCAGTTGGTACCCACAAAATTTACAAAAGCTTAGGGGAAGGCCTCCAGCACCCTGGGTGGACCTTCTGTGAAGGATCTATATGGACAAAAATTGCACAGTATGAGAAGTTATGGGTGACATTCTACTTGTACTGATGGAGAAAACTCAGTAAGACAAGCACATAATCAACAAATTTCTAAACATTTATTAAGTACCTAACCTCTACCAGACATTGTGCTAAAAGTTGATGATACAAACACAAAAGTGAAACAGTTTCCTTTTAAAAATTTCTGTTAAAAGGAACAACTCCCTGAGGAGGAGATTGTGGGGGCATATATTTAATGACAGGGTGACATAAAAACAAAAAATTAATTTTTAAAAATTATGCAAAGGGGTAACTAACTGGCCACCAGTCCTGGAATCAGGAAGACCTGAATTCAGAATCAGCCTCTGACACTTAATATTTACTTAGCCATGTGACCTTAGGCAAGTCATTTAAGTCCATTGCATTGCAAAAATAAAAACAAAAAAAAAGGAAAAAAAATGATACAGACCCTAAACTATGAGATCACAGACCCATTTAAATACTGAAGAATGTTTTGAGTTCATTTCTTCAAAAAAAAAAAAAAGGGTTACTGGAACTTTTTAAAAAATGGCTATTATTTCAGAATGACTCTCTCTACTCCCATAAAATCCTTCCTTGTGAAAAAGAAGTAGAGCTTTAAGCTTGACAAGTCACTAGATTGGGGCTGGGTCTGCCACAGTATGCCGCATCCAATATGTATAATTCACCATCTTGATGCCAAGAGGTGGGTCACCTTAGTTACCATTGCTCCTCTGAATTTACATGTTAACATTTACATGTTAACTTTGTATTAGAGAAAAATATATCTGAATATATCTTTTTGCTTAAAAACAGAATTATAAATTAAGAAACATGAATACTTAATGGAAAAAATCTTATAAAAGTTATTGACTGCAGATTTTTCATCTGGCACAAGAAATCAGAGAAAGGCAACTCCTAAAAAGAAAAAAAAAAGTTGGGAATTGGAAGAGGTACATCCTTCACACTAGATTTAAAGATCAAGTGACCGAATTAATTGTAGAGGCTTTCAGAAAACAGGTTTGGGATTGAACAAGTTATCTTCATCCACAAGTTTTTCTAAATAGCCATTACAAAGTATATTTGAATAGTAAAATTAGTTTATTATTTAAAAGTATATAAGAACTTCTTGATAAATCAAGTATACATATATGCAATAAGGAAGTAAAAGAAAAAGGATTATAGCCCAGTTGACTCAGGCTTGACAAAAGAAACATTGTTGTTTAGCTGTTTGAGTCAACACCATTTGTAGTCAATCTTTTGAGAATTTTGGTGAACTTACATTATGAGCCTTTGACCTTGCAGAACAGTATGCAATTGTAACATCTCAAAGTTGTATTTCTCATCCGTGGCATGTTGATCAATTATGAAAAGATCTGTATTCAGCTTTGTTATTATAAAGCCCAAGTTAAACTGACCAATGATCTCCATTTCTGCAAACATGTCTTTACTGTACACAGAAAAATTGAGAACACATATTTTAGTCTTGCATTTTTACACACCTCCCACCTTAAAAAAAAGTCAATTAGAGTGAATAGATTTAGTTGTAATTCAAACTGGGAATCTGAAAACATACACAAAACAGTAAACCATAACACAAAATTCCTATTTCTGGTTTAATTGTACTCCTTTCTCTATATTTTTTTAAGTAAGTATTTCCTGAATGCCAACTAGGTATGTACTGTGCTATGGAGAAGTAGTGATAATAAAATATATTCCCTGTCCTTAAGTATTTTATAATCTAGTTGTTAGAGGCAGATAAAATAAACAAGCATAATACAAAATATCATTAAAGCTTGTGTTTCAAGTATAAAATAAGTGTAAAAATCATATTAGATTAATAAATATAACCTGAACAAGGTACTGTGCCAAGTACTATGGAAGACAGGAATAAGTACAAGCCACAGTCATTGCCCTTCAAAGAATAGTAGAAAGATGCTTTGTGTTTATACAAAAAGATAATCCCAGTACATAATGATTCAAGAAATGTCAAATAAAGTGGCAAAGATAATTAGCACTAGAGGTTCTAGGAAAGCAGCAATCACTGCATACTGGAAAATTTTCAGGGAAAAGGAATTCAGGCCTCACCAAGAATAATTGATAGAGAAAGAATAAAGAGAAGAGGACAGCTGAAGGGAACAGCATGATCAAAAGCACAGAAGTGGGAAATTACAGGTCTCTTTAGGAGTGAAATTAACAGAAAGATTTATTAATATGTTAATTTGAAGGGCTTGTGCAGGGGAGGAGTGGAGCACAAGGCAGTAATGGTATAATGGGACCAAACTATCAAGGAGCCTGATGCTAAATTAATGAATATGAATTTTATTGTTGTGGTAATGGAAAGTCACTGAAAGTTTTTGAGTACAGGAATGATGAAAATGGTTAATCTAGCAGTGCTAAACAGGGAAAAAATGAAGCAACAATAATAACAGGAAGTCCTCCAAAATAAAGACAAAATTGATGCAATGTGATAACCTATAAGAGAAACTGGAAGAAATGACAAGGAGACTGGAATTGAAGGCAAATTATCAAGAGATGCAAATGATGATCAGAAATTCTCAATATACTTAGTATTACAGAAATTACTATAATCAGATTTATAAAGGTAAAAGCAATTTGAAGCAAAAAAAGTTTCCTTGTTGCATTAGTAATACTGCCAGACATCAAAAGATTTCTGCTTATTCAATGACAGGTTCAATACATAACAAAAGCAAATGTGGACTTAACATACATTTAGAATACTTATTTTAATAAAATTTAATTAAGTGAAAGGAAAAATGTTAAAATAATTATACTGTTTTGAAAAAACAATATTGTGGCTAGAAAGGTGATCAAAGGATATAAACATTTTTCAAAAGAAATGGAAATGAGAGTGACTAAACTGTAGAAGGACACACTAAGACCCAGTTTTCTCCCACAATTGCTCCATCAATGATCAAGTTAAGTACACCAGAAGCAATGACTGGAAATTCAAGGAGAAAAAACTGTGGATCATTTTTTCAGTCTAAGTCAATATAGGGAAATAGTCACAGACCTTAGGCACTTGGGAAGGGGTTCATTCAAGAAAGCTACACTGATCCTTTGAGCACAGAGCATGGGCTGGGGCCTGTGGTGAGGGTGCTAATCCAGCCTAGACTTGATTTGACGTTATATGATTTACAGGAAGCAGAACAGAGCCAGCAGTCCACTGGTTAACAAGGAATTCAGATCACTGGAGAGCCTGCAGTTCTTTCGCTTTGAATATGTAGAGTCTCCCAATTAGCTGACAGGGCTTGGCATCAATAACAATTTACTTACTTGAATTCCAACCAGGAGAAGCCTTCAGTTGTGTTTCCCAAACTCAAACAGGAGGCAGTGATTACAGGCAAAAAAGATTTTGAGAAGGGACAGGATAAAAAGAGAGGGAGAAGGATAAACCAAAGAAAATAGAACGGAGGGAAATATACAAAGTGGGAAAAGGATGTGCTAACTCCATAATATGGGAACTGATGGCAGAGTGGATTAGAAACTAGAATCCCACTGTATACAAAAGACACTTGAAACAGAAAGACACATTCAGAGTTAAAATAAAGGGCTGAAGAGATTCTATTATGCTTCAGGAAAATTGGGACAGCAAACAAAGAAAAAAGCAAAAATATATCTAATTAAAAGAGATAATCAAGAAAACTACATTTTGCCAAAAAGAACCATAAATAATGAATATAAAAAATTTTACAAAAAGTTTCTCTGATAAAGTTCTCATTTCTCAAATATATAGGGAACTGAATCAAATCTAAAACATAATGGGGCATTCCCCAACAGAGAGATAATCAAAAGGCTATGAATAAGGGGTTTTCAGGAGAAGAAATCAAAGCTATTTATAGTCATATGAAAAAATGATCTACAATAATATTGATTAGAGAAAGGCAAATTAAAACAATTCTGAGGTACTACCTCATACCTATCAGAAGTGACAAATGTGGCAGGGGATGAGGAAAAATAAATACATTAATGAACCATTGGTAGAATAGTGAACCCATCCAATCACTCTGAAGAACATTCTGGAATTGTGCCCAAAAAGGCTTATCAAACTGCATATACCCCCCCCCCTTTTTTTTGCAGGATAATAGGGTTAAGTGACTTGCCCAAGGTCACACAGCTAGGTAATTGTTAAGTGTATGAGGCTGGATTTGAACTCAGGTCCTCCTGACTTCAGGGTTGATGCTCTATTGACTGTGCCACCTAGCTCTCTCTGTGTGTATATCCTTTGATCCAAGAATATCAATATTAAGTCTGTACCCCAAAGAGATCAAAGAAAAAGTAAAAGGACTTATATGAACAAAAATATTTATAGCAGCTCTTTCTGTGATGGCAAAGAATTGGAAATTGTAGGGACACCCATCATTTGGGGAATGGCTGAGCAAGTTATGGCATATGATTGAGAAGGAGAACAACTGTGCTATAAAAATGATGAGGAGGGGTTTCAGAAAAATATGGCAAGATCTATCTGACTTGATGCAAAGTAAAGTAAGAAGATCATTGTACATTAACAGCAATGTTATAATGAAGATCAACTATGAAAGATTTGGTCACTGATCAAAAAAATGATCCAAAACAATTCCAAAGGATTCATGATGAAAAAATACTATTGTCTCCCAGAGTGAGAACTGAGGAACTCTGCAAACTAAAATATAAATTTCCAGATTTATTTTTTTGCAATACGGCTAATACAGAAATATAATTTATATGATTTCACAAATATAATCGATATTATTTGTTTGCCTTCTCAACAGGTGGAAGATGGGTGAGAGGGAGGAAGAAAATCTGGAACTCAAAATTTAAGAAAAGAATGTTAAAAAATAAATAATCTGGGGGTGGAGCCAAGATGGCGACAAGAATGGATCGTGTCTTAGGCGCTCTCTCATAAAACTCATAAGCTAAGGATTCTAACTAAATTTTTTGAAACAGAACCCTCAGAGGGACCCAGTGAGGCAGCTCTCCTACTCAAGGTAACCTGGAAAAGAGCAGAAAGGCTCTGCTCCCTGGGGTTGGAGGGGCGGCCCGCCAGAGAGGTGGCCTGCCAGAACAAAGGAACTTCAGCCTCCTGGAGGCAGCCCCAGGGCACTGGGAGCCATGGCTCACAGCAGCCGGGGAGTTTCCTGAGCTACACCCCGGGGAGCACTGGCACAAATTGGGGGAACAGCAGGGGGACTTCTGCCAGAGTGAGCACATGAAGCCCAGCCCTCAGGGCACACAGCTAGCAGCAAGTTCCAGGAAACAAGCAGGCGGAGCCCATAAGCAGGAAACCAGGGCATGAGCCCATTGAATCAAGGGAGGGGAGTGAAGAGAGAGAGACTGCCGAGCTCTGTCCTCTGTCCCTGGAACAGGACTCTGGGGTTCTGACAACATTCAGATCCTGATCACAGTCTAGGCCCCCCCATAGAACAGCACCCCCCCCCAGCCTCATGGCAGAGGGGGGCACTTATGGTCATTCACAGACCAGGAGGGAGGACAAAGCCTCACACACTGAGACCCTTGTGGGAGTGTCCCAAAAGCTCAGGAAGCACCCCAAAACCAGGCTCAGGCGGGAAAAATGAGCAAGCAGAGAAAAAAGAGGAACACCACTGAGAAATATTTTGCATATGAGCCCAAAAAGGATCAAAACACTCAGTCTGAAGATGAGGAAGCACAAGCTTCTGTATCTAAAGACTCCAAGAAAAACAGAAACTGGGATCAGGCTATGACAGAGCTCAAAAAGGACTTTGAAAAATCAAATGAAGGAGTTAGAAGAAAAACTGGGAAAAGAAATGAGAGAGATGCAGGAAAAACATGAGAATGAAGTCAGCAGCCTAGTCAAGGAAATCCAAAAAAATGCTGAAGAAAATAGCATGCTAAAAACCAGCTTAGGTCAAATGGTTTTAAACAGTTCAAAAAGTTATTGAGGAAAAGAATGCTTTAAAAAGCAAAATTGGCCAGATGGAAAAAGAGATAAGAAAACTCTCTGAGGAGAACAAATCCTTCAGACAAAGAATAGAACTCAGGGAGATAGATGAATTTAAGAGAAATCAGGACTCAATACTTCAAAACCAAAAAAAATGAAAAATTAGAAGAAAATGTGAAACATCTCATTGAAAAACAACTGATATGGAAAACAGACTTAGGAAAGATAATTAAAAATTGTTGGAATAGAGGGGCAGCTGGGTGGCACAGTGGATAAAGCACCGGCTCTGGAGTCAGGAGTACCTGGGTTCAAATCTGGTCTCAGACACTTAATAATTACCTAGCTGTGTGGCCTTGGGCAAGCCACTTAACCCTATTTGCCTTGCAAAAACCTAAAAAAAAAAAAAATTATTGGAATACCTGAAAGTCATGATCAGGAAAAGAGCCTTGACATCATTTTCAAAGAATTACTACAGGAAAATTGCCCTGATATCCTAGAAACAGAGGGCAAAATAGAAGTGGAAAGAATCCACAGATCCCCCAGAGAAAGAGATCCCAAAAAACCAACCCCTAGGAATATTATAGCCAAGTTCCAGAACTCCCAAGTCAAAGAGAAAATATTACAAGCAGCAAGAAGGACACAGTCTAAATATTGTGGAGCTGCAGTCAGGATCACACAGGACTTAGCAGCAACTACATTGGAAGCTCATAGGGCTTGGAATATAATATACCGGAAGGCAAAAGAGCTTAGAATGCAGCCAAGAATCAACTATCCAGCAAAACTGAATGTCCTCTTCCAGAGAAAAAGATGGACTTTCAATGAACCAGGGGAATTTCAAATGTTCCTGTTCGAATGGACAGAGCTGAAAAGAAGGTTTGATCTTCAGATACAAGACTCGGGTGAAGCATGGAGATTGGAGGAGAGGGGGAAAATATGAGGGACTTGATGATGAACTGCATGTATTCCTGCATAGAAAAATGACACTGATAATACTCATATGAACCTTCTCAGTTAATAGAGCAGGTAGAGGGAGCTTTTATAGTTGAAGCACAGGAGAAAGCTGAATTTGAAGATAAAATATGGTGTAAAAATGGAGTCAATAGAAAAAAGGGAAATGTAATGGGAGAAAGAAAAAGGAGAGGGGGAATAGGCCAAGATATTTCATATAATAAGATTTTTCTTTATTACAATGAGCTATTGCAATGATATGGAAGGGGGGAGGCAAGGGGGAATGAGGGAACCTTTGCTCTCATCAGAGGTGGCTAGGAGAGGAAACAGCATATATACTCAATGGGGTATAGGCATCTGGAGTAAGAAGTAGCGGGGAGCAGGGGGAAGGGGTGGGGATGTGAATAAAGGAAGAGAGGATGGACCACGGGGGGAGAGTGGTCAGACATAACACATTCTCTTTTTTACTTCTTGCAAGGGGCTGGGATTGGAAGGCCTATCCAGGACCATGGGGCCTGGTGGATGCTGGGCCTAAGGAGTGGTATTGGGGCTCGGGGCCTCTTGGCCCCAGAGCCAGGGATCTGTCTGCTGCGCCACTCAGCTCCCCTACAGCAGAGTCAGAGTGAAAGGAAAGAGAAAACAGTACGTGGTAGTGGAGAAATACAAAAGGAGGGAGTTGCGATCAGCAATGGCAATGGTGGAAAAATATGGGAGTAACTTTTGTGATGGACTTATCATAAAGAATGTGATCCACCCGTGACAGAGTTGTTGGTGTTGGAACAAAGACTGAAGCACATTTTTTATTATCATTATTTTGGTGGGGGGGTGCAGGGCAAATGGGGCTGGGTGGCCTGCCTGGGGCCACATAGCAGGGTGATCTTTAGGTGTCTGAGGCCAGATTTGGACCCAGGTGCTCCTGGCTCAAGGGCCAACACTCTGTCCACCACCCAGCCACCCTACTATTATTACTATTTTATTTTATTTTAGGTCTTTTTTTTCTTTTTTTTTTCTTATCCTTGGTTTTTGCAGGGCAGTGGGGTTTGGGTGGCTTGCATGTCACATGGCTGGGTGATTGTTGGGTGTATGGGGCCAGATGTGGGCTCAGGTGCTCATGGTTCCAGGGCTGGCGCTCCAATCCATCATGCCACCTGGCTATACCCACAATTATTACTATTTTTTTAAATTTTAATATTTTTTCTCTCCCCTTTACTTTATTGCTCAAGCGAGTCTATATTTATGGGGGAGGGGTATTTCGTTTACTCTTAAACAAGAATATTTTATTAATGTATAAAAAATTATTTGTACAAAATGAGAATAAATATTAAATAAAGAGAAAAAATATAAAATAAAAAAGAAAGAGAAAATTCTTATTAGGCCTATGTACCAAAGAGATGAGAAAAAAGAGCAAAAGATCTCATAGGTACACAAATATTTGTAGCATTTTTTTGTAGTAACCTTAAATTGGAAACTGAGTCAGTACCCATCAACTTAAAAATGATTTTACAGTAACATAATGGAATATTACTTTGTCATTAAGAAATGATGAAAGAAATAGTTTTAGAGAGACCTGGGAAGACTATATGAACTATGCAGAGGCAGAAGTCCAATTTGGAGGTTTTTTTGGAGTTCTGTCTTCATTTTCAAAGATTACATACAATATCAGGGAGGTGATGCTACAACAAGCATAGGAATTGGATTTGAATGAAGGGCTTGCTGTGCTAGGTCAACAGCCTCCCTGGATATGAAGCAATCAGAGTTAAATGATTTGCCTAAGGTCACACAGCTAGTTAGAATCAAGTATCTGAGGCTGGATTCGAATTCCCATCCTCCTGACTCCAAGGCCAGTGCTCTATCTACTACACCCACTTAGTTGCTCTAGAAAATCAATTTATACATTATTAAGATACACAATTTGAAAGACTTAGCTCTGATGAGTGTGGTAACCCAACATATTCCAGATGCCAAAGTGTATTTTCTGTTTCTTGAAAGAGGTAGAACAAGAAAGACATTTTTGGATGTGACTAAAAAGCATTTCATATTAATTGTAAAAAATTTACTTTGGTATTTGTTTTCATCTTATAAAGTACATGATACTGTGTCATTTAACTAAAGAAAGCTGTTGAAATGGGACTAAAAATAATCTAAGCAGGATGATATTTTTTTATATTTCTAAGTATGTGCTGATCTTTGCTAAATAATAGGATATGTGTTCTTGCAAATAGAGGTTGGGAGATTTTCTATGCAATGAAATAGAAAATCTGCCAATTTAAAAAAAGAGAGAGGGAAGGAGACCAAAGAAACAAGGGGGAGATAAAAGCCTGCACTAGGGTGCTAAAAGATATTAAATGATATGAGGCATTTATAGAACTTAGCATGAAGGAAATATAGGAGAAATGATCTGATATGTAGCTTGAGAGAGCAAAGCAAGAAGAAAAAAGGAAAATTAAAGATGACATAGATCTTGGGTCTGAGTAGCAGGGAGAAAGTACCATAAAGAGGGATGGCTAGGTGGTGTAGTGGATAAGGCACGGGCCCTGGAGTCAGGAGTACTTGAGTTCAAATCCGACCTCAGACACTTAATAATTGCCTAGCTGTGTGGCCTTGGGAAAGTCACTTAACCCCATTGCCTTGCAAAAGACTAAATAAAAAAAAAATAGGTTATTTAGACAAATGAATAAGGGAAACTAGAAATTTTGGGGAGGGAAATGAGTCCTGATTTGAGCTTTAAGAATTGAGAGGGTCTAAGTGGGATTTATCCCAGGAATGCAGGGTTGGTTCAGTATTAGGAAAACTGTTAGTATAATCAATTATATCAACAACAGACCTATCAGAAATTATGATCATATCAATAGATGCTGGAAAAGCGTCTGACAAAATACAGGCCCCATTCTTACTAAAAACACTAGAGAGTGTAGGAAGAAATGGACTGTTCCTTAGAATAATTAGCAGTATCTATCTGAAACCATCAACAAGTTATATTCAATGGGGAGAGGCTAGAGGCATTTCCAATAAGATCAGGGGTGAAACAAGGATGCCCATTATCACCACTACTATTCAGTATTGTATTAGAAATGTTAGCTTCAGCAATTTAGAGAAGAAAAAGAAATTGAAGGAATTAGAATTGGAAGGAAGAGACAAAAACTCTCACTCTTGGCAGATGACATGATGCTCTACCTAGAAAATCCCAAGAAATCATCTAAAAAACTACTGGAAACAATTAGCAATTTTAGCAAAGTTGCAGGATATAAAATAAACCCTCACAAATCCTCAATTTTTCTATATATGACTAGCAGGAAGAGCTAGAAAGAGAAAGCCCATTCAAAGTAACCTCAGACAATATAAAATTACCTGGGAGTCTATTTGCCAAGGCAGACTCAGAAATTTTGTGAAAACAATTATAAAACATTTCTCACACAAATTAAATCAGACTTAAATAACTGGGCAAATATCAACTGCTCATGGGTAGGTAGAGCTAATATAATAAAAATGACCATGCTAGCAAAACTAAACTACCTGTTTAGTGCCCTACCAATCAAAATTCCAAAAAATTACTTTAATGAGTTAGAAAAAGTTGTAAATTCATATGGAGAAATAAAGTCAAGAATTTCCAGGGATTTAATGAAAAAAATGCAAAAGAAGGGGGCTTAGCCCTACCCAATCTAAAATTATATTATAAAGCATCAGTCATCAAAACTGTCTGGTATTGGCTAAGAAATAGATTGGTCAACCAGTGGAATAGACTAGGTACAATAGCAGGAAATGATAGTAACCTGCTGTTTGACAAACCCAAAGAGTCCAGCTATTGGGATAAAAACTCTTTCTTTGATAAAAACTATTGGGAAAATTGGAAGTGTTAGTATGGAAGAAACTTAAATTAGACCAACACCTCACACACCAAGACAAGATCCAAATGGATACAGGATTTAGATATTAAAACCCAATATGATAAGCAAATTAGAAGATCAAGGACTAGTTTACCTGTCAGATCTATGGAAGGGGAAGCAGTTTATGACTAAGGAAGAGATGGAGAACATCACTAAAAACAAACTAGATGATTTCGATTACATTAAATTAAAAAGCTTTTGCACAGATAAAACCACTGTAACCAAGATCAAAAGAAATGTAGTAAACTGGGAAACAATCTTTACAACTAATGTTTCAGACAAAGGACTCATTTCTAAAACATACAGAGAACTGAGTCATATTTTAAAAAAAAAAGCCATTCCCCAGTTGACAAATGGTCAAAGGATATGCAGAAGCAATTACAGATGAGGAGATCAAGGCAATCCATAGCCATAGGAAAAACTGCTCTAAATCATTATTAATTAGAGAAATGCAAATCAAAGCTTCTCTGAGGTACCACCTCACACCTCTCAGACTGGCCAATATGACCAGAAAGGATAATGATCATTGTTCGAAGGGTTGTGGGAAATCTGGGATACTATTACACTGTTGGTGGAGCTGTGAACTCATGCAACCTTTCTGGAGAGAAATCTGGATCTATGCCCAAAGGACAACAAAAATGTGCATACCCTTTGATCCAGCAATACCACTACTGGGTCTATACCCTGAAGAGATGATAAAAAAGGGTAAAAACATCACTTGTACAAAAATATCCATAGCAGCCCTGTTTGTGGTGGCAAAGAAATGGAAATCAAGCAAATGTCCTTCAATTGTGGAATGGCTGAGCAAACTATGGTAGATGTATGTCATGGAACACTATTGTTCTATTAGAAACCAGGAGGGATGGGAATTCAGGGAAGCCTGGAGGGATTTGCATGAATTGATGCTGAGTGAGATGAGCAGAACCAGAAAAACACTGTCCACCCTAACAGCAACATGGGGATGTTCAAATTTGGTGGACTTGCTCATTCCATCAGTGTAACAATCAGGGACAATTTGGGGCTGTCTGCAATGGAGAATACCATCTGTATCCAGATAAAGAACTGTGGAGTTTGAACAAAGTTCAAGGACTATTCCCTTTAATTTAGGAAAAAAAAACTGTATCTTATTGTCTGATCTTGTTATCTCTTATACTTTATGTTTCTTCCTTAAGGATATGATTTCTCTCTCATCACACTCAATTTGGATCAATGTACAACATGGAAACAATATAAAAACTGAGAAATTGTTTTCTGTGGGGGGGTGGGGGGGAGAGAAGTAAGATTGGGGGAAAAATTGTAAAACCCAAAATAAATAAAATCTTTAATTAAAAAAAAGAATTGAGAGGATCTAAATAAAATTGAAGGTGGAGAACAATTTGGTTACATATAGAGCAAAGTAAGATGGGAGAAAGAGTTGGTTTTGTTAAGGCAAAGGAAGACAAGTTAAAATAGTGAGATATTAAATCAAGAATGTCCAGGAGAGGGGCGGCTAGGTGGCATAGTGGATAAAGCACTGGCCTTGGAGTTAGGAGTACCTGGGTTCAAATCAGGTCTCAAACACTTAGCTGTGTGGCCTTGGGCAAGCCACTTAACTCCATTTGCCTTGCTAAAAAAAAAAAAAAGAATGTCCAGGAGGTAGAGATATCAGAGATTATGTGAGAAGATAAGATTATAACACAGATTTGGAAGCTATTATTACCACAGAGATATGGAGTTGATACCATAAGAATGGATGAGTTCTCAGGAGAGGGAAAAGAATCAAATACCAAGGACTTAAAAGTTCATTTAAATCTCAAATGGCTATGAAAAAAAAAACAGATCTGAACAGAACTGGAAGAATGGTTAGCATCACTACCTTAATTCTTCTACATGTGTGACAATTTAACATGTTACTTAATTTGTTTTGTACCCAAGCAGGTTTTAGGAAAATACAATTAATTTTTAAAAAATACCTTATTTCTTTTCTTAGTTCATCTTCTGCAGCCTGATTTTCTCCAGGGTTTATTTTTGCCCTAAATCTTCTGTAATTTTGTGCTTTTACCCTCTGTTGTTCCTGTTGCTGCAGTTGCTGTAGACGTTTAGTTAAATAACTCATGGAGAAGTTAAGAGGCACTTCTTTTTTAGTAACTTTAATAGCTATATCTACTTGAGATGCTAAACAGTCTTCTGAATTCATCATCTTTGGGGGAACAGTGAAACTTAAAGAAACCACTTCCTTTTTAAATCGCTTTCCTTTTGGTGGTGAATTATTGCTTGGATGAGGCAAATTTCTGAAGTCATTCTCAATACCCTTTTCTTCCAAACTACATTCTGTGATTGAAAATTGATTGCCAGTTTCTGGTAATTTCTTAGAAGGTTCAATAATTTCTTCAGAAAATGTGTAATCTTCCATAAGGGAACTTGTGACACATTCCCTGCCAACAGGAGTACTCTTCTCTGAGGTACTGGAACCTGCATCAGACTGCGTGGAAGTGTCACTGGGTCCTGAATCTTTGTCCCTGTCTATTGGCTTTGAATTCATCCCGCTATGTCTGCCTGGGTTTGATTCCAGAATGTCCTCCTGACTGCTGCATTCTTTGCCAGAGATTAGTTTGGGGGAGTTTACAGGACATGGACTGCTGCAAAATGACCAAAGATTTCTCTGTCTTGGACAGTCTTGTGGTTGCTTATGAGTTTTCAGATTCTGAGAACTGTATTCTGGTGTATGATGAAGAGAAAATGCTTCTCGTAGTCTGGCAATAGTTAATGTTTTTTTTTCTTCCCCTTTAGTATGTAGTGAGATGAGATTCTTCTCCTTTTCTGGAAGGGGTTTTTCCACCTCTATTGAACCCATCTTTAATAAATTACCTAAAATAAATAGGAAGAGAGAACCACTTCAGGAATTCTTCCTTGGAAATAAGAGGACTTAACAGTGATTGGACACTATCAGCCCTGGAGTCAGAAGGACCTGAGTTCAATCTGGTTCAGACACTTAATTACCTAGCAGTGTGATGTTAGGCAAGTCACTTAATCTCATTGCCTTGCAAAAGTTAAAAAAAAAAAAAACCCAAAAAACAGTGATTGGTCACAACTTAAAAACCGAGAGTCCTAAGTATAGTTCATACCCCTAAGACCAAACCTGATGGGGCAGAGAAGCAATAGTCTGCTCTTCTCCCTAAAAGGGGGATTTAGGGATTCTTCCTATATCATTTTCTCTTTTAGAAGCACAAGCTCCCAATTGATTCCAGAAATATCTAGCCTAACACTATCTTAAAAGTCATACTAATTATAGTGAATGCTTTCCATTTATGCCTAATTACCATTTAAAAAAATGATTAATTATAGGGATAAATGTGTACCAGATTAGCTTTGTCTAAATTTTATTTTGCTTTAACAATAAACTGTTTACATATATAAGGCTAGATTTTATTGCTTAGGAAACATCATCCTTAGTTTGAAAACCCAAATTTCACTTCTATGAGCACAACTGGCTCTCCTTGTCTACTACTAATTGTGGAAAGAAGTAGCAATATATAGTACATTTAAAGTAATATGTCCAGTATATATTCATATATTATAAGACCCAACTAACTCATAAATTAAAAAAAGGGTAATTTTAGTCCTGTGACAGAGCTACTTTACCCTTGGAACAATGAGGAACATGTCAAAAAGGTTAAATTTTTAATAGCATTTCTATAAATACTTTAAATTTTCTTACCTTCACTGTCCAAAAGTGGCTTCTGGTTGACACTCAATTTGTTAACACTGCTATCAAACATTCCTATCAGAGATGTCTTTAGCACTGCCAGCAAAAGCTTCTCTTCCTGTAATAAAATCTGCCTTTTGTCTGGGGTTACATTGATATCTATGCACCCTAAAAAAAATCCAACAAGGCATTCATTATACTTTTAACAATGATAGGAGTCATATTCCTTCATTTTATTAGTTAGGAATTGCTAAAAGATACAATTCTTTCACTCTTACAACTCCACTAAAAATTATATAGAAATGGATAAAGAGGCCATTTTCTAAGAGCCAGGGAAAGCATTTTAACTCTAAAAAGCCCATTAGATAGTTCTTGCTCCCCCTTGGCTAGAATATTGAAAAGTCACCCTTTTCCTAATAAAATATAATTAACTTAATTTCAAGGTGATCATCTAG
Source organism: Macrotis lagotis (assembly GCF_037893015.1). Taxonomy (NCBI): domain Eukaryota; kingdom Metazoa; phylum Chordata; class Mammalia; order Peramelemorphia; family Peramelidae; genus Macrotis; species Macrotis lagotis. Next base: position 126,405,181 of record NC_133666.1, on the reverse strand, counting down.
TCATGGTAGTATAATAAGTTGTTTCCAACCTTACTGCAGCTATATAATTTCATTTTTTTTCTTATTGGAGTAATATTGTTCAAGTTTTAAATTCATTCAATTATACAAATGCTCATTATTCATTTTCAACTAAGTCTAAGCCATGCCATGAGGTACCATGGGTAAAGCAAGACAATTAATTTGGGAGGGTAAGGATAGATGGAGAAAGGCAAATACACCAATAACTATAGTATAAGAAAGAATATAAAAGCCTCAACAGAAAAGTATATGATAAGTATTCCATGTCTGGAGATAGGAGCAAAAGGTCCCTAAAAAAACAAGGAATTCAACAGATGAAAATATAGTTGTGTCTGGCCAAGATGGTGGAGAGAAGACAGGCACAGTTCTAAAGTCTCCTGATCTTTCCCCATCTATCATATGAAACAAACCTCTTAAAAGAAATCCGACCCACAGAACCCAGAAAGAAAAGCCAGGAGAAAGAACATCTACCTGAGGATTTGTCTCCCTCAGCAGCACTGGACCAATTCCAACAGATAAGTCTGGGCTGGGAGGGCAGATCAGCACCGGATCAACCAGATTAACAGCTGAATTGGAGCCCAGGAGTCTGAGGGCCCTAGAGCTGGATCCGCTGGATTAGCGGTAGGGCTACACGGCAGGGGCTTGATTCAACTAGGGAGCAGGGGAACGCTGACACTCTGGCGCTTGCCACCAGGGCTGGGGGGAGAGTTCCAGTGCAGGATAGCTGTGGACACACCATCCCTGGGCTCCTCTGGTCTGAGGAACTCAGAGTCCAGGCCTCCATTGCTGCTGAGGCCTCTCCCTGGAACAAACAATTGCAGACTACTTCTGCCTCAGGCACAGGTGTGTGAGCAGAAGAACCAGCCCAGCTGACAATAGGGAGAGGAATGACCTCAGGCCAGGGCAAAGCCCACCACTGATTGAAGGCAAAAGGACTCATTAGCTCCAACTCCTCCCTTCAAGCTAAAGGAGAAGGCCCCAATCAATGTCACAGACACTCCAGAGAAAGCAACCAGCACCTCCTACTGGCAATCCAGAGAAACTGCATGCAGTGAGTAAAGCCTCTATTGATCCCAAGCCCCTACTGATCCCAAGCCCCTGTGAACCAGCCCCTCCCCAACTCAAGGTCTTAGCAAAATGAAGGAGGGTCAGCAGAAAGGTAGATACATAAAAAAATTCTTGGAAGGGAATGACCTTAACTCAGAAAGACCTAGAACCTCTGAGGAGAATACAATCTGGTCTTCAGCAAAGAAAGACTTCCTTTGAAGAAATAAGGAAGGAATTTAAAAATCAACTGAAAAATTTGGGAGAGACAATACTTTGCAATAAGAAAACAAATCCCTAAAAAATACAATTGGACAAATACAAAATGAGAATGAATCTCTCAGATCATCAATTGGACAAATACAAAATGAGAATAAATCTCTCAGATCCTCAACTGAGCAAATGCAAAAAGAAAATAATTCTCTCAAAACCTCAACTGGTCAAATGGAAAGCTCTTTCAAAAGTAGAATGGACCAATTGGAAAAGGAGTTGCATAAGGTTAATGAAGAAAACTCCTCTCTAAAAAAAAAAAAGAATTGAGTCTGCAGAAACTAATGACTCCATGAGACAAGAGCCAGTTAAACAAAACCAAAAAATAGAAGAAAATATAAAATACCTCATCAGCAAAACCATTAACCTTGAGGATAGGTTGAGGAGGAGCAACCTGAAAATTATGGGATTTCCTGAAAACAATGAAGAGAAAAAAAGCCTGGACTTAACATTACAGAATATAGTGATGGAAAACTATCCTAATATCATGGAAGCAAAGGGCAAAGTAGTTATTGAAAGAATACATGGATTCCCTCCAGAAAAAGATCCTAAAATGAAAACACCAAGGAAGGTTGTGGCCAAATTCCAGAACTATCAGATAAAAGAGAAAATCCTGCAAGCAGCCAGAAACAATTTAAATATCAAGGAGCCACAGTAAGGATTACACAGGACCTGGCTGCATCGACTTTAAGGGATCTAAGGGCCTGGAACAAGATATTTCAAAGAGCAAGGGAGCTTGGAATGCAGCTAAGAATCCACTATCCTGCAAAGCTGAGCCTTCTCTTCCAGGGAAAAAGATGGACATTTAATGAAATGGAAGAATTCCAAAAATTCCTGATGAAAAGACCAGAGCTAAATAGAAAATCTGGACATCAAACAGGAGTTTCAAGAGACACATGAAAAGGTTAAAAAGGGCGGGGGGGGAGCAGGAAAAAAAAACTGCTATCCACTAAGTTGAAACTGGCTATATTCCAGCATGGGGAAAAAGATGCTCATAAAATCTTGAGAACTGTAACTCTAACAGAGAGAATATGCCTAGCCAGAAGTGGTGGACATTCATGACCTATCCATGAGACTGCTATCCAATGGGATATAACTGGTTTTAACCCCACTTGGGAGAAAGACTCTAATAACTCTCAAGAATTTTAACTCTATTAGATAGAATGTACTTAGCTAGAAGTGGCAGATACTCAGAATTTTCTATGACTCAGCTAGAATGATCTAAAAAACACTACCTCCTTAAAAGGGGGGACAGGACGGAGACAGGAAGAGGGAGGGGATTCAATGGGGTAAATCTCATTACAAAATACCTATGGTAATAGAGGGGAAGAAGGGAAGAGATGAGAAACACTTGAATCTTCTCATCAGACTTGGCTTAAAGTCAATTTACACATACTTAGTTAACTTAAAAAACATCTAACCTTTCAAGTATTAAAAGGGGAAAAGGGGAGGGGGACTGAGAAAGGAAGGGGGAGGGGGGAAAGGGAACTAACAAAAGGAAGGAAAGGGAAAGGGGAAAGAAAAGGGAGGGGGCTGATATAGGAGGGCAAACATACCAAAGGGGATGGTATTCAGAAACAAAATACTGGGGAATACAGATAAATGGGGGGAAGGGGAAAATACAAACAGAGGGAAGAAAGCATGGAGGGCAATAAATTAGTAATCATAACCTTGAATGTGAATGGGATGAACTCTCCCTTAAAACATAAGTGAATAGCAGAGTGGATTAAAAACCAGAATCCTACAATATGCTGCTTACAAGAAACTCATTTGAAGCAGAGAGATACATATAAAGTAAAGGTAAAAGGTTGGAGCAAAATATATTTTGCTTCAGCTGAAGTAAAAAAAAAAAGCAGGGGTAGCAATCCTTATCTCAGACAAAGCAGCAGCAAAAATAGATAGCATTGAAAGAGATAAGGAAGGAAACTTTATCCTCCTAAAAGGTACCATAGACAATAAAGCTAGTTCAATGCTGAATATATATGCACCCAGTGGGACAGCACCCAAATTCTTAGAGGAGAAGCTGAAAGAACTACAGGAAGACAGAGACAGCAAAACTCTACTAGTGGGAGACCTCAACCTCCCACTCTCAGATCTAGACGAATCAAATCATAAAATAAACAAGAAAGAAGGAAGAAAATAAATTGTTAGAAAAACTAGATATGGTAGACTTATGGAGGAAATTGAATGGGGATAGAAAGGAATATACCATTTTCTCTGCAGTACATGGAACTTATACAAAAATTGACCTGTACTAGGACATAAAAACCTAATGATCAACTGCAGAAAGGCAGAAATAGTGAATGCATCTTTCTCAGATCACAATGCAATAAAAGTCATATGCAATATTGGACCAAGGAGATATAGACCCTGAAACAATTGGAAACTGAATAACCTCATTTTAAAGAATGAGTGGACGAAAACACAAATTATAGAAAGAATTAACCATTTTATCCTAGATAATGATAATAATGAAACAACATACCAAAACCTATAGGATTCACTCAAAGTGGCTCTCAGGGGATATATTATAGCTTTAAATGCATAAATGAATAAATTGGAGAAAGAAGAAATCAAAGAACTAAACACACAACTAAAAAAATTAGAGAAAGAACAAATTAAAAATCCCCAATTAAATACCAAATTAGAAATTCTAAAAATTAAAGGAGAAATTAATAAAAGTGAAAGCAAAAGAACTACTGAATTAATAAATAAAACCGAAAGTTTTTATTATGAAAAACCCAATAAAATTGATAAACCCCCTGGTCAATTTGATTAAAAAAAAGAAAGAAGAAAACCAAATTGCTAGAATCATAAATGAAAAAGGTGAACTCACCACCAATGAGGAGGAAATTAAAGTAATAATTTGAAATTATTTTGTCCAACTCTATGCCAACAAATTTGATAATCCAAGTGAAATGAATGAATATTTACAAAAATATAAATTGCCCAAGTTAAATGAAGAGGAGATTAAATACCTAAACAACCCTATTGCAGAAAAAGAAATTCAACAAGTCATCATTGAACTCCCCAAGAAAAAATCTCCAGGGTCTGATGGATTCACAAGTGAATTCTACCAAACTTTTAAGGAACAATTGGTTCCAATTCTATATAAAATCTTTGGAAAAATAGGGAAAGATGGAACTCTGCCTAACTTTTTCTATGAAACCAATATGGTGCTCTTACTGAAACCAGGAAGAGTTAAAACAGAGAAAGAAAATTATAGACCTATCTCCCTGATGAATATAGATGCGAAAATCTTAAATAAAATTTTAGCAAAACAATTACAAGTTATCACTAGGATAATACGTTATGATCAAGTAGGATTTATCCCAGGAATGCAGGGTTGGTTCAATATTAGGAAAACTGTTAGTATACTCAATCATATCAACAACAAACCTATCAGAAATTATATGATCATAACAATAGATGCTGAAAAAGCTTTTGACAAAATACAGCATCCATTCCTATTAAAAACACTAGAGAGTGTACGAATAAATGGACCGCTCCTTAGAATAATTAGTAGTATCTATCTGAAACCATCAACAAGAATTATATTCAATGGAGAGAGGCTAGAGGCATTCCCAATAAGGGATGAAACAAGGATGTCCATTATCACCACTACTATTCAATATTCTATTAAAAATGTTAGCTTCAGCAATTAGAGAAGAAAAAGAAACTGAAAGAATTAGAATTGGGAAGGAAGAGACAAAACTCTCACTCTTGGCAGATGACATGATGGTCTGCCTAGAGAATCCCAAGAAATCATCCAAAAAAGTACTGGAAACAATTAGCAATTTTAGCAAAGTTGCAGGTTATAAAATAAACCTTCATGAATCCTCAACTTTTCTATATACGTCTAGCAAGATACAGCAGGAAGAGCTAGAAAGAGAAATCCCATTCAAAGTAACCTCAGACAATATAAAATACCTGGGAGTCTATTTGCCAAGACAGATTCAGAAACTTTTTGAAAACACTTCTCACACAAATTAAACCAGATTTAAATAACTGAGCAAATATCAATTGCTCATGGATAGGTAGAGCTAATATAATAAAAATGACAATTCTACCAAAACTAAACTACCTGTTTAGTGCCCTACCAATCAAAATTCCAAAAAATTACTTTAATGAGTTAGAAAAAATTGCAAGTAAATTCATATGGAGAAATAAAAAGTCAAGAAATTCCAGAAGCTTAATGAAAAAAAAATGCAAAAGAAGGTGGCTTATCCCTACTTGATCTAAAATTATATTATAAAGCATCAGTAATCAAAACTATTTGGTACTAGGTAAGAAACAGAGTGGTGGACCAGTGGAATAGACTAGGTACAAAAGCAGATTATAGTAATCTGCTGTTTGATAAACCCAAAGAGTCCAGTTATTGGCATAAAAACTTCTTCTTTGATAAAAACTGCTGGGATAATTGGAAGTTAGTATGGAAGAAACTTAGATTAGACCAGCACCTAACACCCTTTACCAAGATAAGATCCAAATGGTTACAGGACTTAAGACATAAAAAAAAATACTATAAGCAAATTAGAAGATCAAGGACTAGTTTACCTGTCAGATCTATGGAAAGGGGAGCAGTTTATGACTAAGGAAGAGTTGGAGAACATCATCAAAAATCAACTAGATGATTTCAATTACATTAAATTAAAAAGCTTTTGCATAGATAAAATCACTGTAACCAAAATCAAAATAAATGTAGTAAATTGGGAAACAATCTTTACAACTAATGATTCTGACAAAGGACTCATTTCTAAAATATTGAGAGAACTGAGTCATATTTTTAAAGCAAAAAACCATTCCCCAATTGACAAATGGTCAAAGCCTATGCAAAGGCAATTTACAGATGAGGAGATCAAAGCAATCCATAACCATAAGAAAAAAATGCCCTAAATCATTAATTATTAGAGAAATGCAAATTAAAGCTTCTCTGAGGTACCACTTTACACCTCTCAGATTGGCCAATATGACCAGAAAGGATAATGATCATTGTTGGAAGGATTGTGGGAAATCTGGGACACTATTACACTGTTGGTAGAACTGTGAACTAATCCAACCTTTCTGGAAAGCTATGTGGAACTACTCCCAAAGGGCAACAAAAATGTGCATACCCTTTGACCCAGCAAAACCACTACTGGGTCTATATCCTGAAGAGATGATGAAAAATGGTGAAAACATCACTTGTACAAAAATATTTATAGCAGCCCTGTTTGTGGTGGTAAAGAATTGGAAATCAAGTCAATGTCCTTCAATTGGGGAATGGCTTAGCAAACTGTGGAATATGTATGTCATGGAACACTATTGTTCTATTAGAAACCAGGAGGGATGGGAATTCAGGGAAGCCTGGAGGGATTTGCATGAATTGATGCTGAGTGAGATGAGCAGTACCAGAAAAACACGGTATACCCTAACAGCAACATGGGGGTGAGGTTCAACCCTGAAGGACTCGCTCAATCCATCAGTGCAATAATCGGGAACAATTCTGGGCTGTCTGCAAAGGAGAGTGCCATCTGTATCTAGATAAAGAGCCATGGAGTTTGAACAAAGTTCAAGGACTATTCCCTTTAATTTAAAAAAAAAAAACAGATATCTTATTCTCTGATCTTGTTAAAAAAATAAAAGAAAATATAGTTGTGTTGAAGAAGAAAGCAATGGTTCAGAGATAGGAAATTGTAAGACAGACTCAAAAATTTGAGTACTCCTATTGGGTTGGAACATAGGGTATAACTTATTGCATGAAATAAAACTAGAAAGGTAGTTTTTGGACTATATAGCAAAGATTCTTCAGCAAAAAAACTAAGTAATTTGAACTTTATTTGATAAGTAATGGGCCATTACTGAATAATTTGCTGTTAATTTTTTTCCCCACATTGCTTTCTATGTCTGGAATTAATTTTCCCTATCCAAGCACAGTTCAAATGTGACCTCCTCTTCAACAAATAGGAAGTTTTCACTAATCTTCCTAAATCAGCTGTTACTTAGAGCTGTTGGATTCCAGTTTGTATTTCTGTTGTTATTTTCTAGCTTCCTTTATCTCTCCTACTAGGATACCATGCTTTATTTGTCTATATATCACTTTTGGGACTTAAATGGTGACCCTAACAGAAGATATGATAAATGCTGTTTAAATAAAAGTGAACTGAATTTCTAACCCCGCCAGGGGTGGGATTAGAAGTGGTATTTTTAGGAAGATGGACTAGTCAATAAGACGTAGGATGGGTTGGAATGAAAAAGATAAATCCAGTAATACCACTTAGGAGGCTACTGGAAATTAAAGGTGAGAGCTTGATCAAGTTGACAGTGAGAAGAAAAAGGGAAAAAACAGAATTGGAAGACATTGAAACTTACCAGAATCAACAGAAATGTTAAGAACAACAAATGGATACTGGTGCCGATTATATAAATGGTAGACTTCATTAACTAGTCTGGAAATCTATAGAAAGAATAAAGATTAATAATGGTTATAATATTCTATTTTCTTTTATATTGTAGTAACTCTGGCTAATCAACACACTCTTAGAACTATAAAATATTAGAACCTGAAGAGTCCTTAGGGATCATTTAGTTTAGGGGTTGGCAAACTAGATCCTGTGGGCCAAATCTAGCCCTCTGCCTGGCTTTTGTAAAGTCCAGAGGCCTGTTTTTTTTAGGTGGTTTTTTTTTGCAAGGCAAATGGGGCTAAGTGGCTTGCCCAAGGCCACACAGCTAGGTAATTATTTAATTGTTAAGTGTCTGAGACCAGATTTGAACCCAGGTACTCCTGACTCCAAGGCCGGTGCTTTATCCACTATGCCACCTAGCCAACCCGAGGCCTGTTTTTTTTTTACATTCCACAAGCTAAAAACGTTTTTATAATTTATAGTAAAGTTCACCAAATTTAAATTTTAAAATGTTAAAAAAAAATTTTTAGGGTCAGCTAGGTGACGTTTGGAGTAGCCAGGTGGTGTAGTAGATAAGAGTACTGACCCTGGAGTCAGGAGGACCTGAGTTCAAATTTGACTTCACTTAATAATTACCTAGCCATGTGACCTTGGGCAAGTCACTTAACCCCAATGCATTGCAAAAAAACAAAAACAACAAAAAATTTTAGCTCCCAGGCAGGCATAAACAGGGTTATAGTCCATCAAACTCTGATTTGGTTCCACATTCCTATTTCACACATGAGGAATTGAAGACCCAGAAAGGTAAAGTGATATGGATTTTTTTAAAAGCAGATTCCTAAAAAATCAATTATCATTTATTAAGTACCTACCATGTGCCAGGCACTGTTCTGAGTGCTAAAAAGAATCAGTTTCTGGATTTTTATGTTTATTCAAAAGTAACTATGTCCCAGTGTTTCAGTAGGATGTGGATACAGTTTGTATCTATATGAGACATTTATAAAATTAATATGACACACTATATGAGCATATGACAACACTACTAGTTAGCCTTGATGCTATGTTATATGATCAGATGGATAGTATTGAGGAAAATAAGACATTCAAAATTGTGGAACCAGAACTGATGGAAAACACAAGTGGATTTTAAAAAGTTATTGGGAAAGGGAAAATGGTTAATACAATTCCAAAATACTGAGGATGTGAATTAAAAAACAGAACTAAACATACATGTAGCCATTTAAAGGTTACACAATTAGTCTGAAGTAGAATTTACATACATACACACCTAGAAAATGTTTAACACGATATGTAAAAAATATAGATGTACATTTGATCATTGGAACACTGGTCTCAAAAAACACAGAAGTTTGGAGAACTGTGAGTTAAAGGATAATACAGTTAGTATTCTAAACTGGATGAATAGAAAGACACAAAGAATAGTCTTCAGTGGCCTGGTGTCCATTCTTAAGGAGGTCTTTAGGAAAGGACCATAGGGATTGTCCCTTGGTCTTGTGTTATTCAACAATTTTTGTTAGTGATTTGATTGGCACTTAGGATAAAAAAATGAATTGGAGGAGGTTGTATATGAAAAAAGTCTGGGGTTTTCAATTACATGGCAAGCTCAATGTGTGTAAGACAGCAATTGTCTTATAATCGCTAGTAAAAAAAGTTAGTGAAATCTGAGATCAGATTATCAGAAATAATGTCTAGAATGGTAAAAGAATTGATTGAGTGGCACAGAGCGGCATTAGATGAAAAAAATGGAAATTTTAATCTTGAAGAAAAGATTTAAGCTGCCCTCAGATATTTTTGAAGATTTTAGGATTAAATTTACTTTGGTTGGCCCTGGCAGACAGAACTAAAAGCAATGAAGGAAAGTTTAAGAGAGGAAAAATTTAAGCTTTATATAAAGAAAAAAAGTCTTAATAATTAAGACATGGCCCCATATGTAACGTGCTCTTCAGGGCAAGAAACCTGCCTAAAACAAGAAGTAAGCTACTCAGGTCCCACATGTTTATTACAGCACAACTCTGAAATTAATAACAGACCAAATAATGATCAATAAAATCAATAAGAAATAGTGACTTTTTCCATGCCATAACTGTAAAAAAATCAAAAGATCTTAGGCAAGAGAAAAGCGGGGCCTGCTGGCCAGCAAATGATAGCCTCTCAACACAACTAAAGATGCAAAATGTCCCTAACACTTTGTTCCAAGATGTCACAAAGGACCTCTAAGGTACAACATTGTGACAAACAATAGGAAACTGCAGGGATGCCCATCATTTGGGGAATGGCTGAACATACTGAAGTATCTGAACATGATGGTATACTATTGTGCTGTAAGAAATGATGAACTCGATGATCTTAGAAAAGCATGAATAGACTGGCACAAAATAATAAAGATCAAAATAAGCAGAAGAAGACAATGTTGTATAAAGTAGTAACAATGCTATTTTAATAATAACTTTGTGAGTGATTAAGTCATAAATTCTCAAATTACCTATAAAGAATATATGAAGATGATAACTGTATCCAAAGAAAGAACTGATTAATAAATGTATAGAATGGGAAACTAAATAAAAGTACTTTAAAAAAATCCAACAAGGTCTAATTAAACTCTAAAAGGAGTTAGAGGTCAACACAGGAACCCAGCTGACTCAAGGTAGAGACAAGGCAGGGCCAACCACCCATTCCAAAAGTACAGCAATGGGCAGAGCTTGGTACAAAAGTCCAAATCAGAAACTAAAGCTAGAGATGAGTGAATCAAAAGAAAACATTAACCAGTATAAAAATTTATTTCAAACCTAGAAATCCCCGAAAAGAAGGAATAATTCCATAGCAACTACAGAGACTAAAAGAAAAAAATGAATTCTCCAGAAGGACTACAGGAATAACTAAACAAAGAAATGAAGAGGAAAAAATGACGTACAAGTTCTGGAGGAAAGAGATGTTAGGAATCTCTGAAAACTACACTAAACCAAACAAGCCAACAACCATTTATTAAAAACTTATATAAAGGAAGTTTTCAGAGGAAGGAATCAAAACTATCAATAGTCCTGTGAAAAATACTCTGAATCACTTATTAGAGAAATGTAAATGAAAACAACTTTGAGGTACCCGCTCACACCTATCAGATAGGCTGAGATGACAGACAAGGAAAGTGACAAATGCTGGAAGGGAAAGTAAGAACACTAATGCATTGTTTGTGGAGCTGTGAATTGATGAAATCATTCTGGAGTACAATTTAAAACTATACCCAAAGAGCTATAAAATTGTACATATCCTTTAACCTAGAAATGTCACTACTAGGTCTATATCCCAAGAAGTTCAAAGAAAAAGGAAAAGGATCCATATGTACAAAAATATTACACACACTATATTGTGGTGACAAAGAAAAATAGATTTTTAATAGAATAGAGGACTTTTAGGTATTTCTGTTGAAAAGGCCAATGGTGGCAGGGTAGAGCCAAGATGGTGGACTTTTGGAACTCTCCCTCAGACCACTCCAAATACCATTAAATAAAGACTCTAAACAGATTACAGAGTGGCAGAATCCACATAAAGACTGTAAAAAAATTTCCCAGTCCAAGACAACTTGGAAGATTGGCAGGAAGGATCTACTGCCCTGGGGTGAGAGAGGAGTGCAGAGAAGTGCAGCAGCACCAGAGCAAGCCAGCCCCAACAATCCAGTAAGAAACAGCTAACTGCCTGAATCAGTGACAGTGGTGGTGGCTTCCAGACTTCTCAGTTCAGAGATTACCAAGGACAATTTGGAAGGTCAGCAGAAAAAGTCTGCCACACTGGGGTGAGAGTGGAGTATAGTCCAGGGCAGGTCTTAGCAGCACAGAGCTGAAGAACCACTGAATAAGCTGTAGTACCTGCTTTTAGAGCTCTCAGCCCACAAACAGTAAAGGGGTCAGAAGGAGATTACAAGGGTCTCTGCTGCTTTGCCCATACTAAGATCTGGGTCTAAGTCTGGGGCTCCAGTTCCAGGAAGATCAGAAGCACAATAGTGTTTATTGTCATAGCAGAGCTGGGACACTCATCATAGTCCCAGGGCAGAACAGTGTGCTTCTGGTTACTCAGAGCCCAAAGTACAAATCAGGAGAAGAGTCATAACCTCTCCTTAGATCATAAGACCTTGGAAGAATTGAAAACTTGCAGATCCGTAGAAGTATCTCTGAAAACAGCTGCTAAAACCCCCAGAAGCTTGGGACAGTGCATCTTTCACTCTGGAAGTGGAGCCCCCCACTCTAATAAAGAGTCAAAATCAAGTCACAGGCTGGAGAAATGAGTAAACAATAGAAGGACAAATATCTGTTGATAGACAGTTACTCTGGTCATGAGGAAGATCAAAATATGTATACTAAGAAAAAGCTAACAAAGTCAAAAAGTCTCCAAGAAAAATATGAATTGATCTCAGGCCATGGAAGAGCTCAAAAAGGATTTTGAAAATCAATTAAGGGAAATAAAGGAAAAATTGGAGAGAGAAATGAGAGTGATGCTGGAAAATCATGAAAACCAAGTCAGCAGCTTAGTGAAGGAGAAAAAAAAATACTGAAGAGAATAACGTTTTAAAAATCAAACTGGGACAAATGGGAAAAGAGGTCCAAAATATCAATGAGAAGGATGCCTTAAAAGGAAGAACTGAGGCAGCTAGGTGGTGCAGTGAATAGAGTACCGGCCCTGGAGTCAGGAGGACCTGGGTTCAAATCCGGCCTCAGACACTTAATAATTACCTAGCTGTATGGCCTTGGAAAAGCCACTTAACCCCATTTGCCTTGCAAAAAAAAAAAAAAACCTAGAAAAAAGAAAAAGCAGAATTGGTCAAATGGAAAAGAGATACACTTCACTGAAGAAAATAATTCCTTAAATATAAAATAGAGAAAAGCTGATGACTTTGTGAGAAATCAAGAAACAATAAAACAAAAACAAAAGAATGAAAAACTAGAAGAAAATGTGAACTATCTCACTGGAAATAGAACTGAATTGGAAAACAGATCCAGGAGAAAGAATTTAAAAATTACTACTGTCTTTAAGCCATGACCAAAAAAAGAGGAGAGGAAAATAAATTGGGGGGGGAGAGGGGAGAACAGGATGGAGGGAAATACAGTTAGCAATAGAAACTATGGGGGGGAAATTGAAACAACTTTCTCAGATAAAGACCTCATTTCTCAAACATAGAGAACTAAGTCAAATTCATAAAAAATAGGAGCCACTCCCCAATTGATAAATCATCAAAAGATATGAACAGTTTTCAGATGAGGTTATCAATGCTATCTATATAGTTGGAACAATTCTGAGGTACTACCTTTTACCTAATGAATGCACTAACAGGACAGAAAGAATGTTGGAGGGGATGAGGGAAAATGAGATTAACGCACTGCTGGAAGTGTTGTGAAGCATACCCTTTCTATACCAGAAGAGATGAAAAACAGGAAGGAAAAGGACCTATGTGTAGAAGGATATTTATAGCAGCTCTTTTCTGGCTGGCAAGGAACTGGAGATTGAGGGGATGCCCATCAGTTGGGAAATGGCTGAATAAATTGTGGTCTGTGATTATGGTGAAATGCTATTTTGTTATAATAAGTAAAAATGCTCTAGATAAAAAAAAAAAACTTACATGAGCAGATGCAAGGGGAAATATACTATAAACAAACATCAAAGTTATAGGATAATCAGCTGTGAATGACTTACCTTTTCTCAGCAATACTATAACCTGAGAGAACTTTGAAGAACTTAGGACAAAGAATATTATCTATCCCAAAGACAGAACTAATGGTGTCTGATTACAGATTGATGCATACTTTTGTTTAAACCTGTATTTTTTCTTAAAATTTCTCTTTTCTTGTGGGGAGGGGGAATTATACTTTAGAACCTAAAAAGGTAAATTTATTTGAGAACTTGGAAGGAGCTACATGATGATGTTGTACAAGCATTCTAATGGACGGCAAGAAACAAGTGTGCCTTTAGATCTTACTATTTTCAAAGCATATTAAAGCATTTAAAAAAAAAAAAACAAAGGTCCCGGGGTAGGCTAGATTGAAGGTTTAAAGACAAGAAAGAGAATGGAGTCTAAAAGAAGATATAGACCAGTGTACAAAGGAGAAAGAAGGTAGAACTTTTTGTATCTTATAAGTGGGATGAATGAAAAGCATATATAAACATAGAAAAAGGTGTGGGAAGAATGGGCAACAGAAATGAACCTCACTCTTATCTGATATGGAAAAACACACTTAACATATATAGTTTGATAAAGAAATATATCAAATTTCAAAAGGGAAACAAATGGGCAGAATGGGGAAAAATTTACAATAGAAGGGGGTGTGCCTCAGATTGCCTTTTAGGAATGGCTGAGCTGTGTCATATGAAGGTAAGGGAATATTATTGTGCAAATAAAAAAGGGAGGCATAGGTAAGAAAATTCTAAGTTTCCCAGATTTCCTTCACAGACAAATAAAAAAAAAACTCAGGGTAGAGCAGCAAAAATCAACAAGAATTGATTGAACAGTGATTTTCCTGGGACAGCTGGCTAAATGAAGTGTAAACACCTCAAGGCTAGCTCTCTGAAACAGCAAGAGGTGAGCCTTAGGGGCAGCTAGGATGGGAGGAAGCCACCACAGGAATTCTTACCTCCTGGACAGAGAAGAAAGTTGGGCATCTGAGTGGGGAAGAGAGAAAAACCTCTGCTAATAAAGGATATCAGGCCTACTTGTGCTGCTGAGATTTAGTCTTGGGCAAGTAAGAACCAGCATATACCCAGGGAGGGCAGAAGCAATGGTAAAGAGATGCTGCTGGCTATGAATACTTACAGAGGAAATGAGTTCTCAGTATTGGTTCTTGGCCAGAGGGAAAAACTTGCAGGTTCTCAGGGAATTAAGATCATTCCAACACATAATGTGGAGGGACCCCAGCTGTGATATGGAGGGAGAAATACAGAGGTTGGGTCCAGGACAAAATTCCTGAAGTCAGCACCATGCCTCACATCACAGGACTAAAGCTTAACATAACAATAAGTTGCTAAAAAAAATTATTTTTTTAAATGAGCAGGCAAAGGAGAAAGAACCCAATTATGAACAGTTTCTGAAGGAATAGGAGAAGACTGGGGTTCAACTTCAGAGGAAGATACTAAAGCAAAAAGCACTTCTACTGCCCCCAAAGATAATGTCAAATGGCTAAATACTCAAAAAAATTCACAGAAGAACTCACAAAAAAAGACTTTAAAAAAACAAAATAAGAGTTTGAGGAAAAACTTTAAAAAATAAGAACAATCCAAGAAAAACAATTTCATGAAAAGAAAGTTAACTAACTGGAAAAGAAGATTCAAAACTAAAAAGAAGAAAATTTACTCCTTGAAAATCAGAATTAGGCAAAGGGAAGTCAGAGAAGGTATTAGAGATCAGGAAATATAACAAAATATAAAGAATGAAAAATAGAAAAAATTTTTAACACCGCATAAGAAAAATAACTGATCTGGAGAACAGATCAAGAAGAGAAAACATAAGAATACTTAAGACTACTAAAAAGCTACAATCAACTAAATAATAATAATACAGTATTACAAAAAATATTGAAAATTGTTCTGAAGTGTTAGAACAAGAAGGGAAAGTAGAAATAGAAAAAAATTCACTGAGTACCACCTGAAAGGGATCCTAGAATAGGAATATCATAGAAAAAATTCCAAATTCCCCAGGTTAAGGAGAAAATATTAAGAATAACAAGAAAAAACAATTCAAATATACACACAGCACAATGAAAATTACACAAGACCTATTTTAAAGTACTGGCTACTTTAAAAGGGCACAGTTCTTGGAACACTAAATATCAAAGAGCACAAGAATTGAGATTGTGGCTTAAAGTATCATAACTAGCAAAGTTAAGTATAATACTGAATTTTTAAAAAATGAACATTCAGTGAACTCCCAGACTTTCAGGATTTTGCTGCAAAAAAGATCTGAATTTAATAGGAAATTTGACCTACAAGATTCAAGAGAAATATAAAGTAAAAAATCAAAGACTAATTACAAGGACTCAATAAGGACAAATTGTTTACTTTTATACATGGAAATGTAAATTATATGTCCAATATTGTTATTAGTAATTGGGTAGTTCAAAGAAAAGATTGGAGTAGAACTGAGTAGAATGGAATTATAAAGAATAAAATGGTGTAGGTAAAGATTAAAGAAAAGAGCTATCATCTTATACAAATGATGTATGAGAGGAAGAATTGACATAGAGGAATTAGAAAGGGAATGAGCTGGAAGATCTGAAAATCTACTTTCACTGGGAATGAGTTAAAGACAGATTAATTCAAACATAACCACACACATATACAAATATACATACACTATATATCTAAAGATATAGATATATAGTATATGTATATATCCATGCTTAATTTTAACTGTGCTGGGAAGGGGTGGGTGGAAAGAAAAAAAATAAATACTGCACAGCAGAGAATAGAAGAAAACTTAGAAGGAAGCAAGAAAAAAATGAACAATTTTGAACACAATGTGTAGTTTTTATCACAGACCTTTTTGTAATGGAAATTCATTGCTTTATTTTATGAATATTCTATTCTTTGTTGTGCACATGATAATGTTTATTTTTCTTATTTTGTAATCAAGTTTAAAATAAAAAAATACATCAAAAAAAGGGAAAAACTATTTTAAAGAATTCTGAGTAGTATGTAATAACCCAGAGAAAAGTGAACAGATCTGTGATGAAGCATGTTATCCACCTCCTTACAAGAATAAACACAAGGTGTAGAAAGATAAATATGTTTTTCAATATGGACACTGTGTGGATTTGTTTTTATTGCCTTTAGGCAGTTGTTACAAGGATTTTTAAAAAAAATTCTTCTTTCCCTAGGATTTTCCTGAAAGGGCAGAGATCAAGAGGGAAGAAAGAGATTGGCAATAGTGATTCAAAAAGAAAAGAGGGGTGCGGCTAGGTGGCACAGTAGATAGAGCACTGGCCCTGGAGTCAGGAGTACCTGAGTTCAAATCCAGCCTCAGACACTTAATAATTACCTAGCTGTGTGGCCTTGGGCAAGACACTTAACCCCATTTGCCTTGCAAAAACCTAAAAACAAGAAAAAAAAGTAATTTGAAAGTAATGTGTAAGAGGACACTTGAAGGCCAACACAGAAAAAGTTTGGAAACCCAGAAACGCATAAAATATATGTACAGTATTGTATAATAAAAAAATTTTATCTTTTAATATCATAATTAAGACTGCTTCTCTGGTATGAAGGGAGCACCAAAAAATTTTACACCTCCTGATCCCCGTGATGTGGAAGGGACAATTTTATTTTATAATGCCTTTAGTGATTTTACCTTTGCAGGATCACAGGGCCGTTGATTGATAAAGAAAAACTGTCTCTCTGTTGTACTCCTTCCAACACCATGTTCAGAACGGGAAACAAAACCTGAAATACTATTTTACATTAATATGATAAGGGTTGGCATCCAGAATTGAGAAAGTAATTGGTCAACAAATATTTACTTAAACAAATATGTTTAAACATCTCTTATGTGCAAAGTACTATTGTTAAATAGCACAATAATCTTAAAATTTTTTCAAAGCATTTCCACCCTTTTTGTTCTCCCCCCCTTCTCCAACTTTCCCAAATTTAGTGGTATGCTATTGATATAATTTTAGGCATATTCTATTCCTATTTCTCAGAAAAAGAGAAAATAGAATACTTCCAGAAATTTCATAGAATTTTTAATAAATAATCTATATATTTACTCACACAACTTTTTTATTCAGTTCTCTTATCACCTCTCCTCTATTTTCTTTCAGGAAACACTGCTCTCTACTCAACATTCCCAATGCTCCTAGCTGCTCAAAAAACTTCATGAAAGACTACCCTCCAGAGTCAGACCTTTGTTTCAACTTTAGCAAATAAATTTAATTACAATGTGCTAATATTACCTGAATATTTGAATTTTAATAAGATACATTCAAGAAAATGTTCACTGATAACATTTCATATACTAATGTGAAATTAAATTCATAAGCCTAACATTAAATGAGTTCTGAATCCCATGTTAATTTCAGCTGATAATTTCATCTATTCTAGTAAAAAAATTCAGACCATGTGATAGGTTCATTATCAACTTCACTTCTCTTTACCTCAAAAAAAAAATATATATATATATCTTCTTTCCTTCCTCTCTCAAAGAGAAAAAAATAAGCCTACCTCCTTTCCAAGGATAACCCTTCTACTTTGTCCTTGATCCCATCCCTTCCTACCTTTAGGACCTTGATTCATCAATTACCTCCCACTCTTGAATTATCAATAATCTTTCCTCTGAATCTTTTTCTCTCCATCCATAATAAGCACACTTAGGTATTATCAGCATCAAAACTAAATAAATTATCTTCCCCACTCAGCTTTTCCCTTAATCCTTTCTTATGAATTGTGCATTCTGTGACTGGTAAAAAAAAAAGAAAAAGAAAAAAATACATTAGTGGGGAATCATAGACTGATTTGGAGAGGATCCTGATCCACCAAATACAGATCCCATGGTAGCTCACTGGAAGAATTCAGAGAGGAAAGAGTCCTGTTCTTCCAAGCCCAAGTGCACTATATAATTTTTCTTATCTCTCTCTTCTCTTAGCAAAGAAGTGAAGGATAACAAGGGTTGAAGAAGTCACTGTATTGACTCGCAGTTCAGTTTAACTTAACTATTTTCTTTGTTCAAATATGAAAGGCTTAAGAATTATCTATTTTTTTTTGACATGTATAAGGCAGGAATTTGCTCTCCTTCACTATGTATATTTGTTAGAGGGGTTTTGTTTTCTTTTTTTTTCCCCCAGTGGACATAAAGGTAGGAAGGACAGAAAATATCATTTTGTTAATTGGGAAAAAAATCAAATTAAATTTAAAGCAAACAAAACAGGGCAATTGCAAAGAACTAGAGGATAGCGGTTACTTCTAAATAGAAATTTCTGTGACATACAAAAAAAAGAATCAATAAAGCTTATTTTCAAAAAAAGAAATGTTTAAATATGAGGAAAGGAACACTCAAGCAAAAAGAAATCAAACATGTTATAAAATCAGTCCATATTCTTCTGCTATGCTAAAATAATTATATATGTAAAAATGTTTTAAATTATTTTGTTCATTTATTACCTAAAACCTTTCACTAAGGATGTAAATTTAGCAAAAGAATTGAAAATACGCCAAATTACATAAACTCCTTTTATTCCTGTTCATTTCATATTAACCATAGTTAAGCAGGTGGTTTCTATCTCAAAGCACTTTCTCTAAATTCTCTCTCTGCAGCAATATCACTCACAATTTTATGCAATTTCTAAATTATCATTTAAATAACTCCAAGTCAATCATCTAGGCAAAAATCCTGAGTCACTTACCTAAAGAAATTATGTAGTTCAGCATTATAGTTAATACCATACTCTTCACAAACTGATTCACTAGGGGGCAGCTGCACAAAGGGAATGAGGCTTTGCAACTGAAAGAAAGATTCATTGTTATTGACTACAATATACAAAGTAAACCTTTCAGAAATTAGTAAACAGCTCCCACCCCACCCTCCATTCCCTCCCCAACTCCTGACTTCCTCTCTAAGTTTAATCAAACTACATTAGGAAAGCAAAGGAACTTGATTTGATTTGTTTGGCTTAAAAATAGTAATTCTGATCATTCTCCTGACGCACCTGAAAAGCTAGAAAATTCAGGCCATTACATTTAATGTACAAAACATTTCACATTAGTTTCCTGGGCAAGAACAGAAGGGAATGGTTTTCTTTATATTAAGAAAGGAAGAAAATAGTATTTTTGTAAAAAACTCACTAATTGTTTTAAGACAATTACTCTTAGAGAGAAATGTTTAGAAACATTTAATTTTTGAATTTTTCTTGGAAAACATTAATTTCAAAAGGACAACAAACCTGCCTCAACCACAATACAATATGATTAGTAATTATACCTGTTTTTGTCCAAAAATTGCTCCAATATTTTCCTTCACTGTGGAGTTTCCATTTGTGCATAAAACAGACTGTCGTTTTCCTTGACCAATTTGATTGGTGCAGTTTATTCGGATACCTGTTGAAATGATACAGTATGCTTGTAATACCTGTACCATTTTGTTGAATTCCTGGTTAAAAACAAACCACAAAAAATGCAAAAACGTCTCAATCATTTATAATTGGGAAAGCATATAATTTCCATTGTTCAACAATTAAGGTAGTCAAACCTGAAGTTATCAAAATACTTAACAAAAAGAACCTCACTGTTAGGAAACCTTAGGCACAGAAAATAATTTAATTTAGGACACTCAGTACTCAAATGCAATGTTAAATGGAACCCAAGGTCTTTGTCTTTCATATTCCTTTAATTGGTATTACAATTGTTTAGTTTCCTAAATAAATATATAACTTATGTTTACAATAAGTAAAACTTAAAATAGCACATTAGCCTTCAAAAAAATACTTAATATGTTAAAAAGTTTTTAGTTTTAATGCTTAATCATGTACTTACTTCTCATTCAAATATATGAAGGTTTATGAATTATTTTTCAGTTTTGAAAAAATAAAAATCTTTTTTTCAACATTATTTTATTTTTTCAATTGTAACATTCATCTTTTTATAAGTCTGAGATACACATCTCTCCAACTTCCTTCCTCTCCCCTCCCTATGACAGAGTAGTTCGATATACCATACACATACAATCATGTTTAATATATTTCCATATTAGTTATATTGTGAAAGAAGAATCAGAACTAAAGGGAAAAAACAAAAAACTAGTTTTATTTTTTTAGGGTTTTTTTTTTTTACAAGGCAAATGGGGTTAAGTGGCTTGGCCAAGGCCACACAGCTAGGTAATTATTAAGTGTCTGAAGCCGGATTTGAACCCAGGTACTCCTGACCCCAGGGCCACTGCTCTTTCCACTGTGCCACCTAGCTGCCCCAGCTAAATAATTTTCAAAAGAATTAAGAGAACAGAATAAAAAATGAGAAAACATCAATTTTTAGTATACCTGAATAAATGAATGAATAAATGAAAAAGTATTTATTAACCACTTATTTATTAAGTGATGGAGATTCAAATAACTTTTTAAGAAGTCATTTGTGGGGCAGAGCCAAGATGGCGACAAGAGAGGATTGAGTCTTAGGCGCTCTCTCATAAAACTTCTAAACTAACTAAATTTTCCAAGAGACAGAACCCACAGAGGGACCCAGTGAGGCAGTTCTCCTACTCAAGGAAACCTGGACAAGAACAGAAAGGCTCTGCTCTCCCGGGTTGGAGGGGCGGCCCACCAGAGGGGTGGCCTGCCACAGCAAAAGAATTTCAGTCTCCTGGAGGCAGTCCCAGGGAGCTGGGAGCCACGGCTCACAGCAGTGGAGGACTTTCCTGACCTACGCCTGGGGAGCACTGGGCAGAAATTGGGGGAACAGCAGGGGACCTTCGCCAGAGCAAGCATGTTAAGCCCAGCCCTCAGGGCACACAGCCAGTGGCCAGGGCAGTCCAGATCCAGGAAACAGAAGCAGGTGGAGCCAGTAAGCAGGAGCCCCCAGGGCATGAACCCATTGAACCTAGGGAGAGGAGTGAACAGAGAGAGACTGCAGAGCTCTGCTCCTGGAACAGGACTCTGGGGTTCTGACCACATTCAGATCCGGATCACAGTCTAGGCCCCCCCCCACCTCAGCCCCATGGCAGAGGGGGGCGCATATGGTCATTCACAGACCAGGAGGGAAGACAGAGCCTCACACAGTGAGATCCTTGTGGGAGTGTCCCAAAAGCTCAGGAAGCACTTGAAAAACAAGCTAAGGCTGGGAAAATGAGCAAGCAGAGAAACAAGAGGAATACCATTGAGAAATATTTTGCCTGTGAGCCCAAGAAGGATAAAAACACTCAGTCTGAAGATGAAGAAGCACAAGCTCCTGCATCTAAAGACTCCAAGAAAAACAGAAATTGGGCTCAGGCTATGACAGAGCTCAAAAAAGACTTTGAAAATCAAATGAGGAAGTTAGAAGAAAAACTGGGAAAAGAAATGAGAGAGATGCAGGAAAAACATGAAAATGAAGTCAGCAGCTTAGTCAAGGAAATCCAAAAAAATGCTGAAGAAAATAGCATGCTAAAAACCAGCTTAGGTCAAATGGATAAAACAGTCCAAAAAGTTATTGAGGAGGGGCGGCTAGGTGGCGTAGTGGATAAAGCACCTGCCCTGGAGTCAGGAGTACCTGGGTTCAAATCCGGTCTCAGACATTTAATAATTATCTAGCTATGTGGCCTTGGATAAGCCACCTAACCCCGTTTGCCTTGCAAAAACCTAAAAAAAAAAAAGTTATTAAGGAGAAAAATGCTTTAAAAAGCAAAATTGGCCAGATGGAAAGAGAGATAAGAAAGCTCTCTGAGGAAAACAAATCCTTCAGACAAAGAACAGAACTCAGGGAGATTGATGAATTCATGAGAAATCAGGACCCAATACTTCAAAACCAAAAGAATGAAAAATCAGAAGAAAATGTGAAACATTTCATTGAAAAAACAACTGATATGGAAAACAGGAAAGATAATTTAAAAATTATTGGAATACCTGAAAGTCATGATCAGGAAAAGAGCCTTGACATCATTTTCAAAGAATTACTACAGGAAAATTGCCCTGATATCCTAGAAGCA
Source organism: Macrotis lagotis (assembly GCF_037893015.1). NCBI lineage: Eukaryota > Metazoa > Chordata > Mammalia > Peramelemorphia > Peramelidae > Macrotis > Macrotis lagotis. The sequence continues at coordinate 126,382,813 of NC_133666.1, read as the reverse complement.
GAGGGCAAAATAGAAATGGAGAGAATACACAGATCCCCCCGAGAAAGAGATCCCAAAAAACCAACCCCCAGGAATATTATAGCCAAGTTCCAGAACTCCCAAGTCAAAGAGAAAATATTGCAAGCAGCCAGAAGGACACAATTCAAATATTGTGGAGCTGCAATCAGGATCTCACAGGACTTAGCAGCAACTACATAAAAAGCTCGTAGGGCTTGGAATATAATATACCGCAAGGCAAAAGAGCTTAGAATGCAGCCAAGAATCAACTACCCAGCAAGGCTGAATGTCCTCTTCCAGGGAAAAAGATGGACTTTCAATGAAACAGGGGAATTTCAAATGTTCCTGTTGGAATGGCCAGAGCTGAACAGAAGGTTTGATCTTCAAATACAGGACTCAGGTGAAGCATAGAGATTGGAGGAGAAGGGGAAAATATGAGGGACTCAATGATGATGAACTACATGTATTCCTGTATAGAAAAATGACACTGATAATACTCATATGAACCTTCTTAATTAACAGAGCAGGTAGAAGGAGCTTTTATAGATGAAGCACAGGAGAAAGCTGAATTTGAAGATAAAATATGGTGTAAAAATGGAGTCAACAGAAAAAAGGGAAATATAATGGGAGAAAGAAAAAGGAGAAGGGGAATAGGCCAAGATATTTCATATAATAAGATTTTTCTTTATTACAATGAGCTATTGCAATGATATGGAAGGGGGGAAGGCAAGAGGGAATGAGGGAACCTTTGCTCTCATCAGAGGTGGCTAGGAGAGGAAACAGCATATATACTCAATGGGGTATAGACATCTGGAGTAAGAAGGAGAGGGGGGGAGATGGGGGAAGGGGTGGGGATGTGAATAAAGGAAGAGAGGATGGACCATGGTGGGGAGTGGCCAGATATAATGCATTTTCTTTTTTACTTCTTGCAAGAGGCTGAGATTGGATGTCCTGTACGAGACCATAGGGCCAGGTGGATGCTGGGCCTAAGGGGTGGTATGGGGACTCAGGGCCTCTTGGCCCCAGAGTCGGGGATCTGTCTGCTGCGCCACTCAGCTACCCTACAGCAGAGTCAGTGAAAGGAGGGAGTTGTGATCAGCAATGGAAATGGTGGAAAAATATGGAAGTAACTTTGTGATGGATTTATCATAAAGAATGTGATCCACTCGCGACAGAGTTGGTGGTGTTGGAACACAGAATGAAGCACATTTTATTATTATTATTATTATTATTATTATTATTATTATTATTATTTTGGGAGGGGGTGCAGGGTAAATGGGGCTGGGTGGCCAGCCTTGGGGCTGCATAGCAGGGATTCGGACCTGGGTGCTCCTGGCTCAAGGACCAGTGCTCTGTCCGCCACCCAGCCACCCCTACTATTATTACTATTTTATTTTAGGTCTTTTTTTTTCTTTTTTTTGGTTTATGCAGGGCAGTGGGGTTGGGGTGGCTTGCATGTCACCCAGCTGGGTGATTGTTGGGTGTTCGGGGCTGGATATGGGCTTGGGTGCTCCTGGCTCCAGGGCTGGTGCTCCATCCACTGCACCACCTGGCCATATCTACAATTATTACTATTTTTTTGAATTTTAATTTTAATGTTTTTCTTTCCCCTTTATCACTCAAATGAATCTATATTTTGGGGGGGAGGGGGTATTTTGTTTACTCTTAAACAAGAATATTTTATTAATGTATAAAAAATTGTACAAAATGAGAATAAATAAATATTAAATAAAAAAGAAATTTAAAAAAAAGAAGTTATTTGTTCTTTCCATCAGTGCAACAATCAGGAACAATTTTGGGCTGTCTGCAATGGAGAATAGCATCTGTATCCAGATAAAGAGCCGTGGAGTTTGAACAAAGTTCAAGGACTATTCCCTTTAATTTAGGGGGAAAAAAAACAGATCTTTTTGTCTGATCTGGGGGGGGGAGGGAAATAAGATTGGGAGAAAAATTGTAAAACTCAAATAAAATCTTTAATAAAAGAAAAAAACAAAAACAAAACAAAACAAAACAAAACAAAAAAGCAGTTATTTGCCCCCTAGAGTTTACATTCTAAAAGGGGAAGCCAGCATGAGAGTAATATTCAGGAAAGGAGTTTTGATCTATTGATTCACAGAGATAATGAACTGATAGTATAGCACTCCAATGAAACGCCCTTTCCAGAAGTAATAGTGCTATTGATGATATTACTGTTACCAAGGCAAGAGATGGGAAGCAAGAGGTATGGGTAAAGAAGCATGGTAGCAGACAGATAGCAAGATGGCCTAGATGTATGGTTGGATAGAAAATGACAGTCAACCACAGTCTAGGGTGAATTAGTAGCTATAGTGGACTTTGAGGGGTAGTTTTCACTCACTCTTTCACCAATCAAGAAAGCTAGTTCCCAAGGCAGAAGCTAAGATGAGTGGATTAACTTCCCTAAAAACTGGGCACATATGTTTTGAAGGTCCAGATCGGTGTGAATAGTGCTGACTGAGGTGGGAAAAAAGTAGCTGGACTATAGAGAAGAAAATGGCTTGCGTATACATATCATAGATCGGCCAGAAAGAACTTGAAGACAAAGCAGAAAGCACTTCCTCTATGAAAGTCCTGCTAAGATGTTTCATTAGGATTAGAATTTTTCAAAAGTTAAACCAGAGAAGCACAAGTTCTGGTGTATCCTATTGAGCTGGATAGGGTTTGCATGTGGGTCCAGTGATAAATTGTCTATTGAGTCCACAGTTTGTAAAGGCTTATTTCCATAAAGTTTATCCCTGTGTGATCATTTTATTTTGATCACAGCAATTCAAGTTGTCTTCCAAAGGATGGAAAGACAAAGAAAAATCTTATGAATGAAAATAGATTTTCTGAAATATTGAGAAAAAAGTAACTTATACACTTATATGCTTAACAGAATGATAAAAATATTTAAAAAATCAAGGTCTTACTTCACTATACCTTTTTAATATTTCGCTGAAATTCTTTATGCCTCACAGGTAGGGTAGAAAACAATTGTTGTACACTGACAGTTGTCCCTTGTGGTCGAGGATAAGGGACCTTTTGAACAATTTTCCCATTGTGATCAAAGATCAGTCGAGTTCCAATTGTAGCTGATTTGTGACAAGTTGAGATCACAACATCACTATGAAAGAGAAGCATGAGCAAAGGTAGTTTTTTTATTTACCATTTGAGACAATAGATTATCATACAGTTAGTTTCATATGTGCTCCCGCAACTCCTTTTCTATTAACTACTATATAAAATCTCTTAAAAAAAGATGATGACCTATTCTGAGTCAGATATAACATATCAATTAAAAATATTATTAAATCACCATTCATACATACTACAACTGCTCATGGTTTTGATAGATAAGAATTCCTAATACCTAAGTTTTGGTACTTATTTTTTTTTAAAATAGAAGAGATATGTGGGGAAATAGATTGTTGACAGTTAGGGGGGAGAAAAACAAAGCTTTATCTTCTTTGCCATTGAGGAAACTGTAATTTTCCATTTATCAAAGAACCTCAAAGAACTAAAATCTCACATGGTTCATGAGTTTATGTGAAAAGCTCTTTTTTCTCAGTCTCCTTATTCTACCTTTCTAAATCTGAAAACCAATATACAATAGGTATTTTCTGATAAGTCAAAGTGCATTCGTTCATCAGATTTAGATTTTGAAGAACTTAAAAAAAACTTTTTACCAAGGATTTAAAAATTATAAAATAACCTGAGAGTTTAATATTTACATATCATTATATGTTATAGGCTTCCTTAAATCAAAGTAATACAATTTTGTAAAATGTTAGAGTTGCTAAAGCTTACATTTTTCATGGAAAAGAGGAAATCTCAATTATTATACTTTATTTACACTTATTATATGACATATATGTTTTGCTCAAAAGTCTAAGCATGATTATTTTTCTAAAATGTATAACCAAAGAACATACTTGGTAAGGGAACAAGAACAATAAAAAAACATACACAAAAGCATGGAGTACATTAACCTTAATTAAAATAAACTACAGCTAAATTTTGCAACTAGTTTTTATCTAGACCATAGGGAAAGCAAGGAATATTAATCTTAAAACTGCTAGGCCTTCCTCTTGTTCCATCTCCTGCTAATCATTACCTTTTGAGAAGTAATTTCTTCATCTTTACAAGAGATTTAATATTTCATGGCCCTGATGACATCTGCATGAATCACTGGGGTTCTCACATCCCACTCTGAGAAACTGACAAAAACGCAGAAATACTGTCTAACCTTATTGATTTTTCTGATCATTTTCTCCTAAGATTTAGAGAAATCTTACATAAAGGGTACTATGGCTTAACTAAAATCTTAGAACATCCACCACTTCATCTTTATTCATTGACAAAAGGCACTACAACTTAACACTTCCTTTCTGAACTTTATATTTGGTTTGGTTTGCTCTATTTTCAATCAAGTAAAAGCATTTACTATGCATTTCAATTACGTCAGGCACAATTCTAGGACTGGAGATAGAAAAACAATGGAAGGGACAAAAAGTTCTGAAGGAATTTACATTCTCTCAGGAGAATATCATGATAAAACAAAAGATGGAATAAATGAAGTAAATTGGGAGAAGAGGAACTGAGAAAGGCTTAACGTAAGATATGCACATAAGATGGACTCTGAAGAAAGCTAGGGATTATTCTAGGAGGCAGAATTTAGGAGACAGAACACTCTAAGAAAGCAGGAAAGCCTGTGCAAAGGCAGGGAGGGAGGCAGAAGGTAGCATGGTATGTGTGAGTAAATAGGTAGATGACTAGAATAAACAATGTGAGAAGGGAAATAATGTAATAAACCTGGAAAGGTAAGGTGAAGCTAAATTTTGAAGGGCTTTAAATGCCAGAGTAATCTATATGTTTTATTCTAGCAGTAATAGGAAGTCACTGGAGTTTTTTAACAGGGGCGTATGAAATGGTCAGACCTGAGCTTTAGGGATATCAGCATGACTGCTTTATGGATTACAGACTGAAGAAGGAAAACCCAAAGCAGGGAGACCAATTAGGAGATTCTCACTGTGGTCCAGACCCCACTGGAACTTATGGATTAGACATAAAGCAATTCACTAAGAGAGTGGAAATTAAATAGAATTAAGAATTGAAAAGCTGAGAGAGACAGCGACCCAAGTGGTAGCTATCATGTCAAAGAATAAAAAATTTAAATACTTCTTTGCTACCTTATTAACATCATACTATAAATTAATCATTTACTTTGTTGATTTGAAATATTCCAAAGACATTCCAGGTCTCATAAGCCCTACTAAAATATTAATGACTGAAATCACTCTTTTCAAATTCAGGGTTTTTTTTTTTAATGTAGAATCATCCACAAAAGTTAGAAATGTACTATTACCTCAATGCACAAAGTGAACTCAGAGCCTCTCCTCGAAAGCCAAATGTTTCAACGTGTGTTAGATCAGAGAAATCCTGAATCTTGGAAGTATGATGTTTTAGAGCTAGAAAATAAGATAAACATCTTTTCTTAATATCTTTGTGATCTGAGGGAAGTTATTCAATCTTCCTGGGCTATAGTTTCTTCATCTAAAAAATGAGGAGTTGGACTAGATCACCTCCAATTCTATATCTATAAGGCTAAATATCCCATTTCTTTTATCAACTCTATATATGGTACGTTTTTGAATCATTTCACCATTTCAAAAGGTATGGCTTTGGAATATATTAAAAAAAAAAGTATCAACAGGTTAGCTCATGAATAGTTTTTTAAACCCAAATACGTGTTCACTAAGAGAAAAGAATATAAATGTTGATTCATTTTGTCTAATTGTTTTAAAGCAGTCAAGAAAAATTCAACTTACTCAAGCCTTCAAAATTTTCTTTTTCTACTCCAAGACCATTGTCTGAAACTTCGATAAGATCAGCTCCATATTCCTTAAGCTTTAAATCTAGGAAGATTAAAAAAAGTTTCACTTCACTTCAAAATGAACATATTAAAAAGCTTATCCAATGATTTTCTCTTTTTTAATTTATTTTTATTAAAGATATTGAGTTTTACATTTTCCCCCCAATCTTGCTTCCCCCCCCCCCCACAGAAAGCACTCTGTCAGTCTTTACTTTGTTTCCATGTTGTACCTTGTTCCAAATTAGGTGTGATGAGAGAGAAATCATATCCTTAAAGAGAACAGAAGTCTAAGAGGTAACAAGATCAGACAATAAGCTATCTGGTTTTTTTTTTCTAAATTAAAGGGAATAGTCCTTGTACTTTGTTCAAACTCCACAGCTCCTTATCTAGATACAGATGGTACTCTCCTTTGGAGACAGCCCAAAATTGTCCCCAGTTGCTGCACTGATGGAATGAGCAAGTCCTTCAAGGTTGAACATCACTCCCATGTTGCTGTTAGGGTGTACAGTGTTTTTCTGGTTCTGCTCATCTCACTCAGCATCAGTTCATGCAAATCCTTCCAGGTTTCTCTAAAATCCCGTCCCTCCTGGTTTCTAATAGAACAATAGTGTTCCATGACATACATATACCACAGTTTGCTCAGCCATTCCACAATTGAAGGACATTTACTGGATTTCCAATTCTTTGCCACCACAAACAGGGCTGCTATAAATATTTTTGTAGAAGTAATGTTTTTACCCTTTTTCCTCATCTCTTCAGGGTATAGACCCAGTAGTGGTACTGCTGGATCAAAGTGTATGCACATTTTTGTTGCCCTTTGGGCATAGTTTCAAATAGCTCTCCAGAAGGGTTGGATGAGTTCACAGCTCCACCAACACTGTAATAGTGTCCCAGATTTACCACATTCCTTCCAACAATGATCATCATCCTTCCTGGTCATACTGGCCAATCTGAGAGGTATGAGGTGGTACCTCAGAGAAGCTTTAATTTGCATTTCTCTAATAATTAATGATTTAGAGCATTTTTTCATATGGCTATGGATTACTTTGATCTCCTCATCTGTAAATTGCCTTTGCATATCCTTTGACCATTTGTCAATTGGGGAATGGCTTTTTGTTTTAAAAATATGACTCAGTTCTCTGTATATATTTTTAGAAATGAGTCCTTTCTCAGAATCATTAGTTGTAAAGATTGTTTCCCAATTTACTACATTTCTTTTGATCTTGGTTACATTGGTTTTATCTGTGCAAAAGCTTTTTAATTTAATGTAATCAAAATCATCTTAATTGGTTTTTGGTGATATTCTCTAACTCTTCCTTAGTCATAAACTGTTCCCCTTTCCATAGATCTGACAGGTAGACTAGTCCTTGATCTTCTAATTTGCTTATAGTATTTTTTTTTTATGTCTATGTCCTGTAACCATTTGGATCTTATCTTGTTAAAGGGTGTGAGGTGTTGGTCTAATCTAAGTTTCTTCCATACTAACTTCCAATTTTCCCAGCAATTTTTATCAAAGAGGGAGTTTTTATCCCAATGGCCATCTTTGGGTTTATCAAACAGCAGATTACTATAATTATCTCCTGCTTTTACACCTAGTCTATTCCACTGGTCCACTACTCTATTTCTTAGCCAATACCAAACAGTTCTCATGACTGATGCTTTATAATTTTAGATTGGGTAGGGCTAAGCCACCTTCTTTTGCACTTTTTTTTTCATTAAGCTCCTGGCAATTCTTGACTTTTTATTTCTCCATATGAATTTACTTACAATTTTTTCTATCTCGTTAAAGTAATTTTTTTGGAATTTTGATTGGTAGGGCACTAAACAGATAGGCAGATGGCAAATAGACTCCCAAACATTTTATATTGTCTGAGGTTACTTTGAATGGGATTTCTCTTTCTAGCTCTTCCTGCTGTTTTTTGCTAGACATATATAGAAAAGTTGAGGATTTATGAGGGCTTATCCAACGATTTTCTTAATGATTTTCTTTTTTTTTATATACTTAAAGATTTTATTTATTTTGGCTTTTACAATTTTGCCCCTAATCTTACTTCCCTCCCCCATCCCCCCCACAGAAGGCAATTTGTCAATGTTTACATTGTTTCCATGGTATACATTGATCCAAATTGAAAGTGATGAGAGAGAAATCATATCCTTAAGGAAAAAACATAAAATATAAGAGATAGCTAGATCAGATAGTATTTTCCATCACAGACAGCACCAAGTTGTCCCTGATTGTTGCACTGATGGAATGAGCAAGTCCATCAAGGTTGATCATCGCCCCCATGTTGCTGTTAGGGTGTACAGTGCTTTTCTGGTTCTGCTCATCTCACTCAGCATCAGTTCATGCAAATCCCTCCAGGCTTCCCTCAATTTCCATCCCTCCTGGTTTCTAATAGAACAATAGTGTTCCATGACATACATATACCACAGTTTGCTCAGCCATTCCCCAATTGAAGGACATTTACTTGATTGTTAATGATTTTCTAAATTAGCATTCACTACTTTTAAATTCAGTGCAGCTGCTATTTAAAAATATTTTTATTTATATCCTTTAAGTCCTTTATTTCTTTATTTATTAGCCCATACTTTTTTTATTATAGTAGAATGCTACAGTATCTTTATTGAAGTTTTCTATGTGCCCAGGTTAATTGCATATTAATACAGAATGATATAATCAACTTACCTAAAACCTGATTCCATTTATTTATTTATTTATTCTTATTTTTGTACAAATGATGTTTTTTATACATTACTAAAATATTCTTGTTTAAAAGTAAACATAATACTCCCTCCCCCAAAAAAATTATAGACCCGCCTGAGTGATAAAGTAAAGGATAGAGAAAAAAATTAAAATTAATAATAATAATAATAATAATAATGATGATGATGATGATAGGTGCAGCCAGGTGGCGAAGTGGACAGAGCACCGGCCCTGGAGCCAGGAGCCCCAGATACCCAACAATAACCCAGCTGTGTGACCCCAGGCAAGCCACTGCCCTTCAAAGACCAAAAAAAAAAAAAAAAAAAAAAAAAGACCCAAAATAAAATAATAATAATAATAATAATAGTAATAGTAGGGGTGACCAGGTGGCGCAGCAGACAGAGCACCAGCTAGCCCATACCTTTGATATAAGTGGGTATCTGATTCTATTTCACTGGAATGAATAATGATAGCATTTAGCAAACTGCTATGGACATAGGGCTCAAAATAATAAATTTGAATTAAAATATTAATGTGCATATAACACTGTCTCCTATCAGTATATAGATACTATTTGCCTGTAATAAAAATATCATGAACAAACTCATTCCCATAATTTAAAGCTCTTGTAAACTCACCAATATTAGTGGCTCCAGCATCCACACTATTTTCTAACAACTCCTTCACAGCAGTGCCTAGACTCAGTACCACTTGTCCTGAGCAGATCTGATGAACTGATTTATGATCTATAGGTTTGATGGCTTTAGCAGTTTCTGCACTGAAATATAAAACAAAACATAGTTAATTACTGAAAATGAAATCTGTTTATATATTTTCATTCTGAGTTTTAATTATGGCATCTGATCAAAAAATTGTGTCAACGGGACTAATGTAGTTCGATTATAGTAACAGTCATGTTCCAAAACCACAGAACCTCAGAATTGAAAAGGACATCCAAGGACATTTAGTCCTATGTGTACATACACAATAATCTCAACATCACTGCTGCTAAATGATCATTCATTCAGTCTTTGTTTGAAACCTCTAATGAAGAAACCTTATATTCTAAAGCAGCCCATTTTGTTTTTAAAAAGTTCTAATTGTCAGGAAGTTATTCCTGACTTTAAGCCAAAGTCTGCCTCTTTACAAATTTCTATCCACTACTTTTAGTTTGGTGTCCTAAAAACAAAGCAATAGATATCATGCTTCTGCAACAGCCCTTCAAATATTTGAAATCTGCTCTCATGGTGACCCTTAGTATAAAAACAAAACAAAATACTGGAATGGGGTCAGAAGATATGAATTAAAACTCCAACTCTGCTCCTTACTGCCTGTATGATTCTGAGCAAATCATTTAGCCACTCAGTCTTGTTTTCCTCATCTATACAACAAGAGATTAGAATTGATATAAGGTTCCTTCTAGTTCTAAATCTATGATCTTAAGTATTCTTTTCTCCAAGCTAAAATTCCTAGATCTTTAATCTGATCCTCATATGGCAATTCTTTAATGATGTCATTGTCCTGGAAGCTCTTCATCAATCTCCTTCTTAAAATATGGTTGAATCAATATTTTGTCTAAGTATAATTCTGGACACCATGCCTCTCTGAATGCAACATTAACATTTTGGGCTGCCATACTATACTGTTGATTCATGTTCATTTACAATCCGTTACAATAACAGATCCTTTAAAGACAATCATCCATGCTGTGAACTCATACAACCGTTCTGGAGAACAACTTGGAACCACGCCCAAAGGGCAACAAAAATGTGCTTACCCTTTGATCCAGCAATACCTCTACCGGGTATAAACCCTGAAAAGATTATGAAAAAGGGTAAAAAAACATCACTTGTACAAAAATATTCAGAGCAGCCCTGTTTGGGTGGCAAAGAATTGGAAATCAAGTAAATGTCCTTCAATTGGGGAATGGCTGAGCAAACTGTGGTATATGTATGTCATGGAACACTATTGTTCTATTAGAAACCAGGAGAGACGGGATTTCAGAGAAACCTGGAGGGATTTGCATGAACTGATGCTGAGTGAGATGAGCAGAACCAGAAAAACACTGTACACCCTAACAGCAACATGGAAGTGATGTTCAACCTTGAAGGACTTGCTCATTCCATCAGTGCAACAATCAGGGACAATTTGGGGCTGTATGCAATGGAAAATACCATCTGTATCCAGAGAAAGAACTGTGGAGTTTGAACAAAGACCAAGGACTGTTAACTTTAATTTAGGAAAAAAAAACCTGATATCTTATTGTCTGATCTTGCTATCTCTTATGCTTTATGCTTCTTCCTTAAGGATATGTTTTCTCTCTTATCACATTCAATCTGGATCAATATACCATGGAAACAATGTAAAGACTGACAAATTGCCTTGGGGGGGGGGAAGTAAGATCAGGGGGGAAATTGTAAAACTCAAAATAAATAAAATCTTTAAAAATATTTAAAAAAAAGATAATCATCCATCTCATACTTTTTTAAGTTTAATGGTATTTCACTTTTTCCAATTATACGTAAAGATAGTTTTCAACATTCATTTTTGTTAGATTTTGAGTTCCAAATTTTTCTCCCTCCTTCCCTGTTCTCCCCCCCTTCTCCAAGGCAGCACATAATTTGATATAAATTTATACAAGTATAATCATGCTAAACATTTACATTTTATTCATATTGTGAAAGAAGAATCAGAACAAAAGGAAAAAAACCACAAGAAAGAAAAAAAAACAAATTTTGCAAAGCAAGTATGCTTTGGTCTGCATTCAGACTCTGTAATTCTTCCTCTTAATGTGGATGGTGTTTTCCATCATAAGACTTTTTTGAATTGCCTGTATTGCTGAGAAGAGATAAGTCTGTCATAGTTGATCATCATGGTTCACTTCACATAGCATCAGTTCATTTAAGTCTTTCTGGGTTTTTCTGAAATCTGCCTGCTCATGATTTCTTATGGAATATCATTCTAGTACATTCATCCACCACAATTTATTTAGCCATTCTTCAACTGATAGATATTCCCTCAATTTCCAATTCTTTGCCACAATAAAAAGAGCTGTTATAAAATTTTTTTGCATGTGGGTCCTTTTCCCTTTTTTTAATGATCACTTTGGGATACAGGATATGCAAAGGATATGCAAAGTTTTATTACCCATCAAGCATAGACCCAAAATGCACTACATTTATCATTTTTCTCTTCTGTCATATTAGCCACTATGATAAGGTGTGAGGTGGTATTTCAGAGTTGTTTTAATTTGCATTTCTCTAATCATTAGTGATTTAGAGTATTTCCTCTTTCAAGAGTTATGATTTTTTTTTTACTTTTTTGCAAGGCAATGGGGTTAAGTGGATTGCCCAAGACCACACAGCTAGGTAATTATTAAGTGTCTGAGGCTGGATTTGAACTCAGTTACTCCTGACTCCAGGGTCGGTGCTCTATCCACTGTGCTACCTAGCCACCACAAGAGTTATGATTTTCAAAGCAATCCATAATCACATGAAAAATTGCTCTAAATCACTACTTATTAGAGAAATGCAAATTAAAGCATCTCTGAGGTACCACCTCACACCCTCAAACTAGCCAATATGACCAGAAAGGACAATGATCAGTGTTGGAAAGGATGTGGGAAATCTGGGACACTGGTGGAGCTGTGAACTCATCCAACCTTTCCAGACAGCAATTTGGAATTACACCCAAAGGGCAATAAAAATTGTGTATGCTGTTTGATCCAGCAATATCACTGGGTCTATACCCTGAAGAGATCATGAAAAGCTTAAAACCATCAACTGTACAAAAATATTCATGGCAGCTGTTTGTGGTGGCAAAGAACTGGAAATTGAGTGAATGTCCATCAACTGGGGAGTGGCTGAACAAATTGTGGTATATGTACATTATGCAACACTATTGCTCTATTAGAAACCAGGAGGGATGGGAATCCAGAGAAGCCTGGAGGAATTTGCATGAACTGATGCTTAGCAAGATGAGCAAAATCAGAAGAACATTGTACACTGTAACAGCAACATGGGGTTGATGATTAATCTTAATGGACATGCTCATTCCATCAGTGTAACAATCAGGAATAATTTTGGGGTATCTGTGATGGAGAATACCATCTGTATATCCAGAGAAAGAATTGTGGAGTTTGAACAGACTAAAGGCTTTAATTTTTTTTAAAAAGTTATCATATTTTGTAATTTTGCTATCTCTTAGATTTTATTTTATTTTTCCTGAAGGATATGATTTCTCAACACATTCAATTTAGATCAATGTATAAAATGGAAATAATTTAAAGACTAACAGATTGTCTTCTGTGGGGGGGCAAGCAAGATTGGGGGAAATTGTAAAATTCAAAACTAAATTTTTTAAAACAATAGTTATGATTTTATATTGATTAATATATTTGTAATTAATTTAATAATAATAATTTAGTTTCTAGAAATCCTTTTCACAGCCAGGCTCTGGATCTAGAAAACTTAAAAAAAAAGTAGTAACTTGTTTTAATTATGACAGGTTCCCTGAACTGTGTTAAGTATTATACAATAGTTATGTACCCTCCAAAACCATTCAATAAACTTGTCATTCCCATAAGACTCTTACTTGGATGGTCTCAGTAATGTAATTGTTGTATTATCCGCTTGCCCTGGGAAGATCACTCAAGTCTAAAATCTGATTATTCTATGTTCCACCTTCCCACTTATGATCTGTATAAAATAACTAGCTCCACAACAGTAACATAAAGCTCCAAGGAATGGAGTAATACTATGATTTATAAATTTAAAAATTTACTTTCTTTATTTTATAAATTTATAAATGTATTCTTTTTATTCATAAATTTATAAATTGCTACCTGGTTACTAGCACTCTGCTTCTGATTTACTCTATCACACCCAGGTTAGAAACTGCTCAATAAAAACTCAGTTAACAGTGACTATAGATAGCTTTAATTTCTTCATCTGAAAACTTCCTGTTCATATTCTTTGATTATTTATCAATTGGGGATTGCACCTCATACTAGTAAAGCTAAAATTTCAACCTAGGCATAAAACTTTACATTTATAAAATGTATTAATTTTCATCTAATTAGACTTTGTCCCATGTTCCACTCTATTGAGATCTTTTAGAATCCTGACTGTAGGACAATGAGTTAGCTCTTCCCTTGTGTCTTCTGTAAATTTAATAAACATGCCAACTATTCCTTAGTCCAAGACATAGAGAAATATAATAAAAATCATTGAACCAAGGACAGATCCCTGGGGCATCCTACTAGAGATTTTCTGTTTCTATATTAACTTTTTTGTGTCTTTTCAATCAACTAATTCAGAATCCTCCATACTGTCTACAATTCTGGCAAGACTTTTGCCCTTTCTTAAATACATATATAGTAAGAATACTAATAAAAATAGTAACAAAGACTCCACTAATTTGTGGGGCTGCACAAATGAAATTCCTATTCAGTGTTTGCAAATTATCATTGTAAAGATAAACTATCTTTGACCTTGTCATTTAGAAAACTATAACCTAAGAAGAATGAGATTCCTTGGCCAACAATGATATCCAGGCATAGTATTTTAGGATATAAACATTTTGTCTTTTCCTTTTCTTTCATACCATATCATTGGCTAATATTATTTTCATCTTTCTAAAATCTCCCAATGCTTGCCTCACCTCTCTGGTATTTGTGAGGCTGACTTTATGAACAAAGTATAAGATTTTATTTGACTGAAACTTACATATTTACCTCTTTGATGTCAAAGGAGTTTCATTTTGTCTTTATATCCCAAGGCCTAGGACAATGTTTAAAACCCAAAATTTTATTGTTTTGATAGTCTTACTATCCTGATTTTTTAAAGTAAGCATAGTGTATTGCTTACTCTTCATTAATAAACGAAAATATAAAGGTAGAATATTGGCAGGGGTAAACTTAAAGGCTACTTCTTCTGCACTCAAAAACATCCTTCAAATTATCAGTGAAAAAGATTAGCATATTTTGATAGCTAAACCAAAGAAATAAAGTGGACCCTGAGTTTCCTCATCTGTAAAAGGAAGAGGTTGGATTAGATAACCTCTAATATCTTTTCAGGTCTAATTTCCTAGGATTTTTAAAATCTTAACAAAAAAATCGGGTGGGAGGGACTAAAATAAAAGCTCTGCTTCTACTTTTTATTGGGCCTTTTTATTAGACTTATCTTTCCTAGAAAGAACTCTGGTGGAGAAAAATGAAACAGAGTATCTGCCACAGGGCAGATGCTTAACTAGTTCAAGTTGAGTGACTGAAAAGGAGAGATGAATACCAAGAATATTCAAAGCCAATGGGAAAATGTGGAAGTCTAAATGAATAACTCTTTTTTTAGTAAGAGTCCCCTAAACAAACGTCTCTTCATAGACCACTTGCCAAACTTGAGACACACAGAAAGGATTCTTTTCTCTCATCTAGCCTTCATGGAAAATTAAGCTAAAGCTTTGGATATGAGAGAAAGAAATGTGTAATTAGATTGAAAGACAAACTGAAGCCAGATTTTTGGAGTACTTTAAATGCCAAATGGAAGAATCTGTATTAGCAAGGAACAGCTAAAGCTCCTTAGGGAGGAAAGTGACAAGGTTAGATCTGTTTTTTAAGAATTTCAAATTTGTCAACTGGTCATCTGTATAAATAACAGGAAAAAGGGAAAGAACTGAATTTAGGAAACCAATTAGAAAACCACTCAAATATTATAGGCTAGAGGTGAGAAAAGCATGATTGAGGGTAACTACAGGAAGAGATATTTTAAAGGGAAGCATCTGAGAGTTGTTGCAGATATAGGAAAAAAACTTGGCAACTGATTGAATGTAGTGGAGGTAGGGAGCAGGGAAGGGTGATAATGAATGGAAGTAAAGAGTTGTAGCTGCCTCCTAAGTTGAAAACTTGGGTGACTGAAAGAATAATGGTATCCTTGAAAGGAACAGGAAAATTTAAAGAGGAGGGTTCTGTGGTATAGGTTAGGAGAAGTGATGAGTTCAGTTTAGGACATATTGAGTTTGAATGTCTAAGGCACAAAAAGGTGATGTCTAACAGGCAGCTGGAAGGTGAGAATAAAGCTCAGAAGAATGATGGTTAGATAGCTGGATGTGATAGTCATCACAGATGATGATCTGGCAAAAGAAAACTAGAAAAATTCCTTAGATAGCTAGGAACTGAGCCAGAGGACAATGTCAGGAAAACCAAGAGATATCCAGAAGGAAAGGGAGGGTCAAACTCGTGAAATGATTCAGTTGAAATCCATCTGTTGAGAAAAGGAGCATGGTAATCAAGAGATCATAGTCACTCTCGAGAAAGCAATTTTCTTACTATTGTATATAACTGGAAAACAAAGAAAAATGTTAATATATATTAAAAAATAAAGCAAGCACTATGAAACTAAAAAAAAAGAATGCAATTTTTCTCTTGGGGTATAGGAGGGGAAAATAAGTGTAGTAGGAAGGTTAAGAAGTAAATGGCATAAGTATGGACAGCTTTTTCTAGACCTCTGTTCACAGTCTGAAAAAAAGAAAGATCACATGTGGGTCTAAAAGCAAAGCTATACATATTATGTTTCTGCAACAGTCCTTCCAATATTTGAAATCGGCTCTCGTGGTGACCCTTAATATAAAACACAAAACAAGACACTGGATTAGGGTCAGAAGAGAAGAGTTAAAACTCCAGCTCTGTTCCTTACTGCCTGTATGATCCATTAGCCACTCTTGGTTTCCTCAGCTATACAATAAGAGGTTAGACTTGATAATAACTAAGGACCCTTCTAGCTCTAAACATCATATGGTCATAAGGTGTGTGTATATATACATATATATATATATATATATATATACACACATACATATGCATATATATATGCTTATATACATATATATGTTTATATACTTATATACACATATATGCATATATATATATATAAATAAAATAAAAGATGGAATAAATGAGGCAATTTGGGAGGAGGAAAAGTCACATGACCTACTCCCGGGCCATACAAACTGCCACTTACTGGCAGAGGCCTGCACCTCCCGGGCAGCCCCGTCAAGGGCCCACTCCCCCGGGGGGGGGGGGAAGGCCTCCTCTTCCTTCCCTCCCTTCACTTGCTAGCAGCTGCCAGTCCGGGAGAGGACCGGGACGCGCCCCGGCCCCCGGGAAAGTCACTCCGCCCAAAGAAATCAATTGGTCACCTCCAAGAAGGAGGGGCCCAGGGCCTGCAGATGGAAGGCCCGACCCGGCTTCCGTAGAACCAGCTCTTCCCGCTTCGGAGGCTTCTCTTGCCGCCTCCCCCCCATCCTGTCAGAAACAGCGAGAATTAAATGGGCACGTGGGGCATCGGGATCACTTACTTTGGTCCCTCCATGAAGCTCGGGTCAGCCCGCACCGGCCGGTCTAAAGGATTTCCCGCTTCTGCAGCATTGGAGCACAGCCCCGCCTCGCGCCCGCTCATTGGTGGTTCTCCGAAGCCTTTCGCCCTCCCTTTCCCAAAAGAACTCAACACTCTCTTCTTCTGATTGGCTGCGAATTCGGTACATCGGCTGTCAGTCCAGGATCCTTGACCAATCAGAGAGCTTAAGCCAGGGGGTTTTCCGGTCCTCAGGCCGTAGCGACGGAAGGAGTCGTAGTAATTGCCATTTGTCCACCTTACTCCCTAGGCGGCCGTGTGCACTTGCACTTACCTTTCACCCCTTTCACTTCCCTGACGCGATGCCCATGTACCAGGTAAAGCCGTATCACGGGGTGAGTGGATCGCTGTGTGTAGAGCTTCCCACCTGCATGTACCGGGTCCCTAACATACACGGCAAGAACCGAGGCTCGGCCGTCTCCGTGGGCCCGGCAGGGCACGTGCAGGTAGGACTTTAGCCGGACGCCTCCTCGCCGTCTTCCGCGCGCGCACGCGCTCTGGTCCTTTCCCGGGGGGGAGGGGCGGAGGTCCTAAAGCGCCGCACGACTCCAGCCTGGGCTGCCCGGCCCTGGGACCTTCTTCTTTTCACAACTGGCGTGGAGCAGAGAGCGATCTGAAGCCGCGGAAACCAAGTAGAAGAGCAGGGCAATAGCCCGGGCCAGAGGGTTGTGATTGGTTGCTCGAGGCCTGAGCTGGGATGGGGGCTGAGAATGGAAAGGAGGGGCATATAGGAGAGGTACAGGAAGGGGCATGACAAGATCTCGGGCCACTTGGGTTACCACAAAGATGGTGGTACCCTCAGCAGTTAAAGGGAAGCTGGGAACAGAAGGAGAAGGCAAGATAAGTCCTGTTGGGGCTTTTGCACAGTGTGAGACGCAGTTGATGAGCACGGGAAAGAGAACAGACTTGACTACAGGTTTTGGTACTCATCAACAGCGAGAAGGCAGTTGATCTCGTGGGAGCTGATAGGCTCCTCGGTTGAGAGGAGAACAGATTAAAGGACTAGCCCAGAAACTTGGGGCGCTGTCACTCAAAGTTAGTGGCATGGCATAGATGAAAATCCAGCAGAGACAGACTGTCAAATCAGTAAACACATATTTAAGCAAAAAGTGCCTTGTATTAAGCACTGAGAACAAAGAATGAAATAATCCTTATAAGCAGCTTAGATTCCAATAGAGAAGTACATATAAAAATAACATGACTGTAAAATAAATGAATATTATATACATATGTTAACTACAAGGTAGTTTTGGGAGGACACAAACAGTTCAGGGCATCAGGAAAGTTCATATATTAGAATGAATGTGTATACTTGCATGTATTTATGAATAAATAAATAAAGTATTAAGTGCTTACAGTATGCTAAACCTTTGGTATACATGTAAAAAATCAAAATAGTCCCTGCCCTCAAAGAGTTCAAGTTACAATGGTAACAAATGTGAGAATCGGATGGGAAAGCTCTTGTGAACCTTAGAATACCATACTGATGCAAATGGTAATGGCTCTTCTTTAATGTCATTTACACTGAAAAATAGTAATTTCTGGTGTTGAACCATTTGATAGTGCCAGACTTTGGTGAAAGCATTCTTTTCTGAATCTTCAGTCTTTGACACCTGAAGGAGCATTTGCCAGGCTCTGCCTCTACATGAATAGCTTTCTCAGGTTTGGTTTGGAATCATTGCCATTCCCAAGGTTCTTGGTTTCAGGTCTTTTGGAATGTCTCCCCTCAGGATCCGAGGAGAAATGGTAGTCAGAGTGATGATAGTGGCTTGATCTCACATTTACTGCCTCTTGTCTCTCCTCTAGGGTGCCTAGTTACTTCATCTAGGCTGACTTGCCCACTCAGTGAGTGGCAGTTGGTGGGAATGACTGACCCTTTTTCCTCAGGAGTTCCCTCTCTGGATGATGGCTATTAGAACTGGGCTTTAAAAAGGACCAGTTTGGGGTAGTGTTGTTCCGCCATCCTCAGGGCTCTGTGCCTATCCACTTAATGAAAATTGGTCAGCAGTTGTGACAGGTGATATGATGAGGAACATAGGCACCCCGCCCCCAACAATGATTTTCCCCCTAGTAGACTGTCTAAGCTACATCTTAAAGGAAGAGAGGTACTCTGAGGTAGGGGGAGAAAAAGAAATGAATTCCAAGTAATGGAGAAGGCCATTGCAAAGGCAAGTAGATGGCATTTGAAGAAGAGAGAAGCCCATTTTGTCTGGATCTCAGAGTGTGCAAGAGCAGATGTAATGCCCAATGAGTTTAGAAAAAGAGATTAGGGCCAAGTTATGGAGGGCTTCAAAAGCTAAGCAGAGGAGTTTATATTTTATTCTAGAGGCAATGGGAAGCTTCTGGAGTTGGTTGAGCAGGTCTTAAGGAGAATTGGGCAGCAATGTGTGGAATGAACTAGAGTGGGAAGAGACTTGACTCAGATCAGTTAGGAGGCTATTGCAGAAATCACAGGAAGAAGTGCCGAGGTAACGTTGTCAAAGTAGAAATGGCAAAATTTGTCAACTGATTGGGTGTGTGAGGCAAGAGAGAGTGAGGAGTTGTTCAGGATAATGCCAAAGTTATGAACCTGAGACAATGGAAGGATAGTGCTGCCTCCTCCAGATAGGGGATTTGAGAAGATAAAAGAGTATACAGGAAGAATAGTGAGTTTGATTTTAGAAAGGAGAATCATGAAAACTCAGAAGAGTGTTCAGGAGAAGGGGGTCAGAAGTGCCAGATGCTGCTGAAGAATCAAAATGGATGAGGACTGAAGAGTGGGAAAGTAAAACAACTGTTAGATCTGGCAGTTAAGAAATCATTAGTAACCTTTGGAGAGAGTAGTTTCAATTGAATGATGAGGTCAGAAACCAAATTGCAGAGGGTTTAGAAGAAAGTGAGATCACTTTCTCAGGAGTTAAATTGAATAAAAGGAGAGGAGATATGGGACAATAGCTAGTGGGCACAGTAAGATCTAGTGAAGGTCTTCTAGGGATGGGGAGAGCATATTACAAATAAGAAACGCATTTTTAAATTATAATTTAGCCTGGAAAGTTAAGTACTAAACATTCAGCAGCAATCCACTTCATATCCATTATATAAGGCTAGCAACTAGCATATGTGTTTACTTTATGCATAAGGTCTTAGTTTTTAGAGCTTGGAAGTTATCTTACAAAATCCTCTTAATCCTCTCATTTTATAGCTATAGAACCTAAAGCACAGGGAAGTTGATTTGTCTAGTCATGGTAGTGAGCAGCTAACTCCAAATCTAATGTACTTTCATTCTCCTTAACCCAAATCTCCAAGGCATTTGTCATGATAGTGGCATTGAACTTGAAAGGAAAACCTGGTTTCGAATCCTACCTCAATTTACTGGTTGTTTGGCAAGTCACTCAGTTTCCCTTAGCCCCAGTTTATTCATCTATTAAATGAAGGTAACAGTATACTTACCTCAGAGGTGGATGTGAGGATTAAATGACAGTGTGTATGAAACACCTTGTCAGTCTTAGGGATTAAATGTAACTTATTATTATATTTCAGCACTTTGGTTTTCAGATTGACATTTCTGTATGTCTGACTAAAGAAGTAAATTCCATTTTTTTCCAGTATGCTACCCTGCCTATCTTTAGGCTAGCCTTCAAGTCAAGAAGTGGATTCTACTCTTACTTCTGGCATGTGCCATGACCTTGAATAAATTTCATAACAATTTCTTATTGTTGCAGGTTAGAGTGGCTTTTCTTGCCTGAAATCCTGAGTCTGGTTCTAAAAAAATGGTTTCTCCTGTGGCATATATCAGAGAGTTAGGGAGATATGGGAGATTAAGCCCTTATCTCAGTCCAGTCAATTATTGAAACCATGGGCAATTCATTTCACCTATGTAACTTTGAGTTAAATCCCTTCCTTTCTCTGAACCTCAGTTTCTTCATCTGTAAATTGGGAGCAATGACCTTTTTCTGTTCCTAAACCTACAAAAATCTGCCTTATTTGGAGAGAAAACCTTCAAAATGAGAGCATTAAAGGCTAGTACAGAAGAACACACTAAATATGGAGTTAAAGATTTAAGTTCAAATGATTCAAATCCTGCTGGGCTACTTATACATATAGTTGTATAACCTAAGAAGACTACTCTGGGCTGTGGAAAAGCTCTAAAATGAGAAAATGAGTTCTGGATTCTCATCTAGCATTGAAATCTATGAAACACATTTTGAAAAAGTGTTGATGACACATATATATATATATGTATATATATATATATATGTATGTATGTATATACATATACATATATATATATAGACAAGTATCGTTATCTCTAATTTGAAGAAACAAGTAATTGCTTAGAATTTAGAAGATTTGTTTAGAAATCTAAACAAATTGTTTAGAAAATTTAGAAGATTCTTGTGAGGCATGTATACTTTGAGAACTTTTACAGGGTTAACTGAAGGGCAAAGAAGTTAATGAGTAGTAACAAGTAACTTTGGACATGGATTTGTTTATTTTACATGGCTCAAATTAAAGGCAATCTGACATTTGTGATCACATTATTAGATATCTTCTAAAAAAATTTTTTTGTATTGTTTTTACAAGGCAATGAGGTTAAGGTACTTGCCCAAGGTCACAGAGCATCTGAGACCACATTTGAACTCAGGTCGTCCTGATTCCAGGGCTGGTGCTCTATCCATTGCGCTGCCTAGCTGCCCCCCCCAATTTTTTTTCTTTTAATTTTGAAAGGCCCTAATTGGTTCTCTGAACTTGGGCAGAGCCAAAAAATACATCACTCAAAAAATGGTTTTTGCATGTTTTCCAATGCCCCTTTCAGGAATATAATAATAATTCACATTTATATATCACAGGTTGCAAAGCACTTTCTTTACAATAGTCCTATGAGATAAATATTATCTCAGTTTTATAGAGAACAAACTATGAGGCTCAGAGACATTATTTGATTTTCCCAAGGTCACATAAATATATAGTGGTAGAGCAAAATCTCACAATTTCAGAGGACCTCTAGTCAACCTAAACTATGTTGTATTAGAAAGAATTCTTGATCTATAATCAGAGGACCTGGGTTTGCCTACTGTTTCTGCCGCTGTGGCAGAGGACTAGTCATAGTCATTTCAACTGAACTTGTTTCCTCTTCTATACATTGAAAAAATTGGACTAGATGATCTTGCAGGACCCTTCCAGCTCTAAATCTACAATCCTGAATAAAATTCCTTCTACAACAGTGGAAATCTCTTTACTATAGCTATTTTTTTTAGTCATCTCTTTATTTGAAAACCTTCACTGAAAGGAAACTTCAGAATGCCAGTTCTGGTTTTGGATAGCTCTAATTATTAGGCAGTCTTCTACCAAGTCAAATGTACCTCTGCAACAGGTTCCAGTGCTTCTTGTCTTACCTACTTGGAACTAAAATTGGACAGATCTGATCCCTCTTCCCCATGACAGCCTTTCAAAAGGTACTTAAAAGATGCAAACCAAAGTTATCTTACTCCTGGTTCAGTGTTCTTCCTACTACACCTCAAAAGAAGGTCAGGGAAGGGGGGGGGGGGAGCTATGACAAGAAATAGATGCTGGCTGATTAACAGTACCATGATTAGATAGTACTATCATTTCTCATATCACAAATTATGCACTTCTATTTTCAGACAGTGCTTTAACATATTACTGTATTTCACGGTTGACTTATTACAGTATTCACCCCTACTGAAGTTATTCATTTTTCATCCTGCACTATTGATCACAAGATAAATTACTAAGGTCAGGACATTATTGTTATTAGAAAAAACATAAAGCCCATATTCTAACAGTGCAGAAACGAAAAACTATCATCAAATAAGAAGCTCAGCAGTGAAGCCCTCTGAAACCCAACCACTTAATCACTTTCTCTTCTCATGGGAAGGTTGAAGAGACATCTTTGGGCCTTTGCATTTGTCTGACATGTTTTAGCAGCATTGTGATATTGAGCGCAGAGATAGAATAGAGAAATGGGATAACTTTCCAAGTCAGTCCTTTTACCATCTGCTTTTTTAAAATTTGAATTGGATTCTTTGAACAGCAACCATTAATATTCAAATATAAATGAAAAGACATTCCAATACCAACATTTTTGAATTTTCATAATTTTTTTTTATTGTAAGTAGCTTAATTATTGGACACCAAAGTGATTTTTCATACTTTTCTACAATCAGAGCATGCAGAGTATTTTTGTAGAAATGTTCTGGAAGACAATTTATTCTATGTTATCTGTTTCCATTGCTATATTAAGCTGCATGGAATAGTTTAATAGTTAAAGAAAATAAACATAATTATCAGTACATTATACTAATAGTGCTTATGTGCAGATGACAGTAGCATGTGCTATTAAAAATATATGATTGCTTTCCTTTAATAGTCTCCCTTTTTACTCATGTATTAAAATAAGCATAGAAAATAGGATCAATGTATCTTAAATTGTATGGGGAAGATAGCATTTCTTCATTGGCTTACTTTGGTATTAACAAAAGACTGCTATGAGATGAAAGAAAATGAAATTTTAAAAAATGAAAGCATTGTTAATTTTGGTTGATTTAGGAAGAGGCTGACCCATCTCTTCAGGCTCTTGAGTCTCGCCAGGAAGAGATCTTAAAACGGTTGTATGAATTGAAAGCTGCTGTTGATGGGCTCTCCAAGATGATACAAACACCAGATGCAGACTTTGATGTGACAAACATGATCCAAGCTAATGAATGCACTACTTTAACTACAAGCACAGTAGACTTAGATTCAATGCTTGGGAAGGTAAGTTCATATTTAAAGTTGAAACATACTAGCATAATTTGGGTCAGATTTTTACTGAGAATTCTATGAATGGTCCTAACTACTTAAGTTATCTAAAATGAAATTTGTTAAGTTATGGGCTAGGACAAGCAGTGGCTCAACTTGCTTCAGACAACCAACTCGAATCCCAAGATCCAAATACAACATTTTTAACCACAGACACTTTTAAAATGCTATTGGAACTTGAATTACTGGGGTTGCAGGCACCAGACTTGCCTAAGTTGAATCCTCATTAAAGGATTTAAAATATTCATTCCAATTACAGGACCTCAAAAAAGTCTTCTACTGTTATTTATTGTCACTTCCTATCCAAGTTTAGAGTGGGTAATTTGCCAGCCTGTTGCCTTTCTTGGATGTTGCAGGCTTCCTATTAAGCCCAAATATCCATTGCCTATGGTCAACATGGTAGGAATGACAAGTACCATCACAAGTTGATAGGGCATTCTTTCAAATGGGTCATTGCTACCATTGGCCCAAGGTTATCTTAGAGTCACCAAAGTACCTGGGTGATTTTGGGGAAACCAGCCCCTAGTTGAAGGGAAGCTGCTAGGTTGATTTTGGTCTGATAAATGCACATGTCCCCAGGGATGGTGGTACACAACCTACAAGGGAAAGAGACTTAGGTCAGCTTATCAGCATATATTAGCTCTAGAATTACCACATTTATCCAAGTAGGAAGGAGCTAGGGACCAAAGGAACCATAACTGATTTAATAAGCCATTCATAGTTTCACTGTACCAGCTGTGTATACTTAAGACATGCCTGGCTTAATCTTTCTGAGACAAGCATATGCAGCTGGCAGAATCAACCAGGGAGAAAAGAGAAAAGAAAGGAACTACAGGGCCACTGAAAACCACCTTTTGATTTTCCTACTTTTCTTCTATTCCCTCTTCCCAAATTTGAAAGTGAAAGAAAAATGCCTTCTGTATAATAAGAAAATTAGCTATCAGTATGTTATTTTAGGATAGTGTATTCCTTTAACTTAACAAATCTAATAAGCCTGGTTTCTTTTTCCCCTGGCAGGGGGAATGAAGGCTAGAGCTAAGGAAATGGATTATATGCAGTATACTGAAAAATGAGAGCCAGCAAGAGAAGATTCACTCTTCCAAAACTAACAATCTGGGCAGAGCAAATAATTCTACCTATGATCTTAATGGAGCCCTCATTATATTCTAACAGGATATAGTAATTGTTTATAATGATCAAGTCATCAAGAAAGTGTTAAGTTGTATTCATTTTATTTCTTAAGACAGGAAACAAGAATATGACATCTTACATTTCTGTCAAAAATGATTAAAAAATAAGCTTTATTACTTAAGGAAATAAGCTTCAGTTAAGTTCATTCTCCAGAAATGTGAGGTAATTTAATGAAGAGGTAATTTAATTAACCTCTTTAAGGTTAAATTAAATTTCAGAGCCCTGTGAAATTAAGAAGCCTGCATGGAGGAGTGAGATTGAGAACTGATCCTCAAGTACTTCCTCTGATAAGAGAATAGTGTGACAAAACTTTTAAACTTCAAAGCCCCAGGCAATTCATTAACATGAAGCTGAAGAGTGTTCATTCACATGTGCTTTGGAAGGAATTTCCCCACTTGAAGTTCCTTTCACCAATGAAACAGTCAAAACATTTACATTGTAAAACTGAATTTCTTAAGACAAGAATACATTTAATAAGGAATAGAGTAATTCTTAGAGATTGATAAATAAGAGAGAGAATTGCTTTCATGGTTTTTTCTAGATTAAGATTTTAAAGTACTATAGCTAGTGTTGTTCCCGGTTGTTTTTTTTTCTATGCAGGACTACGGAGCTTTGAAAGATATTGTGATCAATGCAAACCCAACTCTGCCTCCACTCTCCTTGTTGGTGCTACACAGCTTCCTTTGTGAACACTACAAGATATTATCAACTGTTCATATGCATTCATCTGTAAAGAATGTTCCTGAAAATCTTTTGAAGTGTTTTGGAGAACAGTCTAAGAAACAGTCACGTCATGAGTATCAATTGGGTTTTACTTTGATTTGGAAGGATGGTAGGTAAAGAGGATTGGAGCTAAACTTATGGAATAATTACAAAGAAATATGCATCATGTTATAGACAAAATTATGTTAAGGTTTATTGTTTTCTGGAAAAATTAAAATTAATGATCCCTGTTAACAGCCTATTTAAAAGAAAATTTTGTTTCCATAAATATTTACCAACGTATCAGTATTCTAAAAGCATCAAATTGCTTTTTAACATGCTATGTACCTAGATCTCATGTAATTGTTTTCCTTTTTAGTCATAAGACAAAATATATCTTTTTGTTAATCTTTCACATCTTTGGAATGTGCTAAAATTCTTCTTTGGTTCTTAAGGGCATTAAGTTCCTATACTTTCCTACTTCAGAAATACACAATTTATCTTTATTTCTGATCCTTTGTGATTGAGTATATTGGCTAAGCTCTTGGTTAAAAAGAAACTGATCAGGGAATATAATTTTGGGAAATTCCTTTCAGTCATAAGTAAACATAACATTTCTATTAGAGATTTTATAAATTTGATGGTAATCAATTTATAATTCATTACAAATGTTAATGTTGATAATAATATTCTTCAGACTTAATTAATATCCTCACTTAAAAGGAAGTTATTTTTATTTACTACTAATACTATGTTTTCTTTTTCTTTTCAGTGCCAAAACCCCAGATGAAGTTCAGTATTCAAACAATGTGTCCTATCGAAGGTGAAGGGAACATTGCTCGATTTTTGTTCTCACTGTTTGGCCAGACACATAATGCCATTAATCTGACACTTATAGATAGTTGGATAGATATGGCACTTTTTCAGTTGAAAGAAGGCAGCAGTAAAGAAAAAGCAGCAGTTTTGCGCTCTATGAACTCTGCTCTTGGCAGAAGTCCCTGGCTGGTGGGAAATGAACTCACTGCAGCAGACATTGTAGCTTGGTGTGCACTTCAGCAATCAGGTAGCTCTAATTCCGTTCCAACCAATGTTCAGAAATGGATGAAATCATGTGAAAACTTGGCCTCTTTTAACATTGCCCTGAAACTTCTAAAGTAAATTCTTAGAATGCATCTTAAAAGTGGCATGACTAAAAACTGGTATGGTCTCATACCTGTTGGTACATTTATCTTATACTAAAATTGATGTCTTACAGCCAAATGTCAAACACCAATAAAATTATCATAAAACTTGTGGCTCCTATGTTATATAAATTTTCTAACTGCTTGTTAATATACCAAGTTAATGTTAGCAAATTAAGCAAAAGAAACTGTAGGTGAAAAACATTGATGGTTTTAAAACTTGATTTTAATATTACTCTCTACATACAGATTAAGAAAGTTAAAACTTGTACAGGAAACAAGAATGGCCCCAACCACATATAAATTTGTAAAACTTATTCATATTCTAATAGATTCAACAAAATTAACAAATGCTTTTTAAAAATTATTGTACCCATTCTTACACAGCGATCAGGGTCAGACTGGAGAGCCCTCACTTTCTTTCATGTCTTCCTTTATATCTTTTTCCAGAGAAAGTAGTCTAATAGTTTCTTTGAGCTTTTCGATTTCTTTTTCTTGTTCAACTACTTTCTTCTGTAGGACATAATTAACCTGAAAGGAAAAAAAAAATAAATCTCCACATTGATAACTTATCTCCCTATTTCTTCCATTCTGTCTTTTCTAGTAAACCTCAAATAAGGTTAAAATGATAGAAGGCTGGAGATATAAGCATGGGGTGGTTTTGTCTCATAGGAAGTCATAAAAATCCCCACAAGTCCTTTATCAGAAAAACGTGACTACATTTTCATTTGGATATAAAGTTTTCTTGAGAATATAATGAATCAAGAAAAACAATAAGCAATTTTCCATTAATCATCTGTGATCTGGCTAAAGTGGTGAATTTAATAGCTGAATTTAATAATCTTCCTTTACAGGATATGAAAATGAATATTTGTTGAACTAAGCAGACAGAATACATTTGGCTTAATTAGTTATATACTTGTTTTAAAGCTTTACGAATGTAAATTTCTTAATAAATACTTATTTCCCCTTTTAACGACTCAAATCCTAGGTTAATTACCCTAGTTAGTTACCCTCAGGTACTGGAAAAGACAGTTACTCTAATTTTATTTTATTTTCAGATCATTCCCTCCCGTTTTCCCCTACTCTTCCCTCAACCTTCTGTTGAGGAAACAAAAAAAAAATAAAAACTCTTGTTCTAAGCATGTACTGAGAATAGAATTTGGAAACTATAATAAAATATATCTCAAAAGGAAAAGAATGAAAATAATTCATTCTGTCTGAATTCTCCCAAAAGACCTTGGACTCAGCCCTTACCTGATAACTTTATGCCCAATCAATAGAGAACAGACTCCACTGAGAAAAGAATTTCCATATACCAAATTGCGTTTTCATAGACATACTTAAAAAGAGGCATACTTTCTTAATCTGAACTTGTTTGTGTCTAAGAAGCATTATAAATAGTAATCTATAATGACCAAATACTGTCTTTGTTAAGCATTACATCTTAAACCTAACAAGTTGAACACAATAACATACATTTCCAGGATTTTGAAAAAGTTCACTTTCCAGTAACTGTCGAGCAGAAGGTCGCTGTGAAGAATTACTCCTCGTTAATTGCTTTATGTACTTGGCTTGTATTGGACATCTCTGGCTAAGCGATTCTGGGATCTGACCATTTCTTAAGCCCGTTAAAACGTCTGCTCTTTCCATTTCTGTTCCAAAAGGCTGAAAGAGCTCTAGAAGAATCACACCCAAACTATACATGTCTGACTAGAAAAACAAAAAAGCATAAAAATTACTTATTGGAAAGTTAAAATAAGAATTACATTTTAAAATTTCAGTTAACTTTATATCTAGAATACAAATAATGTTACCATTCTGATTAGAAAACTAGGTTTACATTTCCTTAGAACAAAGGGAATGGATGGCAGGACTGGGATATCCCAATAGACAAGGAGACAAATGGCAAGTCCTTACTAAAAATTGGTCAGGACCACTTAGCTTGTCTATACAACTTAATAATCATTTCATCTTTTCTTTCTGTACTGATTATACAAAAGAGCACACCCAAAATAAATATGAAAGTTTTCCTAGATTCATTATTATGGGAAGAAAAGGAAGAAATAGGTTCTACTAGCCCCCCCCCCCAAAAAAATTCATATGTTGTCCATCACCACTAAGAATTTTTTCCTCCAAAGTAAAGACTGATGGAATGCTATCTGTGGGGTGTGGGGAGGGAAGCAAGATTGGGGGAAAACTGTAAAACTCAAATAATATCTTTAATAAAAATTTTTAAAAAAAGGGAAAAAAAAAGAATTTTTTCCTCACCCAATGTAAATTTAGATCTGACACATCACGCAGGAAAAAGTGACCAAAAAAAGTTCTTAAAAGTCCTAGCCAAGCTTATTTCATTTGAAGATGGACTTTCCTTCATCACACTCTAGTAGAATGTAAACAACATGAGGGCAGTGACCTCTCACAACTAGGGCACTTCTTCATATGCAGTAGGCACTTAAGTCTTTGTTGAACTGATATTCTCTAAGAAGCCCTGGTTGGTTTTTTTTTAAGATAAGAGCTTATTAAGACTTAAATCATAATCAGTATCAAAGAAATTCCATTCTCTTAAATAGTTAAACAGTATCAAGTAACAACTTATCACATTTGTGAAAGAATGGTCTCCCAGAAAGAACAGCTGCCTGAGGTGAAGACTATTTTATAGTGACATCTTTTTTTTTTTTTTTTTTTAGATTTCTCAAGG
Organism: Macrotis lagotis; assembly: GCF_037893015.1. NCBI lineage: Eukaryota > Metazoa > Chordata > Mammalia > Peramelemorphia > Peramelidae > Macrotis > Macrotis lagotis. The sequence goes on along the minus strand of NC_133666.1, from coordinate 126,353,262 downwards.
CAATGGGGTTAAATGGCTAGGTAATTATTAAGTGTCTGAGGCTGGATTTGAACTCAGGTACTCCTGACTCCAAGGCCAGTGCTCTATCCACTGCGCCACTTAGTCACCCAGTGACATCTTTTTATAAAACAATTCAGTACCAGTTGAGATTTTAAAATAACCCAAAGTACAGGAAATGCCAACTTAAAAGCAGGACAGTTTTGTTTGGGGAGTATGAAAAGCAAAAGAGAAAGATATTTTCTAAAGCCTGGCTTAAAGAAGGGAACCAAAAAAATAGTTTAAAAACTAACCCACCTTGGCATCATATTCAGATCCTTGGAGCTGTTCTGGTGAAGCATACAGACTAGTACCCACTCCTGAAGTATGTGTCAATCCTATAATTTGAATATTTTTATTATCAATATCATTATTATTATATTGGGCTTAATTTTTGGTCACTTTTTTTTTTTACTATCCTAGTTTGTCATTACCACAGACCTTCACCAAAGAATTGTTGACTTCAGGAGATTATAATTTCCAGAAGGTCATATTTTAATGCTTCCATTATTCTTAGTTTTATATGAATAGGTACTTCTTCCTACACATATACATTTTATAATTCTCCCTGTCATTTAGTACTAGGTGTAAGAACTAGTTGCAGTGGCAATAAAATTCATCACCCTGAGGATAACCTAGTGATGAACCTCTGAACTTGGCCAGATCAATCTTTAGGTGACAAATAGTACATCCTTTTCAACCTAGCAGGACCCAGCCTTTGATCTGTTGGCACAGTCTTCAACATCTCAGGGTTGCTCTCTGCACTAGAAATCACTGGAGCAAGCAATTTTTTTCAAATTTTTTTTTACCCCCAATTACATGTAAAAAAGCAGTTTTTAAGATTTGGTTTTGTTTTTAAATCTTGAGTTCCAAATTCTGTTCCTCCTCTTTCTCACTCCTTCCTCTTTTCATTCCTCCTGCCCAAAGATGGAAAGCAATCTGATATGGATTATATATGTGCAATCATATAAAACATTTCCACATTAGTCATTCTGTGTAAGAAAACTCAAACAAAAAAAAAAAACAGTTAAAAATAGTCTACTTTGGTCTGTATTCAGACGGAATCATCCTTTCTCTTGAGGTAGACAGCATTTTTTATAATGTGGTTGTCCTGGATCATGATATTGCTGAGAATAGCTGTCATTCACAGTTGATCATCATACAATATCGCTTTTCCTGTGTACTAAGTCCTTTTAGTTCTGCTTACTTTACTCTGCAACAGTTCATGTAAGTATTCCAGATTTTTCTGAAAGTATATAGCTCAACATTTCTTATAGCACAACTGTATTCCATTACAATCATATCACAACTTGTTCAATTATTTATCAAGGGACATCCCCTCAATTTCCAGTTCTTAGGAATCACAAAAAGAACTGCTATAAATGCCCTTGTTCAAATAGGTACAAATATTCTTTTTCTCTCCCCTGCCCTTTCCTTTTTAGGATACAGACAGCAATAGAATTGGTGGCTCAAAAGATATGAGCAATTCTATAGCCTTCTGGGAATGATCAAGAAAGGCAATTTTTAAAAAATTTTATTTACTTATTTTTCAAATTACATGCAAAGATAATTTTCAACAATCATTTTTATGGTAAGATTTTGAGTTTCACATTTTTCTCCCTCCCTTTCCTCCCCCTCCCCCTGACAGAAAGCAATTTAATATAGGTTATAAAACTATTAAACATATCCATATTAATAATGTTATGAAAGAAGGGAAGAAAAACAATACAAAAAAATGGAAAATAACAAGTTCTGATCTTCATTCAGACTTCATAGTTCCTTCTCTCAGCATGGATAGTGGGAAGGCAATTATTGCTGCTTAAAAATTTTTTTGGAAGACCATATTTACAAATCACTTTTAAAAAGGTTTTTTGACAACAGTAAACTTACTTTTTCCATTTCTATTGGTCCATTCTGTGTCTTTCTGAATGATGTCTGCACAAGCTAGACCAAAATCTCCTATTCTTACATGATGGTCAGGGCCTTGAAGAAAGATATTTCTGGGCTACAAACAGAAAAAGTAATTCAATACCTTGGATTTCTATTTCATATGTACCTACACATACATAAATGTATATATGTATTAATGTGAAATTTGTAAATACTTAAAGGTTTGCAAAGCAGAAATAGCTAATTTCATTTTCTCAACAACCCAATGAGGAAGATGCTATAGGTATATCTGAGATATGGTTTGATCAAGGAAGAGTGAAAATCACAGCTACTAGTGTTGGCAGTCATTATGTTTTTATCTACTACATCACAATATTTGACTCATACAGAGCTACAATCCATTAAAATCACCAGTAAAAAGCAATTAAAAAAAAAAACAACCTTTGTAGAACTTTACATTTATTCCTATTAAGTTTCATCTTATTATATTTGATTCATCACTTAAGTATAATCTAAATTTTCTTTTTATCCTGACATCCCCTGCCCCTTCCATCCAGTAATGCTGATAACTCTCCAAATTTCTTGTCATTTGCAAATGAGACAAGCATGCCTTAAGTAGCTTTATTCTATTTGCTTATCAAAATGTTCAAAAGCACAAATCCAAGAATAGATTTCTGGGCATTCTACTTATTACAGGTCTCTCCAAAATCACCTTGACTCATTACTGACCGCTCAAGGGATATGGCCATTAAATTAATTCCAATATCTATGCTATAACCAAGTCTTGTTGGCAAGGAGAGATCAGGAGACAAATCAAATGAAAAAAATATGAGTTTAAAACATCTTTCATGGATTACACAATGAAAATAATTACAGGAAACAATTCAAGCCTAATAACTCACTGTTAAAATTATTCATGTATTATTATGAAATAAAGAGAAATGTTCCACTAAAATCTAAAATAATTCAGTTGATAAGTTTCCTTGTCTAAAACACAGTTTGTATATTAAAATTGACATTCTGCAATCAAACTTTAGCTCCACTTTTTTTATTTTATGAGATGCTTGCCATGTAGCTGAATTAGATAAAACAACTGTTGCTCATTTTACAACATGCTAATTAAGAATCTTTTGACCAGAAAGGATATCATCTGAAAAAAAATCCATTCAAGAATGACTAATTTCAAAAATTCCTTTTGGGGTACCACCAAAAAATTATTCCCCATAAAATTATAACCTAAATATAAATTCTATTTTGTTTATAGCTACAACTTTAAAAGTAATAATTCCAAAACTGTTCCAGAACCAAATTGAATCATCATAAAGAGTTTTAAATTGACTACATTCCACAACAATTTCTCCTGAACTCTAATTTGTCACTGTCTGAAAAGTTGTTTTAATTATGGGAAATATAACCAAAAGAGGAACTAGAGGTCCAGTAGCAGACAGAGCTTCTTCTACTGAACCAGTAAGATCAAAAGCCCTTCATACCAAACTCTATGAAGCCATCATGAAAGAAGACTGTATAGCCATTGAAACTCTGCTAAGAAGCCACCCTGTGAACCAGCCAGTGACTGTTCTGGCCAATTCCACATGTTACAGATTACTTCTGAACCAGGTAACCCTTTTTTGTACAGATAGAGGGAAAAAAAAATTACTAGAGTTTGCAGGAAGTTCATTTTTTCAGGACCCAAGCTTCCTCTTCTTTTCTACTCTCCATCTCATCACCTTCCTTTTTTCTTTGTTTAACTCCAGGCTCTAACAATGGCCCTTTTCATCAAGACTACATCTGTGGTCCCATCCTATCTCCTTCTACTTCTTCCAGCAGACCAACCCCATAATCACTTCCCTCGCTCTCTCTCTAATCTTTAGTCTCTTCCAATGGCTCTCTGCTTGTTCCCTATAAATGTCCCCAGATATCCTCCACCTTTAAAAACCCTCCCATGATCCTGCTATCCTCTCAAGTTTACATTCTAATGGGCAAGATAACACACAAAAACACTATACGTCCAAGACAGAGTGTAGAGGGAAGAGTGTGGAAGATTGGGAAAGGCCTGTGTAATGCAGTTTAAGCCATATCCTGAAGGAAGTCTGGAAGTAAGGAGAGAGAGAGAGAGAGAGAGAGAGAGAGAGAGAGAGAGAGAGAGAGAGAGAGAGAGAGAGAGAGAGAGAGAGAGAGAGAGAGAGAGAGAGAGAGAGATTATTTTAAGACTAGGGGACAGCCAGTACAAAGGCATGGATGGTGTTGGAAGGTGAAGCAGAGTAATGAGACGGGAAGCAATGAAGCAGAGTAATGAAACTAGGGGAAGAAGCCAGATTGTTAAGGGCCAAACATAATTGATCTTGGAGGTAGGAGGGAGATATTGGAGTTTACAGAGTAAGAAGGTGACATAGTCTGACTTACACCTAAGGATAATCATTTGAGTTGCTATGTGCAGGATGAACTAGAGTGGGGAGAAATCTGAAGCAAAGAGACCAATCAGAAGACTATTGTGATATTCTGATGCAGAGATGGGTATGTACACAAGAGATACTGTTATTGCAGAAGGAAAAAGATTTGACAAAAGACTATGTATAGTGAGTTTGAGATGAGGAAGAAGGGAAAGGAAATTCTCAGGAAATCTCAATTTTTTTTTTAGTTAAGTATGAGGCAAGGTCATCAGCTAAGAAGTTTGGAGGAAGGGAAACCAGAAGCATTTGGAGGGGGATGAAAAGGTTGTCAACCACTTAGAGGGATGTAAAAATATTGCCTTGCTACAGTGAGGGCCCAGTTAAAATTATGTAATATAAATCTGTAGTGAACCCCAATAACTATGGCTTTGTGTGGGAATGGAGGTCACTGTGAAAATGAACAAGTGTTAGGGGTGAGGCACAGAAAACGATGATATGAGAAAAGGTTATGCTCAAATAAAGGACTTATGGAGCTCATGAACATGGTAGTGGTGATACAAGATCAAGGATATGACCCATCAATCTCTGTAGGAGAAGGGGGATGAATGAGTGGATTATGGAAACTGAGTAAATTTAGGAACTGTAAAGATAGGGTTTCTTGAGGAAACAAGTTGAAATCATCCAATATGAGGAGTTGGGTAAACCAGGTACTGCACTCACTGAGGAAGCAAAGAATATTCAGACTCCCATTCCCCCTGTCTAGAGCCATGACCAGGGACGAGTAAATGTGCAACCAGTACTAAAAAGGGTGAGCAGGAATGCAGTGACATTAGGAGGATCCAGATCTCAGTGGGTACCAAAAGATGGAAGAAATCAGAAAGAAGGTTTAAGAGGAATTATTGAAAGGCATTTGAGACAGAGAGCATACCTGAAGGAGCTGGTGGTCCATGTGGGTGGGGGACGTAGGTTTTCAGCAGAAGATATTGAAATTAGCAGCTGGGGATGGAGAAAATAAGGACTGCAAATTAGAAGTTAGGTATTCAGAATAACTGGGATGGAAAAAGCATAATCATTAAGGAATGATTCTAGGCAAAGAAGCAGTGGATGAAAAGAGATCCAATGCACTTCCGGCCAAGATGGCGTATAGAAGACAGGCATAGTTCTAAAGTCTCCTGATCTTTCCCCATCTATCATATGAAACAAACCTCTTAACAGAAATCCAACCCAAAACCGAGAAAGAAAAGCCAGTAGAAAGAACATCGACCTCAGGATTTGTCTCCCTCAGCATCATTGGACAAATTCAGGCAGGTGAGTCTGGGTACAGAGGTCAGATCAGGCCCGGGTCAGACAGATTAGCTGCTGAATTGGAGCCAGGGAGTCTGAGAGCCCGAGAGCCGGACCTGCTGGATCAGTGGTGGGGTTAGACTGCGGAGGCTTGAGTCAACTAGGCAGCAGAGGCGCGCTGACCCTCTGGAGAGGGCCAACAGGGCTGGGGGGAGAGTTCCGTGCAGGATAGCTGTGGACACACCATCCCTGGGCTCCTCTGCTCTGAGGAACTCAGAGTCCAGGCCTCCATTGCTGCTGAGGCCTCTCCCTGGAACAAACAATTGCAGACTACTTCTGCCTCAGGCCCAGCTGAGGAATGACCTCAGGCCAGGGTAAAGCCCACCATTGATTGAAGGCAAAAGGATTCAATAGCTTCATCCCCTCCCTTCAAGCTAAGGGAGTAGGCCCCAATCAATGTCACACACACTCCAGAGAAAGCAACAGCACCTCCTACTGGCCATCCAGAGAAACTGCACTCAGTGAGTAAAGCCTCTAGAGATCCCAAGCCCCTGTGAACCAGCCCCTCCCCAACCCAAGGTCTTAGCAAAATGAAGAAGGGTCAGTGGAAATGTGGATCCATAGAAAAATTCTTGGAAGGGAAACACCCTAACTCAGAGAGACCTAGAACCTCTGAGGAGAATACAATCTGGTCTTCAGCCCAGAAAGACTTCCTTGAAGAAATAATGAAGAAGTTTAAAAATCAACTGGAAAATTTGGGAGAGACAATTAATACCTTGCAACAAGAAAACAAATCCTTAAAAAATACAATTGGACAAATACAAAATGAAGAATGAATCTCTCAGATCATCAATTGGATAAATACAAAAATGAGAATAAATCTCTCAGATCCTCAACTGAGCAAATGCAAAAAGAAAATAATTCTCTCAAAACCTCAACTGGTCAAATGGAAGGCTCTATCAAAAGTAGAATTGAACAATTGGAAAAGGAGTTGCAAAAGGTTAATGAAGAAAACTCCTCTCTAAAAAAAAGAATGGAGTCTGTAGAAACTAATGACTCCATGAGCCAGCAAGAGCCAGTTAAACAAAATCCAAAAACAGAAAAAAAATAGAAGAAAATGTAAAATTCCTCATCAGCAAAACCACTGACCTCAAGAATAGGTCAAGGAGGGGAAACCTGAGAATTATTGGACTTCCTGAAAACACTGAAGAGAAAAAAAGTCTGGACTTAATATTATAGGATCTAGTGATGGAAAACTGCCCTGATATCATGGAACCAGAGGGCAAAGTAGTTACTGAAAGAATACATGGATCCCCTCCAGAAAAAGATCCTAAAATGAAAACACCAAGGAAGGTTGTGGCCAAATTCCAGAACTACCAGATAAAAGAGAAAATCCTGCAAGCAGCCAGAAAGAAACAATTTAAATTTCAAGGAGCCACAGTAAGGATCATGCAGGACCTGGCTGCATCAACATTAAGGGATTGAAGGGCCTGGAACCAGTTATTTCGAAGAGCAAGGCAAGTTGGAATGCACCAAAGAATCCACTATCCCACAAAGCTGAACCTTCTCTTCCTGGGAAAAAGATGGACATTTAAAGAAATGGAAGAATTCCAAAAATTCCTGATGAAAAGACCAGAGCTAAATAGAAAATCTGGACATCAAACAGGACGTTCAAGAGACACATGAAAAGGTTAAAAGGGGGGGGCAGAAAAAAAAAACTGCTAACCACTAAGTTGAAACTGGCTATATTCCAGCATGGGGAAAAAGATTCTCATAAAATCTTGAGAACTGTAACTCTAACAGAGAGAATATGCCTAGCCAGAAGTGGTGGACATTCATGACCTATCCATGAGACTGCTATCCAATGGGATATAACTGGTTTTAACCCCACTGGGGAGAAAGACTCTAATAACTCTCAAGAATTTTAACTCTATTAGATAGAATGTACTTAGCTGGAAGTGGCAGATACTCAGAATTTTCTATGACTCAGCTAGAATGATCTAAAAAACAATACCTCCTTAAAAGGGGGGTCAGGACAGAGAAGGGGAAGAGGGAGGGGATTCAATGGGGTAAATCTCATTACACTAAGAGGTACAAAGTACCTATGATAATAGAAGGGAAGAAGGGAGGAGATGAGAAACACCTGAATCTTCTCATCAGATTTGGCTTAAAGTCAATTTACACATACTTAGTTAACTTAAAAAACATCTAACCTTTCAAGTATTAAAAGGGGAAAAGGGGAGGGGGACTGAGAAAGGAAGAGAGAGGGGGGAAAGGGGAACTAAAAAGGAAGGAAAGGGAAAGGGGAAAGAAAGGAGGGCAAAAACATTGAAGGGGTGATATTCAGAAACAAAATACTGGGGAATACAGATAAATGGGGGGGAAGGGGAAAATACAAACAGAGGGAAGAAAGCATGGAGGGCAATAAAGAATTAGTAATCATAACCTTGAATGTGAATGGAATAAACTCTCCCTTAAAACGTAAGTGAATAGGAGAGTGGATTAAAAACCAGAATCCTACAATATGCTGCTTACAAGAAACTCATTTGAAGCAGAGAGATACATATAGAGTAAAGGTAAAAGGATGGAGCAAAATATATTTTGCTTCAGCTGAAGTAAAAAAAGAAGGGGTAGCAATCCTTATCTCAGACAAAGCAGCAGCAAAAATAGATAGCATTAACGAAGGAAACTTTATCCTCCTAAAAGGTACCACAGACAATAAAGCTATTTCAATACTGAATATACACGCACCCAATGGGACAGCACCCAAATGCTAAGAGAAGAAGCTGAAAGAACTACAGGAAGACAGAGACAGCAAAACTACTAGTGGGAGACCTCAACCTCCCACTCTCAGATCTAGATAAATTGAATCATAAAATAAGAAAGAATTTAAGGAGGTAAATAAATTGTTAGAAAAACAAGATGTGGTAGACTTATGGAGGAAACTGAATGGGGATAGAAAGGAATATACCTTTTTCTCTGCAATACATGGAACTTAGACAAAAATTGAACATGTACTAGGACATAAAAACCTAATGATCAACTGCAGAAAGGCAGAAATAGTGAACACATCTTTCTCAGATCACAATGCAATAAAAGTCATATGCAATATTGGGTCAAGGAGATATAGACCCAGAAACAACTGGAAACTGAATAACCTCATTTTAAAGAATGAGTGGACCAAAAAAAAAATATATATATAATGAATTAACCATTTTATCCTAGATAATGATCTAGATGATGATAATGATAATAATGAAACAACATACGTATGGGATTCACTCAAAGCGGCTCTCAGGGGATAAATTATAGTTTTAAATTCTTACATGAATAAATTGGAGAAAGAGGAAATCAATGAACAAAAAAACTAGAGAAAGAACAAATTATAAATCCCCAATATGAGGTGGCTAGGTGGCGCAGTGGATAAAGCACCGGCCCTGGAGTCAGAAGTACCTGGGTTCAAATCTGGTCTCAAACAATTAATAATTATCTAGCTGTGCGGCCTTGGGCAAACCACTTAACCCCATTTGCCTTGGGGAAAAAAAACACCTAAAAAAATCCCCAATTAAATACCAAATTAGAAATTCTAAAAATTAAAGGAGAAATTAATAAAATTGAAAGAAAAAAACTATTGAAGTAATAAATAAAACCAAAAGTTGGTATTATGAAAAAACCAATAAAATCAATAAACCTCTGGTCAATTTGATTAAAAAAAAGAAAAAAGAAAATCAAATTGCTAGTATCATAAATGAAAAAGAACTCACCACCAATGAGGAGGAAATTAAAGTAATAATTCAAAATTATTTTGCCTAACTCTATGTCAATAAATTTGATAATCTAAGTGAAATGCATGAATATTTACAAAAATATAAGTTGCCCAGTTTAAATGAAGAGGAGATTAACTACCTAAGCAACCCTATCTCAGAAAAAGAAATTCAACAAGCCATCATTGAACTCCCTAAGAAAAAATCTCCAGGGCCTGATGGATTCACAAGTGAATTCTACCAAACATTTAAGGAACAATTGGTTCCAATTCTATATAAACTCTTTGGAAAAATAGGGAAAGATAGAACTCTGCCTAACTCTTTCTATGAAACCAATGGTGCTGTTACCTGAACCAGGAAGAGTTAAAACAGAGAAAGAAAATTATAGACCTATCTCACTGATGAATATAGATGCAAAAATCTTAAACTAAATTTTAGCAAAACGATTACAACAAGTTATCACTAGGATAATGCATTATTATCAAGTAGGATTTATCCCAGGAATGCAGGGTTGGTTCAATATTAGGAAAATTGTTAGTATACTCAATTATATCAAAAACAAACCTATCAGAAATTATATGATCATATCAATAGATGCTGAAAAAGCTTTTGACAAAATACAGCATCCATTCCTACTAGAGAGTGCAGGAATAAATGGACTGTTCCTTAGAATAATTAGCAGTATCTATCTGAAACCATCAACAAGCATTATATTCAATGGGGAGAGGCTAGAGGCATTGCCAATAAGATCAGGGGTGAAACAAGGGTGCCCATTATCACCACTACTATTCAGTATTGTATTAGAAATTTTAGCTTCAGCAATTAGAGAAGAAAAAGAAATTGAAGGAATTAGAATTGGGAAGGGACAAAACTCTCACTCTTTGCAGATGACATGATGGTCTACCTAGAGAATCCCAAGAAATCATCCAAAAAACTACTGGAAACAATTAGCAATTTTAGCAAAGTTGCAGGTTATAAGATAAACCCTCACAAATCCTCAATTTTTCTATACGTCTAGCAAGATACAGAAGGAAGAGCTAGAAAGAGAAATCCCATTCAAAGTAACCTCAGACAATATAAAATACCTGGGAGTCTATTTGCCAAGACAGACTGAGAAACTTTTTAAAAATAACTATAAGACATTTCTCACAAAAAATTAAATCAGATTTAAATAACTGGGCAAATATCAACTGCTCATGGATAGGTAGAGCTAATATGATAAAAATGACAATTCTACCATAACTAAACTACCTGTTTAGTGTCCTACCAATCAAAATTCCAAAAAATTACTTTAATGAGTTAGAAAAAATTGTAAGTAAATGCATATGTAGAAATAAAAAGTCAAGAATTTCCAGGAGCTTAATGAAAAAAAGTGCAAAAGAAGGGGGCTTAGCTCTACCTGATCTAAAATTATATTATAAAGCATCAATCATCAAAACTGTCTGTTATTGGCTAAGAAATAGAGTGGTGGACCAGTGGAATAGACTAGGTGCAAAAGCAGGAGACGATTATAGTAATCTTCTGTTTGATAAGCCCAAAGAGTCCAGCTATTGGGATAAAACTCCCTCTTTGATAAAAACTGCTGGGATAATTGGAAGTTAGTATGGAAGAAACTTAGATTAGACCAACACCTAACACCCTCTACCAAGATAAGACCCAAATGGTTACAGGACGTAGACATAAAAAAAACAATACTATAAGCAAATTAGAAGATCAAGGACTAGTTTACCTGTCAGATCTATGGAAAGGGGAGCAGTTTATGACTAAGGAAGAGTTGGAGAACATCACCAAAAACCAACTAGATGATTTCAATTACATTAAATTAAAAAGCTTTTATACAGATAAAACCACTGTAACCAAGATCAAAAGAAATATGGTAAATTTTTAGGGAAACAATCTTTACAACTAATGATTCTAACAAAGGACTCATTTCTAAAATATACAGAGAACTGATTCATATTGTTAAAACAAAAAGCCATTCCCCAATTGACAAATGGTCAAAGGATATGCAAAGGCAATTTACAGATGAGGAGATCAAAGCAATCCATAGCCATATGAAAACTGCTCTAAATCATTAATTATTAGAGAAATACAAATTAAAGCTCTGAGGTACCACTCTGAGGTACCTCTCAGACTAGCCAATATGACCAGAAAGGATAATGATCATTGTTGGAAGGGTTGTGGGAAATCTGGGACACTATTAAACTGTTGGTGGAGCTGTGAATTCATCCAACCTTTCTGGAGAGAAATTTGGAACTATGACCAAAGGGCAACAAAAATAAGCATACCCTTTGACCCAGCAATACCACTACTGCGTCTATACCCTGAAGAGATGATGAAAAAGGGTAAAACCATCACTTGTACAAAACTATTCATAGCAGCCCTGTTTGTGGTGGCAAAGAATTGGAAATCAAGTAAATGTCCTCCAATTCGAGAATAGCTTAGCAAACTATGGTGTATGTATATCATGGAACACTATTTTTCTATTAGAAACCAGGAGGGACGGGATTTCAGGGAAGCCTGGAGGGATTTGCATGAACTGATGCTGAGTTAGATGATCAGAACCAGAAAAACACTGTACACTGTAACAACAACATGGGGGTGATGTTCAACCTTGAAGGCCTTGCTCATTCTATCAGTACAACAATCAAGAACAATTTTGGGCTGCCTGCAAAGGAGGGTGCCATCTGTATCCAGATAAAGACCCATGGAATTTGAACCAAGGTCAAGGACTATTCCCTTTAATTTAGAAAAAAAAAAGATATCTTATTGTCTGATCTTGTTATCTCTTAAGACTTTTTGTCTCTTCCTTAAGGATATGATTTCCTCCTCTTATCACACTCAATTTAGATCAATCTACAACATGGAAACAAAGACTGACAGTTTGCTTTCTGCGGTAGGGGAGGGAAGTAAGATTTGGGGGGAAATTGTAAAACTCAAATAATATCTTTAATTAAAAAAAAGAGATCCAATGAAGGAGGCAAGATTGAGGTGATAAGACTGTCCAAGGTCTTCCCTTAAGATCCAACTTCATGGCCGATGCTGGTATGTTCTGGGAGGGCCATCTCACAGAAGACAGGAGCAGAGAAAAGGTATGGCCTGAGGAATCAGATCAGGTGGCAGTATAAGGTGGGCTAGCTGAAGAAATGGAAGGGAGGGGAAAGGGGAAGTCTGATACCTGGGATGGCCACCAGTTCAGCAGAGGCCTCCAGGCTTAGTGTTAAAGAGGCAGGTGGATAAGACAGAGCTGGTGAAAAGCATTGGGAAGAGGGTCCTGGGGTAAAGCCTCAGGTGGAAAGGTAATCTGGATCTGAGACAAGCATACAGTCATATATGTATATGTTGTTTCCCAAAAGAACAGATTCCTTGAGGGCAGAAACTTTTATTTTTATCTTTCTATCCCCAAACCCAGTTAAGTTTCTCATCAATAAATGCTTGATACCTGATTTACAGACTGGATCATCTTCAACTACTGGCTCCTTCCCCTCTATCTAAAAACACAATTGTGTCTTCTCATTTGGGAAAAAACCCAACAAAACTAAAACTCTTACTTGATCTTACTACCTCCTCAAGTTATCCTCCTTTATCATTGCTCCCATTTACAACCAGAATCCTAGGGGAAAAAACTATCCACACTTGTTGCTTCCCCTTTCATTCATTTTTTCAACTCCTTACAATCTGGCTTTTGTCTCACCATTCAACTAAAACTCTTTCCAAAGTTTTCTATGATCTCTTAATGGCCAAACCATTAGCTTTTTCTCAGGCCTCATTCTTGAATTCTCTGCAGTATCTGACAATATATCTACCACTTTCTTCTCCTGGATACCTTCTCTCGAGATTTCACAATACTGATTTTTTTCTTGGTACTGTCCTACTACAGTGTGACTGCTCCTTTTTAATATATTCAGTCCAATCATAATCCATGGTCTCCTACCCTAATTGTGGATATTCTTCAAGTCTCCATCCTGAGACCTTTTTGCTTCTACATTTTCTCTTTTTAAAGGTGACCTTGTCCATTCCCATGGTTTCAGTTATCACTTTATGTAGATGATGCCCAGATATTCCTTCTTTTTTCAGCTCCAGTACTGTATTACCAACTACCTGTTTGATATCTTGTCCTGGATGTCCCATGAGAATCTCAAACTCCCCAACTTTTACAAAACAAAATTATCTTTCCCCACAAATGTGCTCCTGTAAATAATTTTCCTATTCCATCCACCCAGGTTCTCAAACTCAGAGTCCATTTATATCCTTCATTCTCTTAATCCCTATATTTGAAGTCTCATTGCTTCTACCTCCATCACCTCTCTAGCATCTATCCCCTTCTGCCTTCATAATCTTTCACCTAGATTACTGTGAAAGCTTTCTAACTGATCTCCTTGTATCCAGTCTCTCCCCTCTATAATCCACCTTCAACACAGCTGCCAAAGTAGTATTGTTAAAGCCTAAGACTGACCTTTTAATAACCACCTACAGAATCCAACATAAAATCCTCTGTTGTGTCATTTAAAGACCTATACAATCTGCTTCAAGTTAACTTTGAAGTTTTATTATATATTATTTGTTTTCTTGAATTCTATGCCAAATTCTATGCCAATTCTATAAAGCCAAACTGGCTTTCTTGCTGCTCCTCAAACATGACACCCCAATTCTTCAATGGCATCATGCCTATGCTTGGGCTCTCTCCCAATCCTGCAATTTCCTACCTCCTCACTTCTTTTGGAATCCTGTCTCCTTCAAAGTTCAGCTCAAATTATCTCCTCCTCGAGCCTTTCTTAATACACCTCCACAGCTACTAGTGCCTCTTCCCATGTCACTCCCAAAAGTACCTTCTTAAGATTTTTGTATCTATTTAAATGTGTATGTGCTGTCTATCCTAAAATGACACATGCTTCTAGAGGTCATGGATTCCTTTACCTTCATCTTTGTGTACCTAGCATAGAGCTGGAATATAGTTAAGTGTTAAACAATGCTTGTTAATTTCTCCAACCATTAGAAATAACCTATATACTTTATAACTTTCATACATTTTACTTCCCCTAACAGAATGGAAGCTCTTTGAGAGGCTATATTCCATATTTATCCTTGTTTGGTGTCTAGAACAATGCTTATCATTTAGTACACATTTAATCAATTGTTTTTTGCTTGACTGATTCATCCTTATTTAACATGGTGCTTCAACAGCACATGGTTTAAGATGCAATATGTCAGAAAGACTCAAGAGATTTGGCTCAATTTCCCCTCTATCCACTACTCCCTTTTGGTTTACTATAATAAATCTCTTGATGGTTTGTGAAGAAATTCAAAAGCAATTGGTAAGAATAACATTAAATTCTTTTGCCCTAAGATGTGAGAAGACATTTCCTGCATCTGCAGTGCACAGATGGAAGACTGGGATTGTGGAACACTGCACATATTCAGACCTCTTCCAATATGTTGTTTATTTTGCTTAACAGTTTTCTCCTCTCTTTTTAACTCACGGTTAAAAGGGATGATTCAGAAAGGGATGCACTGGAAAATATGATATAAAAATAAAATATATCAAGAACACTTATTTAAAAATAAAAAAGAGACACTCTTTACTTTGACCCCACCCACTTTCCTTATTTTGAAGACAAGTTATAGGTTTCTGTATATAGTAGGTCTAAAAAAAATGAGTCAAAACTTTTAAAATAATTGGTACAAAAGTTCCATCTACTAATCGTACAAAGCACACACTACCTATTCAAGTTTTTACTGCTGACTGTTGACTCTGTCATTTTAAAAGGAAAATTTCCAGTTCCTGACAATCTCACCCACTGAGTTAATTTAGAGATCAAATTACTTTAAAATAATTTTTATTTAAAAGTATAACTATTGGAAAGGAAAATAAGCACAGTTCCTTTCAGTTACTTCTATAAACGAATATTTTTGGTAAAATGTAGCATAGTCTTCAATTTAAAATTGCAACAGTATTGTAATCATTTAAAATAATAAAAAGATGGGGTGGCTAGGTGGCACAGTGAATAGAGCACCAGCCTTGGAGTCAGGAGTACCTGGGTTCAAACCCGACCTCAGACACTTAATAATTACCTAGCCATGTGGCCTTGGGCAAGCCACTTAACCCCACTGCCTTGAAAAATCTAAAAAATAATAATAATAAAAAGAAAAAAACTTATTGGACCTAGGATAGTATAACTGAAAAATTATATTAGTAAATATATCCAACTAACCTTTAAAGTGACAAACCATAGAATCAAAGTAAACTTATTTCCTTTAAACATTTTTGCTTTTATGCAGACACAATCTTTTATTCCCATTCATCTGGCTGCTAAATACCGAAAAGCACAAAGTTTGCTCTGTTTGCTGGAACATGGTGCTGATCCAGAAATAAGGTGAGTTTTCTATAAGGTAATCAAATTACTCATTAGAATACCTTTTAAGGAAGCTGATAGGCTAGAATGTGACTTTTCTTTAGATATGTCTTGACACATTCTTTATATACAGATGTAAGACTAATAAGGGTCATACTTTAATGATTTAATTACTTCATTAACCTAATGATCAAAAGAATCTGGGTGCCTACAAACAAAAATTCAGTGCACTATAGCAATAAAAGCACAAGTCAGACAAAAATAAGATATCTTTTGACTGCCTAAAGTGTATTCAACAGTAAAATCATGGTTCCTGCCCTCAAGAAGCTTACATTCTAGTTGTATATGCTAAATGAACACATGAATAAAAGTAAATATTAAAAAACAAAATTACATGCTACTAAATGCAAGTGGGGTTCTTTTTTATTCTGAAAGATTTAACCAAATTAATGAACCAAAAGGCATTTTTCAAATATGGTAGAAAAAGTTGGTTTTAGAAGATAAAACATTTTTGCATTTCTTCTCCAAAATAAGAAATGTGGAAGATCATCTTAGTTATAACTTCGGTAACAGAGTTAGATGTGCAATTTATGTTACCTTCCATCTCAGTCAGCAGGGTGGGACGAGATTAAGAAGAGACAGCCTCAGTAATTCTATGGGTCTAAAGTTCTACCATTCTTGGTACCAGCTTCACTTAAAACAATTCTAACTGCCAGTCCTTAATGCTTGTCCAAATGCCCTATTCACTCAATTCACATTTTAAAGCTAACTTATGATCAATACATATTACAGGGACACCAGAGGTCACACCACACTTCATCTCATGCTCCTACATTGGCCAATTACCCCTGCCACTTGGACAGAACCAGTAAATCGTATTCAAAGAATCCTGACAGATATACAGAATCATGCTGTAATGTGTCTTCATATCTTATGTGAGCATGGAGCTCTGGTTAACGCTCGAGTAGACAATGACTACAAATATTCACCACTTCACCTGGCCATACGCTATGGTACCTATCCAGTTCTCTCCATTCTAGTCCAGAATGGTGCTCATGTCAATGCCATTGATGAATCATGCATGACACCCCTTCACATGGCGGCTGGTATACTGAATAAAGAGATGACTGAAACTCTAATTGCTTGTGGAGCAAATGTAAATTATACTGTCTCTGCCACTGGGAATACCGCCCTTAAACTGGCAGTATGTGCTGCATCAACTAAAGCAGGCAGGTTATTGGCAGCAGATATAAGCTGTATTCGTTTACTCTTAACTAACGGAGCAAAAGTAAATACCCAGGATCATGAAGGACAAACTGCTATTCATGAAGCATGTTTTGGAGGCAGAGAAGTAATAATTAATCTACTACTTGAATATGAGGCAGATGTTAATATCTTAACAAGAAATGGGGAAGCTCCAATTTTTATGTTTCTTCAGCGTAGATCCAATATAAGAGATTCAACACTGCTTGACAAACTCCTTTATCTCTCTTATCCTTTGAAACTGACCGACAAGCAAGGAATTCTACCTACTGGACTTCTACTACCAGAATTTCATCTATTAAAAGAAACCCTAATAAAGTTATCACAAAAACCTTTATCCCTACAGGTGATCTGTAAAAATAACATCAGAAAAATTTATGGAGAAAAATATAAACAATACTTAAAACAACTTCTCCCACTGAAGATATGGGATTCTATATATAACTACTGTGACTTATCCCAACTCCTGAAATAAAACCTCATTATTTCATAGTTCCATAGCATTTCAGCAACTCAAATAGCATCTTCTAATTAGAGAAGACTATTTGCAGCATTTTGTACATCTTGGATATACTAAGCATTGATTCTTAAACCTTTTTTCAATAAATAAAAAAATGACAATATTAATTTAATTTTGTATTTAAAGGTGTTTTTCTTTTGAAAATAAGTTTTTCATGATTTAATCTTTTTATAAAAAGAAGAGCTTTAAAGCTTTTGTCAGAAAAGTTCCAAATTCTCTATGATCATAGAGAGCTCAAGATTTTCTATGTCTACTGGAAATACAAATGTATATCATTCTGGGTAATCAAAATGTAAAGAACAAAAGAAAAGTGCAATGACTTTAAAAAATTTCCTTTTGGGGGGCAGCTAGGTGGCGCAGTGGATAGAGCACTGGCCCTGGAGTCAGGAGTGCCTGAGTTCAAATCTGGCCTCAGACACTTAATAATTCCCTAGCTGTGTGGCCTTGGGAAGCCACTTAGCCCCATGGCCTTGCCAAAAATAAAAAAAAAAAAAACTAAAAAAAATTTCCTTTTTAATTTAGCTCTCAATTACCTAAGTGAAATGCTTTGAGTTAGATAAATGCAACATCCAATTCTACCTATAAAGCATTTTAACTAGTTATAACCACATTTGCAAAGATCATTTATAGTAATGTCATAGGATAATTGATCTAGAAGTGGAAAAGGCAATAAAAGTCATTTAAATCAACTTTTCCATTTTGCAGATGATGAAATTGTGAAGTCCCAAAAAGTTCATTGATTTGCACAAGGTCACACAGGGGCAGAGTTGAGATTTTAAATCAGATCCGTTGATGCCCAACCACAGTGCACTTTGATTCTTTAATATAAGAATAATATGAGATGAAGTGTTTTTATTTCTTGTTGCCCGATTTTTTTTAACCCAATTTAATCATTTTCAGGTTCTGGGTTTCTGATATTTTGGAATAAAGGAAAGACAATTGAAATTAAATGTCCAGAGATGAAACAATTTTCTAAAGTTTCATTTACTTCAATGAAATCCTATTGTTGTAAACTCCAAAAGAAGTTATTTCTTTAAATCCTTTAGTTTCTCCAACTTACCTTGAGATCCCTGTGTACCACTCCCATGTTATGTATATAATATACACCTTCCAATAGCTCTTGAAAAATTTTTGTTGCAACACTGCCCATAACATAAGGACCTTGAAGAGGAAAGGAATGAATTATGTTTTATTTATTTAGTTTTATTATTATTCAAATAAACACATTCTAGATACAAAATATTAACATATAGCTTTATGTTTTCTACATACAAAGTGTGTAATATACACCTTTATGTAACATAGAGTAACACTCTAGTACCTTTAGTTCACTTAAAAAGAGTCACAAACATAAAGTGAAAGAGAATTCTGAGTCACCAAATGTCAAAATGCCAATGCACCAAAGCCAGTGAGTTTTAATTAACTAAAATATTTCACAGGAGAAATTCTTAGATTGTAACTCAGAGATTATTTACTCTTATTTAATACATGTGGTAACATGCTTGGTTATATCATTTCCCAGGTCACAGACTGGAAGCAGCAAACTTCTCTAGGGAAAGATAACGTTAGCTGTCATTTTTGAAAGCCTGTGAGGAGGGTGAAAATATATAAAAAACAAAGCCACTTGAACCTGTTTCTATCTCAGCTACTCCTGCAGCCCTGGCTCCAATCTCATTTTCTAGTTTTATTAGATCTTACTATTCTTCATGCATTCCAAGGTTCGGCCAAACTAATTTTCTTGCAGTTCCTCAAACACAACACATCATCTCCCAACTCCATGCCTTTGCACTGGCTGAGTCTCAGTCTGGAATGCTCTGCTTCTTCATCTCTGTTTCTTAGAATCTTGTTTCCTTTAAAGTTCAGTTTCAAATACTAAATCCTATATTTGGTCTTTCCTGATGCTTGAAGAATAACTGATAGCTATTATGACCTTGAGCCACCAAATAAAGGTTAAATAAACATTCTCTTTTACTTGTGACTTTTTTTTGGGGGGGGGGGTTAACATTCTCTTTTAAAGAAGTCAGGGAAATAGATAAGGTAATTTATTACTACAATTATTAGTAAGGTTATGTTAACTATCATGCTAATCACAATAAACCAAGTTATATACTTATGTATTATCTTTTTCACAATTACTATTTAATAGCATGACAACAATAACGTTTTTCTAGCACTTTCCTATCAATAATATTACAAGGAGAAATTGACCATGTTTTCATCCAAAGATGAATCAGAGAAAGCAGAATCAGTATTTAAGTAAAGGAAAAGGACATAAGAGGTGACTGAATCTAAGCCCTTTATTTTACATAGAAGGAAGCTTAAGTAATTTGCTCAGGGCCACATAGCAAAAACAAATGAATTTATTAAAATAATGAAATTCTCAGTGGATTTTTAGACAAATAATTTTCTTTGAAATAAATTTTAAAAGTATCAGTGAGTCTTAAAATCTCTAGAACTTTAACAAATTATTCTACTACCCCTGTTAAATCCATTATTTAGTCACTTTCACACACCACATCAGCCCAGAGTTTTATATCACTCCTAACAATCCAGGGGTTTTTAACTTATATTCTGGTGAAAACCATAGATGGATTTCTTCTGAAAATAATGTTTTATAGATGCATAAAATAAAGTACAAAAATTTCACAGAAACACAATAATGTTCCAATTTTACAGATTTCTTGAAATTTACTCATGGACTCCAGTATAAGAATCTCTGCTTTCAACTATAAGCTATTCTATGTAGAGGATACTTCCCTAAAAATATTTTAAGCTGATGTTATCACTCATAGAACTCTTTGTCTCACCCAAAAAATTTTTGCAAGTGCTTGAGAAGAATCAGACCTTTATGAAAGAAAATATTAACTTGCCCATATTGCCACATCATGCTATGGTAAAATGGGTGAGTCCCATATAGAAAATACAAACAAAATGCCAAGGAAAAATAACTTGGGCTAAACTAATGTGGCAAAACTATTTTTCTAATTATTTAATAGTACCCAACCGCTGCTAAGAACTTGTGGGATAGGAACACAAGTCATACTTTTAAACATTCATGACAATGACAATTGCATTCTCACAACTAATATCTAAAGAATACAGCTGTCAATGTTACCCTTAAGATGCACTACTTGCATTGCAGATGATTGTTAAGAGACTAAAAATCATGAACTGACAACAATCTAGTACTTGGCAATACCTCTTCTGAATCTGATATACAGGTATTTTTGCTTGATTAATTTTCTTTTGTTACCAGGGAGGTTTCCATTTGGAAAGGGGAAAATTTTCCATAAAGTACTATGAAAAGTATTAGTAAAATTTATTTTATTTAATCTAAGATTATAGAAAATATGATCATTGTTAATTATTCAGCTTTACAGAGACAATATATTAAGGAAGATAATCAGAAAGGAGAGTAGCTTTTTTTTTTTTTTTTTGGTTTTTGCAGGGCAATGGAGTTACTTGCCCAAGGTCATACAGCTAAGTAATTATTAAGTGTCTGAGGCTAGATTTGAACTCAGGTCCTCCTGACTTCAGGGCAAGTGCTCCATCCACTGCACCACCTAGCTGCCCCAGGAGAGTAGCTTTGACAAGTTAGCTCAAACCTTCCTTCCTTGAGATATGATTTAACATTATGCTCTCAAATTATATATGAAGTGACATCAAATAAAATATTCATTTGAACATGATGTGTCTTTTGCCAGACTATAATAAAAAAAATCTAGTGTTAAACAGTATTCAATTCATATGATAAAGTCTTTGAATACAATTCTAGGAAAAAGTTTACTCTGCAGACAAATTTGTCTGGGTTATTTTGATCTGGCATCAGAAATCAGAAACCTACTAGGGAACTCAGAGACAAGTTTAGAGTTCAACTACAACAATTAGTTTACCTCAGGCATTTGGTAACAAAAACTTCAATCTTTTAGCTAGCTTCTCTTCTATTTTGTCCTTAGTTATCTCATATTATGTTTAAGATTGTGAGTTGCCTCAAATGCTTTTGAAAATAGCTGACCATAAATTCCTATAAAATAAGTCTATATAGAAATAACCTAAAGTACTTGAAAATTTACATTTTTAAAAGAAAAATAGGAATTTCTTCCAAAATTTAGTCTTTAAACAGCACAATATATATTCCTATTTCTAATATTTGAAATTTTAATAGAATGTAATATATATCAACTTGAAAAATGAAAGTAAAACAAAATAATTTACTGATTTTATCAGTTTTTCAACACAGATACTAAAACATAAAACTTACAGGAAGGTTCATCTACAGATGATCCCTTATTTTTATTTCGATCAGAAATCCAATCCCAAAGAGAGATTTCACATAGCTGCATCTGAATATGGAGCATGAGATGGTATCTCACCTAAAGAATCAAAAAAAAATGTTTCATGATTTATGAGGAATTACTATTCAGATAGTTTTAGATCTGCTGAGTAATCAAAGTTGAGATTTTAGAACTAAAAATCAGAAATATTCAAGAAAACTGAATAAGAGTCACTTCAAACAAGATCTGCTTTTCATCATTATTTTTTTTTTTAATTTTTGCAAGGCAAATGGGGTTAAGTGGCTTGCCCAAGACCACACAGCTAGGTAATTATTAAGTGTCTGAGGCCAGAATTGAACTCAGGTACTCCTGACTCTAGGGCTGGTGCTCTATCCACTGCGCCACCTAGCCGCCCCAAGATCTGCTTTTCTATGTTATGTTTTCACTGGTTCCACTCAGTCTACAATCACTTGGATTTTTCACAGTGTACATAATTAATTTTTTTTAATAATCACAAACTAAGTTCAAAATCTTTTTAACAGCCAAGCTCCTGGGGTGAATTTGGGTGGTACAGTGGATAAAGCACTGGTCCTGGAATTAGGAGAACCAAATCAGACTGCAGATACTTAATACTTACTAGCAGTGTGACCTTGGGCAAGTCACTTAACCCTATTGCCCACAAAAAACAAAACAGCACACCAAGCTTCTGTTCCAAAACTGTAAATTATTTACTCAAAACTAATTTTTGTAGCAAAGTTAACATTAACAATTCCTGTAAATAGGGGCAGCCTACTTACCTCAGTCTGCCCAAGCAAAGCTAAATTTTCTTCAGAAGATTCTTCAGTGGATGTAAAATTCTCTTCTAGGTATGTATTATTTTCCTGCAGCATATGCTGTTTAACAAGTGATCTAGCAGATGTATTAGCTAAGGAATTTTCTTGAGATTCATATTCATTGGCATCTTTTGTGTTCAAGTCAGTATAATTTACTAGCTTGTTGTTATGATTGTCAATCCAAGTTTCTGCAAAGGATTTTTCATTTTCTGAGTCTAAGTCAGCAAAAATAATGGATGAGCTACTACTTTCATCACTTTGAACAAGACACTGATCACTAAAGTAAAAGAAAGACAACACAGAATCAATGGGCAGAAAAGATAGTTTCTAACAAATAGTACCCCAAATCAAACACCTCTAATCACAACATCAATTTAAATACTGATAGGAAATAATCTGAGAGGGAGAATACAATTTGTCTTAGAATGAAATTTTTAAAAAGGAAGGAAAGGCTTCATTAAGGTACTATTACTTGGTTCCTAATAGCAAAAAAGTAATTTTAACAACGGAAGAGTCACTAAGCAATACTTGACATATTTGTAAATTTTTGGAAGAATCATACCCACTTAAAATTCAAATATTTAACCCTTTTCATACCTGTCCTCTATCCTTTCAGATACTAACTGGAGTGATGGTAACGGGACAACAGAAAGTGTCTTATCTGTTAAGTAAAAAAAAAAAAAAAAAAAAAAAAACACACAGAAAAATGTAAGGTCTTCAAAAGTATGATATTAAAGAAGAAAGATACAGGACCATAGATTTAAAGCTGGAAGGGATTGTAGAAGCCACTCAATCTAACTTCCTCATTTTACAAATGAAAAACTTGAGACCCAGAGGGATTAAATGGGCTTCCCCAACTTCATAAAGGCAAAACAAAATTAGAAGTCAGGATTCAAATTCAGGCCCATCTTACAACAAATCCACTGTCTCACCAAATCTCTGTATCACATAATTTGTTCAAACTTGAAGTGAAAAAAATTAATATTCACAAAACTCAATTTATCAAAGTACCACTAAAAATTCAGGCAAAAATTTTAATTTACCTTTGTGAAAATCAGCATGTCACTTTGGGTAAGGTACAAAAGAACCAGGCAATTGAAAATGACTGCATAAGATTTTAGGAAGCATTCCAAAACAGAAATGTTTAACTGTGAGATCAAATAAATTCTCACCTTGTGGTTGAGCTGAATGAACATGTTCTATCCAAGCTGTGTGATAGCCTACGATATTAGGATGTTGTAGACCTGCCAACACCTTAACCTCCCGAAGTACCTAGAAAAGAAAGCTGATTAGATTGTGCTTTAGACAGTTTCTTAAAAGTTCAAAATATCAACTACTACTTATTCTAGAACAAAATATATGTAACTTCCAGAGGGTTTGGAATCCTGACATTTGCAGTCACTGGAAAATTTTTCTGTACCCTATATATTATGAAAATGAAATAAATACCAATTATTAATGAACATAATAGAAATATCTCAAATTATACATGTTTCAAAGCACTTTCATACAGTACTTCCTAGAATCCTTTAGGATAAGATAGGAGAGAGACAGGTATTATTTATCCCCATCTTACATATAGGCAAACCAAAACGGGGGGGGGGGGGGGGTATGTTTAACAGCAAGTTCAAGGGAGGGACTTCTGAAGCTGAACTCCAAGACTTGAAACATCTACCACTAAGCTCTTTATATAACATCCTGCATCTCTTATTAGTAAGTAGTAGTAGCTCCAAAAAGTAAACAAGCTGATATTAGACATTTATTTTTCATTTTCTGAAACATGATACTTTAGCACTACTAGATTATGAAATGCCTCCTAAATCATCAAATTTAAAATTACAGTTAAATATATTTTATCAAAATATTTGAAAGCATAATTATGTACATTTTTGTCTATTTGCATATATACAATTCAATTAAAATATTAGATTTAAAAATAGTCTTTTTCAAAAGACTTAAAAATTCTTACCTTCATACAATCCTCTTTAGTGGCTTTCTTGATTAGAATTTTTTTAATTGCATAAAATTGCCTATCTAATTTGTTCTTGACCTGAAATTTTCAGAAAATAATTATCATATGTCAATGATACAAATACATTTATAAATTTCAGAGAATCTAAACTTATTAAGTAGTTTTTTTAGTATGTTTTTAGGTCTATGTTCTAGCAGAAGTATGAAAATACAAAACTGGAGTGGTACATTTAATGGAATCCAATAATTTTCATGAATCCATTCAATTCAACAGGAATTTATTTGAAGAGCTGATCAACTGATTAATCAGGGAGGGTCTGGGGTGGGGAGGGAAAAATCAAGACATATCTTACATGGAAGGAATGGTACTAGAATCAGGCCTGAGAATGAATGGAGATTCATTCCCAAGAGCTTGAAGCTTAAGAGCAGAGGACTTGAGAAATTCTTTATAAGGAACCTTGAAATTCCATCTAGTCCAACCTCTGCATTTGACAGTGAGGCTCCAAAAGGGTTGCAATGACACATGCCCAAGGATATAGACAAATGACAGACAGGCCTGAAGCTCCCATCTTTAGACTTCAAAATCAGAGCTCTTTCAACCACACCAATCTGCTTCTACTTCCAAATTTAAAGAAGGGTTGCAAATGCAATCTCAGGAAAAGATAGTCTAAGCCCCAAACAGTATAGTACAGTGGTGTCAAATGCAAATAGAAATAAAATCCTGTGGTCTGCATATTAATATAGAAAATCACAAATTAATATCATCCATGCTATATTATATTTTTATTAAACAATTCAAATTTCATTTTAATCTAGTAAATAAATATTGTAGTTATATGTGGAGATGTAAGTTTGACACCTCTGGGACAAAGGATTAATAAAACAAACTCCTCACTGAAATGACAAAATCTGAGGACCCTACTTGAATCAATGAACCTGGACAAAAGAACCTCAATTCTAATTATATAATTATATACAAAAATTTAATTTGCCTGTAAATATATTAGGTATCTTAATAATGTTATAAATCAAATTATTTTTTTAAGCTTCAATTAGACTATATACTTTTGTTAAAGATCATGAAAACTGAGTCTAAAAATATAATCACCTTGTATACTTTCCCATACCCGCCCTTTCCAAGGACAGCAATTTCCTCAAACTCATTTAGATAACGAGAAGTTTGTGCTTCAAAAACCACCTCTTTTGCTCTAAAAGTTAAAACAAAACAAAACAAATAATTTGGGACATCTTAAAGTACTGTTTAAATTAAAATGATAGCAAAACATGACTAATTTGGAGTCTACTTCAGATTTGCATCCAGTGACAATTTTGACAGAGGCTAAGTTGAGTTTCTATTTCTACTGTCTATAAAAAGAAGTTATCTGCTAAGCAAATAAATGGTGTAAATGGTACAGGAAAATACTTTCAGAACCTTCAAATGTCTTAGAAAAGTTAGTTTTGCATGTGAATATGTGTGTTTGTGTATGGGTAGGTATGTTTACACAAATACAAATATATGTACATAGGTATATCTAAATAATAACTCTTCTCTCTAAAACAGGTCCTTTAAGGACTTCTACTGAGCCATGGTTATCCAATGAAAATTTCTATGTGTTCTTAAAAGTAACTAAAGCAAGTGACCTTTATAATTTAGCCCTTTTTACAGTTTCAGTTAGCTCAAATTCAACAGTGCTTCCTTAAGGGAACTGGATATTTAAAATGCCAGTATTCTGTACAATATCATAGCAGTGAACATGGGGGTCAAAAGAATGACTTTCTTCCTCCTCAACTAGATCAGCATGAAAGGAATCAGCTAGTGGTAAAGTTTAATTGCCATCAACATTGTATGAAAAATTTGGGGCCTTTGGATAAAATGTTTACTACTTCTAATGATCAAAAAAACACAAGAAAATACCTGACTCTATGGACACGAGGGTATTCTTCATGCTGAGCCTAAAAAAAAAAAAGCAATTTTAAAATTATAGAGAATGATCTTAGCTTTTCTTTAAATAAAGAAAAACAAAACAATACAGCAACTAATAATTTGAAGTACATTAACTACTTGGGGGAAAAATCCAACATGTTTTCAATTTGCTTTTTAATGACAGTAATAGATTTCATTAAAAGCAGTTTCCTTCTACAAAATTAAGTTATTAAATAAGAGGGGAAATTTTTTGTTTTCATAGAATGAGTTTTACATGGAGATTTCAAGATGTCTTGAATTCAAATATATACTTTAATAATAAAAAGAGAATTAAAAGTACAAAAATTACCTCAAGAACTTTCTGCTTAGCTATTCTCATTAATTCAGTAATAGCTTTGTTGTGATGCAACCTCAAAGAACTAAATTCTTCACTGCAGGCGAAGGAAGACAACAACCCCATTTTGGTAAAAGTTTGACAAAGTACTACAAAAAGAATACAGGAAAAATAATTAATAGGAAGTTTGACACAAATGACTCAAAGAGGGGGGAGGTAAGGGAGGGTGGGGGAAAAATTGTAAAATTCAAAACCTTACAAAAAATGATAGGTAGATACTACTATTGTATATAATTGGAAAAAAAAACAAATGGCACAAAGAAACAAGGCCATACTTTTAAACTACTACTATATCACCTATCTGAAAAGGTAGAAAGCACTTTCCAAACTATATAATGTGAATTATTACTTTTTAATAATAGGTAAAATTCAGATAAATATTTATACTGAGAATAGATATATAGACATATAAAACATACATGCACACATAGAAACACATATATGCATATATACATATACATTTTTCTAACAGCCAGAAGTAGTGTCCTTTAGAAGAACAATTAACACATTAATTTGGTTTTATAAAATAAAGAATATAAAATTCAAACAAATTTAAATAAAATTAAACACACATGGATTTTAAAATACATTATCATTCACTGATAGACACTATTGACTATGATGAAAGTGAATAAACTTAGTTCAAACAAATAATTAGAACCAGTGAGAAGCACTGAGAAGTACTAATTGTTCTTTTCTATTACAGAAAGTCTTTAGCCAAAATGATATAAAATTTTTCAGTGCTGAAAGTGGAAGGTGGAGATTAACTAGGAGATTGACAAGGTATTAAATATGCATAAATTTTGAAAATGACAAGTTTCTAAAAGGTCAACTTGGTTTTCGGCATAAATAGTATATTTGGACTTTTGTGTTTGATGCTATTTTTACATTCTGTAAAGAAGTCCTTATCAACATTCTTCCTCGTCTTGGGATACAATGAATTTTACCAAAAAATCTCCACTCAGAACAGAACTTCTCAGGTACTTTGGGAACTAAAAAATGCTCCCTTTGTACAATTCACCTTCCCTGTCTCAATCTGTTAATATTTGCCACACAATAACCAAAACATTTTCCTTATATAAAAAAATAAATTAAAAAATAAGTATTAGAGTATTCCTTCTCTTTACACTGTAGAAAAGTTTCTTTAAAACAGGATTCTCTTTGCAACTGCAAAAACAATGTATCAGAAACCATGACTTTTCTGGTAGTTCATCATCCTGTCTTTGACCATACCACTGAAACTGAATCTTAACTAGGAGATTGACAATCTAATTCCCTCATCTCACCTGTGCTCTATAATTTCTACAAATGAAGTAACTATAGATTTACTAGAAACAAATTGTTTAGTTGATTTTAACCTACTCTTCAAGTATATTTTCAAGTACTCAGTATCCAGATTTTTAAAAATATATGCCCATTTTGTTAATCCACAAAAGACATCCTAGCCATGTATAAATTAATATTATAAACACAAATGAAAGATTTCTCAATATTTGGCAATAATATAAGATTTTGTGCAAGATTTTAAGTATAATTCATTATGTAAAAAAAAGCATGCTAGGTCTTCACAATTACATATATTAAATAGTTGAAAAAAATGGACTTAGAGACTGAGTTCAATTATATATTTCTTTCATAGATATTCATTTCACACCAAATTTTCTAGAATACTATCTACTTATCAAAACTTCAACATAAACACAATAATTTTACAAACTGTCATAAATGAGTTTGGTTTATTCTTACTAACATTTGAACACTTGTCTTGAACGTTGGGGGTCTGGTTCATGAACATGGCTCAAGTGCTCCAACAAAGAAACAAGCAATAGTTGGTTTGCAACTGCAGAGGGAAATGTTGAATGTGGTAGAGGTCCTTTCACAGCCTGGAGTTCTGCAGGAACATCAGATTCTAGAAGTAAAATTAAAAAAGGGTATCTATTTTAAATGAATTGCAAACATTTCCTATGTTGATAATAATACAAGTGAGTAAATAATAACTCAGACATTATTAAATACTTGTCTGGAGACAAAAGTAAAAAAAAATTAAGAGTAGAAAGAAGTTGAATAAAGAAAAATCCCCAAGGCAAAAAGCTTCATCTAAAAAGGAGGTCAGACCCTGCAAAGAGGTAGGAGGGCATGTAAGGAAGTGAGAGTCAGAATGGAGAATAACATAAACAGAAACAAGAGGGCAGCAACAATTAAGTGGGGAGATGGTAAGCAGATTTGCTTAAATACAATGATAATTCCACGTTGAAAACTTTGGAAACTCATAGGACAGTGTTAATGATGATTGTAACACAGAAAAACTAGGAATTAATGAGTAGTAAAGGAAAAATGAGTTCCAATTTCAACAAATAGGCTATCAGTGAGACAATCAAGTGAAAATATTCTGGAGTTCAGAGGCAAAATAAGAAAGAACCCCAGGTACAACAGGTATAAAGAGTGGAGATTTTGACATTTAAATAAATTTAATTAAATGGTTAGTTGAAACCACAAAGTGACAGCTTTAAATGACTAAGAGTATTTTTTTTTATTTTAGAAACTTTTTTTTACTTATTTTGAGTTTTACAATTTTCTCCCCAATCTTGCTTCCCTCCCCCCAGCCCCCACAGAAGGCAGTTTGTTAGTCTTTACATCATTCCCATAGTATGCACTGATCTAATTTGAATGTGATGGGAGAGAAATCATATTCCTTAAGGAAGAAACATATGGTATGAGATATAGCAGAATTACATAATAAGGCAACATTTTTTTTTAAATTAAAGGTAATAGTCTTTGGTCTTTGTTCAAACTCTACAATTATTTCTCAGGATACAGAGGGCATTCTCCATCACAGATATCCCAAAATTGTGCCTGTTGGTATGAGCAAGTCCATTAGGGTTGATCATCATTCCCATGGTGCTGTTAGGGTGTACAATGTTCTTCTGCTCATCTTGATCAGCATCAGTTCATGAAAATCCTTCCAGGCTTTCCTGAATTCCCATCCCTCCTGGGTTCTAATAGAACAATAGTGTTCCATCACATACATATACCAGTTTGTTAAGCCATTCCCCAATTGATGGACATTCCCTCAGTTTCCATTTCTTTGCCACCACAAACAGAGCTGCTATGAACATTTTTGTACAAGTAATGTTTTTACCTTTTTC
This sequence comes from Macrotis lagotis, assembly GCF_037893015.1. Lineage (NCBI taxonomy): Eukaryota > Metazoa > Chordata > Mammalia > Peramelemorphia > Peramelidae > Macrotis > Macrotis lagotis. Next base: position 126,323,220 of record NC_133666.1, on the reverse strand, counting down.
ATAATCTCTTCAGGGTATAGACCCAGGAGTGGTATTGCTGGATCAAAGGGTATGCTGTAAATACATTTTTGTTGCCTTTTGGGCATAATTCCAAATTGCTCTCCAGAAAGGCTGAGCTTCACCAACAAAGTATTAGTGTCCCAGATTTCCCACATCCCTTCCAACATTGATCATTGTCCTTTCTGGTCAAATTGGCCAGCCTGAGAGGTATGAGGTGGTACCTCAGAGATGTTTTAATTTGCATTTCTCTAATAATTAATGATTTAGAGCAATTTTTCATATGACTATGGATTGCTTTGATTTCCTTATTTGTAAATTGCCTTTGCATATCCTTTGACCATTTGTCAATTGGGGAATGGCTTATCTTTTTTAAAAAAATTTGACTCAGTTCTCTCTACATTTTAGAAATGAGTCCTTTGTCAGAAACACTTGACTAAGTGTATTAAGTGAAAAGAAGGTATAAGAGGAATAGTTAATGGATAAAAATTAGAAAAATGAGAAAAGCAAACAGTGGTAGAAGGAAAAGGAGGACAAATGTTAAAAAAAAAAGTAGGAAACAGTTTGTTGTGAAAACCAAATGAGTTCATGAAAAAGCACTCAATTTATTCAAGGTCTTATTATGAAGTATTACAGTATAGTGAAAGGAACACTACATTTTAAATCTTAAGGACCTGAGTTCAGGACCCAGGAAGTCTGCGACTTAACTACTGGAGTGACAATGCATAAGTCACTTAACCTCTATGAATCTCTAAGTTTCCTTAGCTGAAATTTAAATATGCCCATCACACACAAAATGTGAAAAATGATGAGAAAAATGCTCTGAAGGTCTTAAAATGCTATATAAAATTGATTTATTACAGTAAGATGATATTTTTAAGAGTCAGAAGTCTCAGAAGTAAAATCACAGCATCTATTTTGAAATGTTCTGGGCAAACTTCTAAGTTAGGCCAGAAAGATGCTGCAAATGAGGGAGGTGAATTAGATGACCTTTAAGGTCTCCTATAGAGCTAAATCTTTGAGCTCCAACACAAATACAGGAAATGAAAAGTTTATCATTACTCTTATGAATATTATATAGTTCTTAAGTATATCAGTAGATTTAAAGGTTGAGAGTTTAGCAGTCAAGAAAAATAGAAAAAGATAATATTGTGCATTATGCTCTTATTTAGTAACATTTAACTTCCATGCATCAGTTTCTTCAAACACTTCTTGCCTTGTCTTTAACAAGAGTATAAGTTTTTAAAAGGATGTTTTTCAAAAGAAACAAGTTCCATGTAAACTAAACAGTATTGTTAACTAGTCTCCCAAGAAATGTTTTTTACAAGATTATCATGCTTTACTCCCTTTTAGGAGTAATCTTGAGTTCACAGAAAACCTTATCACAAGACTACAGACAAGGTATACATCTATGTTCACAGATTAACTTCTTTCTTGGATTATCTATGACTTTACAATTTTGCAAATTCATTTAAATTTGTCATCTTACTTATCCATTAAAAATGAAGATTAAATTTTGCCATTTTCCCTCTTACAAATATGAACAAATGAGTTATAGATTTTGAACATTAAATATCCTTAGAGGTGATTTAGTCAGACTCCTTTACCCAAAGTAAGGTAAAACAGGTAATAAATTTAGGAGCCACAATCAAAATCCAAGTCCTTTGACTCCATAACATTATTCTTTCCACTATACTATTCAGACCTCCACTTAAAAAAATCAAGTATAATGTACATATTATTTTTGTTTCCTTTTATGGGTGAAGAAATTATATAGTTATGTACTAGCCAATATTATTATAGGATATCCTACTCCTATTAACTTGGGGTAAGTCATTTATTATGTCCCCTACATTTACTGCTATAAAAGGATTTTAAAATAATATATTTTTTTATTATCACATTTGTGCATGATGAAGTTTACTATATGTCTTTTTAAAAAATTGACACTCTATATAGGCATTTTATTCAAATTCAAATGCCACCAAAAACATAAGAACTGACAACTGTTACTTATATGACATAGCAATCAATAAAAATATTAGATAATTTGAATCAATTTTCAATTGAATTCTCCAATCCCCTTCATATTCTCTATTGAACAGATATGCCATCTCAATGATGTCATATCTCAAAAGGTTTGTTGCCATTCTCTGTATTTTTTTTTAAGTTTTTGCAAGGCAATGGGGTTAAGTGGCTTGCCCCAAGGCCACACAGCTAGGTAATTATTAAGTGTCTGTGACCGGATTTGAACTCAGGTACTCCTGACTCCAGGGCTGGTGCTCTATCCTAGCCACCCCACCTTTCTCCTCTGGATTAAAAATTTCATGAGACAACGATGTGTTTAAAATTATGAAAAACCCATAGCTCCTAGCATAGAACCCTTTATTCATTCCTTTTGGTACTTTACAAGCGATAAAAAAAAAAAACCTGTTATGTTTTAAATCCCTCTAAAGCGACCTCTAGCTACATCACTGTCAAGAAAGCATATAAACATGAACCGAATAGTAAAGCTTAAGAGCTGCTAAGGCCGTCCAATATGCCAGGGACTCAGGGACAACCAAAACAATCCTTTACTGATCTTTTACCACAGCAGTAATAAATGCAGATTCATTCATTCATTCAAGGTGAAAGCATTTCAAATTTTTGGTCTCTACGGGAGATGAGTTTTGCACCTGTCGATTTATCTGGTTCCTTTATCTCAAGCAGTCCCTGAACCTCATTGAGTCGTATCCGAAAGGACAGAAGGAAGTGAGAGAGAGAGAGAAAGAGAGAGAGGAGAGAGAGGAGGGAGGGGGAGAGAGAGAGAGAGAGAGAGAGCGTATGTCTGTGTATGTAAGGGGGAGGGGCAGAAGGAATGGTGCAGCAGATTTGGAGAAAAAAAAGCATTTATCCAACAAAAAATAAGACTGTACCCTGCCAGGCGTGGAGAAGGCCTGCCCTGGCTAACGGGCACCTGGTTCTATTATGCGCTATTATCTCCTCCCACCCAGTGGTCCTCGGGCCTCGGAGTCTCAGCCCAGGTCGGCTCACCATCATAGCGAATGTCCGACCCCTCCTGGGGGAAGTCTATGGCCGGCGGCGGTGGCAACGCGGCGGCTCCGGCGCCCTTCGCTTCCCATTCCTGCGATGCGGGGTCGTCCCCGAGCATCGCTCGCCACGCCGGGGAACGCGCCCCATCCAAAGGCTCCAGAAGGACCTCGGCTCCAAGCCGCCGGCACAGCGACCCCGCCGGATCGGCCGGCCTCTCGGAGGAGGCGCTACAGGCCGCCGGAAGTAACTGTCACGGGACCGGAAGTCCGCTCGGCGCGGAAGAGAAGGAGGCCGCCCCTTCTCCGAGCCGAAGCGGCACCACCGTGCGCCCCCTTCCGGGATGAGGGAGAAGCGTTGACGGGACGACCCCTGCCGGTGAGTGCGTGGAATTGCCCGCTCCTAGACAGGGCATGACCCCCCCTGCCTGTCCGTCAACCCCGCCCCCCGAGAAAAAAAACCCCAACACCATGGAGGCTCCGGTTCCGGGCGTCTTCCCTCCGAGGGCACAATCCCAACGCCACTAAGTGGTGGGATCAGTAGGTGCCCCACGTCTCCAACAGCCCGCGCCACATGGAGCGACTTTAAGGCACGGACGGCGAGGGGACGGCTCAGGCCGTGGGACGCGGCCTCCCAGAGGCGGCGGCCGCACCTCGGCTGGGGGGGGGGGGAGGGGGGCGGGGACAGGCCCGCCGTCATTGGCCCGCGGCCCGGCCTCTCCCGGAAGCCCGGGCAGGGGATTATGGGGAAGCGAAGCCAAGCCCGCGCCCGGCCCCCGCGGCCCTGCCTCGGGGCTGCCCGGCCCCCCGCGGCCCTGCCTCGGGCCCTCCTTTGGCGGGAACACCGCGGCGTCGCCAGAAGGCCTCGTAAAGTAGATGCAGAGGACCCCGGAGGAAGTCAGTTATGTAGGAACGGGCATGGGACCCTGCCCGACCCAGCGCCCACCCCCTGGAAGCTGTTTCACAGACCCCAGGTCAAGAGGCCCAGATTTCAGTCGTGAGGCCTGAGAACGCCAAGCCCGGAAAGTGACTACACTGACGCCCCCAAACCCAGATAAAGTCCCTCTTGGGGGAGGGGAAGGCCACTTACCGCTCCAAATTAACAAACTCTTAAACGGTGTCAATGGAAAACCAAACTTAAATTTTCAACAACTCTTTAATAATATATATTTTCCACTTGGACATGAGTAACGCAATGTTCAACTTACATAATTTTAATAGGTTTTAAAATAATAGGTTTTTCTCTCAAAGGAAGACTGTGGAGGCTTTTTGTATAGTCTTGAGCAGTCTCAATAGAGAATATTCTCCTTTTCCTTTTTCTTTTTTTCTCTTTTCTCTTTTTTCTTCTTTCTTTCCTTTTCCTCCTCTTCTCCCTTCTTCCCCCCCCCTTCTCTTTCCACTATTTAAGTATGGTAATCTACAGTATACAAATATGTATATTATGCATATAAGTATAGATATAAATCTATTTTATATATAGGGGATCGAATGTGTGTGCGATTGGTTAGGACTTGAGGTTTCATTGGTCTGCAGACTCAAATGAGGAAATTCCCTGTCATGAGAAACTATTCTGCAATTGTCTTAAAAGGTTATCAGGAAGGGCAGCTAGGTGGTGCAGTGGATAGAGCACCATACTTGAGTTCAAATCCGACCTCAGACACTTAGTAATTACCTAGCTGTGTGGCCTTGGGCAAGCCACTTCACCCCACTGCCTTGCAAAAACGAAAAAAAAAAAAAAAAAACCCTAAAAAAAAGTTATCAGGAACAATTTAAAAAAATTTATTAAGTTCTTGATAGGCAATGTGCTAGGCTGAGGATACAAGTACAGAGATTGAAACAATTCTTACAAACAAGCAGTTTGTATTCTCATGAGCAAAGAACAAGAATATATAAATCTGTCTTTACACCCATATATATCAACACACACACACACACACACACACACACACATATAGCATATATTTGAATAAATATAAAGTGAATCAATAGAAACTATAGAAAATAGTAAAATACAAGGTAGTTTGGGAACAGGGCCCCTGGCAATTGGTAGAATCAGAAAACCCATGCTTAAGTTGTGTCTTAAAGGACTAGAGGGATTGTTAAATTGAGAAAAATGGAGGGCACTATGAATATGGGGGGAATGTGTGTGAATGTGTGCAGTTTGGCTAGGTCTTCTGATGCAGGAGGAGAGAAATGTACAAATCTGGAAAGAGAAGTGGAGGTCAGGTTATAAAAGACTTTAAAATGCTTAATAGAGGAATTTGCATTTTATTCAGAGGCACTAGGAAGAAACTACTTGGTTGTGTTGAAGTCATGGTGACTTAATCTGTGTGTAAGAAGAATTACTTTGGCAACAATGTGCAGAATAAACTGGAATATTGAGACTTGAGTTGGGGAGATCAATACAGAGACTTGAAAAAATCTAGGTAGTCTTTTTAAATGGACAAAAGGGATCTGATAAGAGAGATGTTATAGGTAGAAATGGCAAGACGTGGCAACTATTCAATTAGTATGATGAGGGAGAGAGTAGGAAGTCTAGGATATTGCTATGGTTGTAAAACTGGGAATCTGAAAAGATTGTGGTGACTCACCAGAAATAGGGAAGTTTGGGAATGGGGAGAGTTTAAAGGGAAAGATAAATTCAGGTTTAGACATGCTGAATTTGAGAGGTCTCTGGAACATCCAGTTTGAAATAGGCAATTGGTGATATAGGATTAAACTCAAAGGAGAGACTGGGGTTGTTATATAAATCTGGCAGTTATCTACATAGATATGACGGTTAAACCCATGAAAGTCATTGAGACTACCAAGAAAGATTATAGAAGAGATGAAAGTCCAGGGCAGAATCTTGGGAAATTTTCCCCCTTAGGGGGCATGGTATGGATGATGAGTCAATAAAGAATGAGAAGAAGCAGTCAGGCAGGAAGGAGGAGAAACTGGTGGAGGGAGTGTCACCAAAAAATCCAGAGAGGAGAGTAAACAGGTCTATCAAATGCTAGGTCAACAGTATCATATGCAGCCGAGAATCAAAGACTGGGACTGAGAAAAGACCATCAGATTTGGAAAACAGTTAATATTGGCAACACTGGTTTGAGTTGAGCAAGGAAGCTGAAAGTCAGATTGTGGAGTGAGAGTTTGAAGGCAGTACAGAAGGACCTAGTTAATAGGGAGAGGTTGAAGATTTGAAAGAGTTTGATTAAAAGTACAATTGATACAATATAAATTTCAACAAAATACCAATCCAAAATCTGCCTGTATTACATTTGTCTTTGTTTTTAAAATATAGTTGTTGCAAATTTATTTGGAGTTCTTATTATTCTGACACTAATTGTGGTTTCATAACATTTCAGTACATTAATATAGCATAATTAACTCAGTCATTTTCCCCGATCATTAGTGATACTGGTTATTTATAAATTTCACTATTAAAAGTAAAGTTTCTATGAATATAAGATTTTTTTTTCCTTTTTCGTGCCTTTGACTTTAGAATATCAACAGGACTGTTATATCTGATCAGTTTTGTGACATTGTATTTATTTACTTCTTGAAAATCTGAGAACTTTATTTGGGGTTGTGACCTTTGAATGAGGAGAGAGATGTGAGAGATGTTGTTAAGGTAAAATTGACAATACTTGTCAATTGATTGGTTGTGTGGAGTGAAGGAGAAGGGAGGAGGTGAACATGACTTAGGGTGTGTGAGGAGGGAGTTAAAAAGTTCTATTTCAGATTGATTGAGTTTTTGACTCCTACTAGGTCATGCAAGAATTTTGGGCAGTTGAATTCAGCATCTTACAAATAGACTGTCTTCTTCCTAATTCATTCTATGCATACATCAATTTATACTTTTATAAACTTTAAGATTTTCTTTGTCCTAACTTTGTCCTAATCTAGAGTATGTTTTTATTCTCATAGAAATATGTCCTTTAACCTCTCATTTGTAAAATGTCATTTAAGAATGCAGTTTGACACAGTTTCATCAATAAAATGTTGACATCCATGATGCACTGATGGGCATCTATAGTTTAAAAAAAGATTTGCATCCTGGGTGCATACATTTATATTTAAACCTGACACTTAGAGACTTATAGAACATTTATCCATGTTGGGAGATGTCAGGAAAACAAATCAAAAAGTAGTAAAATCCTCTACTCTATAAGGGTACCCTACTTTCTTTTTTTTCCCCCTACTTTCAAATAAGATAACTAGCTTGAACTGTGGACCCCCTTATTTGTCAATCAGGAGTAAGAGAACCAATCTGGTAGCATTAAAAAATAGGGACTGTTATATTGATGAGTAGAATCAAGCGACTTAGTGATAAATATTATTAAATTTGGTCAATTGGTAACATTCCTGGTAGAGGTCATAATTAAAATGGCAAATTTTTTATAACTGAGGATTCTTGGTTCTGTAGTTTAAGTCCTATGAAAGCTTTGATTATTTATCTCCGTTTCCTCTTCTATAAAATGAAGGGATAGACTGATTTGCAAGGTTCCTTTGAGTTCTTAATCTTATGATCTTATTTACTTAATTTTCTCTTAAACATCAGTCTAGCTAATTGGTAGTAAATTCTGTGATTCTTGTAACCCATGAAGCAAAGAAAAATACAAAATGGTTTTTGTTTCTGTGCACACCCCATTCTTTTTCTGTGGTAAGTTTGACAAAGTGGTAGAAAAGAGGACATGAGATGGTAAGACTAGCACAAATTTTAGACTATAAACATTAATTTAATTGTGTGTAGTCTTTTATCTGTGAGATCTTTGTTCAATAATCCATTATCTATAAACTAATCTGGTGATGGTCTAAACATAAGAGAGCTTCTTTTTAAGCTACTAAATTAAAACTGCACTCAAACTTTTGGGACATCCTATATACAATATGAATTTACAATTATAATAATAATCAAAAAGCAAAAGAAAATTGTTGCTAAATGCATATTGAAGGATTGCATAGATAGAACTTGGAAAGAACCTTAGAAATCATCTAATCTAAATTCATTTTACAGATAAAAAAAACTAAGACCCACAGAGTTAAGAATCTTACCCAAGATTGCACAGGTATCTAGTAGCAGAACAAAGAATCAAATCCAAGTCCTACAGCTCCAAGTTCTCCAGGTTTTCCTTGGAGAAGCATGGGAAACTTAATCTTATTGTCTTTAAGTGTCTATTACAAACTTTTGCAGCAAAGATGACTATAAAAATGATTGTAGCTTATGTTTCAGAGCACTCCAAATTAAAACAGCATATATTTGAATGCTCATTGATTTCAATGCAAAAACAGGCATAGTGAATGTTCATGACATTGAAAAACATCATTCAGGAAGGACTAAGCCATGAAAGGGGACATAGGAATATAGTCTATACAGAAGCCTTTCAACAAATATCAAGAGTACATTCTTCAAAAAGAGAATTAAGAATCATGGTGAATATTTCATAATATTAAAAAATGAAAATAATGAAAATAATTACTTTGAATAGTCAAAAATAGCTCATTATCAATCTTCTGATATTTCAGTCATTTTTGAGTCATCTCCTATGTTTGTGACTCCTTTTAAGGTTTTCTTGGCAAAGACGCTGAAGTGGTTTACTATTTCCTTTTCCAGCTCATTTTATAGATAAAGAACTGAGGCAAATGGTGTTAAGCAATTTGCCCAGGGTCACACAGTAAGCATCAGATTTGAACTCATGGACACTAGAATGAATATAGAGTGAGGGAGCACTGGCCACAGAACCTGCAGCGAGAATCTGGAGAAAGCAGCTGCACCCCCAGAGCACAGCCCAGAGATGGTGGTAAGGGGGTCAGGGAAGACTGCAGAAATTTCTCTGCTCTCCCTTGGAGTAGGACTCTGCGGTTTGCCCACACTCAGATCCAGTTGCAGTTTGGGCTGCCATACTGAGATAGCCAAGCAGGACTACTCCTTACAGCTCAGGGCAGAGGGAAGTGCGTTGGTCCCAGTGGGGTGTCCCCCCCCCAAAAAAAAAACCCGAAGCCTTGAAAGTGCTGTGAATTAGTCTTGGGATGAGGAAATGAGTAAACAGAAAAAAGAAGAATCTGACCATAGAGAATTACTTCAGTCCCATGGAAGATCAAAACACATACTCAGATGATGACAAAATAGAAGCTTCCATATCCAAAACCTCCAAGAGAAATAGAAAATGGGCTCAGACTATGGATGAGCTCAAAAAAGACTTTGAAAAGCAATTAAGGGAGGTGGAGGAAAAATTGGGAAGAGAAATGAGAGCAATGCAGAAAAATCATGAAAACCAAATTAACAGCTTAGTGAAAGATAGACAAAAAGATACTGAAGAAAAATAATATGTTAAAAACCAGTTAGGCCTAATAGAAAAAGCAAAACAGGGCGGCTAAGTGGCGTAGTGGATAAAGCACTGGCCTTGGAGTCAGGAGTACCTGGGTTCAAATCCAGTCTCAGACACTTAATAATTATCTAGCTGTGTGGCCTTGGGCAAACCACTTAACCCCATTTGCCTTGCAAAAACCTAAAAAAAAAAAAAAGCAAAACAAACAGCAAATGAGGAGAAGAATGCCTTAAAAAGCAAAATTGGCCAGCTGGAAAAGGAGATTAAAAAGCTCTCTGAAGAAAATAACACCTTCAAATGTAGAATGGAACTAAAGGAAGCTGATGACTTTCCAAGAAATCAGGAAGAAATAAAGCTCTTCCCAAAAAGCCAAAAATTAGAAGAAATTGTGAAATATCTCATTGGAAAAACAATTGACCTCGAAAACAGATCCAGAAGAAATAATTTAAAAATTATTGGACTATCTGTAAGCCACGATCAGGAGAATAGCCTAGACTTCATTTTTCAAGAAATAATACAGCAAAATTGCCCTGAGATCCTAGAAGCAGACGGTAAAATAGAAATTGAGAGAATTAACCAGTCACCTCCTGAAAAAGATCCCAAAAGAAAAACTTCCAGAATATTATAGCCAAATTACAAACTCCCAAATCATGGAGGAAATTCTAAAAGCTGCCAGAAACAAACAATTCAACTACTGAGGCTCCATAGTCAGGATTACACAGGATCTGGCAGCATCTACATTAAGGGTTTGTAGGGATTGGAATATGATATTTTGGAAGGCAAAAGATCTTGGTTTACAACAGAGAATCAACTACCCAGCAAAACTGAACATCCTCTTTCAGGGAAAAAGATGGACTTTCAATGAAACAGGGGGCTTTCATATTTTCCTATTGAAACGACCAGAGCCGAACAGAAAGTTTGATTTCCAAGTACAGGACTCTGGTGAACCATAGAGGGGGTGGATGAGAAGGACTAACTGAAGAACTTAATGATATTGAACTGTTTATATTCCTGTATGGGAAGAAGATATTGATAACTCATATGAACTTTCTCATTTATAAGAGCTGTTATAAGGAGCATATATAGACAAGACATAGAAAAGAGTGGAATATAATGGTATAATATAGTAAAAAGATGGAGTCAATGAGTGATAAAGGAAAGTACTGGGAGGAAGGGAAAGGAGATGAAGAAGAAGCTAAGAAATTTCACATAAAAGTCAAGGAAGTTTTTTCAATGGAGTGGAAAGGGGGAAGGCAAGGGGGATTGAGTGAGCCTTTATTCTCATCAGAAATGGCTCAAAGAGGAAATAACATACACAGTCAATAGGGTGAGGAAATCTTATTCTAGAGAAAAATGAGAAGAAAGGGATGGGATAAGGGGGAATGGGGAGAGGGAAGGGGGGGAATAGGTGATAGAAGATTATTGTAATAATAGTAATAATAAAGTTCACTTGCAAAAAAGAGTTTCTCAGGGATGGCTAGGTGGCGTAGTGGATAAAGCACCAGCCCTGGAGTCAGGAGTACCTGGGTTCAAATCTGATCTCAGACACTTAATAATTACCTAGCTGTGTGGCCTTGGGCAAGCCACTTAACCCCTTTGGTTTGCAAAAAAAAAAAAAAAGTCTCTCAAGCTAGGAACCTAATGGAGGTTCATTCTCTAGCCATTCAGTTTAATTATTTCTTGTAAGTTATTTCTGACTTAAAACCTTTGAAAGGCTGCTCCTACCAGCTCTATCTTCTTACCTCCAGAAGGAATGAGCATCCGCAAGGAGGGTAGAATTAACTTGCCAGATGGATACACTTATGCATGCACTCTGGTTGGGATAAATTTTTGGGTGATACACTACCTAAACAGAAAGGAGGTAGTCAGAGGGAACCCTTCTACTCAACAGAAGAGGGGACTCCTTTGAAGCACATGAACTGAAAATCCCACCTAGTAAAAAGACCACATTCTGATTGTAGAAATGTATAGCTATGCTCCCCTAAAAAGTTTCTCTTAGTTCAGTTTCACTGAGATCCCTTTCATGCATGATTGACTGAAGGTCTGGATGAGAAATAAACATGTGAACATCAAAAGAAAAAAGAGTTGAACAAATGAAAATGAGTTCTAACAACTGTGCCACCTGGCTGCCCCATTAGCAAAGTAGTAATTTCCGAAGCAAATGTGTACACTCAAACCACCAGCTTCTTAGAGCAAAGATAAAAAATGAACACTGAGAAGAGTTTAAAAAAAAAGGAAGACAGTGTGATATTGAGGCAATGTAAAAAGTAAGCTGACATTTTAAAAATGATTAATGGATAGAAGAGCAGTCTTCAACATGAACTCTTACTGTAGAAGTTGAACTAATATATTTGAAAACCCACAAAAGTCAGCAAATACTTGATCTCTTATTAAGCAAAAAAACATATAGCAGTCTCAACAATTTATTTGTACAAATCTTATGGAGAATCATGACAAAAAATTTAAACCAGCCAGATCATCCCAAAAACTTTTAAGGGTAAAACAAGATGGAGGACAATGGAAAATGGAAAAGATCTGTCAAGATTTTTAATATCAAATTATTTTCTCCTTCCATGATGGTAGAGCTACCACATTTGAACTGTTAACATTAGTCCCAAATATGCTGCATGAGTAGAATATACAGTAAAGAAAAAATAAGGACAAGTATACCTGAACTAGATAAAGTATACTTAAGAGTAGATTCATGCTAAAAGTGACTACTAATGAATAAATTACTGGTGTGGATTGATTCTTGAGATACCTGAGAGGAGAAAAGGAGCTAAGTGGTATAGTTGAGTGCAAGACTTGGGGTAAGAAATACCTTTGTTTAACTCTTGCCACAGACCCTTACCAGCTGTGTCACCTTCAGTAAATCACTTAAACTTTCTTAGTCTCAGTTCCTTCACATGTAAAATAGGAGTAATAATAACACTTATCTCATAGAGTTATTATAAGGATCAAATAAGATAACATGTGCAAAATGTTTTGCAAACCCCATCCCTAAATAAATATTAGATATTATTATTATCATAAAAACATTTGGAAAAATAATGTAATAACCATCAATCCCTATGCCTACAAAATCTTATGTGATTAATCTGTATATGCATCAAAAGTGTCCTTCAAGGAAGTTTGAAAAGGGAACAAAGGAACAGGCAGGGCTTTGTAAATGGTATTATGTTGTGAATTGAAGAATAACATCCTGGGATCTAAGTGATCATTCTCTTGTGACCATTATCTGTTATTCAGATTTTTGTCATAGAATTATTGTAAGGTACTGTCAAAAGCATCTTGTCCAATCTCCTCGTTTTACAGATAAGGAAGCTGAAGAATCCTATGCTGATATCAAGTGCCAACATCTGTTGTGGGGAAAAACTTATTCTGTTTATCTAAAATATATCAGAGATGTTTATTAATTTTTACAAGCAATTGAAGGAAAAGTCTGACCAGTCAGGTATGCTCTGATAATATGAGAACTTAGTTCTCAGGTAGCTGCCAGCTAACTTTTTATAGTAATCAATAATCAATCAACAAATATTTATTAATCTGCTACTATTACATGTCAGACACTGCTTTTGTTGTTATTGAATAGAAATACAAGAATGAAAAAATCCTACCCATGATGAGTTTATACACTTTTGAGAGAGATAACAATACAAATATAAGCATAAAGAATAAAAATAAAGGGAATAAATATAAATATACACCAGAAAGATAAATGTAAGGGAGGACATTTGCAGTTGGGAAAATCAGGAAAGGATTCATGTAGAAGGTGATACTTGAGCTGTATTTTGAATACTAGAATTCTAAAAGCAGAAATAAAGAGAAAGTACTAAGGGGGATTGCAAAGGCATGAAAATAAGAGATGATGGATTGAGTGTTAAGAACAGATATATGGGGGGGGGCAGCTAGGTGCCGCAGTGGATAGAGCACCTGCCCTGGAGTCAGGAGGACCTAAGTTCAAATGCAACCTCGAACATTTAAAAATTGCCTAGTTGTGTGATCTTGGAAAAGTCATTTAATCTTATTACCCCTTAAATAAATAAAATAATTTTTTAAAAAAAGTAAACAGAGGAGTTTATATTTTTATCATAGAGCCAAAAGGGAATCATATGGTCAGATCTGTGCCTAAAGAAAATCACTTTGTGCCAGCAGTAACAGAAAGACTAATAGTCTGTTGCAGTAATTAGAAAGATTAAGGAAGTTAAGGGAGAAAGGCTGGAAAAAGTTAAGGACCTAAACTAAAAAAGTGTGGTAGCTTTTTCAAACAATGGTGTGGAGGTAGAAATAGCAATATTTGGCAACTGACTAGATAAGGTGTCAAGGATAATGCTGAAGTTACCAATCTGAGATCAGGGAAAAATGGAAAAGATAATTTCAGTTTTTACATGCTAAGTTTTAGATGTCTCTAGGACATACAACTTTGTGTGTGTGTGTGTGTGTGTGTGTGTGTGTGTGTGTGTGTGTGTTTTTGCATATGTGAGTGCATATCTGCCTAGAGATGATTATTTAAATCTATAGGAGTTAATAAGATTTGATAAGGGAGTATAGTGAGTGAGAAGAGGGTCCAAAGCAGAGCCTTAGGGAATATGCAAAGTTTGGGATTGTGATATGGATAATGAGCTAGCAAAGTAGAATAAGAAGGATTGGTCAGACAGGTAGGAAGAGAACCAGTCAGTAAATAATTATTAAGTGCCTACTGTGTGCTAGGCTTTGTGCTAAACCTAGGAATATAAAGAAAGGCAAAAGATAGTCCCTATCTAGGAGGAAGTCAGTCTAAAGGGTGAAATGAAAATATATATACAAACAAGTCATAGAGAGGATAAATAGGAAACTGATTGTTTGATATTTGTCCTTAGTTCTTGATGAAGACAGACCTTGGGGAGGATGGTATAAATATGCACATGATCTAGATTTGAGGGAGGGAGTGCTGTGCTGAGTCACCAGCTTCACTTTCTTCTCCAGAGCCATCTAGGTCCAGTGGCCAGATATGAATCAGGACAACTGGAGAGGGCTCTAGCTGTGAGGCAATCAGGTTTAAATCACTTGTTCAAAGTCACACAAGCTAGTAAGTGTCAAGTGAGATCAGATTTGAACTCGGATTTTCCTGATTCCGGGGCTGGTGCTCTATCCACTGCCTAGCTGCCATAGGAAATAATCAACAGAGGGAAGGCACTAGAATTAAAAGGGATTGGGAAAGGCTTCCTGAAAAAAGGAGGATTTCAACTAGGACTTAAAGGAAACCAGGGAAACCAGAGGACAGAGTTGAAGAGGGACTGCCAGACAAAATGCCCAGGGCTAAAAGAGTTGGAGTACCAAAAGACCAATGTCACTGGATCAAAGGGTACTTGATCTGGTGAAGTAAAAGATATAAGGCCTCTGTAAAGGTTTGGGAGGGACTAGGTTGTAAAGGGCTTTGAATGTCAAATAAAAGCTTTTATATTTGATCCTGGACATGATAAGGAGCCTTGCTTCAGTCTAGGAAAATCCCTTCAGAAGTTAAGGGAAGAATGGATTGGAATGGAGAGAAGGACTTTAATAAGGCAAGTTGACTCACCAGCAGACTATTATCATAATCTAGGCCTGAGGTTTTGAGGACCTGTATCAGGATGGTAGCAGCATCAGAAGGGGAAGGGCTGCATTCAAGAGATGTTACCAAAATGAAATTAACTGACCTTTGAAGCAGATTGGGAATAGAGATGCTGCCACAGTAGGTGAAGTGAGACATCTTTGGTTTGTTTTGGGTGATAAAATCAACAGACTCTGACTCAGGAGAGTAAGAAAAGTTGTAGACTTTAATTCCCAGGTTGCTCAGGTTACTATAAAAAGTTCACCTTAGATTCTTTGGAGAAGCAACAAATTAGTGAGTTTCAGTATTACTGTGAGCTAAAGGAAAAAAGAGACTAAAGGGCAGGCTGTGATTAGTAGAAGCTGAGGAAAAGAAAGGCTAAAGTGAAAGCAGGAAACCACCGATCCTAATGAATGAAAGAGCAGTTATGTGGGGAATCATGCATTGGTTCTTTAACAAGGTAAAGAAGGTGAATTTCTAAGAAGATAGTAAGGTTAAGCAAAAATAAAGTTACAAACTAGGCTAGGTTCTCTAACAAAATAAAGGAGTTGAGTTTTTAGTAAGATGGTAAAGCACAAGTTAAGTTCTTTAACAAGGTAAAAGAAGTGTGTCTTTAAAAAGATAGTAGGGTTAAACAAAATAGGGACAGCTAGAGGATAACAGCAAAGACAATTAAGGAAGGGGAAAAGGAAGGGGAAAGGAAACCAATCACAAAATGGTCAACATTGATCCAGTAGCATGGAGTTGGGTCACCTGGGTCCAACAGCAGGGAGTTGGGATCACAAGGATTCAACCTGGAGAAAGGAATAGGAAAAGAAATCAGGCAGCCTGCTGTTACATAGGAGAAAAAAAGGAAGGACCAGAGGGCTGGACCCTCTTTAAATACACTAATATGGTGGGAGGAATGGGGGTAGTGTTGAGCATTGGCTAATGCCTGAGGTAAAGTTGTATCTACTGTGCATACTTCAAGGGCAGTGCTAACCCTAACCCTGGTATGACTGCATGAGTAGTGTTTATTGCCCCAAAGGACTTAACCCAGGTCAAATGCATAGCCTCCTATTGTTAAGTCCAGAATGGTTTTAGAATTAAAAATAACAGAAATACCTATAGGGGTATCAATTGCCCAGTTTACTGTTAAATGGTACAACAGACAATACAGAATCCAGAACACTTTAACACTACATAAAAAATTATATTATTTATTTATAATATATAATAGAATATAATATAATTCAAAAGAATATAATAATATAATATATTGCCCATAGTTCCCCTGCTTCCAAGGGAGTGAGAAGGACATCTAGGTAGGAAGCCTAAGGAACTATGAGAGTGGTGGTACCCTCCATAGGAATAGGGAAATGTGGATGTGGGAAAAGTTACTAAGTTCAGTTTTCTATATGTTGGGTTTAAAATGTCAATAGGACATCTAGTTCCAGAAATCTAATGGGCAGTTGGAGATTTGAGACTAAAATTCGGTAGAGAGGTTTAGGCTAGAGAAGAAAATGAAATCATTCTAGTATCTGTCTCCCAAATGGAGTCAGGAGTCAGACATGACTGAAAGTGACTGAATAATAACAAAAGAGAAGTTAAGGATGGATAAATAGATCTGAAAATCATCAGGATAGAGAGGATCATTGAATCCATGGGAACTGATGAGATCACCAAGTGAAGTATAGAAGGAGAAAAGGTTCTAGGACAAAGCCCTGTGGGAAATCTATGTGTAGAAGAATATCCAGAGAACAGAAGATAATTGTCAGTTGAATGAAGGCTGGAAGCCAAATTGGGAAGGATTAGGAAGCATATGAGCTAAGGAAGTAGATGCTACTGAATGTAGCCAGCTTTTACCTGGAGGCTAGTTGAGAAAAGGAAACCACAGCTATGATGGGGTGATAGAATCTAAATGAGTTTTTTTGTTTTTAATTTTTTTGGAAGACTTAGATGTATTTGATAAAAATATAAAATAGTTTGATCACAGAGTAAAAATACATAGCATAATGGCTCTATCTTAGTGTTTTTGTTTTTTAACTTGCACTTCTAACAAATTATACTCAGTATCTCTCTTTCCCTTCTCCCTTTTGAGCTTTCTAAGTGTTTGTCTCATTTTTGTACTGATTGCACTTTTTAATATAACATTAATTTCCAACTATATCTCTCCCCCTTGCATATACCATCCTTCTTCCTAACAAAGATTTTAAAATATAGGAAAAAATAGGTCAATGAAACCAGTCAACACATTGTTTATGCAGAATTTCAGTCTAGTCCCCCATCTCTGCAGGTAAGGGAAGATACACCTTCTCATCTGTTCTTTGGGGCCAAGTCTGATAATTGTAGTTCCAAAATATTCAATTTTCTTTCATTGTCTTTTCCATTTACATATCTGTGATCATAGTGTATATTATTTTCCTCATTCTTTATATTAGATGCTGCATGTGTCCCCATGCCTTATCATGTTCCTCTAAATTCTTTTGTTGATTCTTAATGATTCTTAAATTTCATTCTATTGAGGCGCGGCTAGGTGGAGTAGTGTATAAAGCATCAGCCTTGGAGTCAGGAGTACCTGGGTTCAAATCCAGTCTCAGACACTTAATAATTACCTATCTGTGTGGCCTTGGGCAAGCCACTTTAACCCAGTTTGCCTTACAAAAAACCTAAAAAAAAATTTCATTCTATAGAAGGATTATAATTTATTTAGTGGTCTTACAATTAATGAGCATATGCTGTGTTGTTTATTCCTAAAAAAAAAATGCTGCTGTGAACATTTTGGAGTAGAGGAAACCTCTCTTCCTGTCTTTGATCTTGGTGGAGCAGTGCTTCTCTGGGAGATCTCTGGATCAGAGTATGGATAATTCTGTTTTATTTTCTAGCATGATTACAAACTGCTTTCTAGAATTGTTGAATTAATTCACTCTCAGCTATTCAGACTCAGGCATTTCTCTTATTATCTATAGTGATTTCATATGCTTATTTGGGTTCTGGATCAGATCTCTCTTCATCAGCCTGAGGAACTCTGAATGGAAAACCCTCTTTTAATGATATAAACCTGTACTGTATCTACATCTTAAATTCTTTTCTTTTTAAAAAACAATATATTTTCTAGCTACATGCAAATATAGTTTCCAGCAATCATGTTTATAAAGTTTTGAAGTTCACATTTTCCCCCTTCTTCCCTACTCCCACTCCCAATAGAAAACAATCTAAGTTATACATGTATAACTATGTTGAACCTATTTCTATATTAATCATGTTGTGAAAGAAGAATCAGAACAAAAAGGAAAAGAACAACAGAAAAAACATAAAACATAAAAAATTTTAAAAAATGAAAATAGCTTTGATCTGCATTCAGATTCCATAGTTCCTTCTCTGGATGTATATGGTATATTCCAGAACAAGTCCTTTAGAATTGTCTTTCATTATTGTACTACTGAGATGAGTAAGTCCATCATCCTTGATGTTTACACAGTGTTGCTATTAATGTGTACAATGTTCTTCTGGTTCTGCTCACTTTACTCAGCATCAGTTCATACAGGTTTTTCCAGGCTTTTCTGAAGTCCTGCCCCCCCATGTTACTTTTTCTTTTTTTTTTTCTTTCTTTTTTCTTTTGGCAAGGCAGTGGAATTAAATGATTTGCCCAAGATCACACAGCTCAGTAAGTATTAAGTGTCTTAAATCAGATTTGAACTCAGGCTCTTCTGACTCCAGGACTCTTTCTACTATGCCATCTAGCTGCCTCTTCTCATGATTTCTTCTGTCACATTCCTATACCACAATTTATTCAGCCATTTACCCAAGTAATGAGCATCCCCTCAATTTCCAATTCTTTGCACTATAAAAAGAACTGCTATAAATATTTTTGTACATATGGGGTTTTTTTTACCCTTTCTTCTGATCTTTTTGGAATACTAATCTAATAGTGGCATTGCTGTATCAAAGGGTATGCGCAATTTTATTGACCTTTGGATATAGTGGCAAATTGCTCTCCAGAAAGTCTATATTTTGGACCAGTTTTTCAACATCCCCTCCAAAACTGATCATTTTCTTTTTTTTGTCATAGTGGCCAATCTGATAGGTATGAGGTGGCACCTCGGAGTATAACTTACATTCTTTAGAACAACCAGAGGCTAAGTGACTTGACTGAGGCCATGCAGTCAACATGTCAGAAATAGGACTTGAACCTGGATCTTTGAATTCTGAGGACAGCTTTCCATCCACTACAACTCACTGCCTCTCCTAAAATACATATTTTGTGTGGCACAAGTCATATTTTTATTCCATGCAAAGATAATTTTCAATTTTTATTTTTATAATATTTTGGGTCCACATTTTCTCTTTCCTTTCTTCTTTCCACTCTCCCCTTGACATCAAGTATTATATATATATATATATATATATATATATATATATATATATATATATATAAAATGTTAAACATATTTCAAAATTAGTCATATTGTGAAAGAAGAATGAGAATAAAAGGGAATGAAAAATCATGAGAGGACTTAACACCATGGCCTTGCAAAAACTAAAAAAAAAAAAAACTAAAAAAATCATGAGACGCAAAAAAACCCCAACAAATTTTAAAAATGGAAAATAGCGTGCTTTGGTCTACATCCATACTCCATAGTTCTTTCTCTGGATGCGAATGTTATTTTCTATCACAAGTCCTTTACAATTATCTTTGTTTAATGTACTGCTGAAGAAAGCTAAGACCATCATAGTTGATTATCACACAATGTTTCTGTTAATAGATACAATGTTCTCCTGGTTTTGTTTATTTCATTCAGCATCAGTTCATTTAAGACTTTCCAAGCTTTTCTGAAGTTGGCTTGCTCATGATTTCTTTTTTTAATTAAGTTTTATTTTTGTGCAAATGATCTTTTTTTAATACATTACTAAAACATTCTTGTTTAAAAGTAAACATAATACCTCCTCCCTCACAAGAAATAAAAGGAAAGAGAAAAAAAATATGCTTCAGTCTGTGTTCCAACATCACCAGCTTTGTCTCAGGTGGATCACATTAATTATGATAAGTCCATCACAAAAGCTACTTCCATATTTTTCCACCATTACTGTTGCTGATCACAGCTCCCTCATTCATGCCTCCCCACTACCATCTACTATATTTTCTCTCTCCTTTTACTCTGTCCCTCTTCTAAAATGTGCTGTAGGGTAGCTGAGTGGTGCAGTGGACTGATCACCAGCCTTGGGGCCAAGAGGCCCCAAGCCCACATACCACCCCTAAGACCCAGCAACCACTTGGCCCTGTGATCCCGGACAGGCCATCCAATCCCAGCCCCTTGCAAGAAGTAAAAAAGAAAATGTGTTATATCTGACCACTCTCCCCCACAATCTACCCTCTCCTCCATCACTCACATCCCCCCCTTCCCCCTGTCTCCCTTCTCTCCTTTTTATTCTAGATGTCTATACCCCATTGAGTGTATATGCTGTTTCCTCTCCAAGCCACCTCTGATGAGAACAAAGGTTCCCTCATTCCCCTTCCATATCATTGCAATAGCTCACTGTAAAAAAAAAAAATTTATATGAAATATCTTAGCCTATTCCACCTCTCCTTTCTCTTATTCCCATTACATTTCCCTTTTAGCCATTGACTCCATTTTTACAATATATCTTCAAATTCAGCTCTCTCCTGTGCTTCATCTATAAAAGCTCCTTCTACCTGCTCTATTAAATGAGAAGTTTTATATAATTATTATCAGTATCATTTTTCTATGCAGGAATACATGTAGTTCATCATCATTAAGTCCCTCATATTTTACCCTTCTCCTCAACTCTCTATGCTTCAACTGAGTCCTGTATTTGAAGGTCAAACATTCTGTTCAGTTCTGGTTATTTCAACAGGAACAACTGAAATTCCCCTGGTTCATTGAAAGTCCATCTTTTCCCCTGGAAGAGGATGTTCAGTTTTGTTGGGTAGTTGATTCTTGGTTGCATTCCAAGCTCTTTTGCCTTCCTGAATATTATATTCCAAGCCCTATAAGCCCTTAATGTAGTTGCTGCTAAGTCCTGTGAGATCCTGACTGCAACTCCATGATATCTGATGATATCCTTCTGGATGCTTGTAATATTTTCTCTTTGACTTGGGAGTTCTGGAACTTGGCTATAATATTCCTGGGGGTTTATTTTTGGATCTCTTTTCAGGGGAGATCAGTGGATTCTCTCATTTTTTATTTTGCCCTCTGCTTCTAGGATATCTGGGCAATTTTCCTGTAGGAATTCTTTAAAAATGAAGTCAAGTCTCTTTTCCTGATCATGACTTTCAGGTATCCCAATAATTTTTAAATTCTTTCCTGAATTTGTTTTCCATATTAGTTGTTTTTTCAATGAGATGTTTTACATTTTCTTCTAATTTTTCATTTTTTTGGTGTTGAAGTATTGTGTCTTGATTTCTTATAAAGTTATCAGCTTCCTTTAGCTCCTTTCTACATCTGAAGGATTTGTTTCTTCAGAGAGCTTTCTTACCTCTTTTTCCATCTGGTCAATTCTGCTTTTTTTTAAAGCATTCTTCTCCTCAATAACTTTTTTGAACTTTTTTATCCATTTGACCTATGCAGGTTTTAACATGGTATTTTGTTCAGCATTTTTTTGGCTCTCCTTGACTAAACTGATGACTTCTTTTTCATATTTTTCCTGTATCTCATTTCTTTTCCCAATTTTTCTTCTATCTCCCTTATTTGATTTTCAAAAAATCTTTTTTGAGCTCTGTCATAGCCTGAGCCCAATTTCCATTTTTCTTAGAGTCTCTAGATGCAGGAGTTTATACTTCCTCATCTTCAGATTGAGTATTTTGATCCTTCTTGGGATCATAGACAATGTATTTCTCAATGGTGTTCTTTTTTCCTCTGTTTACTCATTTTTCCAGCCTGTACCTGGTTTTGGGGTGTTTCCTGAGCTTTTGTATATTATTGGGACACCCCCCACAAGGCTCTCAGTGTGTGAAGCTCTGATTTCCCTCCTGGTCTGTGAATGACCACAAACGCACCCCTCTGCCACAGGGCTGAGGTGGGGGGGGGGCTGTTCCATGGGGGGGCCTAGACTGCAATCAGGATCTGAATGTGGTCAGAGCCCCAGATTCCTGTTCCAGATAGAGAGGACAGACCTCTGAAGTCTCTCTCCACTCCCCTACCTTCAGTGGACTGAGCACTCAAGGCTCAGTTGCCTGTGGGTTCCTGCTTATGGGCTCAGCTCCATGCCTGCTTCTGTTTTCTGGATCTGGGCTGCTGTGAGGCCACCACTGCTGAGCTGACCACACTGACTGCCTGCCTGCCCTGAGGGCCCAGGCTTCATGTGCTTGCTCTGGCAGAAGTCCCCTCTGCTGATCCTCCAATTTGTGCCCAGTACTCCCTAGAGTGTAGGTCAGGAAACTGCCCCCGCTGCTGTGAGTCACAGTTCCACTGCCTTCAGCAGGCTGAAATTTCTTCTCTCTGGCAGACCATCCCCTAACCCCGTGGAGTGAAACCTTTCCTCTATTTTCCAGGTGACCTTGGTCTGGAGAATTGCATCACTGGATCTTTCTGTGGGTTCTGTCTTTCGAAAATTTAGAGTCACAATTTTTGAAATATTATGGAGAGCACCTAAGAGAGGCTCTTCTTCTGTCGCCATCTTGGCTCCGCCCCCCTTCATGATTTCTTATAGAACAATAGTACTCATCATATTCATATACCAGTGGCATATGATTTAAAATAATTTTTGTTGATATTTTTTGTTTTCCCTTGAATTTCCCAATGGATTCTTTCCCCTTTTCTAAAGAACAATCTCATACAAAGAATTTTTTTAAATGAGAGAGAAAACAATTCAGCAAAATGAACCAATATATCAAAATGACTAATGTTCTATGCAGTATTCTTCACCCATATTGCTCCACTTCTGCAGAGAAACAGTAAGAAAGTACATTCTTCTATCTCTTCTTTGGGACCTATCTTGGTCCTTATAATTTTGCTATATATAGTTTTGCTTTGTTGTTCTTTCCATTTGCTTTGGCATAGTCATTGTATATATTATTTTCCTAGTTCTGTTTAATTTGTGTAACTTCATATAAGATTTCCCATGTTTTTCTGTATCTATCATTTATATCTTTTCTAACAGCATAGAAATATTCCTATAGAGTCATGAACTGTGGTTCATTTAGCCATTATTCCTGTCTAATCATGAACTGTGACTAATTTAGCCATTACCCAATCAATGGACTATTCCTTTGTTTTTAGGTCTTGTTACTACAAAAAAATAATGTTAGGAATATTTTGGTGTAGATGAGACCTATCTTTGACCTCCATGGAGTAAATGGCTATTTATCAGTAAAATCTTTGATTCAAAGGGTATGATTGTTTCCAGTTTTTTAATACTTGAAAATTGCTTTCCAGAATAGTCTGACCATTCTGAACATTTTACAGTTCCTCAAAAGTCTACATCTGAACCTGCCTCCCACAAGTCTCCTTCAACTTTGAGTATTTCCATATTTTGCTATCCTTGCCAATTTGTTGGTGTTTTTAAATGAATCAACATATCTGCAAGTTTTTCTCAAACTTGCTTAAATTTGTATTTCTTTTATTACTATTGATTGGATTGTCTTTCATCTAGTTGTTTGAGTTTTGTTTTTGTTTTGAACATTGTTTTTAGAGGAGGGGGGGATATGGGAAGGGTGGAACAGAACCTTTGGTTTCATTAGTGTAAGCTAAAGAATTCCTCTCTATCTATGCAGATGGACATCTTCAGTCTTGAAGTTGCCTAGAAAACTAAGAAGACATGGCTTGCCAGCTTCATATAACTAATATGGGCTATTGGCAGGATTTAAACCCAGTTTTGCAGACACTGAGACCAGCTCTCTATCTACTATACCACACTGTCTCTCTCATATGGTTGTTAATAGTTTTAATTTTCCTTCTGAAAACTTTTTTGTTCACATTTTTCATCTCTTATTGTGGAATGGTTCTTATATAACTGTGTTAATTCCCTACATATCTTCTATATGAAATCTTTTTTTTTTTTAGGTTTTTGCAAGGCAATGGGGTTAAGTGGCTTGCCCAAGGCGACACAGCTAGGTAATTAGTAAGTGTCTGAGACCGGATTTGAACCCAGGTACTCCTGACTCCAGGGCCGGTGCTTTATCCACTGCGCCACCTAGCCACCCCTATATGAAATCTTTATAAGATATTTGATATAAAGTTTATCTACCCCCTCAATGCTTTCCTTTCTTATTCTAATGCAAAAATTTTTAAATTTCGTATAACAGAAATTATCTGTTTTTCTTTTATGATCTCTTTTTCCTTGGTTGATTAAGAATTTTCTTTTTAGGGCCGGCTAGGTGGCGCAGTGGATAAAGCACCGGCCCTGGAGTCAGGAGTACCTGGGTTCAAATCCGGTCTCAGACACTTACTAATTACCTAGCTGTGTGGCCTTGGGCAAGCCACTTAACCCCATTGCCTTGCAAAAAAAAAAAAAACACCCAAAAAAGAACTTTCTCTTCAGTCATAGTTGTAAAAGATACATGATTATCTCTTTTCCTTCTCCTTTTTTTTCTTGATGACTTTGTACATTTAAGTTGAATAGCCATTTGCAGCATATTATAGTATATTGTGTATATGTCTCTGTGTGTGCCCCAAGCTAGTTTTTAGTTTACCTAACTTTTTCACAAAATGACTTTTCTTCAAAGTAATTTATCTTTTCAGTCTTATAAAACACTGAATTCTTGAACTCATTTGTTTTTTTATCCTTGTTCATCTAATCTATTCCACTGTATTAATTGCTATTTTTAAGAAGTACCATACAATATTTGCTATTAATGACATAATTTGGGATCTGGAAACTGGAAATACTATTTCCTTTTCATTCCCATTCTCCCCTCCCCTCATTATTTTTCTTGAGATTTTAGACCTCTTCCTCCAAATAAATTGTTATGATTTTGATTATTTCTATATAATGCTTTCCTGATAGTTTGTTATAGTGTTAACTTATAAATTAGTTTAGATAATAAGACTGTTATTATATTGGTATTCCCTATCAATAAGGCAAGTTATCTCTATCTGTGAATCTTTAAGAAGTGTTTTATAATTGTATTTTATTTGTTTTGATAAATAAGTTCTCATATGCATTTGATGATTTTTAAAATAAGATTTCTTTTATTATTGGATTGTCATTTTTTAGAAATACTGGTGACTGAGGCAGCTAGGTGATGCAGTGGATAAGAGCACCATCCCTGGAGTCAGGAGTACCTGAGATCAAATCCTGCCTCCTAATAATTACCTAGCTGTGTGGCCTTAGGCAAGCTACTTAACTCCATTGCCTTGCAAAACAAAACAAAAAGAAATACTGATGATTTCTATGGATTTGTAATATTCTACTTTACTGAAGCTATTAATTACTTCATTTGGGAATCTTTGATGATTGTTCAGGTTTTTTTTAAGTGAACCAACATGTTATCTAGAAATAAAGATAATTTTATCTTCCCTTTGCTAATCTTTATGATTTTATTTCTTTTGTTTATTATTTGAACTAGCATTTATGACTTTTTAGTTGATATTTTATTTTATTTTTCCAATTACATGTTATAGAAATTTTTTAACATTCATCCAATTTATATATTACACATTTTTCTACCCCCCTCCCTTCCTATCCCCCTCCCCTTGGTGACAAATAGTCTGGTAAAATTGCATGTGTACTTTTGTGTTTAGCATATTTACATATTAGTCATTTTTTGTATGAGGAATTACGAGTAAGGGGAAAAAAAACCATGGGATAGGAAGGAAAAACATAAAAGAAGTTTATTTTTCTTTTTTTTAATTTTTATTAAAGATATTATTTGAGTTTTACAGTTTTCCCCCAATCTTGCTTCCCTCCCCCCACCCCCACCCCACAGATAGCACTCCATCAGTCTTTACTTTATTTCCATGTTGTACCTCAATCCAAATTGGGTGTGATGAGAGAGAAATCATATCCTTAAAGAGAATAGAATTCTCAGAGGTAACCAGATCAAACCATAAGACATCTGGGTTTTTTTTTTTTCCAAATTAAAGGGAATAGTCCTTGTACTTTGTTCAAACTCCATAGCTCCTTATCTGGATACAGATGGTACTCTCTTTTGCAGACAGCCCAACATTCATTGTTCCTGATTGTTGCACTGATGGAATGAGCAAGTCCTTCAAGGTTGAACATCACTCCCATGTTGCTGTTAGGGTATACAGTGTTTTTCTGGTTCTGCTCATCTCACTCAGCATCAGTTCATGCCAATCCCTCCAGGCTTCCCTGAAATCCCATCCCTCCTGGTTTCTAATAGAACAATAGTGTTCCATGACATACATATACCACAGTTTGCTAAACCATTCCCCAACTGAAGGACATTTACTGGATTTCCAATTCTTTGCCACCACAAACAGGGCAGAAGTTTTTTTTTTTTTTAAAGTAACCATAGTATCCATTCAGATTCTGTGGGTTTGTTGTTGCCATTGTTGCTATTTTCCTCTGCATGTAGATGACATTTTCTATACCAGATCTCCCAGGGTTGTCCTATATCTCTGAGCTGCTGAGATCATAATTGATCAACCCACATTGTTGTTGTTGTTAATGTACACATTGTTCTCTTTGTTCTGCTCCCTTTACTCCGCATCAGTTCATGTAATTCTTTCCATGTTCCTCTAAAGTCTGACTAATTGTGGTTTCGTTCTTTTGTTGTTTTTTTTTTTTGCCCAAGGCCACACAGCTAGGTAATTATTAAGTGTCTGAGGCAGGATTTGAACTCAGGCACTCCTGATTCCAGGGCTGGTGCTCTATCTAGCCACCTAGCCACCCCCCTCAATCATAGTTTCTTATAGAACAATATTACTCCATAGCATTCATATACCGTACCTTGTTCGGTCATTTACCAAATTAATAGATATTCCCTTACTCTCTAATTCTTTGCTACTACAAAAGAGCAACTATAAATATTTTTGAACATGTGACACTTTTCTCATTTTTTTTAGATTGCTTTTGGAAATAGGCCTAGTGTTGGTTTTGCTGGGTCAAAGGATGTGATCAGTTTTGTTGCTCTTTGAGCATAGTTGAACTAGCATTTCCAGAACAATGCTAAATAATGAGTTGGTATCTTTGTTTCACACATATTTATTAGTGTTTCAAATATTAAATTGTTGTGGTGATTTTACATTCTTTGATAACTATATTTCAATATAATTGGTTTACTTTGTAGTCTTTTATATTTCATTTTATTTGTTTAAATTAAACAGTATTCTGAGAAAGGACAGACAGCTTTTAACAGAGTGCCAAAAGGATACATAAAGGTTTTATTGGGAAAACCTTTTATTTTTCTATTACAATTAATGTTAGCTTTTAATTTAAGCTATTTTCTTTTTCATGTTAGAATTTGTCCCTTCTATACCTAAGCATTTTAAAATATTTAGCAGAAGGGAGTGTTTTACTTTACCATAGACTTTCTGTATTTTAATAATGTGATTTTAGTTTTTTATTATTTTTAATATAATTATGTTAATTGTTCTCCTAATATTGAACCATCATTACATACCTGAAATAAATACATGGGCATAGTTAATTATTTGTTGAAAATATTTCTATAGTCTTTTTAAGATTTTTTAATCTTTTAAAAGATTTTTTAAAAATCTTTTGTTTCAATATTGTGATGATACATTGGTCTGTACTTCTTCGCTTCATTCTGACCTGATTAATTGCCAATACTATATTTATCTCATAAATTTGGTAAAATTGTTTTCTTTTTTCAATTTTCAAGAATAAATTGGGCAGTCTAGGTAGTATCTTTAAAATTTTGATAGAATTTACCTGTAAATGAATCTGGACTAGGATTTGTTTATTTTCGTTTGAGGTTTTTATTGTTGTTGTTGTTATAAAATTGTGTTGTGAGGAGTTCATGTTGTTTGGACTAAATTTTTCTGTAATATTTAGGCAATTTCTTAAGAGAAAGAACTGAAAGGAAGGAGGGACATAAGAGGTTTGAGGAGAGATGAAAAGGTTTGAAAGAGTTATTCTGAAAAGTGGGATAGTGAATTGACAAAGGTGTAGGACCTATATAGTTACAATGAGGTGGCAATAGAGGTTGTAGAACCTCAATTCAACAGCCCCTTATTAAGTACTTCCTATGTGTCAGGAACTTACTAGAACTGTAGGTTCAAAGACAAAAAATGAAAGTGTCTATTCTCAGGAAGCTTACCCTCTAATCTGTAGAGGACTCAGAATAGTTGTGTGATTTTCTCCATCTTTATTTAGCAATACATATATAGGAGCAGAAACAACTAGTGGTAGGATTTATCCAATGCTGCAGTTTCACAGGGCAAAATTGGTGATATTATATAGGGCCTAGGGATTTAAGAGGACAGTGTAGAGTTGAACTGATTAACCAAGTATTCAAAATGGGGAAAAGAGGAGAGAGTATGAACAAAGAGTTTGGTAAGGTAAGGCAGAAGGGGAAGTTGAAAGACAATAGATTATGATCAGATAAAAGGGATTTTTCAGAGTCCTTGAATGGGAAGAAAGTACATTTGGATTTGTAGGTAATGGCAAGATTTGTGTGTGGCTAGGTAGGTGGAAAAGGAGATCATAAGAAGTGAGTAAGTTGAGGAAATGAGTGTTAAGAGTAAAATACATATATAATTTCCCTATTATGAGGGCAGGATTTGAGGAGGAAAGAAAAATGGTAAACCATGTTCTACTTGTTTGGAAGGGAAGAGAGTGACCAGGAGAATATAGATTGGGTAGTAAATATGGAGTGGATGGCATGAACTTCAAAGGAGGACAGGTTATTGAGTGATTGAGGTAGGGGGAGCACTTGAAACTGGCAATGAGGAACAAGGAGTATTCTGACTTTCTCATTTGACACAGGGGACCAAGGGAAATGAATGAAGATCCTCAAGGCCACGGACTGTCTCACTTCTGACTTTTTATGCTTCACACTTAATGAAGGGCTTGTTCAGGAAATAGCGCAATCCTTTTAAACATTCCAACCTTCAAAGCCCTATCTTTTTAAACATTATAGTGGTAAACATTTTCTGACAGATATTATCTTATATCATAAGATATCTAGCACTATATTAGATTTGGAGAATTAGGGGAAGATCATGGGATTAGCTCAGATGGGAAGCCCTGGTTTCTTCTCTTGAAGTATCTTCTTCACCTGTGACAGATAACCCTACCATGACAAAAATAAAAATGCACAGCTATTTACAGAAAGCCATATGTGTAGAGAAGTCCATTGGCTACCTTAGTTTTGGGTCTGTGAGCCAAACCATTCCAAACGTGAAGTTATGGTTACTTTTGCACATTGACCATGGAAAAATTCTGATAGAACTAACTGGTCAAAATGTTTTCAAATATGGTTTGTGGAGCTGTTATTCTTTCAAAAAGTACCCCCTTTAACATTCTCCTCACTTCCCTGTTTACTATTTTCAATATTAAACCAAACATTTTGTAAGTGCTCAGCCAATAATAGTCAGGTATAAAAGTGATGAGAGAACTATCATGCTACATCTTAACGATGATTTTGGTACTTCATAAAGCAGTGATGAATCCTAGACCAAGAATGTTCAGGAGTTTTGCTGATGCTGATGTAGTAACTAGGGAGAGGTAACCAGGGAGAGTTTGTGATGTCAGCTGAGTTTTATCTGAGTACTTGGTGGATTATTGTTTATTACTTCGTTTACTTAGAACAGTAAAGAGGTAAGCTTATTTATTCATATATTTTTTAGACTTTTCATATACATTTGTCAATGAGAAAATGATTAATATATAACCTTAAAAACAAACTGATATTCCCACAATTCTTCCATATAGGAAGTAGAAATACTTTGAGGCTACTGACAAATTAAAATTCTCTTATTTCCCCCACTCCATAACCTATTCAACCCACCGTATTAATGGGGCTTAGGTTCAAAACAGATAGCTTTCTGTTAGAAGATGGACCACATTGCTATATTCTTCTTGTTTTGGTTTTATAAATTGAAGAGTTATGATATTTATATTTCTATACCCTAGAAAGTATTCAGTTAGATTACTCTTCTGCTCATAATGAAGAATAACAATGTTGTTGATTGGAGGGATGGAGCATTTACTAGTTCATTAGAAGTTTGAACAACTTTGGGTTAAAAATTGAGCCCTTTCATAATAAAGCTCACAAATTGTGAGTCTGGAATTTTTCATCTATGTTTTGGCTCTTACCTTTACCTAGTACAATACAAAGTATGATTAAAATACTTATGGTAAGGGAGAACTCTAGAAATGGGAATAGGAGGCTATAGGCTGCCACACCTGTTTCCAAATCTTGCCTGACTTCAACAACCCCTTATTAAGGACCTTCTATGTGCCAGGAACTTAACTAGAACTGTAGGTTCAAAGACAAAAATGAAAGTGTGTATTCTCAGGAAGCTTACCCTCTAACAGGGATAATAAATGCCAGCACAGAATTAATTTTTATTTTTATTTAAGGCAATGGGATTAAGTGACTTGCCCAAGATCACACAGCTAGACAATTATTAAGTATCAAATCAAGTTTGAACTCAGGTCTTCTTGACTCCAGGGCCATTGCTCTATCTACTACACACCTAGCTGCCCCCACAGCACAGAATTTCAATCCAGGTCTCCTAAATCCTAGTCCAGCCTTCTACTACACCTAAAGAGTTTATAGGCAAGAATCTTCATTTGGGGGGGGGGGGGGTCCTTTAACATAGGAACGTGCTGCTTTTTACTTGTATATCTATCTGCAAGTCTTCAAAGTAAACAGCATTTTAATGGGCTGTGGGGAGAGAGAGTACTTGCTCCTAAGGAAAACTTTTGTAGCTTTATGAGGTAGTAGCTCTAGCAGCTAGTAGCATCTTATTTCATGACTTCCTGGATGCACAGGAGCAGATTCTGGTGGAATTGTGGAGGACTTAACCTTCTACCAGTGGGATGATAAATTTAAATTGTCGAGGGAAACTTTTTCAAGCCAGTATGGGAATTTGTTTTGTTATTATATTTTCTCTCCTCTCCTTTCCTTTGGAGGTGGGGTAGGCTCAGGAACTGTTTGTGTAAAATAAACAAATGCATTTATTTTTAAGAAAAGGATCTTAAAGAGGAAAACGAATTATATGAATAGCTTTGGGTTTGGTTTATTTTGTTTTGGATTGATTTTCAACTAGCAGTTCTTCTTAGTTTTATCTTTCTCTGTCTCCTTGCCAAGAACTTGTTAATGAGTTAACAAATACTTAAATGAATTGTTGAAAAAAAAAACAGCACCTTAAACAGTAACTAGGGAGTTTCAATGTAAGAGAAAACTTCTAAGTTCTGGAGACTATTTTAAAAGTAATAAAAAAAATCTTTTTTCTCAAAAAGTGAAGATGCACATATATTTAATCCTATGGGGTTATTTTTCAACCTTATCAGTTTGATAAAGACAACATGTAGAACAGAACAGAATGAAACTGTACCTTGAACTAAATCTGATTCTAACATTTATCAGCCATATGACTGAGCAAATCATTTCACTTCCTTTGAGCTCTGACTTCCTCATTTGTAGAGTTGTGATAATACTATCTGTACTATATACCTCAAAGAGTTATTCTAAGGAAGATATGTTATAAATTTTAATGTACTTTATAAATGTGAGTTATTTAAGCATTTTTATAAATTGTTTTATTACAATTCAATCTGTACATTTTATAAAACAAATTCAAAGATGAAAAATCAAAAATGTCAATGAAAGAGGAAATTTAAGAGGAAAATTTAAAATTCTGAGCAAATAAAATTGATTTATCAGTCTTTTGGTCAATCTGATATTTTTATTCCACATAAAGTTCCAGGAACTGTGTTAAGTGTTGATCCTGCTTTACATGCTATCACTTTGGGGTTTACCAAAAACATGTCTTATGTAAATAGAACATTTAATGAAAAGACCATAAAACTTATTAAAAAAACCCAACAGTAACCTAACCCCCATTCTAAGGAGACCTCAGTATATTTAATCTTCCTAAATGCTGCTGATCATAATACAAAGGTATTGAACTAAGAGTCAAGGGAGTAGGGATCCATCCTCAGTTCTGTTACTAACTAGGTTGGCACTGAGCAAATTATTTAATTTGTTTGAGCCCCAGTTTCCCATGTTATAAAACAAGAAAACTGGTCTAGATGATCTTTAAGAGAGTAGAATTCCTTGATTCTCTCAACTCCTTTCCCCAAAATCCTTCAGTATTCCTGTTGGCTAAGGAAAACATTGATTCCTCAGTCTAGCTTGGAAGTTTAGACTCTTCACAATTGGACCCTGCCAATCTTTGAAGCCTTACCTTTCGCTACTCTTTTTACATGAACCCTCTGTTCCTGCCAAACTTATCTTTTAGTATTCATTGTATTGAATTATTGTTTAGTTTTATTTAAAAATATTTCATGTTAGTCATATATGTAAACTATATTCCTTAGTTGGTGAGTCAATAAATTTTTATTGTACTATATACAAATATGAAAAAAGATAATTCCAGCTTTTTTACTATATCCAGAGAATTCTTGAGTGACCCTATTTGGGTGCCTTCTAACATTGGTACATGCTGGTCTTTACTTGTGTATGTGTGTATGCATTTTTATCTAGTAAAATCCATTTTCCTTGCCTTGAGGCTGGAGATTTCTTTCTACCTGCTACTTGAGAAAGCCTATGTAGTATCTTGAGCTATTAGTAGACATTTATCACATAGGTTTCCTGGATGGCAGGAACAGGTTTTAGTGAGTTCCCCAGCTCCCTTCTTTCCAGAGAGGTGATAAACTTAAAATGCAAAGGGAAATATATATTTTCATGCATAGTCAATATAAAGAATTCGATTTACTATCCCTATTTCTTATAAGGGTCTTTCTTGGTCCCTGATTCCCTTTCTTTCTTTTTCCCCCCTCCCTACTTCTCTTCTTTCCTTTCCTTTTTTTCCTTTCTTTTTCTTCTTTACTCACTCCTGCTCCTCTGCCTTCCCCTTCCCCTTCCATTTCATTTAATGTGGGATGACAGAACAAAAAAGGATGCTAAAAAGAATAGGGATATAGATAGAAGGAACTTATTCAGTAGAGAGGAAGGGTGAATTCAAAAGTAGTTGAAATACAGAGAGGGTGACCTGAAGACCCTCTTTAAATGCTTCTCCTTCCATTCAAAGGGATCCCAGGAAGAAGGTTCTGAGGGAGATATAATTACCAAGGCTAATTTGATATTACCCAATGATGAGGTTTCTGTGGGCATGACATAGCCCACAACACAGTGCCCAGACCCAGAGTAGTGTTCAGTAAATGTTGACTAGTTATTTTAAATGAGTGCTTTGGGGAGGGAGAGGGATTTTTATATAGGTATTAAAAATTATAGGTATAAAAGAATAGTTTAAATTATCTTACCTCCCAAGCATATTTACTAGATACAAGTAGCTTTTCTATCTCAAGAAAGGCATCAAATGGTGATTGAGGAGACAGTAATGAAAAAGTGAAACTCTCAGTAAAATCATAGCATGATAGAATGAAAAGATCCCTTAGAAAACATCTAATCCAATATCATGAGATTCTTGAACAATGATAATTCATTTCCCAGAACCTGTTTCTTCATCCAAAGATGAGGGATAATAATTATTAAACTTTCTGCCTTAACAGTTGTTGTAAGGAAAGTGTTTCATAAACCTTAAAATCCTTACACAAACATGATTTGTTATTATGGATGTCTAGTCTTGACCTCTCACCTGAGCTCATATTTACAGTGGTCAATTAGATATCTCCACTTGAATGCCCATAACATTATCTTAAACACAATGAGCAGCCATCTACGTCATCCATCCCAATTCCCACATACATTGCTTCTCCTCCTATCTTCCCACATCTCCGATGATACCATTTTCCCCAGTCTCTCAAGCTCAAAAAACCAAGGCATACTTTGGCTTCTCTTTCTCAGTCCTGATATCCAATAAATTGCAAGACCTATTGATTCTAGCCCCATAATATATCACATCTGCTCGCTCCCTCCTCTTTAGTCTTACCACCACTGCCTAGTTAAGATTCTCATTACTTTCACATGGGTTATCTTAAATCTAGAAATTCTCTGTATATTCTATTCCAATTAATCCAATAAACTACAGAGTAATTTTGATTGTAACTTTCAATGATTATTGAATTACAGAGTAATTTTGATTGTAACTTTCAATGACTTCCCCATTACTTGTAATGTAAAATATATGTGAATTTAAGGAATTTGGTGCCATGTGGGAATTTCTCTTCTGTCTAGGAGGTTTGGTTTAGGAATTTCTCAGCTTAAACAGGAATTCCTCAATTGTTATATACCTATGCCCCAAATCACTGCTGTTTCTCTGGCTAAATAGATTTTCATTGACTGAGAAGATATGAATTCTTGGAAATGTTTATGGTTCCCTGAAGATCTCCCTCCATCCTTCCATCCCTTCACCCCTACCACCACATACGCATTGAACTCTGAACAGGCTTCTCTTGAGGAGATAAGAATTTACATGTGTCTGAAGAATTCTCAGACTGGTTTTCTCTCTCTCAGTTTTGTTTGCTCTTCTTTTTAAAGCTTATTAGAGAAATGCAAATTGTACCACCTCACATCTCTCAGACTAGCCAATATGACCAGAAAGGATAGTGATCAATGTTGGAAGGTATGTGGGAAATCTGGGATATTAATACATTGTTGGTGGAGCTGTGAACTCATCCAACCTTTCTGGAGAGCAATTTGGAATTATGCCCAAAGGGCAACAAAAATGTGCATACCCTTTGATCCAACAATACCACTACTGGGTCTCTACCCTAAAAAAATTATGAAAAAGGGTTAAAAACATTACTTGTACAAAAATATTTATAGCAGCCCTGTTTGTGGTGGTAAAGAATTGGAAATCAAGTGGATGTTCATCAATTGAGGAATGACTTAATAAACTGTGGTATATGTATATGATGGAACACTATTGTTCTATTAGAAACTAGGAGGGATGGGAATTCAGGGAAGCCTGGAAGGATTTTCATGAACTGATGCTGAGTGAGATGAGCAGAACCAGAAGAACATTGTACACCCTAACAGCAGCATTTAACTTTAATTTCAACTTTAATGCTCATTCCATCAGTGTAACAATCAGGCACAATTTTGGGGTATCTGCGATGGAGAATACCATCTGTATCCAGAGAAAGGATTGTGGAGTTTGAACAAAGACCAAAGACACTATTACCTTTAATTTAAAAAAAAGTTATCTTATTATGTAATTTTGCTGTCTCTTATACTTTATTTTTCTTCCTTAAGGATATGATTTCTCTCTCATCACATTCAACTTAGATCAACGTATACCATGGAAACAATGCAAAGACTAACAGACTGCCTTCTGGGGGGGGGGGAGGGAAATGAGATTAGGGGAAAAATTGTAAAATTCCAAATAAATAAATAAAATTTTGAAAAATAAATAAAGCTGAAGTCTAAAAATTTGTTTCAGGTGTACCTTAGATGTGACTCAATCTTACCACATGCCATGATTCAATCCATGATCCTGAATTGTCCAATATCTTGCCCAAGGATCCTAAAATATTCATATACCTTGAAGTAGACAATGTTGATGCCAGAAGATAGTGGTATATATCTTGTCAATGGGAATTTTTTTTTTATGAGAGAGACACACACAGAGAGAGAGAGAGAGAGAGAGAGAGAGAGAGAGAAAGAGAGAGAGAAAGAGATTAGTGCCAGGATAACAGCATTTAATTTTGCCTATCCTGGCCAATCTTCTAAACATACCTCTATGGAAGCCATGTTAAATTGAAATTTCCTTGTTGGTAGTATCTAATCCAATGGAAAGTACATTGAATATGGAATTAGAGGAATGAAATCTGCCACTTAATATTTTAACTATGGGGAAGTCACTTAATTTTATCCCATGGCCTAAAATTCAAGAGGGAATTTAGCCCAGGTAGGATTTGTCATTTTCTTCTTTATATTCTATAACTATTCTGTTATACTGAACAACTTTTAATTTTTTTGGGGGGTGGGGTTTACAAGGCAGTGATTTGCCCAAGGGCAAACAGCTAAGTAATTATCAAATAGCTGAGATCAGATTTGAATTTAGGTCCTACTGATTCCAGGACTGGTGCTCTATCCACTGCACCACCTAACTGCTCCCAACTTTTCAATTTTTATAATTTGTTCTAAATAATTTTGGTTATTACTGTTTTGTAGTGTAATTTGAAAAGGTCCCCATGACTCTCCTTGGCAGAGATTTGGTAAATCCTTGCATTTGAGTACAAGATAAGTCCTTATTAACTAAACGATAAATTCTTGCCCTAACCTGAAATGATTAACTCTTTGACCTATTACCCCTAGACTATAAGTCCTTATTTAGCTCATCTATGGTCTTTCAGCTACATTCCTCATCTACCTATCCCTAATTACCTCATCTCTAGCCTTTAAAAGCTTACCCTCTCTTCACTTGGGATACTGACTTCCTTTGGGAGACAAGCCCATTCTTGGGGAGTGTGATGCCCCAAATAAAGTCAAAGAACCTGAAGATAGCCTGAATCTTTGAATTCTTTTGGTTCAGCTTGCAGCCCACTTTGCTGTACCCTAACATTCTGGTGCCCAATGTGGGGTCATCTCTAACTCTGGCTATCTTCATAAGCCTATCACTTTTTTTTTTGTTAGTACAATAACTTTTATTTGTCACCTACAAGATTTTTGTGTCTTGCAGATTTCTGGACAGGTTTTTACAATCTCAAAAGTTTTTAGTAGTGCAACCTGTGCAAGCAAAAAAAAAAATAGACAAACAGGGCCCTCACTTATTATAAACATTTACTAATATAGGCAAAACAAGACTTACTCATATAGATAAGTGACTATTCACATTTGTAAATTACCATTTTAAACAGATCCAGATAAACTGTACAAATGTCTTACAACATATTAAACAGTATTCAAGTTACTGGGTAACAATGAGCACCATACAGCAAAAGCCTCAAGTGTTTTCCCCATATAGCTCAAAGTTTTTTCTTAAAAGTGACAAATTAAATTACATTAATGAAACAAAAAAAATAAAAGGATTATTTTTCAAGATAGAGTTCAATTTGCACTTTGTTTCCCATAACCATCTCCAATTAAGGAAAAATGCCAACTTGAGAAAAACAAGCTTTGAGCCATAGCAGCACATAAGGAATATTATTAATACATTAAAATAAACTACTTTTCACTTTAAGAGTTTTATCACAAAGAAGGGCACTGCCTCTAGGGGAGCAAAGCAATACTAGGGTCTAAACCCTGGAGAAGGCCATAAGCACAGCTGCCTGGACAGTTGTGTTCCTCTCTGCCTCCTGCCTTTGATGGGATCTTCCTCATGGTGTGCTTCCAAAGACATGCACTGTCAGAACAAAAATTAGGAAAGGGAAAGAACCAGAATGCGTGATTTCATTTCATGCATTTCCATTTCATGCTTAATTCTAAACCTGTTTTTCATGTTGAAAAGAAAAACTGATATAGATTTTCTCTATTTATAGACTCAAAGACATGGGAGGTCTCGCCCAACCATGGCATAGATGACCTGCATAAACTCTGAGCACTGAAGGACAAAATCAAGGTAAAGCCAGTTTGGAAAATTCTACACATTTGCACAAATTATGGTCTTAGTTTAGGAAATAAAAATAAACAAAAAAAGCTCTTGAAGTAAAATAAAAATAGACACCCCTGCTTGCCCAAAGTCAAAGCAGGAAGTTAAGTACTAGAGGGAAAGCCTACGTAGGGAAGGACATTTGCACCACCATCAGCATTGCTGAGTCTCAGTTTGACCATCTTTTCCAGGTACCTCCTCGTTCCCAAAATTTTACCAGAGAGAGTGCAATTGAAAAATTTCTTTGGAATCTGTCCCTGATTTTTATACAAATGCTTGGATAGCTTTTCCAGAAGCATTCATGTCAAAACCTGCAGTCTTATCCTTTTATAAGTTGTTCAAATTGGTGATGTTCTGTGGGTAATGCTGCTGCCATGTCTGCTTCTGCTGGACTGCAAGCTGCTGGGACTGGTTTGATGTCGAAAGAAGATTTATAAGGGGAGAGACAGAATTTGCAGAAATGTTCAAACCCACAATCCACTGTCCATCCTCTGTTCAAAGCTGAACTATCTGGATCTTCACATTTGTGCCACTGACAGATGCTAGGACTCCCTCAACTTTTGTCTAAACACTCAGGATCGAGCCACATAAAACGTAATAGGTGTGGCATTGAAGCCCTATTTCACAAACTAATCCCAAGCTTGCATTTTTGCAATTGCCTCTCCAACATGCATGAGTATATGTATCTGCAGATGAATTATGCTGATCTACCCAGTGAGCTGGGGTATCTGAAGCTACCTTCTTATATTTCTTTTTCAGATCAGCCAAAGTCTCTAATTTAAGCTGTTTCCCAGTATTTTGTCTATAAACCAAGAAAAAGTTCTTTTTGGGATTCACTTCTTTCACCAAAATGGCAGTTTTCTTATTATTTCTGATTTGCAGCAATAAATAAAAGTCATCGTCTGGTCCTGTCCAGTCAAAATCTTTGTTGCTTCTTCCCAAGACATTCCCCTCTCTACGCTGATTGTGTACAGTTCAACATGGCCTGAGGTTGAATATCCAGGTGTCAGAAATTTCTTAGCATCTGTTTTCCTCACTTTCTTATCTCCAGAACCAAGATCTAAAATAACCATATCATATCCACCATTCTTTTTGGCATTTTGTATGGCTGTATTAAGTGTGTTTGAAAAATACTGAAACAAGGCATTCAGTTGGTGGACCTCCATACCTAAAATACGATTTAGGAATTTTCCTATATTATTGTAATCTTTATCAAGAGTCAGAATTCCAAAGCGATCTTCCATATTTATAAGGCCCATACCTATTAATCCTTGTCAGACATCTTTGAAGAATTCTCCTGGATAGTCAGGAGGTGGTGATACCATCAGGGAGTCTAGGTTCACAGTGAATTTCATAACAGTTTCCAAAGCATTTCTACCATACTTGTTATCAAAGTTGAACCTGCTCAAAACTTGAGATTCTCTTGCTCTTCAGTCACCATGTGTGAGCGCCCCCAAACTCTCCAGTCTTTTAGCAACTATAGATGAGAATCCTTGCTCGACCCAATTCAGAAATTAGAAATACATATTCTGGAGCAGTAACTTGGTTTAATCTTTGAGTTCTTCTAAACTGCTGAATTGCTTTATCAGTACTCCAAGGCAATTCCAAGGTCATATGTACTCTTAGCCTCTGATTTTAAGTTCAACAGTCTGCTTGTAAGGAAATACCTGAGCTAGCAGCTTCTGAGATAATGGCAATATTCTTATGCCCATCCATGAATCTTGGCTTTCCTGTGGTGTCGAGAATTTCCACAGACATGTCAGCCTCAGACCTTGACTCATAAGATATGCTTCCATCATCATTGCTTACTACTCTCCCCTTTTGACCAGTCATCTCAGCCACATTCTCTGAGCCACCCAGTTCATCAGTAAATTCATCCAGTGTATTAGGAGGAAGATCTTCAGCTAATTTTTCCAATTTATCCAACAAATCTTTTTTCATCTGCTGAGCTCTCCTGACTTGTTACAAGGCTGTTGAGAAGTTGAAGAAAAACTTGGTCGTTTTGATCCCAGACCTCACACTAATAAGGCACTTTGAATAGAATCTGGATCAATACTTTGTTCTTTTTATTCCTCTTTGCTTTTCTTGTGGTCTTTCCTGATTAACCAAGGATCTTCTTCATTATCTTCACTAGATTCAACCCAAAATGGGTTGAAATCATCATCATCTCCAGAACTCATGTTTTTTGAGCTCTCATAGTCAGTTTATTATCAGAGGCTTCAGATTCACTTCCACTCTCATCAGAACTGCTTTCAGTAAGACCACTAACTTTCTATGCTTTTTTGGTCTCTCTGCTAATTTCTTCCCCTTTCCTATTTCTTTATTTTATTCTCCTTACAAGGATTATCTCTGGGGGAGTTGTTGTTACTCTGAGCAGTCAAATTAAATTCCTAGCAAACTAAAAAGTTTCTTTGTTTCTGGAACTGGAAATTGTTTTTCAATGAGTGACTGTAATACCCCTTTGGCTGGTGTCACAAAGTCATTTAATTTTCCTCCACCCTCTTCCAAGGCTTCTAAAGTTTGAGCTTTTCCTGTTGATTGCAGACCAATGACAACACATTTTCTATTTTTGATTTCTTCTCATGCTAGCTGCACAACTCTCTTGACTTTGGATGCTATACACAGGTATTTGAAAAACCTCTGATGAGCAGACCAGAACTGCCCCCACATAGATTTCTTCATTTGTTGTTCTGCATCTATAAGATCATCAGCTTGCTGAAATCTCTCTCTCTAGCATTTACCCACAATTTCACTGCTTTATTATACATTCGAACA
Source organism: Macrotis lagotis (assembly GCF_037893015.1). Classification (NCBI taxonomy): domain Eukaryota; kingdom Metazoa; phylum Chordata; class Mammalia; order Peramelemorphia; family Peramelidae; genus Macrotis; species Macrotis lagotis. Next base: position 126,282,941 of record NC_133666.1, on the reverse strand, counting down.
TAGCTCTGCAAAAGTAGAACTTCTTCTATCTTGAAAGTCACACCAGTAAACCTCAACTGTCTGGCAATGTACTTGCCCCTCAGCTTCATGTCCATAGCAACTATTTCCATGGCACCAACACCTCTCCATTCTACAGCTTGAATGAAATCACTGAATTCTCTAAATGGGGTTCATTTGCCCCATATTCCAAGCTGGTTCATATAGGCCATGTTTCTTGGTTCAAAAGTACCAGTAGCGTTGGTGTAAACCAACTCTGGCAGCTTGTTCTGTAACTCTAGTACAGCTAAACTTGTCTTCGTCAGTTTTGAAGAACCAACAGGAAATAAATTCTTAGCTTTGTGACATTCATCAAATACTATCACTCCACCAAAGTCATCACTGCACCAATGTAGAAGCTGCTTTAATCTTGTTTTGTATTTACCACCAGACTGACTTTCACTGATGAGAGAATAGGTTGCAAAATTAGCACCCTTTTTTACACTCCTGTTATGTTTGGGAGAAATTTTTCTGTATTTGAACTTATTTAATGAATGAACTGAAATGTTTTTTGCTCCAATGTCCTTCAAATCTCTTTCAGCATCATATTTTAAATCATTTGATACACTAAACTATAATGCTCTTTTTCTACTCAATAGGTAATTCTCATAAATTATTCCAGCAGTAGTTCTCCCTTTTCCTACACCCTCACCATCATCTATCAAGAATCCAGCTCAATCTCCAGTAGAAATGTTTCATGTTGCTGGGCAGCATATGTGACAGCTTCAAGTTGTAATGCTGATAACCAGCCATTATCAATGCTTTCTTCAGATAAAGATGTTTTATACCAAACATCAGGAGGTGTGACATTGGATAAAGAGCTGGTTTCCACTAGTGCATCAGAATGCCTAAGGCCAATTTTTAATTTTACTGGCATAGGTTTCTGCAAGGTCCATTTCTTCATCTTCTATCTCTGGTTCTTCTTCATCTTTAACCACTGGTACTTTCATAGTGGGTGAAAAACTCATTTTGATGTGATTTATCCATATTCATGCAACTTCTTTATTAGATGTTTCTTGACTGTCCCATTGCTGACATTACTGGCTGCTGTTGCCACTGGCTGAGCAATGTTAGCAGGCAGCTTCAGTTTCATAAGTTCATTGAGACTATTATTTTTCACCAGATCTTTCAGCTGGCTTTGGTCCTTTGAAGGTGTGGTGGTCAAGGCATTATGGACTGCTAGTGCTGAAACCGAAGGTCGTGTATTTGTTAAAGTTAAAGTTTGTCTTGTTGTTAATGATGTGGTTTTAGTCATCACAATTGTGGTTTCCAAAGTTGGAAGCTGATTTATTTGATTCAGCACAAAAGTTGTAGTAGATGGTGGTTGGGATTGCTGAAGAGGTGGAGCGAGTGCGGGAGTTGCAAGGCCTGGGTCTCCACTATCAATATCAAAGAGATCATTTGGAATAATTCCACTTTCACTCAAAGCAGCAAGCAATAAGTCTTGTCTTGGTACCACCATCTTCTCCTCAGGGTCAAGCAGCAAGGGCTCAGGGTCTGCCTCCCTCCCACTGCCATCCTGACACCCCTCCCCCTCCTCCCCCTTCCCCCAACCCCCCCTTCTCATCTGCCTGCCCCATGAGGGGTGGGGAGGGGCAGCAGCCTATCATTTTTCTCAGCAAGCACCTCAGCAGCCAGCTGGATGGACCTGAGGAAAGTTAAGAGGCTCCTGCACGCTACCAAGAGGTCTCTATCCTGCCATGAGTGGGAGCTGTCCCACTTTAGTGCCCAGTGTCCTGCTCCTCCCTGAGAGCTACTGACGACTAGAGGCTGGTTAAGGGGATCACTGGTTTTGAGCTTATGACACAATGGGACAATCTTCTAATACTAGGAGACTTGTCCACTAGGCTGCTTCTTCCAAAAGTGGGTCAAATTCAGCCTCTTAAATCCTCAAAAAGAAGATGCCATTGTTTCTAGAATCTGAAAGCAGATCAAAGCATATATTTATGTATTTCATTACAGTTTTGTTTTTTAGTCCATGATTCTCTTTTGTAACATTGCTATCATGGAAATATGTTTTGCATGACTACACATGTATAATCTGTAATCGATGCTTGCCTTCTCAAGGATGTAAACTGGGCAGTAGTGAAGAGGAGAATTTGGAACTCCAAATTTTTAAAAAAGAATGTTAAAAACAGTTTTGTCAAGTAATTGAGAAAAAATTAAGCCATTCTTTAGAAAAACAAATGAATAAAATTTTAAGAAAAGGAAAAAAAAGAAGATGCCATTTTTTTCTCAATATGCAGACATATATGTAGGGAATGGAAATACAGATTATTGTAGTTTCTTTGCTTCTGATATGTGTGGATTCCTCATTGGTACAAATGGCTAAATGGTCTTGAAACCTGCAGGTATTTGTGAGTGGCAAATAGTACTGCTAAATCATTTTCTTTGTTCATATCTTTACTTTTATGATTATCCATGTCTTGCTAGTTAATGTATTTGAATCTTATGAAATTACTTACTTTTTACCATATATGAGTTTAAGAAAATAAATTGAAAGTGTTTTGTTGCTACTTTTGGAATAATACACCAGAAGTTGACTTTAACTTGAAGAGACCAAGTTTTATAAGTTGTTGAAGATTTCCATAAGAGTTAAAAGCAGGGCGGAGCCAAGATGGCAAGAAGAGAGGATCCTGTCCTGGTCACTGTCCTAAACTAAGGACTCTAACTAAATTTTCGAGATACAGAACCCGCAGAGGTTCCCAGGGAGGCAGTTCTCCCATCCAAGGTAACCTGGAAAAAAGCAGAAAGGCTCTTCTCCCCAGGGTTGGAGGGGCGGCCCACCAGGGGGTGGCCTGCCAGACCAAAAGAACTTCAGCCTCCTGGAGGCAGCCACAGGGCACTGGTAGCTGCAGCTCACAGCCAAGGAAGTCCAGATCCAGGAAACAAAAGCAGGCAGAGCCCGGAAGCAAGAGCCCATTGAATCTAGGGAGGGGAGTGAAGAGAGAGAGACTGCAGAGCTCTGTCCTCTGCCCCTGGAACAGGACTCTGGGGTTTTGACCACATTCAGATCCTGATCCCAGGCTAGACCCCCCCATAGAACAGCAGGGACCCCCACCTCAGCCCTGTGGCAGAGGGGGGCGCATGTGGTCATTCATCATTCACAGAACAGGAGGGAAGACAGAGCCTCACACACTGAGATCGTTGTGGGAATGTCCCAAAAGCTCAGGAAGCACCCCCAAAACAGGTTTAGGCTGGGAAAAATGAGCAAGCAGAGAAAAAAGAGGAACACCATTGAGAAATATTTTGCATATGAGCCCAAGAAGGATCAAAACACTCAGTCTGAAGATGAGGAAGCACAAACTCTTGCATCTAAAGACTCCAAGAAAAACAGAAATTGGGCTCAGGCTATGACAGAGCTCAAAAAAGACTTTGAAAATCAAATGAGGGAGTTAGAAGAAAAAACTAGGAAAAGAAATGAGAGAAATGCAGGAAAAACAAGAAAATGAAGCCATCAGCTTAGTCAAGGAAATCCAAAAAAAATGCTGAAGAAAATAGCATGCTAAAAACCAGCCTAGGTCAAATGGATAAAACACTTCAAAAAGTTATTGAGAAGAAGAATGCTTTACAAAGCAGAATTGGCCAGATGGAAAAAGAGATAAGAAAATTCTCTGAGGAAAACAAAACCTTCAGATAAAGAATAGAACTCAGGGAGATTGCTGAATTTACGAGAAATCAGGATTCAATACTTCAAAACCAAAAGAATGAAAAATTAGAAGAAAATGTGAAACATCTCATTGAAAAAACAATTGATGGTCCCAATGCCATATAAACTCTTTGGAAAAATAGGGAAAGATGGAACTCTGCCTAACTCTTTCTATGAAACCAATATGGTACTGTTACCTAAACCAGGAAGAGTTAAAACAGAGAAAGAAAATTATAGACCTATTTCCCTGATGAATATAGATGCAAAAATCCTAAATAAAATCTTAGCAAAATGACTACAACAAGTCATCACTAGGATGCTACATTATGATCAAGTAGGATTTATTCCAGGAATGCAGGGATGGTTCGATATTAGGAAAACTGTTAGTTTACTCAATTATATCAATAACAAACCTATCAGAAATCATATGATCATATCAATAGATGCTGAAAAAGCTTTTGACAAAATACAGCATCCATTCCTATTAAAAACACTAGAGAGTGTAGGAATAAATGGACTGTTCCTTAAAATAATTAGCAGTATCTATCTGAAACCATCAACAAACATTATATTCAATGGGGAGAGGCTAGAGGCATTCCCAATAAGATCAGGGGTGAAAGAAAGGTGCCCATTATCACCACTACTATTCAATATTGTATTAGAAATGTTAGCATCAGCAATGAGAGAAGAAGAAGAAATTGAAGGAATTAGAACTGGAAAGGAAGAGACAAAACTCTCACTATTCGCAGATGACATGATGGTCTACCTAGAGAATCCCAAGAAATCATGTAAAAAACTACTGGAAACAATTAGCAATTTTAGCAAAGTTGCAGGTTATAAAATAAACCCCCATAAATCCTCAACTTTCCTATATATGACTAGCAAGAAACAGCAGGAAGAGCTAGAAAGAGAAATTCCATTCAAAGTAACCTCAGACAGTGTAAAATACTTGGGAGTCTATTTGCCAAGACAGACTCAGAATCTTTTTGAAAACAATTATAAAACACTTCTCACACAAATTAAATCAGATTTAAATAACTGGGCAAATATTGACTGCTAATGGATAGATAGAGCTAATATAATAAAAATGACAATTCTACCAAAACTAAACTATGTGTTTAGTGCCCTACCGATCAAAATTCCAAAAAATTACTTTAATGAGCTAGAAAAAATTGTAAGTAAATTCATATGGAGAAATAAAAAGTCAAGAATTGCCAGGAGCTTAATGAAAAAAAAATGGCTTAGCACTACCAGATCTAAAATTATATTCTAAAGCATCAGTCATCAAAACTGTTTGGTATTGGCTAAGAAATAGAGTGGTGGACAAGTGGAATAGACTAGGTGTAAAAGCAGGAGAGGATTATAGTAATCTGCTGTTTGATAAACCCAAAGAGTCCGGCCACTGGGATAAAAACTCCCTCTTTGATAAAAACTGCTGGGATAATTGGAAGTTAGTATGGAAGAAACTTAGATTAGACCAACACCTCACACCCTTTACCAAGATAAAATCCAAATGGTTACAGGACATAGACATAAAAAAACAATACTATAAGCAAATTAGAAGATCAAGGACTAGTCTACCTGTCAGATCTATGGAAAGGGGAATAGTTTATGACTAAGGAAGAGTTGGAGAACATCACTAAAAACCAATTAGATGATTTTGATTACATTAAATTAAAAAGGTTTTGCACAGATAAAACCAATGTAATCAAGATCAAAAGAAAAGTAGTAAATTGGGAAACAATCATTACAAGTAATGATTCTGACAAAGGTCTCATTTCTAAAATATACAGAGAACTGAGTCATATTTTTAAAACAAAAAGCCATTCCCCAATTGACAAATGGTCAAAGGATATGCAAAGGCAATTTACAGATGAGGAGATCAAAGCAATCCATAGCCATATGAAAAAATGCTCTAAATCATTAATTATTAGAGAAATGCAAATTAAAGCTTCGCTGAGGTACCACCTCACACCTCTCAGATTGGCCAGTATGACCAGGAAGGATAATGATCATTGTTGGAAGGGATGTGGGAAATCTGGGACACTATTACACTGTTGGTGGAGCTGTGAACTCATCCAACCCTTCTGGAGAGCTATTTGGAACTATGCCCAAAGGGCAACAAAAATGTGCATACCCTTTGACCCAGCAATACCACTACTGGGTCTACACCCTGAAGAGATGAGGAAAAAGGGTAAAAACATTACTTGTACAAAAATATTTATAGCAGCCCTGTTTGTGGTGGCAAAGAATTGGAAATCCAGTAAATGTCCTTCAATTGGGGAATGGTTTAGCAAACTGTGGTATATGTATGTCATGGAACATTATTGTTCTATTAGAAACCAGGAGGGACGGGGTTTCAGGGAAACCTGGAGGGATTTGCATGAACTGATGCTGAGTGAGATGAGCAGAACCAGAAAAACACTGTACACCCTAACAGCAACATGGGAGTGATGTTCAACCTTGAAGGACTTGCTCATTCCATCAGTGCAATAATTGGGAACAATTTTGGACTGTCTGCAAAGGAGAGTACCATCTGTATCCAGATAAGGAGCTGTGGAGTTTGAACAAAGTACAAGGACTATTCCCTTTAATTTGGGAAAAAAAAACAGATATCTTATTGTCTGATCTGGTTACCTCTGAGAATTCTGTTCTCTTCAAGGATATGATTTCTCTCATCACACCCAATTTGGATCAAGGTACAGCATGGAAACAAAGTAAAGACTGATGGAGTGCTATCTGTGGGGTGGGGGTGGGGGGAGGGAAGCAAGATTGGGGGAAAACTGTAAAACTCAAATAATATCTTTAATAAAATTTTTAAAAAAAAGAAATCATCTAAAAAACTACTGGAAACAATTAGCAATTTTAGCAAAGTTGCAGGTTATAAAATAAAGCCCCCAAAATCCTCAACTTTTCTATATATGTCTAGCAAGAAACAGCAGGAAGAGCTAGAAAGAGAAATCCCATTCAAAGTAACCTCAGACAGTGTAAAATATTTGGGAGTCTATTTGCCAAGACAGACTCAGAATCTTTTTGAAAACAATTATAAAACACTTCTCACACAATCAGATTTAAATAAGTGGGCAAATATCAACTGCTCATGGACAGGGAGAGCTAATATAATAAAAATGACAATTCTACCACAACTAAACTATCTGTTTAGTGCCCTACCAATCAAAATTCCAAAAAATTACTTTAATGAGTTAGAAAAAATTGTAAGTAAATTCATATGTAGAAATAAAAAGTCAAGAGTTGCCAGGAGCTTAATGAAAAAAATGCAAATGAAGGTGGCTTAGCACTAGCCGATCTAAAATTATATTATAAAGCATCAGTCATCAAAACTGTTTGGTATTGGCTAAAAAATAGAGTGGTGGACCAGTGGAATACACTAGGTGTAAAAGCAGGAGAGGATTATAGTAATCTGCTGTTTGATAAACCCAAAGAGTCCGGCCACTGGGATAAAAACTCCCTCTTTGATAAAAACTGCTGGGATAATTGGAAGTTAGTATGGAAGAAACTTAGATTAGACCAACACCTCACACCCTTTACCAAGATAAAATCCAAATGGTTACAGGACATAGACATAAAAAACAATACTATAAGCAAATTAGAAGATCAAGGACTAGTCTACCTGTCAGGGAAAGGGGAACAGTTTATGACTAAGGAAGAGTTGAAGAACATCACTAAAAACCAATTAGATTATTACATTAAATTAAAAAGGTTTTGCACAGATAAAACCAATGTAATCAAGATCAAAAGAAAAGTAGTAAATTGGGAAACAATCATTACAAGTAATGATTCTGACAAAGGACTCATTTCTAAAATATACAGAGAACTGAGTCATATTTTTAAAACAAAAAGCCATTCCCCTATTGACAAATGGTCAAAGGATATGCAAAGGCAATTTACAGATGAGGAGATCAAAGCAATCCATAGCCATATGAAAAAATGCTCTAAATCATTAATTATTAGAGAAATGCAAATTAAAGCTTCGCTGAGGTACCACCTCACACCTCTCAGATTGGCCAGTATGACCAGGAAGGATAATGATCATTGTTGGAAGGGATGTGGGAAATCTGGGACACTATTACACTGTTGGTGGAGCTGTGAACTCATCCAACCCTTCTGGAGAGCTATTTGGAACTATCTCCAAAGGGCAACAAAAATGTGCATACCCTTTGACCCAGCAATACCACTACTGGGTCTATACCCTGAAGAGATGAGGACAAAGGGTAAAAACATTACTTGTACAAAAATATTTATAACAACCCTGTTTGTCGTGGCAAAAAATTGGAAATCAAGTAAATGTCCTTCAATTGAGGAATGGTTTAGCAAACTGTGGTATATGTATGTCATGGAACACTATTGTTCTATTAGAAACCAGGAGGGACGGGATTTCAGGGAAACCTGGAGGGATTTGCATGAACTGATGCTGAGTGAGATGAGCAGAACCAGAAAAACACTGTACACCCTAACAGCAATATGGGAGTGATGTTCAACCTTGAAGGACTTGCTCATTCCATCAGTGCAACAATTGGGAACAATTTTGGGCTGTCTGCAAAGGAGAGTACCATCTATATCCAGATAAGGAGCTGTGGAGTTTGAACAAAGTACAAGGACTATTCCCTTTAATTTGGGAAAAAAAACCAGATATCTTATTGTCTGATCTGGTTACCTCTGAGAATTCTGTTCTCTTCAAGGATATGATTTCTCTCATCACATCCAATTTGGATCAAGGTACAGCATGGAAACAAAGTAAAGACTGATGGAGTACTATCTGTGGGGTGGGGGTGGGGTAGGGAAGCAAGATGGGGGAAAATTGTAAAACTCAAATAATATCTTTAATAAAAAAAAGAAAAAAAATGAAAAAACAATTGATACGGAAAACAGACTTAGGAAAGATCATTTAAAAATTATTGGGATACCTGAAATTCATGATCAGAAAAAGAGCCTTGACATCATTTTCAAAGAATTACTACAGGAAAATTGCCCTGTGGGGTGGCTAGGTGGCGCAGGGGATAAAGCACCGGCCCTGGAGTCAGGAGTACCTGGGTTCAAATCCGGTCTCAGACACTTGATTGCCTAGCTGTGTGGTCTTGGGCAAGCCACTTAACCCCATCTGCTTTGCAAAAACAAAACAAAAAAAAAATGTCCTGATATCCTAGAAGCAGAGGACAAAATAGAAATGGAGAGAATCCACAGGTGATTCCCCCCCCCCCCGAGAAAGAGAATCCCAAAATCCTACCCCCAGGAATATTATAGCCAAGTTCCAGAACTCCCAAGTCAAAGAGAAAATATTACAAGTAGCCAGAAGGACATAATTCAAATATCGCAGAGCTGCAGTCAGGATCACACAGGACTTAGCAACAACTACATGAAAATCTCGTAGTGCTTGGAATATAATATACCAGAAAGCAAAAGAGCTTAGAATGCAGCAGTGAATCAACTACCCAGCAAAACTGGATGTCCTCTTCCAAGGATAAAGATGGACTTTCAATGAACCAGGGGAATTTCAATGTTCCTGTTGGAATGGCCAGAACTGAACAGAAGGTTTGATCTTCAAATACAGGACTCAGGTGAAGCATAGAGATTGGAGGAGAAGGGGAAAATATGAGGGACTTAATTATGATGAACTGTATGTATTCATGTATAGAAAAATGAAACTCATAATACTCATATTAACCTCAGTTAATAGAGCAGGTAGAAGGAGCTTTTTATAGATGAAGCACAGGAGAAAGCTGAATTTGAAGATAAAATATGGTGTAAAAATGGAGTCAATAGAAAAAAGGGAAAAGTAATGGGAGAAAGAAAAAGGAAAGGGGGAATAGGCCAAGATATTTCATATAATAAGATTTTTCTTTATTACAATGAGTTATTGCAATGATATGGAAGGGGTGAAGGCAAGGGGGAATGAGGGAATCTTCGCTCTCATCAGAGGTGGCTAGGAGAGGAAACAGCAAATATACTCAATGGGGTATAGGTATCTGGAGTAAGGGGGGGGGGACAGGGGGAAGGGGTGGGGATGTGAATAAAGGAGGAAAGAATAGACCATGGGGGGAGAGTGGTCAGATATAACACATTTTCTTTTTTACTTCTTGCAAGGGACTGGGATTGGATAGCCTGTCCGGGACCATAAGGCCAGGTGGATGCTGGGCCTAAGGGGTTGTATGGGGGCTCAGGGCCTCGGGGCCTCTTGTTCCCAAAGCCAAGGATCTGTCTTCTGTGCCACTCAGCTACCCTACAGCAGTTTCAGAGTGAAAGGAGAGAGAAAATATAGTACATGGTAGTGGAAAAATAAGAAAGGAGGGAGTTGCGATCAGCAATGGCAATGATGGAAAAATATGGAAGTAACTTTTGTGATGGACTTATCATAAAGAATGTGATTCACCTGCGACAGAGTTGGTGGTGTTGGAACAAAGACTGAAGCACATTTTTTATTATTATTATTGGGGGGAGGTGCAGGGTAAATGGGGCTGGGTGGCCTGCCTGGGGCCGCATAGCACAGTGATCGTTGGGCTGTCTGAGGCCAGATTTGGACCCGGGTGCTCCTGGTTCAAGGGCCAATGCTCTGTCTGCCACCCAGCCACCCCTACCATTATTACTATTTTATTTTATTTTATGTTTTTTTTTTCTTTTTTTGGTTTATGCAGGGCAGTGGGGTTGGGGTGGCTTGCATGTCACACAGCTGGGTGATTGTTGGGCGTACAGGGCCAGATATGGGCTCAGGTGCTCCTGGCTCCAGGGTTGGTGCTCTGTCCACTGCGCCACCTGGCCATACCTACAATTATTACCATTATTTTTTTTAATTTTAATTTTTTTCTCTCCCCTTTACTTTATCACTCAAGTGAGTCTATGTTTTGGGGGGAGGGGTATTTTGTTTACTCTTTAAACAAGAATATTTTATTAATGTATGAAAAACATTATTTGTACAAAATGAGAATAAACAAATATTAAATACAAAAAAAGAATTAAAAAGCACCTTTAACGGATTTTAGAGGGGAAAATTACAGAGAACTATAAGTCAAATGGTAAGCTGCAGATTCTGTGTGACATTTGGAAAATAGATCCTGGTGTATTTGAATATAATCTGGTCTTATTTTAAGTGAAATGTATTATTATTACTATTATTATTATTATTTTTAATATTGCTTTAACTTACCCAATTATATGTGCCTAAGAATAATGTCTAATATTAATCTGAAATTTTATTTTATTGGAAATGTTTTAAATTATAAATTAAGACTGAAATAATAAGTCAGTACCTAATTAGAATATGAATTAGGGGGTCATTATTTTTAAGATTCCAGGGAATAACTCCATGCTAGAATGATTAAAAGTCAGTTAAAAGCCAGAAATTGTTTTCTTTTTAAAAATCAGTAAGTTCTCAAAATAATGACTTTTTTGGCCTAGCAACCTAGCATTCTTTGAGCTAGCCTAAGGATAACAGGTGTGAATTCAATTGACACTAGGTATGAATAGAAATGAAACTATAAAATTTTGTATTTCCTATTAAATGAAGCTTAAAATTCCTAGGAGGATGGAAATTAGAAGCTAAATACTTAGGACAGTTTTGAAGACAGGTAAAGGAGGCAGAGAATTGAGAATTGGTCCAGCTTTTTAAGGAAGTAGAGGAATTAGGTATTGTGATTACTGGACCTTGGAATTTAAAATGTTACCATTAATAATTATAAATCTGGATTTGATTTTAAATTAGCTGGGTGACCACAAACAACTTTGTTTGTTTACCTCAGTCTACTGTTCTGTGGCACCCACCCTTCAAGGGTTGTGTGAGGATCATATGATTGTAGCAAACATTATGTAAATTTTAAAAATTTCTCTAATTAGATGTGATTGCTTCATAATTTTACAGATTCCAGATTTTGCCTTTACTGAAAGGAAATTCACTAATGTTTTTGACTATTACTTACAAAAATTAGGAGATTGTTCAGTGTTGTGAAAGTCCTGAGGAAATCCTTGCACAAAATGAGTTTTAATTTTCAAGCCTGCTTCTTCTAAGGATGTGTGTGTGTGTGTGCATGCACACACACACACACACACACACACATATATATATATATATGTATGTATGTAATTTGAAGGTTTATAGCAATTAGTGCTGTTAAAATGAACCGTTGTTATGGTATTTCTATTGATTTATTTAAAAACAAATATGTATTAAGTAAATTTTAAAAGTAAATGTTGTTAGTATAAGGCTAATTTAATTAGATATGTTCTCTTTGGGTTAGAAAAACTGAGACTCCTCCCTGCTTTGGAATATTCTTAAATGGGTTTTTCAGAGAAACAGTCAAGCAGTTCAATGTTTCAGGTGTAAAGTCAGTGATCTTGAAGTTTTATTGTAAGTTTTGCTGTCATTCCAGGCCCTAAAGATGGTTTAATTCCTGAAGAATCTCTTTATAAAATTAGTTAAAAACCTTTCTTGCTGTTGTTTTTGTTCTAAGAAATAAGATTTCAGTATAGAAATGTTATGTCAGTGAGTAATAATTCACGAGCCACCTTGTGTCACCCCAATTTGGAAATCTTATTTTAGGTTGTTTAATCTAGAATTAGAATGTGTATAGAGATATATATGCAAAACATTTAAGAGTCACCTAGTTCAGAGGAATAGTAGTCTGTCTGTTGGAGCATAGTTAATAGTTTCAAAAAATAACTCTGCCATTTGAAATTATTGTATTTATTATCCCAAGTCTTTGTTTTTTAAAGCATTGTGCAATATTGACAAGATAATTTGTAATTTTTCTGTGGTTCTCTTGCTGATATTAACATGAGTTCATAAGTCACCATATGGGATATTTTGATCCTTTGGAGTTTAATTCACCTAAAGTTCTGCTTATGGGAATTTGCTTTTTGAAGCACCTTTTGGGATTGTTAACTGATTTGTTCTGAGTCTGACTCCAGATATGATTATCAAAGGAATATTACTGGGTCAATGATCTATGGGGTTTGACATACATAAACTGCAGGTGAAGTTCTCATGGGAAAGGTTGGGACAATGACTGGTACTGCTGTGGTAAGTTTCTCCTACCTGGATTCCCCAGCATGACAATATTCCATCTGGCAGACTTTTAAGTCTCATTCAATACAGTTGACCATTTATATGATTTTTGCCTGGAATGACATATGAATAAATAAGGGAACAGTTCCCTTTATGTCCCTGTTCTTTATGGCAGATTTCTATAATCATGTCAGGTGATCAATTATGAAGCCAGTATTAAAGTCTTATCTGATAGACTAATGCTGAAGCATATCTGAATTACCATAGTACAATGAAGACATAAGATTTGAGTCATTTGACCTACAATTCTCTAAATTCTAATAGCTAGCTAAGCAGGTATTTAGCTTTCACATCTATTACTAGTTACATAATCCTGTTTTAATCAAGATCCTTTAACTTCTCACAATGCTACAGAGATATTTAGGTGAATGATAAAAATTTATGACAACAGAATATGATTCTTTATCATAACAAATCAGTTTCTTTTTCTGGGGGGGGGGTTGCAAGGCAAGGGGGGTTAAGTGATTTCCCAAGGTCACACATCCAGGCAATTATTAAGTATCTGAGGTCGGATTTGAACTCAGGTCCTCCTGACTCCAGCACCTGTGCTGTATCCCCTACTCCACCTAGCCGTCCCCAGTTTCTGTTTTAAGAAATATCAGCAGAACAAGTTATATCAGAAGGATGACCTATGATTTATCTTGAAAATGACTTAATGAAAGATCAATTTTCAGCTAGGAATTTTGCTTTGTTTATTTTTAATATGGCTAAACATTTAAAATGTTTTATTGTAAATAACTTTCTGGATATGCACTTGCTCTGAAATGATTTTATATATATCATCCCTGAACCTTTTGTTACAACTGACAACATTTATTTCTTTGTTTTGGGGGGGGATTTTTTAGGTTTTTTGCAAGGCAAATGGAGTTAAGTGGCTTGCCCAAGGCCACACAGCTAGGTAATTATTAAGTGTCTGAGGTCGAATTTGAAACCAGGCACTCCTGACTCCAAGGCCAGTGCTTTATCCACTACGCCACCTAACCGCCCCTCCACTATGACACCTAGCTGCCCTGACAACATTAATTTCTTAGTGGAATCTCACCCTCCAAATAGGGAATTGAATAATGCCAAGTATAAAAAAACAGTTTATTTGAATTTTGTTTATGACATTTGGCCAATTGATTATTTGCAAGGAAAAATTGGTGTTAAAATGTTCCTTTATCAGAGAAGAATATTTCTCTAAGTGACTTGATCTGGATTTCTGAGAAACATGCCTGAAGGAGATTGTAATGGATGCTTCCAGAGGAACAAATCTGAATTTACTTTGCTGCCACCACTCTTCCCTTGTTTGCCTTTTATTTGTAAGCTCCCTTTACCAAAGGGAACCACTCCCTTTGATTCTGTCAAAGTGTCAGCCATCTTTTCCCTTTACTTTTAGATATTAGACCACACATCCTGAATCTGCTCATTATATCCTATAGGCTATAATATATTAAAGTTCGAATGAATACCCCTATAGAGATTTCCCTATGTCTTCTGGATTCCTCATATGTTCATTTTAAATCATCTCTCTCTCCCTGAGAAAGGAGTCCAGTAAGACTGGGACATCTCTACAACCCTTGTCAGAATAAAGAAGTTAAAGAAGATGAAATCTCCCCAAATGAATTTGGGTTCCTATTCCTTGGGGGGGGGGAGGGAGAATGATTAATTTCAGTGAGGTACATTTCACTCTAGTAAGGATTTGGCAAATTCCTCTTTCCCCCCCCAAAATGTCTTATCAACAAATCAATAAATCCATGCAATAGTCTGTCAAGGATTAAGTCTTTGAACTACTGAACTTGAAGTTAACCTGAGTCTTTGAATTCTTTAGGGGCATCTTGCAACCCACCTTGCTGTATTCCAACATCCTCCAGCCTTTTTTGCATTATTTCTCTTGAACTTCTTGACTTTGTGTTCCTTCAGATGAATTTCATTATTTTTCCTAGATTGATAAAGTAATCCATTAATAATTTAATTAGCATTACACTGGATGAATAAATTGGGCAATATTATTATTTTTATTATCTTGGTTAAGCCAATATAATAGAACAATTCAAATTTCAATAAATTTTAATTATTTGTTTCTTTAATTATTTAGCTCTTTGTTGTTGTGTTCACCTAGTTACTATTTGTGTGTCTTGGTTAAATAGACTCCCCAAGTATATTTTATACCTTGTAGTTATTTTCAGAGGAATTTTCCTCTCTTCCTGCTGGATTTTTTTGGTAATATAAATAGAAATGTTGATGATTTATTTCATACATACTTTATTTTTGCTGGAGTTTTTTCTATTAAATTTTAGTTGACTTTCCATTATCAACTAAGTAAAACCATATCAACCTCAAAAAGTGATAGTTCTTGTTCATCTTTACTTATACTTATTTCCTCATTTTTTGATTGTCTCAGACAAAGTGAGGCCTGGTAAAGGCCTTAAATTAAAAAGTCTCCCACTGTATCCAGGGTAATCTCCAGTCATCCTAATCTATGTATTGACAGTGGACCCAGATGGCTCTGGAGCAGAGAATGAGATGACTTTGCACATCCCTGCCTCACTTAAATATTCATTGGCAAGTCAAAAAACATCATCTTCCTGATTTCATTGTTCTTCAGGAGGAATAAATAACAATGTAATAGTTGCCCCAACTAGGGACTCCACCATCTAGTTCTAGTTGAACAATGCTGTTCCCTCCCTCCCTCCCTCTTTTCTTCCCTTCTTTTATTCCTAAATTTTTGGGAGTTTTTAATAGAAATAGATGTATTTTGTCAAAAACTTTTTCTATATTTGTTAATCATATAATTATGATGCTGATGATGATATTGTATGGTTATAATTTTCCTGATGTTGAACCTAACCTTCATTCTTGGAATAAATTCAATATGACCATAGTATGTAGTCTTTTAGAAATCTTGCTATGATCTCTTTGCCTAATATTTTACCAAAAACTTTGTTACATTGATGTTATTGGTCAGTAGATTGGTCAACACTTTTCTTCCTCTGATTTGATTCTTCCTGGTTTAGATACCAAGATATCATATTTTTAGTTTTGTATTTTTGCAATAATTTCTGTAATATTAGAATTGTCCTTTAACGCTTGATAGAATTCATTTGTAAATCTATTTTGTCCTGGTTTTTATTTTTTCCTTTTGGAAGTTTATTATTGGCTTTTTAAACTTATTTTCTTGAGATTAACATATTCTTGCAAATATTCATCTTTTTTTTAGGTTTTTTTTTTTTGCAAGGCAATGGGGTTAAGTGATTTGCCCAAGGTCATACAGCTAGGTAATTAATAAGAGGCTGGATTTGAACTCAGGTCCTCCTGACTCCAGGTTCTCTATTCACTGTACCACCTAGCTGCCCCTTATTCATCTATTTTTGTAAGTTATTGATGGGCAAAATAGTTTCTAACAACTTCATTATTTTCTTTATTTGTTGTTAGTTTATTTTGAACTATTATATTATTGTTTTCTTTGGAAATCCAGGTCCTTGTTTATTAATTCATTGGGATTTTCTTTGCTTTCAATTTTATTAATCTCTTCATTAAATTTCAGAATTTTATCTTAGCATTTATTGGGTGTTTTTCTAGGTTTTATTTGTTGGTTTTCTAGGTTTTATAGATGCATAATCATTGATCTGTTCTTTCTCTAAATGTCTCCTAAGGTTTTTGGCTACATCCACAAAATTTCATTGTACTTTTCATCAGGAATGCTTAGAAATCTTCTATTTCAGTAAAAATCCATTTTCCCCTACTCGGGATTGTAGCATAAATTATTCTTGAATATATACCCATGTAGTTTGCCTTTTGGAAGATCAGATTCCAATCTCTCATCTTCTTTATCATTGTAGCTACCAATTGTATCATCAGTTGTAGAAAACATTGTGTCATCCTCACCATACTTCCTTAGTCCTTGAACTTTTTCTTTTTTAGTTGCTTACAGTAATTTTTTTTTAACATGGAAGCTCTGAAATTTTGCTATGACATATCTAGGAGGTTTTTTATTCTAATAGACATTGTACAATATTCATTCATGTTTTCTTGAAATATGATATCCAGATTTTTTTTTCTCTGCTTTAAGATAATCCAGTTCTTTTATCTCTCTTGGGCCTGTTTTTCAGGTCTGGCATTTTTGATGTAAGATACCTTACATTTTCTTCTATTTTTCAACCTTTGACTTTATTTTTAATAATTCTTATTGTCTCAGTCATTAACTTCTCTTTGATAGTCTGTTTTTCAATTAATCTGTTATTTGGGTAAAATTTTGTATAACTTGTAATAACCTTCCAAGTTAATTCTCCTTAATACACTTTCCTCTTGATCTCTCATTTCTTTTCTAATTCTTTCTTCTAGAGAAGTTGTATCAATCTCAAATAGAAACATCCCTATATATATTAGAAAACAACAAATTACATTAACTTATGTTAGATTGTGTTTTTATTTATTTTTTTAAACATTTCCCTGTCACTTTTTTTTTACAAGGCAATGAGGTTAAGTGGCTTGCCCAAGGGCACACAGCTAGGTAATTATTAAGTGTCAGAGGCCAGATTTGAACTCAGGTACTCCTGACTCCAAGGCCGGTACTCTATCCACGCGCCTCCCCAGTTACTTTTTAATGTAGGGCTCATTCTTGGGTGTTTTGTGAATTGTATGTGAAAGGTAAATTTGACACCTCAGTTTTAAAGTTATTGCCCTCCCTTTTGATTTGTGTCTTCCATAGCCCCAACTAATAGCTATTTGTCATTAGTATCTTTCTAAAATTTATTCATTCTTTACTCTTTCTTCTAGTATTATTTCCTGAATTGGAATTTTATATTAGAACCAGGTTCTGAATAGTTTTTGAGAGAATGTTGAAGTCACATATGTTCTTAATCTGAATGTTCTCAAGCTAGGCTACAAATTTACAAAGGACCCTAAGTACTCTGACCTAAAATATAGTTGAATCATTGCCTAACTGATCTTTGGGTTCCTGACCTCAACTTGAGTTTGGGAGTGCAGTCTTGCTTACTAGTTGTAAGTTGAATCATTGCCTAACTGATCTTCTTTGGGTTCCTGACCTCAACTTGAGTTTGGGAGTGCAGTCTTGCTTACTAGTTGTAGTTCCAGGATATAGTTTCTGACCCCTATTTCTAACACTAAAATGGCTCTGGAGGTTCATAGTAATAGATGTATAGGTTCATTCTTAGTTCACAATCCCTATCCTTATTACTTAGCCTTATTCCTTAGCTCTGGCCTATGACCTAAATCCTCAATTTTTCTCAGAAGCCTGAGCAACAGCTGTAAGTCCATCCTTGGTCCACAGCTCTTGTCCTGGATACTTGCCTATGATTTAAATCTGTGTTCTTAAGCTGGAAAAATGACCTATGGTAGTTTCTCCTTGGATTTTCTGATTGCCACTGTGTCTTGTGTTCTTCCTTGGTCATGGGAATGAGACAAGCTCTCCTGATTCTTCCTTCTCCCATATTTTTTGCTGACTCCCCAGTTCATTCTCTTTCTCTCTCTCTCCCCCCCCCTTTCTCTTTCTCTTCTCTTTTCCTTCTCTATCCTCTCCTCTTTCTCTCCTCTGTCTCTTTCTCCATCTCTCTCTGTGTCTCTGTATCTCTGTGTCTGTCTCTTTCTCTCCTGTGTCTCTGTCTCTGTCTCTCTTGTATCTTGGCCATTTCCCTATCTACTGGTACCTTCCCTAATGCTTTCAAAGTCTCCCTCATCCTTTAAAAAAAAGTCACTAGAGTCTACCTTCCTCTCAACATCCTTAACATCAAACTCCTAAGGAGGGTGGTGAGAGGAGGGTTGACTCTTTAGACTCATTGCCTCCATTTCCTCTCACTTTTCCTTTGCTCTTTCTTTTGACTTAATTTTACAATTCAACCTTGTTCTCTTCAAAATTACCATTGATCTCTTAATTGTCAAATACAATGGTCATTTTTCAGTTCTTGTCCTTCTAGAACCATTGGCAGGATTTGACACTGTTGACGACCAGGATACTTTCTCTAGGTTTTTGTGACACTGCTTTATCCTGGTGCTCCTTCTACCAAACTTTGTTTCCCTAGTCTCATTTGCTGGATCATCATCCATATTATATGCCCCAATTGTGAGTGTTAACCACAGTTCTATCCAAGACCATGTCTAATGGACATTTCAAACTGGCTGACCCACAGAAATCTCAAACCCAACCTGCTCTAAACTTAACTCTTCTTTCCCCAAAAGACCTGTTCTCTTGTAAACTTCTCTATTTCTGATGTTTTGTCAGTGTTGTTCATTCCTTTCAATCATGTCCAACTCTTCATGACCTCATTTAAGTATTTCTTGGCAAAGATAATGGAGTGCTTTGCCATTTCCTTCTCCAGTTAATTTTACAGTTGAGGAAACAGAGGCAAACTGGGTTATGTGACTTGCCTAGGGTCACACAGCTTGTAAATGTCTGAGGCCAAATTTGAAGTCAGGAAGATGAATCTGGACATAGATTTTTGACTGCAGCTCTGGAGCACTATCCACATGCACCATCTAACTACCTCTAGTTATCACCTTCCTTTCAAGTTCCCAGAATCTTGGCATTATACTGGACTCTTCAATCTCACTCATCCCACATATCCAATACATTGCCAAATGCTGCTGGGTTGTTTGGTTTTCTTTTTTTGGTTTTTTTGTTTGTTTGTTTGTTTGTTTAGGTTTTTGCAAGGCAAATGGGGTTAAATGGCTTGCCCAAGGCCACACAGCTAGGTAATTATTAAGTGTTTGAGACCGGATTTGAATCCAGGTACTCCTGACTCCAGGGCAGGTGCTTTATCCACTGCGCCACCTAGCCGCCCCTAACCTACAACTATTTAACTTGTAATCAGTTAATCGTCAACATATTGAGTCATGGAAAACAGCCAAGTCAAGACATTTTATACAGTAGAGGCAAGATTTAAAAATTATGCTATTTTGTTATTCCTTACTTATGTTTAACTTGTCACAGAATAAAACCTATGTGCCATAAATAAAGTTTTTCTGGCATTAAAATTATTTGTTTTTATATTTGACTATTTGTTGTTCATGACCTTTCATGAAAATGTTAAACATCTAGAACCTTTCCCTTACTTTTTCCTGATAGTCTTTTTTTGTTTTGCTTTTAGTTTTTTTGCAAGGCAAATGGGGTTAAGTGGCTTGCCCAAGGCCACACAACTAGGTCATTACTAAGTGTCTGAGACCAGATTTGAACTCAGGTACTCCTGACTCCAGGGCCAGTGCTTTATCCACTGTGCCACCTAGCCACCCCCTGATAGTCTTTTAAAAGTGAATGTTATTCCCTGCATCTGAAGAATAGGATCCCTTCTAATTTTTAGAAATTGCCTAAATTATCCTCTTTTCCTTCAATACATTTGAGTCATTACTGTGTTCAAGACTATAATATTCTTGGGGCGGAGCCAAGATGGCCACAAGAAAGGATTGCGTCTTAGGTGCTCTCTCATAAAACTCATAAGCTAAGGACTCTAAATTTTCAAGAGACAGAACCCACAGAGGGACCCAGTGAAGCAGTTCTCCTACTCAAGGTAACCTGGAAAAGAGCAGAAAGGCTCTGCTCCCCAGGGTCAGAGGGGCAGCCCGCTGGAGGGGTGGCCCGCCAGAGCCAAAGAACTTCAGCCTCCCGGGGGCAGCCCCAGGGCACTGGGAGCCGCAGCTCACAGCAGCAGGGGAGTCTCCTGAGCTACACCCCAGGTAGCACCGGGCACAAAGTGGGGGAACAGCAGTGGGACCTCTGCCAGAGCGAGCACATGGAGCCCAGCCATCAGGGCACACAGCAAGCAAGGTGGTCTTTCAGCAGCCCAGATCCAGGAAACAGAAGCAGGTGGAGCCAGTAAGCAGGAGCCCCCAGGGTATGAGCCCATCGAACCTAGGGAGGGGAGTGAAGAGAGACTGCAGATCTCTGTCCTCTGCCCCTAGAACAGGACACTGGGGCTCTGACCACATTCAGATCCTGATAGCAGTCTAGCCCCGCCCCATAGAACAGCAGCCCCCCCCTTAGCCCCGTGGCAGAGGGGGTGTATATGGTCATTCACAGACCAGGAGGGAGGACAGAGCCTCACACACACTAAGACCCTTGTGGGAGTGTCCCAAAAGTTCAGGAAGCACCCCCAAAACAGGCTTAGGTTAGGAAAATGAGCAAGCAGAGAAAAAAGAGGAACACCATTGAGAAATATATTATCTATGATCCCAAGAAGGATCAATATACCCAGTCTAAAGATGAGGAAGCAGAAGTTCCTGCATCTAAAGACTCCAAGAAAAACAGAAATTGGGATCAGGCTATGACAGAGCTCAAAAAAGACTTTGAAAATCAAATGAGGAAGTTAGAAGAAAAACTGGGAAAAGAAATGAGAGAGATGCAGGAAAAACATGAAAATGAAGTCAGCAGCTTAGTCAAGGAAATCCAAAAAATGCTGAAGAAAATAGCATGCTAAAAACCAGCTTAGGTCAAATGGATAAACCAGTTCAAAAAGTTACTGAGGAGAAGAATGCCTTAAAAAGCAAAATTGGTTATATGGAAAAAGATATAAGAAAACTCTCTGAGGAGAACAAATCCTTCAGACAAAGAATAGAATTCAGGGAGATTGATGAATACTTCAAAACCAAAAAAATGAAAAATTAGAAGAAAATGTGAAATATCTCATTGAAAAACAACTGATATGGAAAACAGACTTAGGAAAGGTAATTTAAAAATTATTGGAATACCTAAAAGTCACGATCAGGAAAAGAGCCTTGACATCATTTTCAAAGAATTACTACAGGAAAATTGCCCTGATATTCTAGAAGCAGAGGGCAAAATAGAAATGAAGAGAATCCACTGATCCCTCCGAGAAAAAGATCCCAAAAAACCAACCCCTAGGAATATTATAGCCAAGTTCCAGAACTCCCAAGTCAAAGAGAAAATATTACAAGCAGCCAGAAGGACACAGTTCAAATATCGTGGAGCTGCAGTCAGGATCACACAGGACTTAGCAGCAACTACAGTGGAAGCTCGTAGGGCTTGGAATATAATATATCAGAAGGCAAAGAGCTTGGAATGCAGCCAAGAATGAACTACCCAGCAAGGCTGAATGTCCTCTTCCAGGGAAAAAGATGGACTTTCAACGAACCAGGAGAATTTCAAATGTTCCTGTTGGAATGACCAGAGCTGAACAGAAGGTTTGATCTTCAGATACAGGACTCAGGTGAAGCATAGAGAGTGGAGGAGGGGGGAAAATATAAGGGACTTAATGATGATAAACTGCATGTATTCCTGCATTGAAAAATGACACTGATAATACTCATATTAACCTTCTCAGTTAATAGAGAAGGCAGAGGGAGCTTTTATAGTTGAAGCACAGGAGAAAGCTGAATTCGAAGATAAAATATGGTGTAAAAATGGAGTCAATAGAAAAAAAGGGAAATGTAATGGGAGAAAGAAAAAGGAGAAGGGGAATAGGCCAAGATATTTCATATAATAAGATTTTTCTTTATTACAATGAGCTATTGCAATGATATGGAAGGGCAGAGGCAAGGGGGAATGAGGGAATCTTTGCTCTCCTCAGAGATAGCTACAAGAGGAAACAGTATATACTCAATGCGGTATAGACATCTGAAGTAAGAAGGAGGGGGGAGCAGGGGAAGGGGGGATGTGAGTGACGGAGGAGAGGATGGACCATGGGGGGAGAGTGGTCAGATATAACACATTTTCTTTTTTACTTCTTGCAAGGGGCTGGGATTGGATGGCCTGTCCTGGACCATAGGGCCAGGTGGATGCTGGGCCTAAGGGGTGGTAGGGGGGCTCAGGGCCTCTTGACCCCAGGACTGGGGATCTGTCTGCTGGGCCACTCAGCTACCCTACAGCAGAGTCAGTGAAAGGAGAGAGAAAATATAGTACATGGTAGTGGAGAAATACAAAAGGAGGGAGTTGCGATCAGCAATGGCAACGGTGGTGGAAAAATATGGAAGTAACTTTTGCGATTGACTTACCATAAAGAATGTGATCCACCCGTGACAGAGTTGTTGGTGTTGGAACAAAGACTGAAGCACATTTATTATTATTGTTATTATTATTATCATTATTATTATTATCATTATTATTATTATCATCATTATTATTTGGGGGCTGCAGGGCAAATGGGGCTGGGTGGCCTGCCTGGGGCCACATAGCAGGGTGATTGTTGGTTGTCTGAGGCCAGACTTGGACCCGGGTGCTCCTGACTCAAGGGCCAATGCTCTATCCGCCACCCAGCCACCCCTACTATTAATTACTATTTTATTTTATTTTGGGTCTTTTTTCCTTTTTTTTTGTTTTTTGCAGGGCATGGGGTTCGGGTGGCTTGCATGTCACATGGCTGGGTGATTGTTGGGTCCACGGGGCCAGATATGGGCTCAGGTGCTCGTGGCTCCAGGGCTGATGCTCTGTCATTGAGCCACCTGGCCATACCTATAATTATTACTATTACTTTTTTGTAATTTTAATTTTTTTCTCTACCCTTTACTTTATCACTCAAACAAGTCTATATGGGGGGAGGGGGTATTTTATTTACTCTTAAACAAGAATATTTTATTAATATAAAAAAATTTGTACAAAATGATAATAAATATTAAAAAAATGATCCTAAAAAAAGACTATAATATTCTCAGTAGATAAAAGACTGTTTTCCCAGGATATTAATTATTTTAGGAAGTTAATGGCTAGGAAATCCAGGAGTAATTTTTAAAACTTATGATTGTGTCTGATCTTTTCCCAGTGTTTGTGATTGCTTTACTGTTTACATTGTAAGTCCAGAATAGGATCCCCAATCTACTATAATGTTCCTAAATGGCAGTCATTTTCCATTGTCTTCTAATACTTTCACATCTTTACTCAGAAAGTCTTGGATTTCAAGCTATGCCTTTGCTATGTGTTGGTTTTTACTTTGAAAATTACTGTAAATTTAAAACTAGGGAGTTTAAATCACCAGAGGGCTGCATGCGATTCTCCTAATGACATCTGATGACATCGAAGTTTTTGAAGATTGTAAAGTCTTCCTCCTGGAGGTCCTAAATTTGGAAGCAATGCTCAAAAAGATCAGCAGATCCTCCATCCCCACTCCACCCCGCCAACCATATATAGATAGGGAATTTTAAAGATTACTGCTTTCAATACCTTTTTTCATATCGGCAGGCAGCAGCACTACCACAAAAACAAATAAAGCAACTCTGAAAACCGAGTTGTGGTGGATAGCTTAGAAACCTCTAGTCAATGATTAAAATCAAATAAATGATCTTCCTTAAGGAGTAAAGTCTCTTTAGTGGTACTGTTCACTCTTCTGCAGAATGCTTCCAGGTATAACAATACGGGACTTTCTCAAATGGAAATTTAGTGAGCATGCTCTCTTATAGGCTTCTTTGTTGCCCTGCCTCATGGTAGTGAGCTGGAAGCTTATTCCCCAAAGGAGATTTTTTTTGTTGAACGCAGGTTTGCTGAAAGCCTGCATTGTGTACCAAATTCTGATTCTAATGCTCTCTAGGAAATGGCAATTTCTTTTCCATTGGAATCAGTGTAGCTTCTAAAGTGACCAGCAGGGAGTGGGCTGGGGGGAGGGGAGGTAGTAGAGAAAGGGAGGAATACAGAAATTCTTACACACTCACAGATTCACATACAATATAGTTTAATCTTTTGGAAAGAATTACTCCTGCAGTTGAAGTGCTTTTTTTTTTTTGGGGGGGGGGGGCTGTGCTTGATTTCTTTTTAAATGTTATACTCTTATTGAGGACTATCTTTGCCTGATTAGATTGAAATTTATAAATATAATTTATGGAACTATGTTATCTAGAAATAATTTTTAAAGTATTTAAATGGGTATCAGAAATTATGTAATTAGGTTTAATTAGGTTCATTACTGAATAAAACGAGTACAGTTCTAGGCATGTGTAGTAACTTTGTAGCTAGCAAGTAAATGAGAAAGATCCTTTCCTTAGAGCTCAGCAGGTATCCTAGGTTTCATTTTAAAATTCCTTTCTCTCCCTCACAGACCTACAGCAGGCATTAGTAGGCTATAAGGACTCAGCTTTTAGAGAAGGAATGGAAATGATTTACATTGTTTGATAATGCTCTCTTGACTCAGTTAAAAATCATAGTTATTTTAGTGGTTTCAAGTCAATTTTATCTATAACTCCAGGAGTAAGAACCAAAGCCCTTGCTTTGCATGGATTTAAATTTGAAGGCTTGTGCCTCTGTGAATTATGTCTACAAGTCTATAATAAAAAGAGGTAAAAGACCTTCAAATCCCTTTCAAAAATTCAACACCATTTTGCAATATAGGACAAATTATTTGGCCCAACAAAAAAAAATACAAGAAATCTTGTACCTAAGTCCTTAGAAAAATTTCTTGATTTGTCTCTTGAGTCTCCATAAGGATATTGTTCTCAAGATTTAGGACACTACTCTGAGCATCATTTAAGATTGCTAAAGAGTCATGTATCCCATTAGTGAACCCTACATCTTCCAAGGTCAATATAGGTGCCCCAAACTTAAAGCACTGCCCTTGTGTCCAGCCAACCTTGAAGGTAAAAGAGTTGATAGAAAGCTCAGTCCTATTTCCTGAAAGTTCCTTTTTGACTCCAGCATGAACTGAGAATTCTAATACTTGGTCCATTTCCATTGATCTGCAAGTTTACATTTAGGTAGTGGTTCTCTGCTTATCACTATTGTACAGGAACTCCTCCATCCAGAAGATCTGGTCCTAGAATTCTTCTGTTTGTCCAACATCTCCATTGTCCCACCACTCTTTTTTCCACTGATGCTCTTACAATGCTATGACTACCAGCTCACCCCCAGAAACCCCTTACTACTTTGCTACTGCCTCTATCCATCCCCATCCCTGAGGCCTCAAAATTCCCTCCAATTTAAGGGGAAATGGGTTCCACAGCCCTCTGATACATATATTTCCTTGGTATCTCCAAGGTTGTCCCACAGCCTTGAGACAATAGGCTGTGCAAAGAAATCTCTGTCTCAGTTTTGGTTCTTCCTATAACTCCCTTTTAAAGACCTAGTTACAAGTATTCTGAAATGTCTATCATCTTTAGTGCGGTTAGAATGGACCATTCTTATAGAAAGGAAACTCTTCACAGCATGAAAGGTGTGTACTGCTAGAACAAATGTCAAACATGCTGTCACTGGGAATATTTTAACCTTAAGAGAGAAGCCTTCAGCTGACCAAGACAAACACTACACATCTACTGTTTTGCCGTTTTGAATAAGTTTGTATTGTTTTCACTGAATTGATTAATTTGGCCAATGTTTTTCCATGATTTATACACGACTAGAGGCACCAAAGTAACTTTACTAGCTCAGAAAGATATTCTTTATAGTCTTGTCAGTTAGTTGAGTCTTGAAATAGACCACTATACTTGGAGGCAAGATGACCAGAGTTGAGATCTCTACTTAGATTTCTAACCCCAGATAAATCACTTAACCTTAGACTGCCATAGAGTCCTTATTTGTAAAATGTGAAATAGCACCTACTTCTCCAGTATTTGAAGAATAAAATGTTGTTGGGTCATTTCAGTCATGTCCTATTCTTCATGACCCCATTTGGGATTTTCTTGACATACTAGACTGGTTGCCATTTCTTTTGCCAGCTCATTTTACAGATAGGGAAAATGAAACAAAAAAGGTGAAGTGACTTGCCTAGGGCAGCAGTGAGCTGTGACTCTTTGAGCAATCCTTCACAATTGAGGGTTGAGCATATACAATAGGTACTAGCTGTTGCCATTTCTCTGTTATGTTTGTAGACCCTTTTATTATATATGCTCATTTTCCATAGTCTAGATCAGACTTGGGTAATCATTTTTCCAAAGATCATTTGAATATTTATATAATTATTCATGGGTGTTATATGTGGTCAAACATTTAATTCACCCCTAAAAAGTGTCTAGATTATTGAATTTCAAGACCTGCCCGCAGTTGCCTTGACAATGCCAGACCAATATGGCCTGTGGGCCAGAGGTTCCCCTACCCTGGTCTTGGAAGTTACTTTTCAAGTATATGTATAAGGATCTGATTTTGCTGATGTTGATTTTTTAACTCCCCCCAAAAGCACTGTAAGGCAGTAAATACATCTCCCTCACTGAAGGGGACATGCCTGTACTACCTTCATTAGGCTCATACAGAGCAAATCCTGACTCAGATATACTGTTCATGCCTCCCCCATCATGGACCCACTCCATGTCCCTATTCTAAACCCAGTGCCCTATCCACTGCACTACCTGGCTGTCCTGAGAATAAAATGAGGTATCATTTATAAGTGTTTTTGTAAAACTTTATAGGGCTATATCCTTGCTAGTATTAACTATCAATATTGGGTTAATCAAAGGAGAAGAAAGTTGCCTGAGGCCACTGGTCTTACTCCCACTCACTTAGCAAACCTCCTCCTACCAGAAAACTACTGACTGTTCAGGACAGCCCAGACCTTCCCTTCTTTGAAGGAACTATAGTGATATGTATCAATAAAATGTCTTGTTCATCTCAAGCACCCAGGTGATACTCACTGAGATTAGAAACCCCTCTTGTGCATATACATGTGTTTGTCTCTCTCTCTCCCCATCTCCCTCTCCCTCTCCACATCTAGCCAGCTATAGTCTCCTTTCTCAACTGCAGTCAGTTCCTCAAAAACACACATACTGGGGCGGCTAGGTAGCGCAGTGGATAAAGCACCTACCCTGGAGTCAGGAGTACTTGGGTTCAAATCTGGTCTCAAATGCTTAATAATTACCTAGCTGTGTGGTCTTGGGCAAGCCACTTAACCCCATTTGCCTTGCAAAAACCTAAAACACACACACACACACACACACACACACACACACACACACACACACAGAATGACATCATAGAGGAACCAATTTCTTAAAAATATACCATACTACAGAAGTGAAGATTCAGGATATAGGTTTGTATGAAAACCAAAGCAATTTATGGAACCCAAGTAGGAGCATACCCAGTTTTTTTGGGGGGGTAGACCCGAATGGATAAATATGCCGCATCTTGCTCCATTGAAGCCTACACATAACTAAACCTAGGTCAGTTACAGTATTTTCCATTGCCTTGCTCAGCAGCAACATCAGGAGCAGGATGCTTGGTGGCCTCCCAGAGTGGTTGAGCTTTATTCCCATCATCTCTTCCCTCATTCAACATTCACTCTCCCAGAAGCTCCTCTTGACTTCTTCTGGGTTCACTTACTCACTTCTAACCTTGGTGTAAGCTTTTCCTCATTTCTCAAAATTTTAGGAGTGAAACATCTCATTGGTCTTGGTCTTAAAATCCCCTAGAAGTTTGAGTGGGCAATGAGACCTTTATCTACCAGAGTTCACTGTTGCTCAGGGTCTGCTATACTCTTATTAGAGGAGGGAGGCACAGATAGTTGAGAATAACTTAGTGCAAATAGGCAGACATCCTTAGTAAATTGCATTTTAGACTTGTTCCCCTCACATGCATTTCATCTACTGGCACTCACTGAATTCTGGCTGCCCCCAAACGATAGTGTACACCTGGCCAGCCCTTCCAGTATGACCTGACCCTAACACATACCCTTAACACCCTCCCTGCCTCAGATAGGGGAGTTGGAATACTGTTCATTCCCGTTTACTATTATTACTCAGCAACCTCTCATGCTTTTAAGATTACCCTATCCAAATTAATCACCTAATCTAGATCTTATTGGCTATTTAATCTTCCTACCTACAAGACAGTTTCCCTGCATTAAACTTTTTGAAAATAATGAACTTAAGCACTAAAAAAAGTTGTCCAAACACACCACAGAATACAAAGATAAAGCTATGAATTGCTATTTCATGTTTGCTTTAAAAATATATTACTTTCAAAACTGTCTTGCATATCTGTTTATGAATTTTGTCTTTTCTTTGAATTTTATTTTTAATCTTTCATTTTATTTTATTTTTCAATTAATAAGCTTTTTAAAAATGGTTTCAAAGGCCTTTTTTATTTTTGGCATCATTATTGCTAGTCCTCCCTCCTACCTCTTAACTCATTCTCCCCAATTAAAAGCTGAGAAAAAGAAAGCCAGTGTAAGAAAATATAGTCAAGCAAAATGAACTTACACAATAACCATGTTTAGAAGTGTGTGTTTCCTTTTCTATCTTGTATCCATCACTTCTCTGACTGGAGGTGACTAAATGTTCAGTATAGGTATTCTGGAGACATGATTATTCCTCACATTGGTTAAAACTTTGAAGTCTTTGAAAGTTGTTTTTTTTCCTGCATGTTGTTTAAATTGTTCTCTGGTTCTGTTCACTTCACTCACCAGTGCTTACCACACAGGAGCCTTTGAAATTGTCTATTTTATACAATACATAACTTCATACAATGCAACAGTGGTTCATAATATTTCAATACCACTTTGTTCAGTCACTAACCCAGGTTTCTAGGAGTCAATCCAAGGCATTCCTCTCCCTTCACATTAGATTCTAGGTTTTTACTTTTCTTCTCCCTCCCCTTTCTTCTTACCCACTTAAGGATCAGGAAATTTGTTTTGTTTGTGACTATTCCTTCCCCAATACTATCTTCCTTCTCACCTGCTTTTCCTATTCTCACTGCTCCATAGTCTCTTCAAACACTTCTCATCTGATTCTCTTAGATACAGACTCCTAACACTTCACATGGAGAGATGCTATCCCAAGTATTCTACAGATATTCCCATCTTCTTTATATCAGGTTTCATAGTTCTTATCTTTATTAGCCTACTCAGTTCTGACCTTTTCTGACCTCTGACCTTTGAAAGTTCTCTTTCATTAAAGAGCTTCCTCTCCCTCCCCTCATAACCAACTCTTAGTTTTGTAGGATAAGTTTTTCTTGACTGAAAGCTTATCTCTTTTGCCTTTGGAATATAATATTGCAAAATCTCCTTCGGTTTTTAATAGAAGCTTCCAGATATTGTGGGATCTTAATTGTTGTTCCTTAGAACTTCTTTCAGAATGCTTGCAATACTTTTTAATTTGAGATGGGATCTTTGGTTAAATATGATATTCCTTGGACTTTTTTTGGGGGGGGTGGGAGAACATTTCCTTCTAGGAGATGAGTAGATTCTTTTTTTATGTTGCCTCTAGTGTTATTTGGACAGTTTTGATTTATGGTTTCTTGAAATATAGCATTCACTTTTTTAACCATGGTTTTCCATAGAGTCCAGTGAATCTTAAATAATCTCGATTTATTTTCTAGGTCTTTTTTTTATTATTTTATTCTATTTTTCAATCTTTTGGTTTTTTTTCCTAATTTTTCTCTCACTTAAGGATCTTGGTTTTTTACAAGAAAGTCAAGAACATACTCCATAAGCTACATCTTCCTCCCTCCTCAGTCCCTACCTCTTACCCTTCAAGACTCCTTGGAGTTGATCCCTCTTGTCTCCTTGTCTCTAGTCTGATGAAGAGATGACCCTTTTCACTCAGGCTACCTTTTTTGTTTGTTTGTTTGTTTTTTAGGTTTTTGCAAGGCAAATGGGGTTAAGTGGCTTGCCCAAGGCCACACAGCTAGGTAATTATTAAGTGTCTAAGGTCGGATTTGAACTCAGGTACTCCTGACTCCAGGGCCGGTGCTCTATCCACTGGGCCACCTAGCCACCCCTCTCCCAAGCTATTTTGAATTGAATGTAAGCTTCTCAAAATCAACATGGCCCAAACATATTTCATTCTCTTTCCCCATAAACTCTTCCTTTGCTGAATTTTCCGAATACTATCAAGTAGTCATCTTTCTAGCTGATAAAATTTGCAACCTCAGTGTCATCTTCTACCCCTTACTCTTACTTAATCCAATATGCATTTAGTTTGTTAAACCTTATCTTTTCCTATCTTCACAACATCTCTTATATAAGTTCTCTTTTCTTCACTCATATAACCTCCGTTCTAGTTTAGGCCTTCATCACATCTACATCTCCCAATCTCAAGTCTCTCACCACTCCAATTCATTCCCCACATAACTGACAAAGCAACTCTTGTAAAGCACAAAACTGATGTTACCTATCCAGGGTCATATACAAACTCCTTTATTTGACAGTTATCCCCTTTCTAACTTTTCAGTTATCTTCTGTTTGCTACTTTTTAATTTTATAATTAATAAAATATTTTTTCTCTCCTACCCACTTCCTCCCCCTACCCCTACTGAAAAGTTTTTAAAAAAGAAAAAGATTTATAAGACAATGCAAAAACAAAACAAGTAAAACAAATTCCTTGACTGGTCAAATCTCAAAAATATCTGTCCCAATCTTCCCCTTCCATTTCTTGACCCAGGAGGTAAACAGTATATTTCAACACTGGTCCTCTGGAATCATGATTAGTAGTTACATTCATCAGAATTCTTAAGTCACTCAAAGTTGTTTATCTTTAAAATATAGTTATTATAAAAAAATTTCCTTCCCACATATGCACATATGTTATCAGTATCATTATGTTGTTCCTAGGTATGTCTTATTTCAAAACCCACTCACAGATCTTCCTTTTCTGGCACTGAATCCTAGAATCAAAGTTAACTTAATGCTTTTCTCATTCTATAGGGAGATTGGCCTCATTCTAGTCAAAATAAGAAAAATCTGATAAACTCCTTCTGGCTAAGGTTAACATTGATAAGGCATAATCCCCATGAATGACTATTTGAATGAAAAAACATTTAAGTTATTACTATAGGCCAAGAAGAGAGGCAGTGTATCATAGAGGTAGATAGTTAATGTAGAAGCAATAAGACCCAGATTCAAATCCCATGTCTGTGACATGTTGTACTTGGAATAACCTGGGCAAGTCACTTAATTCTCTCAATGCTTTAGGCATTTTTCTAAGACTATTAGTTTCAGAAAACGCTTACTTTACTAGGATATTTCTCATCTGGGAATTCCCTTTATCAATGAAATCACAGGTCCACCCTATCCCTATAAGCCAAGCACTATGATAATGATGATATTCCTTCTGATGAATGAATCTCTCATGGCATATATTCCACTTTAAGAGAAAAGTTGGTTGTGGAGATTTTTTTGAGAGACCTCTCCAAAACACTGTCAAAAGTTTCACAACTGCATATGTTTCCAATTGGGCTGTAGCATCCCTATATCTTTAGATTTGGTTACTATTCTGACATGCCAGTGTATAGCAATGGATGTGAAATCAGAAGGCCTGATTCTTGGCACTATCACTTAGTAGTTATGTTATCTTAAGTAAATCATTTCATTTCTTCAGGCCTCAGTTTCCTTATCTTAAAAAATGGGCAGAGGGAACTAATTTTCTTTAAGATTCTTTCCAGCTAAATCTGACCTCAGACACTTAATAATATTTAATAATTACCTACCTGTGTGGCCTTGGGCAAGCTACTTAACCGCTATTTCCTTGTAAAAACCTAAAAAAAAAAATCACTAGTTGGGGCGGCTAGGTGGCGCAGTGGACAGAGCACTGGCCTTGGAGTCAGGAGTACCTGAGTTCAAATTTGACCTCAGACACTAATTACCTAGCTGTGTGGCCTTTGGCAAGCCACTTAACCCCATTTGCCTCGCAAAACCAAAAAAAAAAAAAGATTCTTTCTAGCTTCAAATCCCATGACCCTGGCTCTCTCCCTGTAACCTATAATCTAAAATCTTAAGCTTTGGGTTTATATGGACTGGGTTCACTTTGGAACTCTTCTCAAAAATATATCTCCTTTACTCATTCCCCCTCCCACACACACACCTTTATGGTTTTCCCTAGAAATCTCAGAATATTACTAGGTTCTAGGGATGTGGGTAAAAGATCCTCATTTTCATAGATAAGGATTCTGTTCATAGTATATTTCAGATAGGTACCAACCTTTTGGATAGCTGGGAACAATTGAATAGAGAGCTGGAACTAGTCAGGATGACCTGAGTTTAAATCTGTCCTCAGATGCTTACCGTATTTTCCCGAAAATAAGAAACCAAGTCTTATATAATTTTTACTCCAAAAGATACATTAGGACTTATTTTCAGGGGCTACCTGAAGATAGGCAATCATCCTGTAAGAATCAATATTTCATCTATTCTTCTATCATCAAAGTTCTTTATATTTTTAGTGCAGTGCACACTGGCAGAATCCCAGACTAGCAGACCTCTTTAACCCCTTTACAAAACAAGGCAGCATTAAATCAACCCACTTTCTTATAACTGCTTGGATGTACCAGTCTTTTTTTGGTTTTAAGAACATAAATACCTGAAACACAACCTTATCTTTCTTGTCCTTAGTAATGATTAGAGGTGGAGCTTTCTATCAAATGTGCATATTATTCATTCCTCTTATTCAAAGGACCTGCTTGAATATTTACAAATAATTATAATTTAAATTATCATTTATTATTAGTATTAATGTCAATAATTTTATTTATATATTTAATTATATATTATTTTATAATTCAATATGTCCATCATTTGTTTCATCAAACATACTAAATACCTGTCTGGCTAACAATCTTGAGCTTTTTTGGGGGGCTAAGGCTTATATTATAAACATATTGAAAATTCAGTTTCCTCAACTGCAAAATGAACTAGAAAAAGAAATTGCAAACCACTTTATTCTCTTTACCAAGAAAACCTCAAATGGGGTCACTAAGAGTCACACAAATAACTCAACAAGAACAGAAACAACAAGATCTCTCAGTTCCTAGATAAGAACTCTGCCCACAATATATTTCAGATAGGTTATCAGTCTTTATTTCACTTCACTGAAAGAAGGAAAAAAACAAGAGGACTCAACATAAACCACTTGTAATTTAAAAAAAAACCCATTATTATTTCCTTTCCAAGTCTTGCTTTAATCCAGGGACCTATAAAAACTCTGTGATTTGAAGAGAAAGTACTTGGCATCTATTCAAAGGGAAACTTTCATTTATTGAACTTGTACAGTCCAGTAAAACTCAATGGTACTGGAGGTTCCATGGTTCTAACTCTTTCTAGATCCAGGACCTCTGAGTTAGGCAGTATTTCCTCTTTTTTTCTTTCTAGGATGCTGTTTCTAGAATCATTTTCATTATTCTATAGTACCTCATCTGCTGTCACTCTTCTGGTCATGTATTTCTTCTCTGTGGCTGTCATTTCTAGGTTAGAGAGATTCTTAGATTTATCTCCCTGTTTAGGTTTAAGAACTCTTGTCATTCTACTACTGGCCCTAGGTAGCATATCTCAATGAGTGATATTTATGTCTTAACTCTGCCCTTCACCCAGGAACCAAACTCCACCTATAGATTTCTGGTCTATAAATATTTTTGTTTTTTTATCTCTCTGGGAGACAGACCTAGTAATGCTATTGCTGGGTCAAAGGCACAAATGGTTTTATAGTCCTTTGGGCATAGTTCCAAATTGTTCTCCAAAATAGTTGAATCAGTTCACAACTCCACTAATAGTAAATTAGAGTCCCAGTTTCTTCACATACCTTTCAACATTTGACATTTTCCTTTTCTATCATATTAGACATGCTGATAAGTGTGAAGTGGTACCTTAGAATTGGTTTAATTTGCATTTCTTTATTCAATAGTTATCTAAAGCATTTTTATATGACTGTAGATAACTTCAGTTACTTCATCTGAAAACTACCAGTTCATCCTTTGACCATTTATGACCATGTCCTTGAATGCAAAGTTAATGTCCTTGCATAAGCCTAAGAAGCTAAAATATTCTCAGGGTCTTCCTGCAGGTATGAAGGACCTTAAACAAGGTAAGGATAGAGGAAAGACACTAGAGCACTAGGAAAGCACAAGCCACAAGCCACAAGCCAAGCACACTTGGCTTTTTTACTCTAACCTTTAGCTATTCATTGCTTTTTCAAAGAGACAAGATCCTTTTGCAGTGGATCAGGAATCAGGAAGATAGATGTGAGTTCAAATTTAGACTCAGACATTTACTGACCATGCAAGTAATCTGGGCAAGTCACTTAACCTCTCAGTTTCTTCACCTGTAAAATGGAGATAATAATAGTGCATGCCTTCCAGGGTTATTGTGAGGATCAAGTGAGGTAATATTTGTAAAGTGTCTGGCATATTGCTTGAATTGTGCTAGTTTTCCATTTTCCAAGAAGACCATGACATCAGGGAGGTGATGACATCTCATCAAGTGAGTTGGATTTAAGTGAGGAGAGGCTGTGCTATGTCACCAGTTTCACTTACTCCTCTCTAGTCAGTGAGTTCAGTGGTTAGATATCAATCAGGGCCACTGGAGATGGCCCAGGATGCAGTGGGAGGCCCTGGCCTTTTTAAGTTAAGAGTCTTTACAGGCCTCAGTTTGACTGACATAACAGCCATCCAGTAATTAAGGTTAGGTAAGAAAGAGATGAAGAGGCCTAAATGACACCCCCCAACACACACACACACACACACACACTGCAAAATGAAGCTATCTAAAACAGAAACAATTACTATTTACATTCAGTCTGAACCAATCAAAGCTCAAACAATAACCAAGAGATCCATTATTGGCCAATCCAAGGTGAAACAGAAAAAGAAAGAGGAAAGAAGGGAGGGGGAAAGGAAAGAAAAAAGGAAGAGAAGGAAGTGAAGGAAAGGAAAAAGAGAGAAAGAAAAAGAAAAAAGGACATTGTGTTACCTATACTGCTCTTATTACTCAAAGAGGGTATTTTGTCCTTCGTTCTTGTAGAAGATCAAGACACGACAGGGAGGTGATACCATGACATTCAAGTGAGTTGGATTTAAATGAGGGGGTGCTGTAAAGAGTCACCACCTCACTTTCTCCTCGTGAGCCATCTGGGTCCAGTGCCCAGGTAGAGATCAGGATGTCTAGCAATGGCCCCTCACCTAGCACATTAAAGGTACTTAATAATTTCTTGTTTTCTTCCTTTAAAATTTCTGCATCTAAAATTGAAGATTTATGTTACTCAGTGAATTTTGCCAGAATAGGTCTCAATCTGGTTATTTTCTAATATTTTTAAGTTTTTCTTGTAATTGCCCAAATAACAAAGGGTGTGTATATTTGTCCAATGTTTCTTTATGTATCCATGCAAGAATGAACTAATTTCTCTGAATTTTTTTGGTGTGGTTGAATTCCATAATATTTTAAATGTCTATGTAGTGAGTGTGAAAAAAGTTTCTGTAGAGCAACTAGTCCCTCTTTAGGACCCAGGATCTCCCAGTCATTCAGGACTGCCTTCAAGGTACTGACAGATCCCTTTCAGTACTACTCTTTATCACCTCTGCTTGGGATAAGGAAACACAAAAATAAGAAAAGGCAGATGAGGCCCCAAGGTCCGGACTTTTCTCTAATTGCCAAATGGGAGGGAGTGGAGAAGGTCAATTCCCCCAACTCCTTACAGAAAATGGCATAGTTAACATGATTCCCCTAGAAATGGAGAGTTACAGAGGTAGAAGTCACTCCCTTTTTAACTAAGGTCCACTGAATGAGCCTTGACTTAGTGACCAATAGTAGCTGCTGCAGCTATGCTGTACTCCCTACACAGTGGACATCCAGGAGTTTGCTGTGTTATTCCCAAAGTACCAAGTTCTTCAGGTGTGAATACCTCTGAAACGACTTGTTTCTCTAGAAGTGGCTAGACCAACTCAGCCCACATTCCACAGGATGGCCCCTGAAAGTCCTATGCACACACATGTTCATTATAGGTGCTATATAAGTAGCACCTATAAGTATACAAAACACAATGTTAATGTGGTAGTGCAGAAAAAAAGATCTAGGATTTCCCCTCCCCTCGATTGAAAGTGTCTTGGGGCTGTGGGAATTGCAAATAAGGAATCACATAATGAAAATAATATTTATGAAAAATTATTTATGTAAAGAAAGGAGGCCTCTCCTCACTTCAGTTGTAATCTTCAGGCCCAGAATATAATCACAAGGAGTTAATGAGGTATTAAACTAATTGTAAAAGCCCCTTCTGCTCCCTGATCCTTTGTAGAGAGCAAATGCCTCTCTGATCAAGAGGTGAATTAGCTGTGCAAATGAATTAGCCAAGCTCCTCTGAAACAGTCTCAGCTAAGTAGAGAAGGAATTTCAGAAGTTTGAGAATGCGACAAGTTGGGAGTTGCCTAAGGAGGGATCTCTCATAATGAGGGGTGGGAAGTGGGATAGGTAGGAATGTAAATTCTGAAGGGAGACTACTGGACCAATTGGAGACAGTTCATTCATTAGGGAGCTAGGAGCCTCTGAATAGACAAAAATACAGAGCAAGGTTACCTAAGGGAAAAACGGTTATATATTATACTTAGTATAATTGAGTACCTACATACTCAAGAGGCAATGTGACCTAATGAATAAAGTTTTCAGGTTTGGAATTAGGGATCCCTGGGTTTTAAGTGTTGCCTCAGACACTAGCTGAATGATGAATGAGTCATTCATTTAACTCTTCTAAGTTCCCCTTAAAGTTCCCTTTAAAATTTGTAGTATTTACCTTACAGGGTTATTGTGAGGCCTCAACGAGATTATGTTAAGTATTTTGCAAAGATTAAAACACTATTCAAATGCCAGTTACATTTGCTTTGGTCCTCCTGACTCCTGACTCCAGGGCCAATGCTCTAATGCACTGTGCCACCTAGCTGCTCCACTACAATTGCTTTGGGCTAGGACTATGTTAGGTTGCTATGAAAAATGGAAAAAAAGCACAAAACACAATGCTTGCCATCAAGAAGCAGAAGATTTATTTGCCATACAAGAGAGGAGTCCATTTGGAGGCATTTGGAGGCAGAGACCTGGGTTCAAATCTCAGCTCTGCTACTTGTGCGACTTTAGATAAATCATACAACCTCTCCAGGTCATTGTAAAATAAAAAAGTTGAATAAAAGTCCCTTCCAACTCTAAATCTTTGATCCCAAAAGACAGAGGTTTGTTAGAGGGTGGCTTGGTGCTGGTACCCTGTTGTTCAATGAGTTACATATAATGTAAGTCATTGAACTGATTATAAAAGGTTTCCTGACCCATTACATCACAAGCTTATACAAGAAGTATACAGCGGCCCTGACCTTTTATTAGTGTTCTCTGGTCAGCAGGACAGAGGGCTTGAACCCTCCCTCACACTGAGAAACCTTTTATGTGGTCCTAGGTGACCAGAGGAAGCTCTCTGTCCACACAGGCCAAGGACACCAGAATATTGAATCAAGAGGAATATGTCTCTACCTTCCCCTCTGGTCCCTGGCTTTGTGTCACCTTTTCCTAACCTCTATGGATATTTTGGGGAGGGAGGAGTAGATAATGGTCCAGGAACAAGATTTATGATTAAAAGAGGAATCTGGAAGATTATGCTTAAAAAAAAAAGAACAACAGGAGGGTGGCTAGGTGGTGCAGTGGATAGAGTACTGACCTTGGAGTCAGAAGAAGTACCTGAGTTCAAATCCGACCTCAGACAATAATAACCTAGCTGTGTGCCCTTGCTTGGGCAAGCCACTTAACCCCATTGCTTTGCAAAAAAAACCTAAGGGAAAAAAAACAGACAACAGGACAGAAAAAAGAAGGGAGAAGTACTGTATATCAGGAAAATCTATTTGTTTTATAACTAATTCACTTGTCATGTAATATTGAATCTATAATTGTGTCCATTTTATTGCCATAATAGATAATAAATTCCTTAAGTCTTAAGTAAATTTATCTAGCTCTCTCCCAACAACTAGTACTGCAGAATTCTGTAGACAGTATATACTTAATGATGTTTGTAGAATGAATTACTGAATAAATGAGATAAGGTGGGAAAGGTAGGTTGGATCTAGACATTGTTTAGGATGTTTAATAGTTTTAGAATTAAATTCACTACAGTTCCTGGATCAAAATTATTTAAGGTTTTTAGATCTTGAATAAAACCCTAGCACCAAACCACCAGTCAAGTCCTTTGGGGGCAAGTGCCAAAAGGTGATATTCCCATTTATGTCTGTTGTTTGGAAAACATAAGCTTTTACAAGTCTTTGATAGCTATATTCTGAATGAAACAAAAGTGACAAACTCAGATCAGATCTTCAGATTCTATATTGGCTTAGAGAATCACAAATTAACATAGTATATGTTGCATTATATTTTTATTTATTTTGTTAAATATTTCCCTGTTACATTTTAATCTGATTTGGGGTCATAGTCATTGTTTTTGACATCTCTATCCTAAAAGACTATAAGGTTTGGATATTGTTCAATTTAGTTTAGTCTATTTCTCCACAAGTTTTTATAAAAATAAATTATCTTTATTTTTTAAATTATCTATTCTCTCCATCCTACTCCTCTCACCTATTGAAAAGTTTAAAAAATGAAAAGATAAAACCCTCATAACAAATATGAATAATCCAGCAAAACAAATTCCCACAATATCCATATCCTAAATGTATATTTTATTTCCATTTTTAAGTCCATCACTCTTCTGGGTAGCAGGTATGGTCATATTTCTTTTTTCAGTCTTTTCGGCTTAATGGTTTTTCATTGCATTGACCAGAATTCTAAAGTTTTTCAAAGATGTTTTTCTCTATAATATTGTACAAATTGCTTCTCTGTACAAGACCACAGAGCTCTTCCCAGTTTCTTTGAATCTCCTGTATTATCATATTCCGTTGCATTCATATACCACAATCTAACCATTTCCCAAAAAGTGGCCACCCAATTAATTTCCAGGTTTTTGATTACTACAAAAAGAGCTGATATTAGTATTTTTGTACATGGGTCCTTTTCCTCTTTCTTTGATAATGGTGTTTCAATGTAATAGCTAGGTCAAAGTGAATGTAGTTTAATAATTTTTGGGACATAGTTCCAAACTGCTTTCCAGCATAACTGGACCAATTCACTTCTCCAGAAACATTATACAAGTGAGCCTGTTTTCTCCCATTGTTGTTGTTCCCCATGTCAGTGGGGACATGGCCTACAACACACTATTCTCCACTATCTCTCAAAATCTGTCCAAGTTAATGTTTGTTACTTCCATGATTCTATCTACCCATTTAATCCTCTGTCCATCCCTTTTTCCTTTTGCCTTCAATGTTTCCCATCATCAGTCTTTTCCAATCAGTCATCTTCCTGTTATGTGACCAAAAAATTTGAGCTTCAGCTTCAGTATTTGACCTTCCAGTTAATAGCCTAAATTAATTTGCCAATATGCCTTTTTTTTTTAGGTTTTTGCAAGGCAAATGGGGTTAAGTGGCTTTCCCAAGGCCACACAGCTAGGTAATTATTAAGTGTCTGAGACCTGATTTGAACCCAGGTACTCCTGACTCCAGGGCGGGTGCTTTATCCACTTCGCCACCTAGCTGCCCCCCAATATGATGTCTTTAACTGTCTGGAACTCTTAAAAGTCTTCTCTAGCAGCACAATTCAAAAGCATGGATTCTGCATGCCTTAAAACAGTCATGACTTTTGACTTATATGGATCTTTGTAGGTAGGGTGATGTCTGCTTTTTAATATGCTGTTCAGATTTGCCATTTTCAAGGAGCAAGTCTTTTAATTTCATGGCTACAGTTTGTATCTTGTATTGATCTTGGCCAAGAATATAAAATTTGACACTGCTTCCATTACTTCTCTATATACCAGGAAATGATGGGAACAGTTGGGAAGATCTTAATTTTGTTTTGCTTTTTTAATGTTAAGTTTCAGACCAGCTTTTATATTCTCTTCTTTTACCCTCATCAAAAGATTTGTTAAGTCATCTTCACTTTCTGCTACCAGAGTGGTATCTTTTTGTGTTAAATTATTGATATTTCTTCCAGCAACTGTATATCCAAATTTTGATTCATCCAGTCTGGTATTTTGAATGATATACTCTACATGTAAGTTAAATAAACAAGGTTAAATAAATAATAAGTTAAATAATAAATAAATAAATATACTCTTTTTTTCCCCCACTCATTTGTTCTATATTTGGTTCCAACTGTTGCTTCTTGGCCCACATAAAGGTTTATCAGGAGACAAGTAAGATGATCTGGTACTCCCATCTCTTTGAGTGCCATATTTTGCTGTGATCCACATAGTCAAAGACTTCAGTGTAGTAAATGAAGCAGAAGTAGATGTTTTTTCTGGAATTCCCTTGCTTTCTCCATAATCCAGCAAATGTTGGTAATTTCATCTCTACTTTCTCTGCTTCTTCAAAAAACAGCATGCTCTTCTAGTAATTCTTGGTTCACATTTTGCTGAAGTTTAATTTACAGTATCTTAAGTATAAACATTCTGACAGAAGAAATGAGGAAAATTGTTTGATAATTTGAACATTCCTTGGCATTGCTCCTCTTTTGCTTTAGGAAGCAAACTGATCTTTTCCAATTCAGTGGCCACTGTTGAGTTTTCCAAATTTTCTGACATATTGTGCAGCATTTAAACAGCAATATCTTTTAGGGTTTAAAATAGCTCAGCTGTAATTCCATCACTTTATTGTAAACAATGCTTCCTAGGGTCTATTTAACTTCATTTTCCAGGAGGGGTCAGTCTCTAGATCAGTAGCCACATAAACACAGTTATCCATGATGGTTAAGACCTTTCTAAAAGTGTGTGTGTGTGTGTGTGTGTGTGTGTGTGTGTGTATTCTTACCTCCTCCCCTCCTCCTCTTAATCTCATCTGTCTTCTGCTTTTGTTAAATTCCTACCCATTTTTGTCTTTTATCATGCTCATTTTTTTTTTATGAACATTTCCTTGACATCTCTAATTTTCTGGGAGGTCTATTGTCTTTCTCATTGTTTCCCCAAGTATTTGACATTTGTCTGTTTTTATAAATCTTTGCTAATCTGATTGAGTGGGAGGTGAAACCACAGAGTTGTTTTAATTTGCATTTCTCTATTAATTATTTGGAGCAATTTTTGTTTGTATAGTTGTTGATAGTGTGAATTTCTTCCTTTGAAAACTACCAGATCCTGTCCTTCAATCATTCATCTAGTGTGGAGTGGCACTTAGTTTTAGAAATTTGAATCCCTTACTTGTATGTCTTAGATATGAAAGCTTTATCGGAGAAACTTTCTGCAAAGCTTTTCTTTCCAATTACTTGTTTCCCTTGGAATTTTAATTGAATTTGATTTGTCTATACAAAGCCTTTTCAATTTTATATGATCAAAATTGTCATTTTCATTTTCCCTGTCACTTGTTTGAACATGAACTTTTTTTCTTATTTTTCCAACTACATGAAACAATAGTTTTCAAAAATCATTATTCTCTTTTATTGAAGATAATTTCTTCCATGATCCCCTAACTTACGATATAATCATTTATGTCTACATTAAGTATTCATCTACACAGAATTTGAGTATCTCTGTCTCTATATGTCTAA
Organism: Macrotis lagotis; assembly: GCF_037893015.1. Lineage (NCBI taxonomy): Eukaryota > Metazoa > Chordata > Mammalia > Peramelemorphia > Peramelidae > Macrotis > Macrotis lagotis. Next base: position 126,241,018 of record NC_133666.1, on the reverse strand, counting down.
ATAGCTCTCTGTAGTTTTAATGTTGATCCCATTGAGTCCTTAACATTTTTGTCTTTTCCCTTTCCCCCCCCGTAATTCTCTGTATCTGTGTATATCTTTATATTTGTCTTTACCCAACTCTTCTTCACTCTTTATTCCCTTTATTTTTCTCCTTTAACTGTTATTACTATAGAATTGAAGTATTTTAAAATTATTCATTCATTCTTTGTGCAGACTAGTGAATGCATGGATATGTATTTCCTTTCCTTAACATTTCTGTCCCCTTAACTGAAGTTCTCTTAATTGCCAATGGTATTTAAGTGAAAACTTGGAGTTCAAACTTACCAAGTGGGAGTAGTTGTTGAGGGTATAAATAAATGTTTGCTGACAATCCTTGTGGCTTTACTTTTACTATAGGAGAACGATTCTTGGTGTTTACTACTATCTGAGGTGTGCTCTAACCTTCAGCGAATTTACCTTCCTTCAATTTCCTTTGAGTCTACAAGCCCTAAACCAACATACCTTTCTGAGACAATTGTGACTTCTACAAGAGTTCATCAGAGGTGAGTCGGTTATATGTATATATATATATATATATATATGTTGTAATGTCTTGCATACCCCCAAACACTGATATTATTGGGGTAAACTGGATGTTTCACTGACCAATTTCTGATCTGTTTTTTTTTTCATTTTACATCCCTAGAACCTCTCAGGGATTTGCACACAATGAAGACATAAATATTACTTTATTGAAGTTATGTTCAGACTCAGGGCTAGTTGTGACTTTAGAGGTGAAACATAACAGCAGCTTATTTTCACCAGAACTTTTAGGAATGAGGCAATAGAACTTTTAGGAATGAGGCAATAGCAGAATGATCATTTTTTAAAAATTAATATTTTATTTGTTTTCCAATTATATACAATAGTAGTTTCTACCCATCATTTTCTTCTTTTTTTTTTGACAATCGTCACTATTTCATGGTTTATTAAGTAAATTACCAGAAGCTGCATGAGATACATCACTAAATGTGTCTTTTTTTTTAAATTTAGGTTTTTGCAAGGCAAATGGGCTTAAGTGCCTTGCCCAAGGCCACACAGCTAGGTAATTACTAAGTGTCTAGGGCCAGCTTTGAACTCAGATACTCCTGACTCCAGGGCTGCTGCTCTATCCATTGCGCCACCTAGCGCCCCTAAATGTGTCTTTTTAAAAAAATTATTTATTTTGAATTTTACAATTTTCCCCTAATCTCACTTCCCTCCCCACCCCCACAGAAGGCGGTCTGTTGGTCTTCACATTGTTTCCATACTATGCATTGATCTAAGTTGAATGTGATGAGAGAGAAATCATATCCTTAAATTAAAAAATATATATATATAAGAGATAGCAAGTTTGCATAATAAGGTAACAGTTTTTTTTTTTAATTAAAGGTAATAGTCTTTGGTCTTTGTTCAAACTCCACAATTCTTTCTCTAGCTACAGATGGTATTCTCCATCGCAGATACCCCCAAATTGTCCCTGATGGTTGCACTGATGTACCCATCATTTTCTGTAAGGTTTTGTATTTTATTTTAATTTTATTTTATTTAAGGCAATGGAGTTGAGTGACTTGCCCAAGGTCACACAGCTAGGCAATTATTAAGTGTCTGAGGCTGGATTTGAACTCAGGTCCTCCTGATTCCAGGACAAGAGCTCTATCCACTGCTACTTAACTGCCCCTAAGGTTTTGAATTTTACAATCTTTCCTCTACCCTCCCTTCCCTCCCCCATCCCCCTACAGAAGGCAATCTGGTAATCTTTACATTGTTTCTATACTATACATTGATCAAAATTGAATGTGTTGGGAAAGAAATTATATCCTTAAGGAGAAAATAAAATATTAGGGATAATAAAAATTATATAGTGCATAATATACTTTTTTATTTAAAAAAATGAAGGTAATGGACTTTGGTCTTTGTTTAAACTCTACAATTCTTTTTCTGGGTACAGATGGTATTCTCTGTCACAGGTGCTCTAAAATTGGCCCTGCTTATTGCATTAATGGAATGAGCAAGTCCAATAAGATTGATCATCACCCTCATGTTGCTGTTAAGCATACAATGTTTTAAATTTCAAGGATTATTCCCTTTAATTTAGAAAAAAAATCAGATATCTTATTGTCTGATCTTTCTATCTCTTATACTTTTTGTTTCTTCCTTAAGGATATGATTTCTCTCTCATCACACTTAATTTGGATCAATGTACAACATGGAAAAAAAAATAAAGACTGACAGATTGCTTTCCATGGGGTGGGGGAGGTAAGTAAGATTGGGAGAAAAATTGTAAAACTCAAAACTCAAATAAAATCTTTAAAAAAAAAGAGTACAATGTTCTTCTGGTTCTGCTCATCTCACTCAGCATCAGTTCATGCAAATCCTTCCAGGCTTCTCTGAATTCCCATCCCTCTTGGTTTTCTAATAGAACAACAGGGTTCCATAGCATACATATAGCACATTTTGTTCAACCATTCCCCAATTGATGTACAATCACTTGATTTCCAATTCTTTGCCACCACAAACAGAGCTGCTATGATTATTTTTGTACAAATGATTATGCACATTTTTATCGCCTTTTGGGCATAATTCCAGGTTGCTCTCCAGAAAGGTTGAATGAATTTGCAACTCCACCAACAATGTATTAGTGTCCCAGATTTCCCATATCCCTTCCAACATTGAACATTGTCCTTTCTGCTCATATTGGCCAATCTAATTAGATGTGAGATGGTACCTCAGAGTTGCTTTAATTTGCATTTCTCTAATCAGTAATGATTTAGGGCAATTTTTCATATGACTATGTACAGCTTTGATTTCCTCATCTGCAAATTGCCTATGCATATCCTTTGACCATTTTTCAATTGTGGAACAGCTTGGTTTTTTATTAAATTAACTCAGTCTTCTATATATATTTTAGAAATGAGTCCTTTGTCAGAAATACTATTTGTAAAAATTGTTTCCCAATTTACTACGTTTCATTTGATCTTGCATACAGTTTTGTTTGTGCAAAAGCTTTTTAATTTAATGTAATCAAAATTATCTAACTTGTTTTTAATGATCTATAATCATTTTTTTTAGCTCAAATTGGGTCTAGATTAAAAAAAGACAGGTTGAAATTTAGTTTTTAGATTGGAGTTAATAGTTTTTAAAAGCAGTATCTGTTAAGAGTGGTAATTTTTCATTTCAGTAAACCTTTAAAAAGACCCTTAAAGGTCATCTTGTCTACCTCTGATCTGTTTAGGAAGAAACTCAGGCTTCTGAAAAGAGAATGACTTGTCCAAGGTTATAGCCATGGTAAAGAGCAGAGTTGGGGATTCAAATTCAGGTTCTCTGGTTCTAAATCCAACATTCTTTTGACTGTTAACCATTTCTCCTTCAGTATCAATGTCCTTGCTCTCCACTTTCCCAAGTGACATCTTATGAATTAGCTATTTTTCTAGGAAGAGGTAAGAGTTTTTTTTTTTATTGAATTTGAGAAAAACATAGAATTTGCAAAAGATTATTACTGGAATACTTTATAAAGGATTTAAAACACATTTGTAATAAATTCTGGAATATTTTACTTTGAGTAAATGCAATTAAGGGGCAGTTCTGCTAAGTTAGAGCAAAGACTCTTTGGACTTGGGGCAAACAGAAGTTAACAAGGACAGAAGAGTTTTGTTTTCTCCATTTACTGTTAGTATACTTTTTATAAAAACAAGTGATAACTTTTAAAGAAATTTCTTTGTTTTTCCTGAGGTTCCTTAAGATGAAATTTCAGTAAGGGATTTGAAGATTTTTTTCTTGTGGTTTTTGAAGATTATGTGTAAAGTTGTTCCTTAAACAACTTACTTGCTGTCTGGAGAAGCAAAACAGGCTTCAACTTTGCCATAGTCATTCATTCACAACATTGATTATCATTTATAAAATTCTTTCAGAGGGATTTTAGCAACTTTTTCTATTGCCTAAGAGTTCAGTGAGTCTCAGAAAAACAAATTCATAGGTTTATGGACGCTTTTTGGAGATAAATGTTGGTGAACTGTTTTTTTTGGGGGGGGGTCTCTGTTTTTTTAAGTGTCAGTGAAAAATATTATCTTTTGTGACTTTTGATAATAAACTATATACTAAACTGAATTATTCTGCTTTTCTTGGTGATTAAAAAAGTTAAAATAGCAACCTAATGAATTTAATGCTAGTTGAGGCAGTTAAATGGCACAGTGGATAGAACTTTGCCTGGGCCATGAGTCAGAAAGATCCAAGTTCAAATCAACTTACTAGCTATGTGACCCTGATCAAGTCACTTAACCTTTGTTTCAGTTTCCTCAGTTGTAAAATGGGAATTACATTGCCTACCTCCCAAAGTTGTGAGAATAAAATGAGACATTTGTAAATCACTTAGAAAGATACTGGCACATAGGTAGTAGAGAATAAATGTTTATCCCATTCCCTTTATCCCTTCTCTGTAATTATTTACACATGTACAATTTAATTATTTTTACTTCCTCCTTGATTCTGGCAGAGAATGGGGAAGTAGTTAGCCAGGAGATTAGATAGGAATGCAGGTGGAACACCAAAAATTTCTACAGGGAACTAGGAGTGTTCTTTACTGGCTGAGAGTGAGTTTGAACTGTTAGGCAGCAGTGAGTTCAGGGTACAGTTCCTGGTGAATCAATTCTAGTTCAAAGGCAGCCTTCTAGCACTGAAACCCAGATAAGAGCAGTCTGGGGGGGAGGGTGTGGATAGGGAATACTGGTCAAAACTAGGCCTAGGGAATTATAAATCAGTTTAAGAGTAGTAGGTTAGCTAGCAAGTTTAAGACATCTACTTTTACATATTTCTAATTAACTTCAACCTGATTGATGTATTATTTCTGAAATTATTTTCTACTTTTATTTGAAGGAGGGTAACTCTGCTTTTAAACCTGATGGTTCATATTTGATAAGGAATCCACAAAATACTGGAGAGGGGAAAGTCCAGTCTAATCCAATAAACATTTGTCAAGCCTCTACTATGTAGATACTGTCTAAGTGCTGGGGATACTTAATGAAAATAGGCATTCTCTGCCTTCAAACAGCTTACAATCTAAAGGGGCAGACAAACATGAAAAGTGGCAAGGATGGGGGAATAAGATACTTGGGGGTATCCTGATATTTTATTCTATGAAATTGAAACCAAATAGAGCAGTAGATACATAGTGGAGTGAGCTGAGTCTAGTTTCTGCCCTCTGTAAAGGAAGGCATTGGGTCAAGATTTTTCATCCTCCTTTCAGTCCTCCAACCTGAGGAGAGAAGGAGGCTTAGAGAAGTATGATCAAGCAAGACTTGAATTAGCAGCTTAGTGATGAATTTAAAAAATAATGAATTTGTCCTGGGAGAGGAATATTGTTTCTCTGAGTTTAAACCAGGCAGAATATTAAATTCAGAGTAGACAGAAGGTGAGAAAGACAGTCAGAGATTAAGAAGAGGAACTAGGAATCCTAGATTCAGGTGATTCCACTATCTGAAAGAGGCAGATAAGAAAGTCAGAAGACTGTTGGTGCTTTGAGAAGTTTAGAAATCAGGAAAGGAAGCACCAGGACTGTAATGAAATCCTCATTTCCTCCCAAGTATGATACTCAGGGAGGCAGAAGCAGTTCAACAGGTGTCAATCATATACAATTTTAGAACTGGGAAGAAACTTTGAGATCATGTCATCCAACTCCATTTCATACATCAGGAAACTGAGGTACAAAAAAAGTTGATTTGTTCAAAGTCACTAGTTAGTGAAGGAAGAAAGAGACCAGATAAGAATCCAAGTTTCCTAACTCTTTATATTGTTTCTTGTTGATAGAATGCCTTTAATGTCCAACAAGTGTTTTCTTGAAAGAACCCCATGAGATAGGTAATATGAACATTAGCCTCATTTTAGAGAAAAGAAAAGTGGTTTATTAGGAAGGTTAAGAGAAAGATGGCCTATGATTTACACAGTTAATTTTCCTAAAGCAAACTCCTATAGTTAATTTCTTAAAGCAAACACCATCCTACTGACAGAAATACACATTATTAACATAGATGCACGTGGTATAGTAAAGTCATTGGCTTAATTTTTTTTTCTTTTTGCTAATTTTACATACAGATAATCCAATATCAGAGTTTGAAATAAGGGATTGCTTTAACCACGCTTATAGATGTGGTAGCTGATAGCAAAGGATACAGATTGCTCTCTATTGATGCTCTGTAGTATTCATTCATTCATTCATCCTGAAAATATAAAATCTTGGGTTACCTTAGCTTCCTGGCTTCTCAACAGTGCTGTCAAGTATTTGCAATTATACCAAGAAGAATAGAAAATTGAGGGCAGCTAGGTGGCGTAGTGGAGGGTGGCTAGGTGGCACAGTGGATAAAGCATCGGCCTTGGAGTCAGGAGTACCTGGGTTCAAATCTGATTTCAGACACTTAATAATTACCTAGCTGTGTGGCCTTGGGCAAACCACTTAACCCCATTTGCCTTGCAAAAACCTAAAAAAAAAAAAAAAAAAGATTCAGAATAGAAAATTGACTTCTTGAAAGGGATTTACTAGACTTTAGGATACTATTCGGGGAAAAAAATCAGAAATGCAAAAGCAAAGTTAGTGATGATTATCTTTGGAATAATAATCATTTTTACATGACAGGGAAAATGACAATGAAGTTAAGGTATAGAACTGAATTCTCCTTGTAAACCTATAGGAGTCATTTCCTTCAATACCCTGTCCCCTATGCAGTATTTAATGAGATCATTTGTTTCAAAATACCTATTTCATGGGTTTGATTGAACTGAATAAGTTTTCCTGCCAAACTGCTCTTATTTTGAGCCATCTTGTGGCTTAGATGGTTTAATTTAGATTTTTTTAAGGTCATATCCCTGCATGAATAGATGTATTTTGAAATGTATGTCCCGAGCAGTACTGTTGTTGTTTGTCCTGGGGATCATGACATTAAGGAGTAATGCTGTAATATGCACTGGAGTCATGTGGGTCCAGTGGCCAGATATGGATCAGGGTGATTTGAGATGACCCTGAATGTGAGGCAATCACAGGGTTAAATGACTTATCCAGAGTCAGACAGCTAGTAAGTGGCAAGTATCTGAGATATTTGAACTCAGGTCCTCCAAGGGCCATACTCTTATTCACTGTGCCACCTAGATGCCCTACTATACAATAGATGGGGACTGGAATGAAGTCCTTTCCTTCAGGATATCTCCTGTTGACTCCCCCGAAGGTCCTATTCTGTGATAACCTCTCTACCTTTACTCACATATTTACATGACACTTCCTCAAGTCCCTCAGAACATTTGTTTTGCTAGTTATTTTGCTGTAAATCTGGAGAAGGAGGGATGGATCTTAAAATCCACCAAAAAGATCCTATCAAATAGGCATGTTCCCTCTGAGGCAGGTTTAGGCAGAGGATCCTCTTGTGACTAATTAAGGAATAATGTATGAGGGATGCATGGGGGAAATTTTTTTTATTTTCTGTTTGTTGGCATCTGTCAACCAAAAGCAAATTTATTATTGACATCATTTTCATTTACTCTGTATCTTTAGGTGAGGCAAATTGATTTGTTTCAATTTTTAAGACTTGTATTTTCAGTAATTTGTTTTTCATGTGTTTATTTTTCCTTTACCTTACAAAGAATCCATCCTTTGCCATACTATATACTCCCATATTTACTTGCCTCATAAAATCTAATGGAATGTGAATAATTTACAAAACCAAAGCCTGATTTCATGCATTTCAAGTTTGCTTTGATCCCCCAGAGATTTTAAACTGTGCTATCTTTAGCACATCAACACAACATAGGATGTACATGAAGCCTTCAACCTTGTGGAAATCTTAGCTTTTTATATAGCTAATGAACTAAGTAACTTTCTTTTGGTACTCTCTCTTGAGAGGCAAGAATCACTTTTAAATTAGGTTTTTCTTTTCATAAGTGATAATTAACCTAGAACACATCCTCTGGAAGAGTATAGTGCCACTTGTTATTTCCTTGGACTGAACTGCAGAGTATATATTGGGGCTGAATACCTAATGCGCGGATTCATTTGTCCTACTATATTATTAACACCCAAAGAGGAAAATAAATCATTAGAATGGTCCTAACAGACTACTTAATCTGTTAGATGTAGGAAAAGCAGAGAAAACTATGGGCAACTCAGAAAAATCAATTATTGACTTTACCCTGAAAAGTAAAATACTTACATTGTTTTCTTTGATTTAACATGTAACCATAGCTAAAGGGAAATAAAATAAACTAGCAAACTCTAGCCAAGAATCAACATATAAATACATAAGTGTTCCTGAGACTTTTTTTTTTCAAAACACCTCCTTTGGAGCATATTGAGAGATTTTCTGTAGACCATGACCTGGTGGAGAGAGACTTCCTTCCATCAATGCCAAGAGACATTGGTAGGCACTTTTATCTACAATTTACTGTCTTACAGAATTGCCTAGACTAAAGGATCAAGAAATGAAATGACTTATCTAGGTTTACACAATTTACAGAAAAGTGGGGTTTGAACAACCTGCTGTCTTCAAGGTTAGCTTCTCTCTCTCTCTCTCTCTCTCTCTCTCTCTCTCTCTCTCTCTCTCTCTCTCTCTCTCTCTCTTTCTCTCTCCCTCCCTCTCCCTCTCCCTCCCCCCAACACTATTCCATATTATCTCCCATCAGTGGATGAAATAGGAATCCACAAACTCACAAAAAACCCAGATTGCCCCCTCTTCCCATTACCCCTTAATAAACATGTTAGGAAGATACACTCTTCATTCCTCTGTGATATCCTAAGAGCACTATTACCACATAAGCTATTTGAGCACTCTAATGAGGTTCAGACTGCTTGTTGTAGAGGGAAGCTGTCTATGGAAAGTGAAATGGAATGTAAAATTAGAATCTAAATAGTGTAAATTCAATTGGGAAATGTTGGCAAGCTATACAAACCTCAGATGAATATTAAAAAGTCAAAAAAGAAAGTCTGAATGATGGAAAGATTCTTTGGGCTGTTCAGACACAACAGCAGGCACTTTTCAGGTTGCCTGTATAGTTTGGCTTTATAAAACCCTTTTCACTCTGCATTTAATCATCTGAGAAAACCATTCAGAAAAGGCGAATAATATTTTGTAGAGTCTCAATCCCATAGCTGTTCTGCACAGGTAATACTCTTGGAAATTAATGAAAATGAAGTGCAGTGTTGATGAGTATAAAGGGAAACCTTCAAAATTTCAATTTCTTACCGAGGAGGAAAGTTGTAGTATTGGTCTAAAAAGTTGGGGATCAAATTGGGGAGTGGAGGAGGCAAATACTTAGGTTTAATTCAAGTTCTTAAATGCAGAACTCTTAAATAGACCACTAGAGGGCCTTTGAAACTCAATATAAAAGAACTACCTCTCTAAAACTTCAAGCACATATATAGCACAGCCCAAGTCCTGGTTAGATGTACATTTAGTCTTCATTTTGCCTTGTCATATTTGTAGCTGTAACACACCAGGTCAGAAATATGTCTCCAGAGGCAAATCTCCCTAGTTCTGTTTTAAATCTCAACACCAAAACAAACAAATGAATATACAAATAATAGATGGATGGATGGATGGATGGATGGATGGATGGATGAATGAATGAATGAATGAATGAATTAGCAGTTGACCCGAGTCTATCTGTTTAGAATATCTTTAATTCCTCCAAGATACTATTAAGGTATTGCTTCTTCCAAGTTTGCTGAAGAACTGTTTAATGGAAGAGGAAGTCTGAGACAAACTCTTGAAGAAATCTATTGAGATTTGTAAGGGTCTTGTAGGTTCCTGAATCCAGACTGAAAAAGCTCCCTTCAACATCTGTTTGTAAATTGTATATGCTTTTGTGATTACTTAAAAGTGAATGTAAAAAAAATGTCTTGCCTTTTCTCATAAATGAGTATTAAAACTGGATCTGTAAGACCTTGGTCCTAGGTCTGCTACTTAGTAGCTGTGTGACCTTGGGCAAATTACTAAACTTCTCTGAGATTGTAGGAATAATACCTTATATGAACCTAAAGTACTATATAATATGTAATTTTAAACCCTTTTCCCTAAGATGACCAGACTTCCAAACTGTCTCCTTTTTGAATGTTTGGTTTTTAAAAACTTGCCCTGGTAGACAGCTCCCAGGAATTGTCCTAGAAAGAAGCTCAGAGCTCAAGTTCAGAAAGATTAGTCAGCAGGTAAAACTATAATTTGTAATAAATTTTCACACCTAAACTAACCTAGATATGAGACTTAATTCAAAGCCCTTTTCCTTTCCCTAAACTCTTCTCTTCCTAAGTTCCTGAGAAATGAGTCATCCTCAGCCCTCCCTTTCTCACTCCTCATATTTAATCAGTTGCCATAATATATATCACATATGTGCTTTCTCTCCATTCACATGATTACCAACATAGTTCAAGGCTTCATCTCTTGTCAGTGAGACTATTGGAATAAGTTCCTAATTGGTTTTCCAATTCTCCCCTCTGCCAGCCCTTCCTTCACAGCTATCAAATTTACAATCCTTTATTTTATTTCTAATTTATTATTTATTTTTAGCAATCTAAAAAAAATGAGCTCCAAATTCTTCCCCCCAGCCCCTCCTTTCCTCACTGAGAAGGCAAGCAATATAATATCAATCATACATGTGAAATCAGGCAAAATATATTTCCATATTAGCATGTCACCTAAAATCAAAGAAGAATAAAGTGAAAAAAGTATTCTTCAATTTGACCTCAGAATTTATCAATTATCTCTGAAAATGTATAGCATTTTTTTATCATGAGTCCATCAGAATTCCTTTAAATTTCGTTATTATGAACATTTTCATATACAAAGAACAAAAAGATAATTGTATATGAAGCAATAGCTCTATTGCTTGCAGTTATTTTATAAAAAAACATATTACATTAAACATATTAGTTTCAACATTGTCCTGTTTGTGTCCCCTTCCGGACTTCCTTTTGTTCTGTGTAATTCTTAAAAATCTTTTCATTTTTTGCCCACAAATTGATATTCCTAATGAACAGGTCTGAGCATGGCTTTTTTTTTTCTCATGAAGCTCCAATGATTCCCTTCTTCTCTGAGGTTAAAATATAAACTTTTCTGCTTGGATTTTAAAGACCTTTACAACCCAACTCTAGCCTACTTATTGCATATCCCAGTTCTGGCCTACTTGTTTGCTCCCTCACACCCTTCCTTCCCCAGTCCTCTTGACATTGTCTCTTGGGCTTAGAATTCATCCCCCTCCACCTGCTCCTTCAAGAATCCCTAGCTTCCTTCAAACTCAACCCAAATGCCAACTCTTGGAAGAAGACTAACTTGGTAGCATCCCCAAAATTTATTTCATATCTTTGCTGTTGCTATTTAGCAATTTCTGACTCTTCATAACTGCATTTAGGGTTTTCTTGGCAAAGATCTTGGAGTGGTTTGCCAGTTCCATTTACTATTTATTTTGGAGGAATTGAGGTAATTGAGGCAAACAGGCTTAAGGGACTTGCCCAAGCTAACTTTAAACTCAGATTTTCCTGACTCCATGCTCAGCACAGTATCTACTGGGTTCAATTCATATCTACTTTGTATATACTTTTCTTTTTGTGTTGCTTCCCCTTCATAAAATATAACCTCCTTAAAGGTTGTTTTATTTTTATCTTTGTAATCTTCCCCAATCTAGCACAGTGCCAAGGGATAGAGTTAACCCTTAATAAAATGCTTGTTGAATTAATGGAGTTGACCAAAAGGGAAAACAAATACTTCAGTTTTTCCAGCACCAAGTTACTTTGTGGTGGATGACATTTCAAATACGTAACAGCTGAGATTGCCCATTTGGGACTGATAGCCTTATTTTAAGTTTCTTGTTTGTATTGTTTTACAAGTATGCAAAACAGTAGTACACTGCACCCAGTAGGTATATTTAATAAATTCACAATTCAGATCAAGTGTTCTAGTCATTCCTGATTTTGGTTTATCTGAGCATTCTTGAATATAAGCTGCAAAAATGTCCTCCATTCCCCTTCTTTTTAGGTTGAGATATTTCTTCCCCGTCATGGCCCAGCTTGGGGACCACCTCCTTCACTTTTAATGAATTTCTTAAAGCAGTTTGACTAGAACTCTCTTTTGCATTTATCACATCTTACTGTAAACTTGTGTATTTGTTTGCATGTTGTATAGTTTAGGATTAAATTGTAAATAACCTGTAGGGCAAGGACTCTGTTGTTTTTCATTTTTTATATTCCCAGCACCTGGTCTCAATTTCTTCAAACAATGTAGACTTTAAATGAATATTGAATTGAATTCTGTATTTCAGTCTTCTTAGACTGCATAGGAGCATATGGATAACAATATAGATCAGATGAAGTTAAGACATAACAAATATTTATTTCATAAAGGGAAATATGGTGTGAGGGCAGAACTAGAAGGCAGAATACCCAAGTTCTAGTTCCAGACTATGGTCCTATGTGATTTTGGATAAGAAACTTGAACTTCTCTGGGCTTATTTCTTTATCAATAATAAACTGAATCCACCAATCAACAAGAATTCATTAAAAGCTGATTTTTATGTTCAGTACTGCCCTGGATGCTTAGGATGCAAATACAAAGAATGAAACATCTCAGTCCTTCATAATACTAACATTTTTATGAACTACAAGAATATTATTCTCAGTTTAACAAGTGTAATGAATGACTATTTTCCATGTTGTCTTTCAGCCAACTTAATAATGTAGCTTTAATATTAATGAAATGTTTGTGCTCATTGGACAGTACTCAGGAATGTGCCGCTACACCCTCTACTCAGGTTTTTTCAATAAAACAAGGGGGGAAAATTTTAAATGGTGCTAATTTTATTCAAGAAATTTGGACTTTGGTGGAGTGTGAGAAGGGACATTATTTGGTTTGTATTGTCTTGACTAACTTTACAATCCATCTCTGCTTCACACTGTGGTTTGCTTTATAGTAAACTTCAATTCAGAATCACAGGATCTTAGGAGTTGGTGAGGCCCTGGAGGTCATCTAGCCCAATATATCTTTGAATAAGAATTCCTCCTATAAGGTTCTTGCTGAGTTATCTGGTCATTGCTAGAAGACTCGAGAGGGGATGGGGTGGGGACAGTACCCATTTGTCCTCAAGGTTGTCAATTCCACTTTTGATCACCTCTAATTAATGAGTTTTACTTTATACTTTTGGTAATTTTTACTAGAAATTTGGCATTTCTGTTAGAACGGAAGTAAAAACAACACTAGACTAAGCACCTAAAAAAGACCTGGGTTAACCAGTTTGTTCCAAGTTTTTTTAGACATTTATTAAGGCTCTATTATGTACAAAAGCACTGACAAGCAACACTCCCTGCCCTGACATTCTACTGGGAAGGATACATCAACAGATAAGTAATTCAGAGTGATCTGAGGAAGGAGAGAACTCTTAACAACTGAGGGAATTAGGGGGGAGGCACCTGAGTTAAACTTTGAAGGAAATGGATTCTGAGAGTTAAGAGGTCCTGAGGGTAGGGTATTCCAAACCTGGTCATTGGGGTAGGTTGCCTATATCAGAAGTGTCTGAAATAGAAATGCAGTGGCTAAAACCCTGCAGGCTGCATAGTGACTAAGAAAACCACAAATTACCATTTTCTATATTTTATAGTATTCTTGTTTATGTTGTTATATACAGTATTTCCCAATTTAATTTTAACCTAGTTCAGTCCACCCCAGGGAGTGTTGCTGGCCTCCTCAGCAATATGTTTGACAAACTCTGATCTACACTTTGCATTGACATAACAAGTTTGAAGACAGTCCAGCCTGACTAGAATGTAGGATATGTGAAAGCATATAATGTGAAAAAAGGCTGAAGGGATAGTGTTGGGGCAAGACTGGAGACACTCTTAACAGGACTTCTTAACCTTTTTTGCGTCATGGACCAACCCCTTCTTGGAATATTTAAAAAAAACATTCTTAAGTAAAGGAAATGCTATCAATTAGAAGTTAGTGAAAATAAAAGTTGTGTTTTTTTTTCTATCCAAGTTCATGAATCCCCAGAAACTTATTCACAGACTGTTGGATTAAGAACCTGTGAGAGGGGATCAAGGAAAAAAACACCGAAAGACTATGAGCAGGAAAGTGACATGGCTAGACCTGTGCCTTAGGAATATTATTTTGTCATCTATGTGAGAGAATGATTAGAGAGGGTATGGAAGCAGGTTGTTATAGTAAATTGTCCAGGTGAGACATGAGACTTGAACTATGGTGGGAGTTGTGTGATTAGGGAGAAGATGCCATAAATGAGAATTGTGGCAGTAGAAGTAGAAGATTGTATGTGAGGAGCTGAGAAGAAGGAATCTAGTTGAAGATGATGCTAAAGTAATGAACCTGTGTGAGGAGGCTAGCATCCCTCTCAACAACAAACAGGTTTGGAAGAGAAATCTTTAGGAATAATTCAAGTATACAAAATCTAGGGTCAATGCAATTTGAGAGAGATATTTCATCTTTCTCCCCTCCCATCTGATGAAAGATTGATTAAACTTAGGTGCATGACACTGCCCTAATAAATTGGCAATTATTATTAAATATTGTGGTTAATACTGGGGCAACAAAGAAAGGCACAGGCAGTTTTTACTTCCAAATCCAGATTCTGTTAGTTGGGAGCATCCAACTTGATTATGTCAACCATGCAACATGTGGATGCTTTTTGCTCTAAAGGAAAGAGGAAGATTCTAGCTGGGAAAGACTATATTGTCATCAAAGGAACAGACAACTTTATTCATTTGACATTGACCTTGGGCAAGTCGCTTAATCTCATGTCTCATTTTCTTAATCTTTAAAATGAGAATTGCAATATTTATATCATTAATATTACCATTAGTTAATATTATTTACTCATGAAACATAATATTTTTATTATTACACCTCTCTTGGAATTGCAAACTTGAAACCAGCACCAGCAGTAAAACACTACTGCAATGTAATGATTGGAGTTGTGAGATTCCCTGTGACTTCTCTAAATCACATAAGAAACATTCTTGACTTTTCCATATGTATTCCCGGTAACCAATGTGTATTGAGCTCATGGTGGTGAGCATGAGTCTTTGAAGTTTACTATTCAAATAAGTCATTTCCCAAATTCTTCATGATTTTAAGGAATTTTTCCAAGGGATAAAACCCTTTGTAAACTTGTAAGACTGACTGGGGAATGATTTGGAATGGCGTAAAGCGAAGGTATCTGATGACGCAACTAGAAATGTTTCATCTCGGGACCTCGATCCATAGTTTTCAGATTTCTGTGAATTTGGATGAGGAAGAAACCCTGCAGCTTTATTGTCCTTAAGTTCAAGCAGAGATTTAGCCTTACACATACACACTTGAACTCAATCATCCCCAGGTAGAGACTCTCCGGATCCCCAGACATTTTGGGGGTTCTATGACATCCCGCACAGTAAATAACTTTGACGCGTAGGAAATGGCACCAAGTCTCTTTTTCGCCAGGAAAACCGGCCATGCCCAGGGCAGCTCTCGGAGCCGGGGCCGGGCACTCTCCAGGGCCGGGGCAGCTCTCGGAGCCGGGGCCGGGCACTCTTCGGGGCCGGGGCAGCTCTCGGAGCCGGGGCCGGGGCAGCTCTCGGAGCCGGGGCCGGGCACTCTCCGGGGCAGCTCTCGGAGCCGGGGCCGGGGCAGCTCTCGGAGCCGGGGCCGGGCACTCTCCGGGGCCGGGGCAGCTCTCGGAGCCGGGGCCGGGCACTCTCCGGGGCCGGGGCAGCTCTCGGAGCCGGGGCCGGGGCAGCTCTCGGAGCCGGGGCCGGGGCCGGGCACTCTCCGGGGCCGGGGCAGCTCTCGGAGCCGGGGCCGGGGCAGCTCTCGGAGCCGGGGCCGGGCACTCTCCGGGGCCGGGGCAGCTCTCGGAGCCGGGGCCGGGCACTCTCCGGGGCCGGGGCAGCTCTCGGAGCCGGGGCCGGGGCCGGGCACTCGGAGCCGGGGCCGGGGCAGCTCTCGGAGCCGGGGCCGGGGCAGCTCTCGGAGCCGGGGCCGGGCACTCTCCGGGGCCGGGGCAGCTCTCGGAGCCGGGGCCGGGGCCGGGCACTCTCCGGGGCCGGGGCAGCTCTCGGAGCCGGGGCCGGGGCAGCTCTCGGAGCCGGGGCCGGGGCAGCTCTCGGAGCCGGGGCCGGGGCCGGGCACTCTCCGGGGCCCGGGCAGCTCTCGGAGCCGGGCCCGGGGCAGCTCTCGGAGCCGGGGCCGGGGCCGGGCACTCTCCGGGGCCGGGGCAGCTCTCGGAGCCGGGGCCGGGCACTCTCCGGGGCCGGGGCAGCTCTCGGAGCCGGGGCCGGGGCCGGGGCAGCGCCGGCTCAGTTTCCCGAGGAGCCGGAGGAGCCGGCGCCGGGAGGCCCGCGCCCCCCCCCCCCCCGCCCCGCCTTTTGTTCCTTAGGCTCTCGCCTCCCAGACCCGTTCGGCAAAGGCGGGGGGATTCCGGAGAGAAACAAAAGATCGCGGGGGTACAAAGGGGGGCGGCGCTGCCTCGTCTCGGGGCGCCCGCGGAGATCCCCGGGGCGAGGAAGCCAGAAGCCGGGAGGCGGCGGGCCGGGCCGGGGCGAGGCGGCGGCGCGCCGCGGCGGCCCGAAGGGCGCCTTGCAAGGAGGGAGAAGCCCGCAGAGCGCGCACCCTCGGGCGAGAGCGCAGCCGGAGCGGGGCCAGGGGCGGCCGGGAAGGGCGACGCGGCTCGGGCCAGGCCCCCCGGCGGCAGGTTCGCGCCTTCCGCCCGGGGCTCGCCGGGCCGCCCCTCCCCCTCCGCCGGCCCGGGGCTCCCGCCTCGGGGGCGGGGCGGGGCGGGGCGGGGCGGGGGCCGCCGGCCCGTTAGTTACTAGAAGCGCGGCGGAGGCGGCCGCCTCGGAGCCGCGGAGCTGGCGGCGCGCCCCGGCGGAGCGCGGAGGCGGCGTGTCCCGGCGCCCCCTGGCGGCGGGAGCGGAGCACGGGCGCCGGCGCCGGCTCCTGACCCGGAGGAGGCGGCGGCGGCGGCGGTGCCCGGATGGAGGCACGTCATTGTCCCCCGCCGGGCGGTTCGGGCTGTGTGCGGCGGCGGCGGCGGCGGCGGCGGCGGCGGCGGTAGCGGTAGCGGAGGAGGAGGCGGCGGCGGCGGCGGCGGCGGCTACGGCCGGACGGGGATGGAGGGAGCGCGGAGCAGAGCCAGGTAGTCGCGGCCGCCGTGGCGCCCCGCTTTCGGACGATTCGCCCTTCCCCGCCGAAGGGGACTCCCCGGGGAGCGGAGCCGGGGCGCGGGGCGGCGTGTGTGCGGTGTGAGTGTGGGGGCGCCCGGCCGCCGCCTCCGCCCGTGCCCCCGGCCCGGCCGCCCCGCCGCGCCGGCCCGGGCCCCCGGCCCGCCGGTCCCCCCTCAGGCGTGGGGGAGCCGGCGGGGGTTGGGGCAGCCGCGGCCTTTCCCCGCCCAGGTGTGGGGCGGAGGGGGCGCCTCAACCCCCCGCTCCCGGCCGGAGCGCGGCCGCCGCCCCCTCTGCCCGCCGGGTGGGCGTTGCAAGGAGGGACCGGGGGGGGGCTGAAATCCCTGCCCTCCGCGGCCCCTTTTCCTCCCCCCCCGTTGCCATGGACACTGCTCCTTGAGGGCTGCCCCCTCCCACCCCCTCGGACCCGCGCCGTCTCCACCGGCTCCTTTTCCGGGGGTCCGGAAGGGGCTTTAGGCGATGTGGTGCGGGCCCCGGGTGGGTCGGAGGAGGAGAGCCCGCCCCCAGGCTGGCTAGGTTCACCGGCAGGGCGGCTGCTGCTAGGCCCCGGAGCCGGCGTCTCTCCCCAGGGTGGGCGTGTGCTGGAGCAGCTTCGGCGGCAGCTGCGAGGAAGGAGGGGGCATCCTCTGCCTGCCCCCGCCCGGGCTCCGCGGCCGGACGCCCCCCTCACGGGCTCCCCACTCCCTCCTGTTCCTGTCCTCTGCCCCCCGTTCTACCGCCGTCCTCCTTCACGCGTGTGCTCCCCCGACCCAACGCGCCCCCTCTTTTCAGCTCTATTCTCTCCTGCTCCACCCCCCTCCATTTTTTCTAGGGGGAAAAATCCCCACCCTTATCGCTTGGCCCTCCCCTGTTGAAGCTAGTTTGCCCTTGTGTGAACTATCGAGCTCCTGCATGCATGGCTCCGGGTTTTGTGTATATAATTTTCCAACGGCAGCAGAAGAGATGGAGAAAAGGAAGGAAAGCGATGTAATCCGGGTGAGTGTGAAGCGCGTGTTTAGGAACACCACCACCACCACACACCTTGTTTTAGTCGTGCCTTTTAAAAAAACGGGCATCGCCTGCCCCTAAAAAATCGAGTCTTGTTGTTTATATTATTGGAAGTCCTACCGAGGGAGAATTAATAATTTTATTGTTCTTAAGAAAAAGGTTTGGGGATGCCCCGTGCAACCTAAGATTTGAAATGGAGACTTTGTAATATAGAAATCGTGTCAACTAGTCCTTGTATTTGAATTTAACAAGTTTACTTAAGGTGAGAGCAATTGGAATTTCAGCTCTTGCTTTGGCTGAACAGCACTGTTTATTTTCAAGTTCTTATGTTGACATCCAATGTTTGCCGGTTTATGGGAAAATATGGTGATTTACTATCGGAATGTCATTTTAGTATAGTTATTTTAAAGTCAGCCGGTGTTCCATTCATTGGTCACTCATCTTTACCAGGACTATTGTTTCAGATAAAGGTAATATGATTTAGTTAATTTTTGCGGTCTTTGTATTTACGGGATTTTCAGATTAGAAATTCCATCTTAATTTTTTCAAAACTATAAACTTTTAACTACTTGAAAGAGGAATGACTTCTGTTCTTTTGCTGATTATTCATTCAGGCCAGAAAAGGGACTGATCAATTTCATTGATGTTTTCACTTGGGTCACTTTCACTTTCTTTTTGTAATGACTTATCCAAGTTTGTTTGGGTTATAAATGTTCTACATCAGGCAATTTGCTTATTGATTAAAGCAATTAAATTTTACAAAAAAATGTAATCTGGTAAATCTCTAGTTTGGGGTCTGAATTGCCTTTTTTGGGGGGGGGGAACTTTTTGTCTTAAAAAGAAAATTGCCACATCATGAAATTACATTGTTTATAAAAACAATGAAATGTAACTGTTTCTTTTCTACATCTTTACCAGATGTGTATGAATTGCCACAATGTTTAATGATTCTTTTTTTTAGTTATTTTTTTTTTGCAATGGGGTTAAGTGGTTTGCCCAAGGCCACGCTGCTAGGTAATTATTAAGTGTCTGAGACAGGATTTGAACTCAGGTACTCCAAACTCCTGACTCTAGGGCCAGTGCTCTATCCACTGCGCCACCCAGCCACCCCTTAATGATTCTTTTTAAACATAAAAAAGTATGATGTATTCTACTACTTAATCTCATCAGCACCAATGAAAATATGCCACTCACTCTGAGGAAAAACATGTATAAAGTTGACTCTTCACTTTTATACTTCTCTACTTGTGTTCAATCTCTTTTAGGGTGTAGGGGAACAGCTGATAGTAAGATGAATGACTTTGGTTTACTCTGTTTCATGCCTTTTGTCAGAACTAGATGTTGATAGGGAAAAAAAGTTACTTTTTGAGGTAGTGGCTTATAAGTACTATTGGTGATAAGGGATAAACATGCTCAATTTAAGGAATGTTTTATTAATCCTGATTTATGACAAATTTAGCATACAGTTGTTTATATTGTAGGAAGGAACTTACGGCAAGTAGATCTAGCTTTAACACTTTTAGGGACATAAGAAATTATCAACTGAAAATATGTATATGTAAGAAAAAGAAAAGGAGAATTCACACTAACCAGATTTTTTCCCCCCAAATGGAACTGATAAGGAGTCTGTCCGATGAGTAATAAGTTGTTTTTTTACTTAATGAAAAAAAAACATAATTGGACCAAGTGAAGTGAATTCTTTTGATCTTTTTTTGTTAAAAGTTGACTTAAAACTTGAAGTTTATTTAGACAAAATTAAAAAATTCTTATTACTATTTAATGTTTTTTATAAATAAAAGCAGATCTTTTTGTTCTTATTATTGTACTTTATTCTTTGTCTTCTACCTAAACTGAAGTGCATCGGTCTAGTTACTACTAGATGCTTTTCTGTTCTTTTTTTCTTTCTTTTCTTTTTTAAGGACAAGCAAATGTCATCCACATTGGGGTTTTTTTTTTTTTAGATTTTTCAAGGGTTAAGTGGCTTGCCCAAGGCCACACAGCTAGGTAATTGTTAAGTGTCTGAGGCTGCTTTTGAACTCAGGTACTCCTGACTCCAGGGCAGGTGCTCTATCCACTGAGCCACCTAGCTGTCCCCATCCACATTATTTTTCAAGGTGGGAGCCAGATTGTGGAGGACCATAAACAGGGAGCTGGGTAAAGCTTTTGAGCAGAGGTGTACTCAGTGAGTAAAGGTCTGGAGGCAAAGAACTACAATTTAGGTGGCTAGTAAAATAAGTCCAGTGGGATGAAAATGAGAGCTAGAACTAGAATAATTAGTTGGAAAGTATGTGAGAGGATATTGGCAATTTGTTGGCTATCAGAAGTAAAGTTTTAAATCTGTTCATTTCTAAGCAGTTAAGATAACTTTTGCCTACTTTTCTTTTTTTCCCCAAAACAATAAGATTCCATAGAAACCACTTATGTTTTTTAATCAAAGGGATTATTATTGAGTAATATAATGTATTATATAATATGTTATTAAGTCATATATGTATATATATATTTTATATGCATATAATATATACATACGTATGTACTTGGTAATAGTTTGTCTTTAGTTTCAGTTATATGGGACCCTTTGGGAATTAGTGATATAGTTCTATATAAGTAAGTTCTCTTAGTAATTGGTGCTTTAGCCTGTTGTGTAATAAAACTTTAAAAATTCTTTTGGATAGAACCTTTCTCTAGAAATGAAAAAATATAATTAAGCAAAACAAACCAGCACCAGCCCTGGAGTCAGGAGTACCTGAGTTCAAAAGCAGCCTCAGACACTTAACAATTACTTAGCTGTGTGGCCTTGGGCAAGCCACTTAACCCCATTTGCCTTGCAAAAACCTAAAAAAAAAACCCCAACAAAAAAAAACAAACCAACACATTTTGATGGTGTATGTTTCATTATGTACCTAAGATCAACCAGTTCTTAGGCAAGGGTAGAGAATTGGGTTTAACCATCAGACCTCTATAATCATAATTAGTTATTTCATTGATCAGAGTTGTAATGATATTTTTCAGGTTGGTCTAAAGTTTCTCAGAATTCTTATTTCTTACATCGTAATAAAATATTTCTTTATCTTCAGATACCATAATTTGTTCAGCCATTCCCCAGTTGATGGACATTCTGCTTGTTTCCAGCCCTTTTCTACCATGTAGAAGTTTTGTGTACGTAACAATGATAATATCTAACATTTATATTTCTCCTTCTGTGTGCTAGACTTTGAACTAAATGCTTTACAAATATCTCATTTAATCCTTATAGCCACTTACCTGGGAGGTAGAAGCTATTTTAATTTTTTCATTTTAAGATTTATAAGGTAAATAGAGATTAAGAGATCTGGATGTCTTGGGATGAATCTCCTCTGTCTTTCACCTTCTTAGGATATGTGTCTGTTAATGGAAAGGATTATGAGGTCACAAAATTTAGTGATTTTCCTAATGACTGTGATTTCATTAGCATGAGAGATTCTTTTCTAATATAGCTCCAAATTATTTTCAGGAATGATTGAATCAATTCATAGTTCCAACCTTTGTGTATCTGTCATCCATAGCTGGTCCAGATTTGACTTTCCAACTTTTATTGTCTTGGTTAACCTGATGGGTGTGAGGCTGTGAGTGTTAAATTTAATTTGTACATCTCACTTACTTGGAACAATAATTCATCTACTTTTTCATAACTGAACTTGACCATTTAGCTTTTGGGACCGAATCTTGAATTTTGGTGTAATGGGTTGGTTTTTTTTTTAATAAAGATATCATATAATCAAAATAATTTAACCATTTCTGGTGACTCTTGAGTTATCACTTAAATTCTGGAGACTTGGTTTCTTTGTCTATAAAATGAGGAATTCGGATTATATGTTCTTTAAAGGACTTCTCTAGTCTCAAATTTATATGATACTGCTATGATCACATCTATGAGAGGTAATAGTTTGATATAGTGGATAGAGAGTTCCTCTCAGATCCAGGAAAACCTCCTTCAAATCCCATCTCTGACATGTTGACGTTTCAACCTGGGTAAGTCACTTAACTTCTCAGTGTGTCCTAGGGAAACTTTACTAAATTAGTGGAAGGACTTCTTTTAACTAGTAGTTCTCCAGACTGGGAAAAAATCATAGAACAGGTCCAATAGACCATTATAAACATAAGTTACTAATAAGGAGTTTTCAACAGAGTAATAAAAAGGCATCTTACATGTCTTCAACAGAGTTTAGAATATTTATCTCTATCTGTTACTGGTCCCCAGAGACTTTGAACTTTCACTGTAACTCATGTATATTTATTTATCACAAAATACATACATATATATATTATATATATATTATATATAATATATATATATATATATGCCTTTGCAAGTAGACTTTTTTTCAGCATAGAAATGTGTAGTTATAAAAAGTAATACTAAAAAGGGCCCCTCATTTAGTCCCTTTCCTTTTGTGTTTATCCTTGGAGACTTTCTACATTGCTAGTTACTTCCTA
This sequence comes from Macrotis lagotis, assembly GCF_037893015.1. Classification (NCBI taxonomy): domain Eukaryota; kingdom Metazoa; phylum Chordata; class Mammalia; order Peramelemorphia; family Peramelidae; genus Macrotis; species Macrotis lagotis. The sequence goes on along the minus strand of NC_133666.1, from coordinate 126,218,346 downwards.
TTCCAAGTTCTGCTATTAAACTATGAAGCATTTTTTGAAACTTCATTAAGTGACCATAAACTGCTATATTTTTGAATTCTTATTTTGATAGATCCATGTTTTCACTTGTGATGGACAATTCCCTTTTTGTTGTTGTTCAGTGAGTTAGTTTTATCTGACCCTTCGTGACCCTATTTGCGACTTTTTTTGGCAAAAATACTGGAGTGGTTTGCTATTTCCTTCTCCAACTTATTTTTACAGATGAGGAAACTTAAGCAAACAAGGTTTAGTGACTTGCCCAGGGTCACATACAGACACTAGTGTCTGAGGTTGAATATGAATTTGAGTCTTCTGGACTCTAGGTAAAATGCTCTATGCATTGCTCCACCTAATTGTTCCTAGATAGGTTGTAACTCTGTATCTATGGTCCTATGCCTAACATACTGTAAGCATTAGCCTTTAAATTTTCCTGGGGTACTGATATATTTGGGTTGTCCATCTGTTTCATTTTTGCTACATGACCCACATCCTTTCCCACTAATACATAGTTCTAGGACTGTTTTGACACAATTTCTTCAGTGTATTTCCTCTGTTGTTGTAACATGCTACAACCTAATTATCCCTACCATGTATCTTTCTACTGATTTTTAGACTGTTTGTAATTTTAATTTTTTTTAAATTATGAAATTCTATCATTCCCAATCATATAGGATTACTAAGGAAGAGTATTAATGTTAAAAATCTAGGATTTTCATTGCCGAACAGTTTTTGACCCTTAATAAGTATGAGTTTCCTAAATAGATCCAACTTGATCTTTCCTTTTCAGTTCTAGGCCCTGGTCACCTTATTTGCATCACAGATTCAAGACATCCAGATTAATGATTGTTAGTATGGGGCTGTCTTTTTTTCCTCCCAACATTGTTAAATATAATATGGAATACCAAAAAAAAAAATGAATATAACCAAAGTACACATAAATTCTTCTTTTTGTGTTTGAATATTAATGTTAAACACACAAAAAATTTGTTTAGAAGTATGTAATAAAGAGAAAAGCACTGTAGCCCATAAGAGGGGAGGCAGGAATATTTAGGTCCATCCTGTGAGGTAAAGTTACAGGTAGACTGGAAAACCAGGGAAGTGAAGATTGTTGGAATTATCCTTAGAAAGTAAAATAGCTAATTTAGGGCTCCCTTTTCAAAGGGAGAAGAGGATAAGTCTATTTTACTGGAGCCATAGTAATGAGATCATGGATTGTGATAGAAAGAGAGACCCAGAAGAGACAGTTCCTGTGGGTTAGTGATCCAATTCCAGAATCATTCCTCAGAGGCTTTGGAATAGAAATTACTTTGCTTGCTCAGTGATCACTGGGTAATGCCAGTATCACCCTCAGAATCGGAGGAGGAAATTGCATACAGCCTCTCTGTACCAAAGAAAGCCAAGGAAATGCATTAGAACAGAGTTAAATAAATGTAAAGAAGCTGAATGGGGCAGGAAGATAAAAGCAGATGCAGCAGCAGAATTGGCAGAGTAAGCTCTGGTTCTTCAGGGATCACAAAAAAATCCTGTTCAGACCTTGATGTTCAAGTGATTTTACCAGTAATATGTTTTTGCTTTGTTTATACTTGTGAACATATTTTACATATTCCTGAGTCCCAGGACCCTCCAAGTCATGCAAGAGAAAGCTGCTTTCATATAGCCCAGGGTGCCCTACAGGCTATTCAGATGTAGACAAGAGGGGAAGGTAGGCAGGGCAAGGTTCATAATTGGGAAATAAAACCACCATACCTACTACCATCTGTGTCTATTCCATTATTCTGTGGGAGATTCCTGAGAGTGAATGGTTCTGAAGTTCCTGAGAAGTAGTCTCAGCACTCTCATTTCCATGCTGTTTCCTTATACATAGTTGGTCTACCCAACCCAGAAACTTCACAAAGAAGCATAGTGAAAAGAAAGATTACAGGCTAATTGTCTGGTTTTGCTTGTCCATAGTCTGAATAATAAATGTTTTTCTTTTCATTCTTTTTCCATTGTGAATTGTTAAATAAAGCTCTTTTGCATTAATGAGGATTTCAATGACCTTTAAGTTAAAAGCAGTGCTTGATGACATACAGATTGCAACTGTGAATAGGAACATTTGGATAACCCAATAATGAAATACTTTCTCATTTTGGACGTTTTCCATAGTGTTGAAAAAACACCTTCATTGAACATAGTGTACCTTCCTGTTCAATACTTCTCCTGATGTTAATAACTTAGTGATTTTTTTTATTTGTTTAGGGCAATGTGACTTGTCCAAGGTCACTTAGCTAGGCAATTATTAAATGTCTTAGGCTAAGTTTGAACTCAGGTCCTCCTGACTTCAGGCTGGTGCTCTATCCTCTACACCACCTAGCTGCACCCAACTTAGAATTTTTGAACAAAGTAATGTCTTTAGGTGTATTTCATAAGTAAGAGATGGCAAGTCTGAAGAGAGCCTTCAAGTTTATACTTTGCCTTCCTAAGTTTATTCTTTTTTTTTTTTTTTGAAAGACAGTGGGGTTAAGTGACTGGCCCAAGGGTCACACAGCTAGGAAACTTAAGTGTCTGAGGCTGTAATTGAACTCAGGTCCTCCTGATTCCTGGGCCGATGCTCTGTCCACTGAGCCACCTAGCTGCCCCACGAGTTTATTCTTTGTAAAAATGAATATCGATATATTTTTTTGTTTGTTTGTTTTCTGCAGCTTCTTGGTCGTGTGTTTGATGGTTCAATAGCCTGTAAAAGCCTGTCTGCACCCTTTTCAAGTTTTTGTTGAGAATGAAGGCACTGAAAACGCAGGCTCTTCTCATAAAGACTTAAGAGAGTTTTGAGAAATCTAGCAGTTGAACTGGTAGTTGTCTTCTGTCACTTTTTTTTGTATTGCAGTGATCTTTTCCATTCTTTTTAGTATCTTTCCTTTTTGAAATAGAATTTGAGAACTGATTCCTGAATACTTCTAAAATTATGTTGTTTTCAGTTTGTTTTTGGATCTGCTTTTTTATATACTTTTTTCTCTACTTTTGCCGTTATTCTGTCCAGTTTACTTTTCTTTCTCAGCTTCCCTTTAATTTTAACTTGATGCTTTTAATCTATGTGTGGAATAGGTTGAAAACTAAGTTTGTTAAAATTATTTAAAAATTAAGAAAAGCTAGACCTTAAGGGAGATCATGTGGCTTTTAATATTAAGTGAAATGTGTAAACTTATTTTTTTTTGTTTTTTTGCAAGGCAAATGGGGTTAAGTGACTTGCCCAAGGCCACACAGCTAGGTAATTATTTAAGTGTCTGAGACCGGATTTGAACCCAGGTACTCCTGACTCCAAGGCCAGTGCTTTATCCACTATGCCACCTAGGCCGCCCCTGAAATGTGTAAACTTAAAAAATTCTTTTGACTATTCAGGGCCTAGATTGTAGCACTGAATTTTTAGGTTTTTCTGGTTGTCCAGATTGATAAAGTTGCCATTTCTAGGTGAGTTGATGGGATTCCTTCTTTCATGAAATGCAAAGCTTGTATTCTGAAAATGCTTTGTGACTTTTTTTTTCAAGAGTTCATTTGGTATAGTGAGAATCAGGAATCTTGGATTCTACACTTTGTCACCAAATCTAATTAGGTGACCTTGGACTTGTCAGTCTTTCTGGTCATCTGAAAAAATGCTTCATCCCCCTTTTTTTTCTCAATGTGGTTAGAACTCAGTCTTTTTGAGTAATGTCACTGAGGAAACTTTATAGAAAGGACTAGAAAAAAATGTTTAATCCATTCATTTCAATTCTGAATTTCTAGAATTCCAGGGGAAACTTGTTATAAAAAATAATTTACTAAAAATATTTGCGTTTGAATCCATTTTGATGCTTTTGCCCTATTTTATAGGATAATAAACTTAGAGCTGGAAGGAACTTTGGAATCCACCCGTACTTTACAGATGAGGAATCTTAAGATAAAGGATACTGAGGAACTTGCTCAAGGTCATGCAACTAAATTTACAGAGATGAGATTTGAATCTAATTCTTCTGGATTCAAATCTAGCATATTTTCCCCCTGTACCATGTTCATCCTCTTCTTCTAAAATATTACGTGTTAAATAGAGGCTCCTCATCTTGATGAGCCAATATATAAATTGGTTTTGAATTTTTTGTGAAAATAAAGTCATTTCAATGTGCTTTATGCATTTATACTATTTACATTGATCAAAATTAAAACCATGGGTCAGATTCTTACAAGACCAAAAAAAATTTTCCGCTAAAAATAAAAATATTGAAAGGTTAACTAAAGCATACTTAATATCCTGAATCCCCCCCCCCCCCCCAATGGAAGGGTCTCAATCTTGAAGAATCAAGCTTTAGGATATCTGAAGGGGGAAAAAACAACTAATAAGACTAAGTACTAACCCATCTGCCTTTATTTTCATTCTACAGTACCTGGGTGAGAATAATTACACATTTTGAGCATGTCTTGACAAATAATATCCTATAGTAGACTGCATCTTTATAGACTTAGAAGGAGAAAATAGAAAGTCCTACTGTGCTTAGTTTGTCGCCTACAAACTTTGCCTTGGTACAATAAAATGTAATTTTAGGAACTCTCTTTCAATAAGATGTCCTCCATACTCTTGTACAAATCATGCAAACCTCCTTGACAGATGCAAAGACAGAGACAATTTTGTTGTTTCTATTGATAGCAAGTAAGGCATAAAACAAGGCATGGACAGTATCCAGGAGAGTCCAAATATAAGAGACATTCATTTGCAACAGAAAGTATATGTTTGTAGATGACAGTGAACTGATTGATGAATTAGATTTGGCTCAAGAATCAACACTGGAAAACTATAATAGATGAAGGATGCCTGATGTCCACACTATGAAGTTCAGTTGAATAGATTCAGTATATGTATGTATATATCTCAGACAGACACTGCAGATGGATACTGATCTGGGTCTAGAATTAGATAGGAAGAAGAAAATAGACTGGATTTCATTTGGCTAATTCTTAGTACTTTCAGTGACATTATGCTGCTCCCAGAAACAAAAATTCTTTTAAATGCCAGTATTGTTCCGGTAATTGCAAATCATGGAATACTATAATCATCCAAAGAATCAAGATTTCAAGTTATTCAAAGGACAGTGGAAAAAAAGACACATGGTGTGCTCTATAGCATATTACAAAAATAAATTGTACATAAAACATATCACCTAAACTATGTATGATAGAAAAATATAGATGGACTACTTGTATAGGAAGAGTGAAGAATACAATATCTGGACAGTCCATGGGTATTGAACTTGTCCCCAGGAAATAGAAAGGGATGATTTGAATAAGAGCTGCACAGAAGGACAGGCTAGGTAAGTTGGCATCTTCCTTGTTGGAGGGAATGCACACATTAAAGATTAGATTAAATTTACAGATTCCTTCAAGTACCAAAAAAAACCATACTTGCATTTTGGTAGGAAAGGGTGCAAAATTGAAATGCTTATTAAATTTTAAAATTTGGATTTTTTTTGTAGGGAGGGAACTAAATATAGTAAGTAAATGTTGGGAATCCAATTTGGAATATTATGTTCCACTAATATTTTAGATGTATTTAAAAATTGAATTGTTCTTGTTTGGCATTTTTTTAAAAGTGACATTTCAAAGAAAGTGTTATTGTGATGAAATAAAATTTAACACACTTTGAAATTTTAGTGATTTTATAATGATTATTTACAAATAGGAGAATTTAGGAAACCAGATTAATTCAATGAGTAGGATAAATAACTTTTCATCTTTTTTATCTGATTCTGAATATTATTTCCAACTTTATATTTTTCCAGAGGTGAACAATGACTATAGTTGACAAAGTATCTGAATCTTCCAACCCGTCAGCTTGTCAGAATCAACCTGGCAGCTCTGTGGCAAGTTCACTCGGAGACATGGACTCAGGCTCTGCAAGTTGGGGAGCTGTATCTTCTTTGACAGACATCCCCAAACACAAAATTTCTTTAGGACCAGTACCTGGTGCTGCAATTTATTCTAATTCATCTATATCAGACAAATCAAAGCCATCAGCACAGAAAGATCAATGTAAGTATTCATTTTTCTTATTTGAAGAGAAAAATACAACCAAAAAAAATCTTGATATATTGCTTTGGTTTTGTGGCATAGTGTTTTAAATTCACCAAAGGTCTCCTTATTTTGTGATGTTTCTGTTGATCAATAAATATTTTGAATTATATTGACAGAATGTTTTTAATATGGATTTTTATAGTTTTTATTCCTAATTCTTAGAAGGATAAACTTTCTCTAGTGAGAATTTTAATGAAACAAAGTAATGCTTGTCACATTCAACAAACCTGACCATTGCTGTCTTAACTCTAGATGTTCATTTCTCTTTCTGTCTCTTTTGTCTCTTATGCCTACCTTGCCAAGTTCTGAGAACCATTTAACCTATGATGAAATTAAATTGCTTTGAAAGAGACTTGATAGCAATGCAAATATCAAGTTAATTGAGTTGAACCAAAAAAGCAGCTTAAACAAAACATCAAACTTATTAGAAGATAAATCTTATGCAGGTGTTGATAATTTTTTGCTCACATGACTTTGAAATGAAGAGAAAGGAAATAATTTCTACTTGGAAAGATTTCTGTACATAGCTTACTTTCAACATGTTTATTTTAAAATATATTGAAACTGATTTTTAATGGCTCTTCATCAACATATAATCCTTGAACTTGTCAAAAAATATTTTGATAACTATTTCAATATAATATTGTGTATTTTAATTTAAATTTATGAGTTTGAAAACTTTTCTGAGAAGGGGTCCTTAGGCTTCACCAAACTGCTAAAGTAATCCATGATAGAAAAAATGTTAATAGCTTCCACTCTTGTCAACTCTTGGTAGATCAGGACTTTTTTGGCCATTCAGGAGAGTAAACTTATCTGCAAATACTCATTAAAGGAGATGGGAAAAGAACAGTTAGCACTTCATTAATTATTAAAGCATGCTCTTTATTTGAGTAAGGCTTCCCCATACTTGGATTACAAGTATTTATTATTGCCATAATATAAATTACCAATATATGTTGCCAAATGTAAATTTTCTTAAGTTAGATATTATTGCGGCTTATCTGTAATGCCAATGGGTGGGAGAGTTAGTTCAGGCATAACACATTATTAGGAACAGGGATTAGATCTTTGATTTTATTGGTATGGGAGACTTCCTTGTGAGGAGATTCCCCTTATCAATGCAGGTTGTCATTTTTTTCTTCAGTTTATAGTCTTAGAGCAGGACTTTTTTCTTTTCTATTTTATTTTATTTTTCCTCCAGTTACATGCAAAAACAAGTTTCAGCATTCACTTCCAAAATCTTGAATTTCAAATTTAGAGCAGGATTTCTTAACCTGTGTTTTGTCACTTAATCCTTTTTCTATATGATAAAACCGATGGACTTCTCTTCAGAGTAATTTTTAAAAATGAATAAATTGAAAAGTATAAGATTACAAATGAAACCAGTTGTATTGAAGTAGTTATCAAATATTAAAAAAGGAAGTTAACAGACCTCAGATTAAGAACCTTTGTTAGAGAGCTGCCTAGAACACTGAGAGGTTAAGTGAGTTGCCAAGGCATTATATATCAGTATGTGTCAGAGATAAGACTTAAATCCATGTGTTCCTGGTTCTGAGGTTGATTCTCTATTCATTATGCCACACTGCCTTCCTTTTAGATTTTATTTATTTTTAGATTTAGTAAATTGATAAGCAGGACACTTGCTGTACTAATTATTTGAGGTCTTTATCCTTAAAGCGCAGGCCAACCACTCGAAGAACCAACTTGGATTACTCTCTTAAATGCAAAATATATTACAGTTCTGTTTTCATTTCTTCTATGAAAGATAATTTATTCACTTTTAAACATGGTCCTGGGATTCCCTGAGAATTGCCATTTCATAAAACTTTTTTACTAAGGGTGGACCTCCTGATAAGATCCTCTGGAGATAGAGTTCAGATATAATACAATTGTGAAACTGAAAATAGGTCTTATGATCAATGACCATGAGAGACTTAAAAACAAATATAAAGTCATATTTAACATATTCCCTATTTAAAGATAATCTATGTTATGTTGTTTAATTCTAATGAGGATCGATACCATGAAATCCTTACAAATCCAACAAGCATCTTTTCTATTTTGATATCTAAAAAACTAGCCAATTAAACTGCCACTGTCAGTAGTTTGTTTCTGTCTCTTTGCAAAAAATAGCAGCCCCCAACAAAATAAAACAAAAGATTTATACTGTCTAGTTCGGTTTCTGTCATAATAGGCAAACTATAACTTCTTCCTCTTTACGAGGTAATATCTGATGGAGCTGTTCTCTTATATATTGTTTGTCAGGCCTACTCTTCCACAGTTGGAATGTCCCCATTCACTCACACTAATTCAGCTTTTCGAAGACCCTTCTGCCTATTTCCTGCTGTTCCAAAGATTCTGATACCGATGCTTTCTAAAATCCACAGGATATCTACAAATTGTCTAGTTTTAATTTTTCTTTTTCAGTTTTCTAAGGTTTTTCAGGTAGGTAGATAGAAAAGCATTTATTAAGTACCTACTGTATGCCAGGCACTGTGTTAAGCACTTTACAAATATCATCTCACAACAATCCTAGAAAGTGAGTGCTATTATTACCCCAATTTAAAGTTGAAGAAAATGAAGCAGAGGTTAAGTGACTTGACCAGGGTCATATAGCTAGTAAATATTCAAGGTCATATTTTAACCTGGGTCTTCTGACTCCAGGCCCAGGGTTTCATCTACTATGCTACCTACCCAACCTAAAAGTAATACCCTTTCTACAATACTGTTGTCTTTCTATGGTATGGAACCTTCCTTTAATCAGAATATATCAACCTGATTTTAACCAATTTCACATTTAAAACAAAACCATCCAAAAAAGCAAGGATGTGAGAATAGTACGTGGCCTATTATTGCATTGGCATATAGAGAACATCAAGGTGAGGAAGCTTCCTCTATCAGTGCAGGTCAACAGGCTTAGAGAGCTGCCAAGAGCACTGAGAGGTGACTTGCCTAGGGTCACCTAGGCCTATTCAGTTTGTAATAGAGGCTAGATTTGGACTGAAGTTGTCCTGGTTTCAAGGCTAGCAATCTATTTTACTATGTTGCCTATCAAAAACAAAACCTTAAAAAAACTTTCAAACTTTGAAAAATATATAAAAATACTCTGAGGATAGAGTCTTAAGGTTGTCTAAGATGGTAAGATGAAAAAGGTACTGAGTAAAATACTGATTAAAAGTTCTTAAGCATTTATAGCTCTAATATCCCAGATGCTTTTAAAATGTTATTTTTTTAGTGCCATTAATCTTCCATATTAGCTTGTTAGTTCAACTACAGAACTATAGAATAAGCTTGCTGTCCTAGTGTACCACTGTTGTAAATTTATTATTTTAAAATTTTTATTCTATTTTTAAAAATTATTTTAAATGGTTACTGTAAGAATTTTGGATTGGAACCTAAGTAGTTTTGGTGAAATATGTTAACGTGAAGGCTTTGATGACACCTATTTTAAATAGGGGAAATAGGTCTTTCATTCAACAATTATTGTTCTGTTAATATTTAACCTCCAGAACTGTACGAATCTTTCCATATTTCAAAAATGTCTACAAAGCTTGGGTTATTCTGAGAAGTTAGTTTACTCAAAGAAATGATTACCAGTAAGTATAATGTACAGTAATATAACTAATCTTTTTTTTAAAAAAGGTTCAAAACCTTTTTTTAAAGGTGACATTTTGAAATATGGTGTATTTTGTTTTTAACAGCTACAGGTGATGGCATTGCACCTCCACAAAAGGTCCTTTTTCCAGCTGAAAAAATTTGCCTGAAGTGGCAACAATCTCACAGAGTTGGAGCTGGGCTCCAAAATTTGGGCAATACATGTTTTGTCAATGCTGCATTGCAGTGTTTAACATATACGCCACCTCTTGCCAATTATATGTTATCTCATGAACACTCCAAAATATGTAAGTTTTTCTTTGGTGATATATATATATATATATATATATATTTGTATTGTTTTTGTATGTACTTTTGTTTCTTTGTGAAAACCAGAAGGAACAATCAAGAATTAAACCCTAACTACGTGAACAGTAATACCAAAAGAAATACTAGTGTGTAGAGTCTGATTTAGCTTCTTGTATGAGCCTGAAGAAGAAACATTTGAAATCCAGCAGCTCAAAAAGCATTTTGCATCTAGTTCAAACTGAAGTGTATTTGAAAGTAATATGTTTAATGATCATTTGGCATTTCTCAAAATGGCATTTTTTATTTTGCCAACAAATAATAATATATGACAGAAATAATATTTGGTACAAGGATTGTGGGATCATAGCTTTAATGTTATTCTCAGAGGACATCTAGGCCAACCTTCTTATTTTACAAATGAAGAAGATGCACAGGGAAGGATAATAATGTCCAAGGTTGCACAATAATATCAGAACCAGGTTTTAAACTCAAATCATTTGACTCCAAAGCCAGTGCTCTTGCCACTGTAGAAAGGAGTAACCCAACTTCTACTCAGCCTTATAAATAGAAGAGGAAAAAGAAAAAAAAATTCTTAGGCTATTGTGGCCTCTGAAGCAGTGGAGAGGAGAAATCTTCCCTTCATAGTTTATGTTGAGAAGAGATTAATTCTCTCCACCTTGTTACTTCTCTCTCTCTCTCTCTCTCTCTCTCTCTCTCTCTCTCTCTCTCTCTCTCTCTCTCTCTCTCTTTAGGATTTTGCAAGACAAATGGGGTTAAGTGGCTTGCCCAAGGCCACACAGCTAGGTAATTATTAAGTGTCTGAGACCGGATTTGAACCCAGGTACTCCTGACTCCAGGGCTGGTGCTTTATCCACTATGCCACCTAGCTGCCTCTCTCTCTCTCTCTCTCTCTCGCTCTCGCTCTCAGTCTCTTTTTTTCCCTTCCTTTCCCTTTTTCTTTACCCCCTTCCCTATCTCTGCTTCCCTTCCCCCTTATCTTACCTTCTTCATGGCTCATATAACTGTGTAGCCTGAAATTTAGAAGAATAGTTTATATAATGCCTGAAACCATTATTCATATAAATTAAAACAAACCTGTGCTCTCTTGAACTCTATTATCCCGGTAGTTTTAATAGATATTCAATGGCAGAATAATAGGTAACCTGACAAAATTTTGATCATGTTTTGTCATTCTGTCAGATAAGCATACTTTCTAAAATTCTTTATACCTATAAATTCATCTAACATGTGGCATAAACTCATTCTCAGGCTTTTATTATTTGATATTATCAATAGACTAATGATCTTAATATACTCCATGCAACAGTAGGGATCACAGCCTATTTGTATCTGCCCATTCTGTATGATTCATGTCTGTATATCCATAAATCTAAGAAGTATTTAAGTATATTAGGATTTTCCCCTCTCATCCTCTTGACACTTTGAAAAAGCTAATGGAGCAGTCAGACTCTCTGTTGGTTCTCTCAGTTGAACATTTTTCTATTTTACTATCCCAGTTAAAAAAAAATTTTAATCATGATGTCATTTCTCTACAGTTGAACTTTCTTTTGATAATTATTTTTTCCAATACATATTCCTTTTGTTATTAATCAGGGTGCATTAAGTTTCCAGCAGGTCGCTCTTTAACCTTCATCTCTGTATACTAGAGATGATAATTCTTCATTGATGTTTTCATATCTACTTCTGTTCTTATTGAAAGCAGTATATGAATGGAAACTTGGCAGTAGAACCTGTGCAGTAGGAATGATAGGATTATAGATAATGGGAACTGGAAGGAAAGTTGTCTTAAGAGATCATCTAATCTGGAGCCTGCATTTTAAATGATTTAAATGAAGAAACTGAACTTCAAAGAGTCTAAGTCATAGAACTGGAACTGGAAGAGACCTTCAGAAATAATGAGTTCAACTTCTTACTTTTATAGATTAAAAAAACTGAAACCCAAAGTGTTAAGTAACTTGTTCATGGTCAGAATTCATAAGTATCTGAGGTGAGAGTTGAATCTAGGTATATAAGTCTAGTTACTTTTTCCATTATACCACACTCACTGCCTCCCATGGAAAAGTGACTTTCCTAAGAATTTAAACCCAAATCCTTTAATTCCACATCCAGCATTCTTTCCACACAATGATGCAATGCTTCAGGAGGAATTAAATTAAAAATCTCCCTTTATCCAAAATGAAACTGATTAGGTTCCTGTCACTGTTTTATAATTTTTTCTTTTGTCTCATTGGCAGATCTTCTGTTATTTCCCTCTAAAAGAGCAGAAAATATTCTCTTAATATTTGGGATAAATTTTAGTATGAGGAAATGGGTTTTTTGTTTCAAGTATGGCATTTATCATAATTTTGCTAATTTCAGTGTTTCTTCCATGTTCTTTCAGGCCATGAGCAAGGATTCTGTATGATGTGTACCATGCAGGCCCATATTACCCAGGCACTCAATAATCCTGGTAATGTCATCAAACCAATGCCGGTCATCAACGATCTTCGACGTAAGTTATATGGGATACATATTCATAAAGTGTTATTTTGGTATTTATGGGCTAGTTGATCTTATTTATCTTCATAATAGTTACGACAAAGTCTTAGAAGTTATATATCTGCCACTAAGTCATTTTCCTTCCTTTCTTAAAAAGTTCAACGTCTGGATCATAGTCATCCTAGAGAAGCTAATCCTTTCCCTTATTTAATGAAGTACTCTCTAATACCATGGTCTCCCATTTCATTAATTTCCCATTATCTGCACCTTAGCTACACATAAGGAACTGTGAATCTCAAACCATCATCACAAATGTTCTACTTTTATAAATGAAGAGTGATGAAATTCCTCTTTCTGATCATAACCTCTTTTTACTAACTCTCTCTGTGCCTAACTCCTTCCACACCTACTCTTTGTTCTCATCATGACCTCAAGTAGATCCACTCTGTTTTTTCTAAGCTGGTATCCTTGCTGTGGCCCTGGAATTAGCAGTTCAACTTCATACTCTCTCCATTCTTTGCCACTGTGTTCTGTTATCACCACCTGCCTCTTCCCTTTCAATTCCTATGGTGGTGAACAGTGCCAGAGGAAATTATACAGACATACCAACTGGTTCTACTACAAACTTTGTTATCTAATCTCAATCCAGCCATCCCTGCTGCATGGCACTTAGTCTTTCAAAAATTACTCTCTTTCCTCAAAAAAGGTGTTTTGTGACTTCTCACTTCAGATAACCTGTATCTCCCTTGCCTTTCTTCTGAGCCTCCTATTTTACTGAGAAAAGAGTCAGATCACTGTGAGATCCCTCATTCTCCTAATCTAAATCTAAAAAGTCTTTAACTATAACCCTCATTCTCTTCTTTAATCCAGGTACTGAAGAAAAGGGTAACTCTACTTGCTAAATCCATAATCTCCTAACACACCTGATTTTAGGCCCTTCCAGCTTTTTCTAGCAAATTGCCCCAACAGCCATACCTTTGCTCTGATCTTTATTTTCTCTTTATTTCCCATTTCCTTTCCAGTTGAGGAATCCAGTGCCTGGTTCACAGTCTTCTCTACACTCAAATCCCTGCCCTTTTACTAGGATTCTTCACTATGTATGTTGGTGCTACCCTCAAATACTTAAAATCCTGCCTGTTTTTAAAAAAAAAAACATACCCAGATATATCCTTCATTCCTTAAAAAAAAAAATGACCCTACCATTCCTTCAAGCTATCATCCTCAATATCATTGTTCAGATAGGCAAACTTCTAGGAATTCTGTCTACGTTCTTTATAGTCTGTTCCAATCCTCTCACTTATGTCCCCGACTTCCAACCTCCTCAATGAACTCTTAATGGCAAAATAAATAATCTTTTCTCAGTCCTCATCCTTTCTGACTTCTGGGTAGCATTTGGCCCTTTTGACCTCTCTCTTTCTTCTAGATTTTTTGTAATACTTCTTTCTTTCCTCCTACCATTTATAACTGTTCCTTCTCAATTCTTCTTGCTAGATCTTTATTCTTGAACTGTTCCTTATGTGTATACCATAAGACTCTATCCTAGGCCCTTTTATCTTTTCTTTCTACACCCCCTTTCTTAGGGACCTCACCAATGCCTTTGAGTTCACTTGTCCTCTTTCTGCAGATAACTCAGTGTGTGTGTCTGTGTGTGTGTGTGTGTGTGTGTGTGTGTGTGTGTGTGTGTGTGGTTTACATATATAGGGGAATTATTTGCAGACAGATGATATATTTGTGTATGTGTGTACATGTATACGTATACACATACATATGATCCTAATCTTTCTTCTGAGCTCCTCATCACCAAAAGGTCTGTTAGAACTGGATGTCCCTTTTGAATCAATTACTCAATTTATCTAGAACAACTCAGGGTCTTTCTTCTCCAACTTCTCCTCTTCCCTGACTTCTGTTTCCTTCAATAGCACCACTAAGCTTTCATTAATTCAGTGATTATATTTCCTTTACTCTAACTCACCTATCATATCTAGTCAGTTTTTTTAAGTCTTTTCTGTTTTGACTTCAGAACACATCTGGCATAATAAAATCCCTTCTTTCCACTCACTCAGCCACTATCATAGTTTAGGGCTTTCCTATCCTATTGAAATAACTTTTTATTTCATTGGTCTCCTTATCTCAGATCTCTCTCTTTTCCAACCTATCCTCCACATAGCTGTCAGAATACTATACTTAAGGTACAAGTATGGTGATGTCACTCTGCTACTCACGAAGTTCTACAGGTTCCTTTTTACTGCTAGTATAAAACAGATTTCACTGGCATTTTAAGGCCTTTCACAATCTGGTTTCAGCTTATCTTTCCTGGGTTTTTATACATCATTTCCTTCACATATTCAGTGTTCCAGCCAAACTGGATAACTTATGAACAACATTCTATCTTCCATCTCTGTGTTTTTGTGCCAGCTGTCTTCCTTCTTTCTTCCTTCTCACCTCTTAGAAATCATCCCTAGCTTTGTTTAAAACTCAGCTTATTGCTTTCTCCTTTTAAGAGGTCTTTCTCAGTCTTCCCAGCTTTTTATTGTCTATCTCCCCCTTCCCAAAATTACCCTGTATTTAATTTATATTTACTTAATGTATATGTTTCTTCTAATAGAATGTTAAATCCATGGTTGTTTTAATTTTTTCTGTTATCCTTAGGTCTGACCCCCAATAGTTGTTTAACAAATACTGTTAATTTTGTATTTGCATTACTTTATGAAAGAATTATGCATGTTATTAAAATGAAGCATTTTTTATAGAATCTTTGACAAATTGTATGTGACTGGAAAAACTTTTGTCTTTAATTTAATTCCATAGGTATAGCTAAACACTTCCGTTTTGGAAACCAGGAAGATGCCCATGAATTTCTTCGATATACTGTTGATGCAATGCAGAAAGCATGCCTGAATGGCAGCAATAAGTAAGTGTAAACAATGTAACAATATTTTCTTCTACTTGTACCTCTGTATTAATTACTTTTTTGTGAGTTTTTGTTGAAAAGCAAACAGTTTGCTTTACCCTTCAGCAACATATATATTTTTAAAAACATCTGTGCTGATTGCTGAGATTACTTTCAGACTTCAAAATGATTAAGGAAAAGAATAGTTCCCCAATTATCAGTCCCCAAATTGACATGTTTTACTTAATATTGTTCTCTGTAGCCAGAAATCGGAGTTAATGTCTTTTTCTAGTTCTTTTATTGATCATCTCTCTATCACTTCATATTTAAAATTTTGCAAGTTGGATTGGTTCTCCTTTTTTTAGTCATTTTTGCTGTTTTTTCCAGTCTTCTAAGACTAGAAAGAAACCTCAGTGTTATCTTGCTTTTCCTTTGTCCATTATATCCATTCTGACATGCCTGTCTTGACCAGTTCTTGTCATTTTTTTCCTTTGAAATATTTGTGATTCACCTTTTTCTTTCCACATTCACTACCAATATCCAAGTTTGGGTTCTTATATCACTTTTCACCTGTATTAATTTAATGGCTTTCTAACTGGTGTGTCTCCTTTCTAATCCATAATGTATAATTCCATCAGGCCAATCTTATTCATCATGTCACTCCTTGCTTAGGAACCTACTGTGTCTTTCTACTGCATATAAAGGCCAAAGTCTTTTGTCTGGCATTCAAGTCTTTCCATAAGCTCCACCCTTCCTCTTTGGTCTCATTTTCTATTATTTCCCAAAGCCTTACTATTCTTGGTGCCTTGTGCATTCAGACTTCTAGGTCTTTGCTTATTCCTCTGCCTGAAATGCCCTCTATCTAAATTCTCAACTGTATCCAAATTCTACTGATCCTTTAAGATCCAAGTAGGATACTACTATTTTCTTAAATCTGCTTCAGCTTACCCTGATTTCTCCTGAGTATTTTTCCCACTTAATAGTATCACAGTAATCACATTTGCATGTTTTTTTTTGTCTCCCCAGCTAAATTGTAAACACCTTAATTTCACATAGGACATCTATCTTCTTATGCATCTGAGCTTTAGATGAGAGTTTTTATAAATGAATATTAGGACTCTGTATTTTTCATAGAATTGTAGTACATTACTGATTTCCAAGTAGTCTGTTCTATTCAAAGCAAGATGATAACACTTCCTATTTATACTAAACAATACAAACTTCAATAACCCAAACACAGGAAAGATAGTGAGTTGTTGAATCATTTTTCAGTTATTTCTGACTTTTCATGACCCCATTTGGGGCTTTCTTGGTAAATATATTGAAATGCTTTGCCATTTCCTACTCCAAGTCTCATTTTACAGAAGAACTGAGACAAACAGGATTAAGTGATTTGCTTAGGGTCACACAGCTGAGACCAGATTTGAATTTATGAAGATGAGTCTTCCTGACTGCAGACTTGGCACTCTATCCATTGAACCACCTGAAGATCCTTATATAAAAGAGAAATTTTAGTAGTCTTGCTAATTGACTCTCGTAGAGGAGACTTGAGATGAGTGAAGGTTGGTGAGTTAGGATTGAGAATCAGATACAGAACAGCTGTGTGGTAGAAGGCACAGTGTCCTGAGCAGTTAAAAGACCTTATTTCTGTGATTAGTCAACCTGAATCTCAATTTCTTCTATCTGTATAGTGAGGAAACCCAATTACTCTATTTCACATGGTGGTTGTACAGCTCAGACAAGATATTTGCAAAGGTATTAGACATTTCCTTTAATTTTATTAGTATAGTACAGCTGTGTAAAGTATTCATTGTTCAGAGCATCTGTATTTGTGACTGATATACATGTACTCTATGGTTTCTGAATTTCTAAAGAGTTTAAACTTGTTCTTTGATTTAATCAGGGGTGTTCAGCCTTTTCATTCTTCTGGGCAGCATTGTCCAACAAAAACCTCTCAAGGGACACATACAGAATTTAATATCCATGTATGACTACAATGTATCTCACATCACCCAGAATCAATGAGGAATGCTACATGGGCCTGTTTGAATGGGCCTGGAGGGCCCCCAAGTTGGACACCTGATTTAGATAGGTGGTCCTAGGCATGTGCTTTTAAGAATAGATATAGAGAGGATTCTGGGAAGATGACAGAGTAGATAAGAAAATTCCAAACTCTCCAGATTTTCTTCACAAACAATTCAAAAAAGCACCTCAGGGTGAACATAGAGTGGCAAAAATAAAGAAAGAGTTGGGGCAGAACAATGGTACTCCTTGGACAGCTGTGGAGAAGATCTAAGAAATATCCTGGGCTGAGACTCAGTCCTGGGCAGGACTTATACCTGGTATGTGCAGAAGCAGTGGCATGAAGACACTGCTGGCTGTGGGCAGTTATAGGAGGCCTGAGTTCTCAGTCTTGATTTCATGGCAGAGGGGAAACAAAAGGTGACAACCAATGGAAGATTCTCAGGGAATAAAATCATTTCCAGCATGGTGTGTAGAGAGGACCCCGCTATGGCTTAGAGGGAAAAAGGAGTGCAGAGATTGAGCCCAGCACAAAGCTCCTGAGGTCAGGGAGACTATCCTGCATGCTGCAATACTTGGGGTGAATAAAACAGTAAGCTGCTAAAAATAAAAAAATAAACTTAAAAATGAGCTGGCAAAAGAGAAAGACAGGTACAATGGGAATAGAGACCAGGATTCATCTTCAGAGGAAGATATTGAAGCCAAAAAAGCCTCTCCTATCACCCCAAAGATTAATGTCAAATGATGACTACCTGGTCAAAAATTATTCATAGAATGCAAAAAAGACTTTAAAAACCAAGAAGAAGAGATTGAGGGAAAACAAAAGGGGGAAAAAAGAACAATACAAGAAAAACAAGGTTATGAAAAGAAAATTAACTGGAAAAGGAGATCCAGAATCTTAAGAAAGAAAATGACTCCTTAAAAATTAGAATTGGGCAAGGGGAAGTCAGTGAAGTTATTAGGGACCAAGAAATAATAAAACAGAATATAAAGAATGAAAAAATAGAACAAACTGTGAAAAGCCTCATAAGAAAAACAACTGATCTGGGAAACAGATCAAGAAGAGAAAACATAAGAATAATTGAAATACCTGAAAGTTATGATAAAAAAAGAATCTTCATATAATAACAAGAAATAATTAAGGAAAGTTGTCCTAAAGTATTAGAACAAGAGGTGAAAATAAAAATAAAAATTCACTGATCACTACCTGAAGGGGATCCTAAGAGGAAAACTGACAAGAATATCATAGCAAAATTCCAAAACCCCCAGGTTATAAGGAGAAAATGTTAACAACAATTAGGAAAAACAATTCAAATATATCGAGTCACAATTAGAATTACACAAGACCTAGCAGAGGCTACTTTAAAAGATCACAGGTCTTGGAACATTATTGAAGAGCAAAAGAACTGGAGTTGCAGCTGATAACATATCCAGCAAAGTTAAGTATAATTCTGAATGGGGGGAAAAAATGGACATTCAATGAATTGCTAGACTGTCAGAATTTGTTGAAAAAAGTCCTAAATTTAATAGAAAATTTGACATAGAAGAGAAATATAAGGTAAACTTCAAAGTCTTAATTACAAGGGATATAATAATTACAAATTGTTTACTGTTTATATGTGGAAATGAAAACCATATGTCCAAGATTGTTATTAGTAATTGGGTAGTTTGAAGGAAAGATTGAGGTATAGAGATAAGTAGGATTGGATTCTAAAAAGTAAAATGATGTAGCAAAAGATTTAAAAAAAGGAGTCATCTTGTATAAATGAGTATGAGAGGAAGAATTGATACAGAGGAATTCAATGGGGAAGGAGACCTGGCAGTTCTGAAAACCTACTCTTTCACTGGGAATATAACAATGTGTTGGGGGGGGGGGGGAGTATGTGACTGTGTATGTGTGTATAAAAGCCTTTTAAATTCAGAAAGAAATAGGAGGGAATAGGGTGGGCACTGAGTTAAAGGGTGAGGGAATAGAATAATGGAGTAAAAAGGGTGTGTAAGATCAGTGGGGAAGAGGAAATAAAAGGATGTGTATAAGGAAGGGATTTTTGGAAGAGCAGTAGAAGGAATAGAAGGACAAGATAGTGAGTAGAAGTAGAGAGGAGTGAAGAAGGGGTTGTTGCCTTTTAAGAAATGTTTTAAAAATGAGAGTTACACACAAACCACGTATATAGATATTCATGATTATATATGTGTGTACATGTATATGAGTATGTATATTGTATAAGTTATGTGTGTATCTATCTGTATGTATGTATATGTCAGTATATATCCACACTTCAATTGTAACTTTCCTGGGGTGCGAGGGAATAAAGAAAACCACAAAGCAGAGAACAGAAGAAAACCTACCAGGAAGCAAAGATATGGACTGTTTTGAACACAATGTGTAGTATTTATTTTATAAACTTTTTTGAAATAGAAAATTGTTGCTTTAAAGTATGAATCCCCCTCATACTTTACTGTGCACAGGAAAATTTTTTTCTTATTTTGTATTTATTTATTTAAAAAAAACTGAGACAAGAAAGAAAAATTTTTTAGCTAATCTGAATATTCTTTCTTACTTTGTAAAATTTCATCTTCATTTTGAGCAGTGTATTTCTAGAACTTTTAAATTAATCAGGGACTTTTTGTACCTATCCTAAAATCTTTGGGTGATAATAAATTGATTCAATAGAAGTTAAGTTAAGTTAAAGAGAACTAAGATAATGGAGGGATTGATTGACTCAAACTCCCTCCATTACATATTTTCCAAAATTTGCTTGGAGTAGCACCCTATTTAAGTGTCTGTTGTTACCACAAAAAAAGCAATGCTTTTTTAAAAAAAGATAAATATTTTTTAAGACTTAGAAAAACTCTTCTTATCCAAAGTGATCTAGCTATTTAAAACATTCAATGTACCTAATTTATTTTCAGATTGGACCGGCACTCCCAGGCTACCACACTTGTTTGTCAAATATTTGGAGGCTACCTGAGATCTCGAGGTATATTCTATTTTTATTTCATGAATTTAAAATTCAGTGTTTTATTATGATATTGCATTTGTATTCAGCATCTTATTAGTTGGTCTTGCCATAATGATTGTTTTGCTAAACCTTTTCATTTTGATTTTAGTGAAGTGTATGAACTGCAAAGGAGTTTCTGATACCTTCGATCCATACCTCGATATTCCACTGGAAATAAAGGTAAATTATGTTACAGTAGCCAAGGATATAGAAACATAGTAATGACCACTGTAAATCTCCATGCAATATATAGTTCATTAAAAATCTAAGTTAGACTTGTACATAGCTGGTTTACATGTTGCATTTAAGTTAAGAATCTTATATGCTCAGACTTAATGTAGAAGGAGATAAAGTTGGGCAGAAAGCACCAGTCTTGGAATCAGGAGGACTTGAGTTCAAATCTGGCCTCAGACACTT
This sequence comes from Macrotis lagotis, assembly GCF_037893015.1. Lineage (NCBI taxonomy): Eukaryota > Metazoa > Chordata > Mammalia > Peramelemorphia > Peramelidae > Macrotis > Macrotis lagotis. The sequence goes on along the minus strand of NC_133666.1, from coordinate 126,197,523 downwards.
ATTACCTAGCTGTGTGACCTTGGGCAAGTCACTTAATGCCATTGCCTTGCAAAAACAAAAAGAAAACTTATACATACATTTGCTATTTCTTTTGCATTACTACTTCCACTGAAAGCACAGTAAGATAGAACCTAAGGAGAAATAAAAATCACATTTTATTGATATATATTTACTAAAACCTTTCTTCTGCCTTCCAGTTGTGTTCAATAGTGTATCATTAGAAATCTACTATATTAGATGAAATCTCCAGAAGCCACTAAATGGCAGGAAATCTTGCCAATGCTAGGTTGCAACCTTTTGCCACATGATTTTGGGTGTGTCCTTTATTGATTCTGTTTGTGAGAGAGCCCCCTCTTTTTATGCTTGACTACTTAGATAAGTACTACTTACTCTTCAGATCCCCATAGGTTATTGCATATTTTTGCCTAATGTTCTCTGGTGTTCAAAATTATATGACTACTTCTAGGAATAGTGCTGCACTTACTCAGAATAAGAGCTGTAATCTAACCCTCGGGCTCCATAAAAACAAGTAAAACTACTGAAATGAAAGATTGAGTATTTTGGGGGAAGCTCCATGATTTTTCAAATGATTTAGTGCAAATCTCTTCATAAGATTCCCAGCTGTGTTTGTCATGTAAAAGGCAAAGACCTGATTCCACTCTTATTTCTCTATCCATTTTATACCATGCTCCAGATTAGTCATCTTTAAAGCATTGCTCTGATAATGTTAATCTCACTCCAGTCAATGAGTGACTTTCCATTGCCTATCAAGTAAGATTATCATGCAGTTCTGGTGATGTTCCTCTCTCTCCAAAATGATAATTGCATTGTTTGCCAAGTAAAGTTTTTACTAGGTTCAGCATTCAGGATCTTCCACATTTTGGCTTCCGTTTAAATTATTCTATATTTTCTAGAAGAATACTCTTAAATACAGTCAAATTGGACTTTTCATTTTTGAAATTTTTGAAATTTCTCTCCAATCATAAGGTTCCTTATTGAAATCATGCCAGTTCTAGAAAGGCACAGTTCTAACTTATCAGATCCTTTCCTGTTTTCCTCTCCTGACAGTCTTGCCATCTATATAACTATATAATTTCTCCCTGCTCTAAACTGCCATAGTTCTTTTTACTTTTCTTATGGTATTTATGTTTTTTTTTTAAACTTGTAACTAGATTATAAACTCTTTGAGGGTAGAAAATGTTTTTTTAGTCCTTTATACCCTCTTCATCTCCTAGCATAATGCTTACCATATTAATAAGACAGTCAATAATTATTTCTGAAATTGAGCTACAAGATGTAATCTTAAATTTAGTCTGTGACCTCAGTTGATATTATTTACTTAGAAACAAGGGGTTTTTTTTTTTGCATAGATCCTATTTTATTTTAAAATATAGACTTTTTTTTTTTTGCCTTTTTGCAAGGCAATGGGAGTGAGTGACTTGACAAAGGTCACTCAGCTAGATAATTATTAAGTGCTGAGGCTGTATTTGAACTCAAGTCCTCCTGATTCCAGGACCGGTGCTCTATCCACTATGTCACTTAGCTGCCCCAGTAGACTTCTACCTTTCTTGATTTTACAAACAGTATTCAGTGAGTTCTATTAAAACCAGAATTATTCTTCCTCCTTGGTGTGTTTGCATTAGCTTCATTTGGAAAAGACTCAGTTCAATTCAGCAGGAATTTATTAAATGCCTACTATGTTCAAGGTGCTAGATATATTAAAAATTAAAAAGTTTCTACCATCAAAGCAATTGTATTCTAAAATATGCTTGTTAGTGAACTAAAGCTGAGCAAGATGAGCAGAACCAGAAAAACACTGTACATCCTAACAGCAACATGGGGGTGATGATCAACCTTGATGGACTTGTTCATTCCATCAGTGCAACAATCAGGAACAATTTTGGGCTATCTGCTATGAAGAATACCATCTGTATTCAGAGAAAGAATTGTGGAGTTTGAACAAAGAACAAAGGCTATTTTTAATTTAGGAAAAAAGTTATCTTATTATGTAATTTGCTATCCTTTATACTTTATTTTTCTTTCTTAAGTATATGATTTCTCTCTCATCTCACATTCTACTTAAATCAATGTATACCATGGAAACAATGTAAAGACTAACAATGCCTTCTGTGGGGGAGTGGGGGGAGGGAAGCAAGATTAGGGGAAAAATTATAAAACTCAAAATTAAGTAAAATCTTTCTTAAAAAAAATAAAATAAAATGGGGCGGCTAGGTGGCACAGTGGATAGAGCACCGGCTCTGGAGTCAGGAGTACCTGAGTTCAAATCCGGCCTCTGACACTTAATAATTACCTAGCTGTGTGGCCTTGGGCAAGCCACTTAACCCCCTTGCCTTGCAAAAACTAAAAAAAATAATAATTACCTAGCTGTGTGGCCTTGGGCAAGCTACTTAACCCCATTTGCCTTACAAAAACCTAAGATATAAAATAAAATATGCTTGTTAGCATCCTAAACTCCAAATTCAGTTGTTACACTTGTAGGGGGGGAAATGACTTTATGCTGTCTCAGTTTTTAAAAAGTGAATAAAATAATGAATGGCATATGGAAATGAAAATTTTACTATCTGTACTATTCTTATTTAGCATAAAAGATGCTTTTGCAGATGGCAAGTGTTTTACATAAGTTTTCTAGCTTTTCAGTCTTTCTATTACAGTCCTCCAAGGATTTGTGATTTCCTTATTGTGGATAATCCTTTTATTGGCACAGATCAAAACTCCTTTACATTTTAGTTAATATTCTCAATAATAACTTGATATTCTCTAAGAGTACCCTGTGGCCAACCTGATGATAAGCCTCTTATCAAGGCTAATTGTCAGTGAACTGATGGATGGTTTATTATTGAACTATACTTGCATAGGACTATACTTGGATAGGACCTGCCAAAGCTGCACTGGCCTAGTCTTTGAGAACCTGAGGTCAATTCTATGCCAGGTTGAGCTGTCAAGAGTAGGACTTAAGGTGATAGTTGAGTGTTTATAGAACTACTATAATTGTTTTTGTTGTGATATGTGAAATAAAATACTGTGCTGTCTTTCTGACTTCTAGGCTGCCCAGAGTGTCAACAAAGCCTTGGAACAATTTGTGAAACCTGAGCAATTGGATGGAGAAAATTCTTATAAATGTAGCAAGTAAGATAAATATTGTTGTAGATTTTGGTTTCCTAAAGCAGCTATTTTTTTTTAATAAAGGAGGGTGGGGGTGGGGGTGAGGGATCCAAGAAGATAGCAACAATTCTTGACCCACATTCCCAGTTTTCTTTTTTTTTTCCAGTAAATTTTATTGAAGCCTTTTGTTTATGCATCATTGTCATTTCTGGATAGTCACCTTGATGAAAATATAACCAGGAGCAAAACGATTTTCCCAAACAACTTTCTTTAGTGGACCACATCTTCCCACACAACTGACAGAAATGTGTAGAGAATATGAGATCTCATTGTTTGTAAACCATGTATTAGAAAAAAGATTTGTCAAGTTCTTCTAGAGCAGGATGTTTCTAGTTCTTGTTAAAGTCATAATCAATTCAGTCAGGGTTAACTTTAAACAATTTACTGAATATTCACATCAATCAAGGCTTAAAATAGTGAGATATGTGCTAATGAAAGATGCTTACCAGTGTAAAAGTTGAAATAGAAAAAGTTCTTATCATTGGCCAGGTTCTCTAGATTTGCCTGTTCACTGATGACATTGTGCTGATTGAATTGAGTGGAATTGAGCTTGAAATACTTTAGGTAAAGTTGGTGAGGGTGGTCATAGTTACTCAAAAGAGATCAGTCCACATTGGAAAAGCCAAGTGAATCAATAATGCCTATTGCATGGTTTACAAAATACAATTGGATTGCCAGCTAATTGAGAATCGCCTACATGTGTAGGTAGTTATACAAGAATTTCAATGATTTCCATTGCTTTTCACCACTGCAAAAAAACCCATTTTAAATACCTGTACTCTCTCTCTAGTCCTTTCTTGCTATTGTCTTTTTAGAGCTAGGATATAATATGCTCTTTGTCAGTAGGTGCCACTTTGTGACATGTAATGTGTTGTAGCCTAAAAATTCTGTTTCAGACTTCATTATTTAAACTAAATTAGAATCTATCTTTTGTTTTCTCTTCCATCTTTCATTGAAAAAGAGATCTTATTCTCTTTTTAATTTTGGCACTGCTTTTCTTGGTTATTTTAAAGATTTTCCCAAGGCAATTTTAATAACACTTTTGCGCTCTCTCTCTCTCTCTCTCTCTCTCTTTTTTTAAACTTAAGGCAATGGGGTTAATTGACTTGCCCAAGGTCACACAGCAAGGTGACTATTTAGTGTCTGAGACTGAATTTGAACTCAGGTCCTCCAGACTCCAGAATTGGTGCTCTATTCACTGTGCCACCTAGTTGCCCCCTAAATAACATTTTTAAGAACAGCAGATACTTTAAAACTGCCCATTTATAAATCAGTGTTTTGACTTGACTTGGATTAATTGACCAAGATCTCTTGTATATCTTTTTTCTTGTTTTGTTCATTGTTCCCTTGTGCCTGGGTCTGAGGAAGCTGTCCTTATAATTAGCCCCCAAATACATTTCTTTTTTTTTATAGTTGTTAGCCAATGATATTACAACAGCATGCCATTTTATGTGTGTCTCAGTCCTGTAGCAATTAATTTTTTACTAGAGTTAAGCTCTATTCAAGATTTTAGAAAATCATTTCTTTAATGGAGGTTGTGGTTACAATGAAAATGATGAAATAGTCCCATAATTCAAACACTTGTTTTCATTTATGATACTTTTATGGAAATAACAGATTGAGTACTACTGAAGATAGTTATAACTCAAATTTATATAGTGTTTTAATTTACTGAAAATAGTTCTATATGGTTAATAGTGCAAGTATTATACCCATTTTACATCTGAAAACTGAGATTCAGAGGTTGTATGGCTTATGATCAGATAGCTAAATAACAATTGGAGCTAGGCTTTGAACCTATGCAGCCTACTTGATTTCACATCTATTGTTATCCCAACTGCAGTACAGTGAATATTATTTACATTTCAAAAGACCATTTCATATTGAGCCTTCATTTCTTCTGTAATTTAGCTTACTTGATTTGATGACTTAGTAAAGGGGTTTTTAAAAATTTAAACTTTCTGTTTTGTTGCAAATTTAAAAAAATTTCATACTCTCTGTTGCTTGTTTTAGGAAAGATGTTTTAAAAAATTAATGTAATGGGGTGGCTAGGTGATGCAATGGATAGAGCACCAGTCCTGGAGTCAGGAGTACCTGAGTTCAAATCTGGCTTCAGACACTTAATAATTACCTAGCTGTGTGGCCTTGGGCAAGCCACTTAACACCCCCCCCCCCCATTTGCCTTGCAAAAAAAAAAACAAACTAAAAAAATTAATGTAATTATCAATAACATAGACATTATTTGACCAAGAGCTGGAGTGTTTTGATTTTTTAAGTTTCCTTTAAAAAAAAAAAGCTAAACTGGACCCAGAATTGAACAGGAGGAGCAGTAGAGAGAATTGCCTCTGGGAAATTGAGCAGTGCTTTTTTTAAAGATCCCTATCAAGAATCTCCTTGAAATAAAAACCCTTCTTTTTAATAGTATTCTTCTGGTGATGCTCTGTCAAGTCAAAGAACATAAATCTTTGAAGAATTAAAGTTGTGTTAACCAAAGGGCATTGATGGGCACAAGTAAGTTGCAGCATATTATCCACAAAGAATTGGGCAAAAGAAATGATGTAAAGAATATCATCAGAGAAAGAGGTATGACTTGACAAGGAGATAGACTAGTCTTGTGGTGAGAGTGAAGGGTAATTGATAGAGAGCCCATGTGAAGACCAATGGGACAAGAAATGCCAGACCTAAAGGAGTGTCCCTTGCACACTGAGTAGGGTCCCTTTAGCAAATTTTGGGAGGACATGGACAAGAATTGTACAGTAAGAGAAAGAAATAGCTCACCATCTTCATCAGTGCAGACTCTGTTGACATTGGCAGAGGTCACAGATCTATGAAGTCAAGATGAAAAATCTATAGAGCTCTACTAAATGCTTATGTCAACCAAAATCATTTTGAAAAGTTTCAAGTTTAATTTCATTATGATTTTGTTTGTTTATGGTTCATTGTATTCTCTGAGTTTTGTTTCTTACTGCACTGAATTCTAAATTTCTTTTGGAAACTAATTTGGTATGTTTGAAGAGAATGTTAGCCATATCTTTTGAGCAAGTAAGAATATAGAGTACCAAAGAAAATATTCATCTCAAATGTAACCAACTGTTTTGCTTCTTTTAAGGTGTAAAAAGATGGTTCCAGCTTCAAAGAGGTTTACTATACATAGATCATCTAATGTTCTTACCTTATCTTTGAAACGTTTTGCAAATTTCAGTGGTGGAAAAATTGCCAAGGTATGTAGAATATATTTCCCATCTTTATGTTGAAATTTTTCAGATCTTAAGTGTTAGCACTGTATAAGTTGCTTTACTAACAGTAATATATAACTAAACAGTTTTGTCTCTTGATTTTTTTTTGTCCTTATAGTGTAGGGGATTCATTGCAGCCCCCTGGGAGAAAGAATAAAAAGTATTAAAGAAATAGTAATAACAATAGTAGCTAATAATATATTGCTTTAATGTTTGCAGTGTGTTTTATAAATTTATTTCATTTGATCCTTACTACATCCCTGGGAGGTAGGTGTTACCCCCATTTTTTAGATAAAGAAACTGGGTCAGAGAGAGGTTAAATAAACGGCTTGCGCAGAATCACATGGCAAGATAAGTGTCTGAAGCAGGATTGTAATTCAGATCTCTCTGAGTTCATGTTTTATCCACAATGCCAGCTAGCTAGTTTTCCTTTTAGCATCATTTTAATTTGCTTATTCAGAGAATAGTGCCATAGTTGGTTAATCTGATTATTCATTTATTACTTATGGTAGAACTCATAAATATCATCCTATGTTTCAGCCTATAGTTAGCTCTCCATTATACAATGGTAATGAGAAGACAGGGAGAGCTTGGATAAGTGAAATTCACAGAAAACACCCATACTTAAGCCTATTTCCCTTCCAAAGTCTTTTTTGCTTGAGTTTCTTAATAGTAGTAACATTGACTGATTTAAGTTTCACTTTTTTTCCCTTCTCCTTCCCACCCCTCTGGTGGACGTGCTAAGGAGCAATAAAGTGATCAAAAGGTAGGCAGCAGGAGGGAGAAGGAAAATGATTAGTTTATATGAATAAGTGAAAATATATTGCCATTGTTATCAAATTTCTGACCTCCCACTTCTTAGGAAACTGAAACAATTTTTCATCATGACTATAACCTTGCTCTTCAGGGAATACATTTAATCTCTATGAAATCTATTTGGAAAAAGGGGGGATAAATGCAGTAGGATTATATCTTAATTTGGATTTGCATAAATTCAGAGGTCTACTAACAATAGTCAATAAGGGAAGTGTTATTCTTCACCTCTCACTTTTGAACTGTGGAAGGGTTTCACAGTACTTTTAATTGAGAGAGTTATAAGAGCTATATTTTATAAATTGTTCTAAAACTATTAAATAAAATGTATGTCCCGAAATGATTTTTTTTCTTTCTTCCCACTTTAATTTAGGATGTGAAATATCCTGAGTATCTTGATATTCGACCATATATGTCTCAACCTAACGGAGAACCAATTATTTATGTCCTATATGCAGTGTTAGTGCATACTGGTTTTAGCTGTCATGCTGGTCATTACTACTGTTACATAAAGGTAAGTTCTTAAAACATTCAAAGTAATCATTTAAAAAAAATTAAAGTACTCCCAGGGGACTTTATAATCTTTTCTTCCTTTCTGACACTACTGCTTTTAAAGCAAATACCTCTTGTTGTATTCCTATCCAATTATAGCCATTGTGAGGATTTCATTCAATTTTTTTTTTTTTTTTTTTTTTTTTTTTGCAGGCTAGTAATGGACAATGGTACCAGATGAATGACTCCATTGTTTCTACCAGTGACATCAGATCGGTACTTAACCAGCAGGCTTATGTCCTCTTTTATATCAGGTACTATGATTATAAACAAAATATCTACTTATGAACTCACAAAAATAAATGTTTTTAAATACTGACTTTTTTGCTGCAGATACAAGGACCAAGACTGAAGAAAAGTTATCAAAATTTTTTGACTTTTAGTAGGCTACTGGAAGAATCAACTGCTGAATAAATAGTTTAGAAGATTGCCATGTTCCACCTTTGAGCCAGGTTTCTTATATACAAATTGAATAGTGGTGTGCGGTTTTTTTTCCTAAGAAACAGCTCTTTCTATTGTTTTTAACAGCATAATATAAACACTCTCCCTGTTTCATTTTTAGGTCCCATGATGTGAAAAATGGAGGTGAACACACTCATTCTGTTCATACTCCAGGACAGTCTTCTCCTCGACCAGTGATCAATCAGCGGGTAGTCAATAGTAAACAGACTGTATCAGGCTTTATTGGACCACAACTTCCTCCTCATATGATAAAGGTAACATTTCATAGGTAGAGTACAACCTCCTCCTTACTGTTAATTTATTTGTTTATAGACTGAACTAGAAGGCTAATGCAATTCCTTTGAACTCATGCATATACATATATGCATGCATGCATAATTCACACACATGTTTGTGTGTGTGTGTGTGTGTGTGTGTGTGTGTGTGTATGTGTGTATCTATACATAAAAATCTCCCAAAAATGTTTGATTTTTTTTTCAGTCCTCCATAACTGGCTTCCCTGATCAAAAATCCATTTATCCAAAGGAAGCAAATGTATTTCTGTGATTGTGTTTGTGCATAAGGGGGTGTAAAGGGGGAGGGGCAAGGAAGAGAGAGAAGGGTGCTAGATGGGAGAAGAATGAAGAAAGGGAAATAAGATGGGGGGGGTGGAAAGATGGAAGAGAAGATATATTATCCATTATCTTAAGTTTCTGCTTAATTTTTTAAAAGTATGTATGATCAAAAAAATATGTAAATGGATGCAATTTTGAATCTGGTATGTGTGTCTTTCTCTGTGTATAATAACTCAATTGTCTTTAATATTTTACTTGCAGAATTCTAATCACTTAAATGGGACCGGACCATTGAAAGAAACTCCAAGCTGCTCAATGGCAAGTGCTAGTAATTCTAATTTAAGCAGAGCAAGTCCTGCTCCTCCTTCAACTTCTATTCAAAACTGGACAGTTAACAGACCCTCAATTATTCCTGAACCTCCCAAGAAGCAAAAAATCACTATCAGTATTCATAACAAGTTGCCTGTTCGACAAGGTCAGTCTCAACCTAATCTTCACAACAGTTCTTTAGAAAACCTTAGCAAGTCCATTCCCTCATCTACCATTACTAATTCTTCTGCATTACAATCTACCTCAAATGCATCGACAATGTCAATTACTACTAAAGTATCAAAACAGATCACGACAAGTGAATCTTGTTCCAAGCCAGTAATGAATGGCAAGTCCAAGCTCACCTCCAGTGTGCTGGTCCCTTATGGTGCAGAGTCTTCAGAAGAATCTGATGAGGAGTCAAAGGGACTGGGTAAGGAGAATGGCCATGCAAAACCTCTTAATGGACTTCTGACTGGAAATGGAGTTGGTATACTCCCAAACACTTGTTCTTCCTGTCAAGATACTGAAGATGAGGTTTCTCATCATGAACTGCCAGAAACTGTGACAGTAAATGGTGCTAATAGTATAGAAAATAGTGAACCTAAAGAAAATGGACTGTCATTTGATGACACTTGCCAAGTCAAGCCTGCTAAACATTCAGAAAATCCCTTTTCTAAGACAAATGGATTACATGGAAAGGTGAGCATGCCTCATCAGTTTGTACATTTTAAAGAGGTAACTTTAAACATAACAGTAATGGTAATATAGCCATCAACAGTGTTGAAAAGAATTGTCCCATTGATATATATATAAAGAATCATTTTGTTTTTTCTTTTAGTTGATGCCTACTCCTTTGCCTCCACTCCCAGAAGACAGAATTGTAGAGTCTTTCAGATTCAGCAACAAATTAAAAGGCTTGACTGATGATATAAGGTAACACAAAAAATAAATAATCGGAATGAAAGTCCTTTATCAAGAATCTCATTGCATTCTAAAACTCTCTATTATTTAAACAAATGTTAGCAATCTTTTTTCACTTAATATTATTATACATCTGCATATGATTTCCTGAAATGACTTTTATAATTTAGAAAATTTTTCAAAAATGTAATTTTTGTGTGCAAAATTTTCTACTTTTTAATGTGTCAGTCTAACAGTCCCATTTAAATTAGACTCATTCAGGCTAGTGTGTTCATTCTTCTTCCAAATAGCCCCTTTTTCAGTTGTAATTGTGGTTGATAGCCTTGTTTTCGGATTATAACTTAATAGTACTTGATAGTAGTATGTTTATGCACTTTAGTGGTGTGTTTACTTGTTGTAATTTCCCTCAATTCTCTTAGGTAGTTTCCATCTTCAACCTTCCATTAATCTTTGAGATTTTACTGCCTTTGAAACTGCCAAAGTTACACAGCAGTCGATGGCAGAAATATTGGCACAATATCAGGTTGGCCACAGGGTGATGAATTTTTCAGCCACAGCAATTCTTGAAGATCATCTTAGTCATAGAGGAGGTACAATCTGTTGCTTGAGCAAGTACCACACTTGTTAAAGTTTAGCTCTTTGAAGTATTCAGTATAGATATCCTAATACTAATTTTCATTAATTTCTTATTATTTGGTGATTAAAAGGCAATAGTTTTTAGACTAGTCTTTCAAACTTAAGCAATTTTGATTTGGGGAGAAAAGGTGTAGGAAGCTGCTACAGCTTTGATTCATTGCTGTACTTTTTCTAGTAGTGCCAGAGAGTTACTGGGGAGAAGGCAGCACTGTACTCTCCTAGAAGAGATGGGTGGGAAGTAGTCGAACCATGAAAGATGTGAATCTTCCAAGCCTATTCAGGGCCAAGGAGTAAACTTCCCTTCAAGCCCTTTGTCTGCTCTGAAAATGCCTCTGCTTCTATTCATGATAAACTGCTTCAGAGCAGAAAGAAAAAGTAGGGGAGAGAGAATTATGTGAGGCAAAAATTTTTCTTGACTGATATAGTACTAATTGAAATACTGAAGAAGTTGAAATGATAATTTGAATAATAATGTAAATATTTATACCATATGTCTTGTAATTAATAATGAAGATATAAAATACATTTCTTCTTAGCAGTAAAGGGGGCTTCTTTTTAAGGTAAATTATCACTTCCAAAAGTGCCATGTGGTGATTTATTTTTCCAATTTTTACATTGTTTAAAATTATAGAATATTAGCTCAGGAAGTTGGAGCCTTTATACAGATGATCCATTCCCACTTCTTATTTTAGAGTTGAAGAAACTGAGGATCAAGAGGTTAAATTATTTACCTAGTGTGCCATGTTATAGCTAAGCCCAGAATCCATATCTCCTAGGGCCCAATCAAATGTGTTTTCCTCTAATATTTTTTAAACTGCTTCTTTATTTGAATGGTATTCTATTCCTTTTGTTCCATTGTTAAATTGAATTTCTAACTAATGATTATCACCCTTAGATTGCACTTTTAAAATATGATGATTTCTATTTATTTGATTCCCCAAAATTTTGCTTAATATATTGCAGGTGCTTATTACCAAGTACAGACTGACTATTTAGTCCAGGAGATAAATCAAATCTGAGGCCATCTTTTCACATTTAAAAATGAATTTAAACAAATTTTACCAAAGAAAAAGATAAACTGGGAGGACCAATGTCTAAACCATGGGTATCCAACTTTTTAGCTTTTCTGGGCTGTATTGCTCAACAAAAACTTGTCAAGGGCTGTTCTATTAAATAGAATTTAATATTTATTTATAACTACAGTGTAATCCATAATCCAATGAATATAAAAATAAAATGCAATAATGTCTGCATGAATGGGCTTTGATGGCTGCATGTGATGAGGGCTGCAGGTTGGATAGACCTGTTCTAGGGGCCAATGGTGCTAGCTGGTGCTCTGGGGCAACCTAAGAGGTTAGCTGTAGATTATAATTTTACAGGCAACAGAATTTCAGTAAAGGTTGAGATGTGCAAAAAAGAAAAAAGTTAGTTGAAGAACTATAGGCTTGAGCAAAGATAGACTTCTTGGACCTAAGGCTAGTAAATTCAATTCCTAGCAGAAGAGGAGACATTATAATCAATCAAGGTGTGTAACAGGTTCAGCATTTATCACTAGCACTCCCTCAGAAAGCCAGGAATAGTTGTTTATTCCTCCTTCCACTTCTTCTACAGCAGGGATAATACAGGAAAAGTACTGAGAATCAGGAGATGCAGATTTCTGGTCCCCACTTTAGTATCATCTAGCTATGTGACTCTTAGCAAGACCCTTAGTCTTTCTGGACTTATTTTCTCTCATTTCTATTATATTGAGAGAAATTTGAAAGGAGTCAGACAGATACACCAAATTGATTCTAGGGTTCCTTCCAGACCTTATGTTCTCTGATTTTTAATTTTACTTAGGATGACTATAGTAAACATACCAGAGTCTCAAAACTAAAATATCATTTTCAGCAGGAATTATAGCAGATATTAAATTCTGTTTCTAAGGGGGAGATAAAATCCAACATAAAAGGGGGCCATTAGCAGTGGACCAGCAAAGCTAGTAAGATCAAGATGCTTGCTTTACTTTTCTGTAAGGTTGGAAATCTTTTGGGCAAAATGATAGTATTTCATCAAGAAAGATAGAATATTAATATTTCTAGTGAAAAGCAGTTGAACTTAGAAGTCTGAATATCATATTCTTAATATGCTCTTCCAGTCAGCTTTTTGTGTCATTTCCCTCAATGAACATAGTTTATTCTTCCTGAAAGGATTTGTGAATGAAAGCAATTCCTTCATTTTAAAAAAAAAATTTTGAGAGAGGGGTTATAAGTATGATTGGGGAAGTGAGAGTAGTAGAGAAAAAAGTCCAAATGTATTTTCATTCTTGGATAGAATGGTGACAGAACTTGAAAACTTGAAAACTGCATTGTATAAAAAATGGCCAATTGCAAAAACCTTAAAAAAGGGGGGGGGGGGGCTAGGTGGCATAGTGGATAAAGCACCAACCCTGGAGTCAGGAGTACCTGGGTTCGAATCTGGTCTCAGACACTTAATAATTACCTAGCTGTGTGGCCCTTGGGCAAGCCACTTAACCTCATTTGCCTTGCAAAAATTAAAAAAAAAATGGCCAAAAGAGTTGTGGGTATTTAGCTTATGGAAGAGAAGACTTAGAGGAGCCATGATGTCTGTCTTCAGAAATTTAATAGACTGACATGGAGAAAATAGATTTATTTTGTGTAATTTTTCTTTTCCCCCAGGATCACTATAAGAAAACAGATTTTAGTTCATTCCAACAAAGCTTAAACTTATTAACAATTAATGTTGGAAAACATAATGAGTAGTCTCTGAAACTGGAACTGTTCCAAGAAAAGCTCAGTGATCACTTGTTGGGGATGTTGTATGAGGAACTCATTCAAAAGGAATAGTGTATGAAATGATTTCTAAGGTCTCTTCTACTTCTTTGCTTCTATAAAATTGTGGTTCTAATTCCAGTCTGTCTTGTTTGTGAACTGAGTTCTGTAATTGTTTTTATATCCCTTCAGTAATTTTCTTATCAGCTAAGATACTTATAAAGCTACTTCTTTCACTTGAATAATTTTTTAATTCTGCAAGCTAGTTTTAACACCATGATTATGGAATGTTACTCACTTTTTTTCTCAAAACTAGGAAAGTTACCAGGAGTTATCATGAATTTTAGAATAGTCTTATATTCCTTGAATGTGCAAATACTTGTTTTGTGACTTGTAATGATGACTTTCCTTTCACTCAATTCTAGACCTCCCTCCCCAGAGCAAATTAGAATATAACATGGTTCGGAAATAAGTAAAGGCAGGGGCTCATCTGAGCTCTCCAAAAATTTCCAGCCCAAGAAAACTTGGGAGGTCAGCAGAAAAGACCACCAAAATAGTGATTGGGCCTAGACTCCAGTATAGCACAGGTTGTGCTCCAATGAGCCAGCAGTGGACCTTGGGAGTGACTGCATCAGTGATGGCAGTAACTTCAGGAGTTCCCAACCTATAAGATGGTAAAGAGGTTGAACAACTGGTCAAAAGATTAGAGGGAAACTCTTTTCTGGTGTTGGCATTGGGTGCAGCACCCTATTGCATTGCTTATTCATAGTTCTTGGTTGTAGTCCTAGGGCAAGAAGGCGTTCTAGCACTTGCAGATCCAGAGGAGCAGAGACCTTGGTCATAGTTCTAGGTCAGAGAAGAGTACTTTGAGGGGAGCAGAGGTCCTAGTCTCAGGTCCAAGACAGAAAGGAGCACTGATACTTGCCACCAAAGGAGTGTAAGAAGCCACACTCATAAGTTCAGAGTCATGAGGAGTGAAAGCACTTCTTTAGTTACAGAGCAGCAGGTTACAATTCCATAGAGGAGGAGAGAGCTTGTGGTCACTCACAGACCAAAGCACAGGTGAGGAGAATAGTGACCACACCTCACCTTAGATAATATCCACCTTGGAAGAACTGAAAACATACATACTTTCAGAACTACCTGAGAAAACATAGTTTGAAAAATCTGAAGCTTGAGATAGTGCCCTTGCCACAGTGGGAATAAAAAATAACCTTTAACATGAAGTTAAAAGTCAAGAAGTAACTGGAAAAACGAGCAAATAACAAAAAAGAACTTGATCATGGAAAGTTATTATAATGAGAGGGAAAATTAAGACACAAACTCAGAAGAAGACAATGAAGTCAAACTTCAAAGATAAATGTGAATTTGTCACAAGTCCAAGAAGAATTCCTGGAGTCAGATCATTTATGAATAAGTATTGTTGGAAACTTAGCTTGGTTGATCTTTGTCTTGAGTCTCCTATTTTCCTTCCCCTATTATCTTTTTTGCTTTGTGTTTATATATTCATTTTTCTCCCTAGAGGAAAAAAGAATCACAAAATTCATCTCAATTATGAAAAGCACTTTGAAAATAACAATTTAGAAAGTCTCATCAATAGTAAGCCGGCCAATTGGTGATGAAATTTTTGTCCATGGTTAAACATAAACAAAAATGCACACTAGTCTTGTGCAGCCCTTTCTGCTTCTGCCATAATTGTGACAATTGCAGAAAATGGAATGTGCTAAGAATTAGTTTTTAGATCTTCTATAAATGTTAACTTGTCTGTTGATTGTATTAAATATAAATATAAAATCCTTATCTAGTAATTGAGTGGACATAACCCTGACTGAACTGAATTATTCTTGCATAAATTAAACTGGGAAACCAGAAAATGTCACAAAGGATAGTTTATCAAGTCTTCCTGACAAGACAAAAGAGTTGGTAGAGTAAGTTTACTCAATATCCCAAGGAATTAAGAAACATCATTTCATGGAGTACTTGATCATCAAATGATGAACAGTGTTCATGATCAGCATTTGCAAAAATGCCACTGAAGATAATCATAGCTCATAGGCTTGTTATTATTGCAGGGGAGGAGAAGGTAGATACACACTAGTAAAATAATTCAGCCATTAAATGAGTATATGCTTAAAGGCTTAATATATAGGGAAGGACAGCAAAAAAAAAAAAAATATTCAAGAGTAAGAAATGAGAGGGGCCATAAAAGAGATATAAGAGAGCTAAAAGGTGCTTGATGTGGTAAAGCAACAAACAGTCACCCTAAAATTGAATTTATTTGAATTGACAAGAAATTGGTTACTAAAGTATTTATTACAGAATCAGCTGTCTACATATAATCAAACCATCTTTTACTTAATAAAACAAAGATCAAAATCAATATTAATTATAGGAAGAATAAAAATTAGAATATATAGCATAAAATTGAGATAATGCTGATCTATTCAGATGAGTTATTGATGTTGTAAAATAGTAAATGGATAAAAGAAAGAATATTGACACAGATTATTCCTACTTCTAAGGAAGTTTGATCAATATAAAAATCATTCATCTTAACAAGGAAATCAGAAGAGATCAAAAACATTCTATCAGCAAATATTTGATTTCCTTGTCAACCAAAGAGCAACTAACTGTAATAGCAGGTTAGAATATAAACTCATGCCTCCTAAAAGCATCAAGAAGAAATAGCAGAAAAAACATCTAGAGAAAGCTTAACTAGAGATCCACCTTAGCCAGATCATTCTGAGGGCACTTAATAATAAAGCTTTGAAGCATAATGAATGGATGAATAATAGAAAGGATCAATCAAAATTTCTATAATAAACTTATTTTCCTCCATCAGTGACAGTGATTTTTACTCTAATATCACACTCCTGAATATTGCTTTAAAGGAGTTGAAATGACTTTAAAGAAAACAAAGATGAGGAAGGCAACTGGAGTAAACCAAGTTTACAAAGTTGGAAGTACATTTTGGAGATATGGTTTTGAAGGAATTAAGAGATTGGTATTCCAGTTATCTGAGAGAAAAATTTATAGTCTTTTAATACTTTTTTTAAAAGTGCCTGGAAACTAGCATTTATTGACTACAAAATTTTTAAGGAAATAATCTCTATATACACCAAGGACAAATGTGATGGGTATCTAAGAAAAGCATCAATACTTGAATCAATCCTTCAACTTCATTAATATGGGTGTTCCTTCTAATATTTCTTTTTTTTTTTTTTTTTTTTTGCAAGGCAGTGGGGCTAAGTGGCTTGCCCAAGGCCACACAGCTAGGTAATTATTAAGTGTCTGAGGCCGGATTTGAATTCAGGTCCTCCTGACTCCAGGGCTGATACCGGTCCTTCTAATATTAGACTAAAAGTTCAACATATCTTTTCAACCAGTAGCCCCTGCCCATGACCTCCCTAATAAATCCTTTAGTAAGCAACATTCTACAGCATAGAAAATATTTGGTGTCACATGATTGAAATGTACATCAAAAAAATAGATCAAATCCTACTGTGCTTACTATTAGACCTTAAAAGAATTGTTTTAATCAGAGCAAAGCTACCTTCATTCAGGTTTCTCCAAAAAGATCTTTCCCATATAGGGGGGCAGCTAAATAGATAGAGCAACAAGTCCTGGAGTCAGGAGGACCTGAGTGCAAATCTGGCCTCAGACACTTAATAATTACCTAGCTGTGTGACCTTGGACAAGTCACTTAACTCCCATTGCCTTACCAAAAAAAAGAACTTTTTGTCTTTTGATTTTCCAATTAATAATATTAAGTCTGGCATAAAGCAAGGAAGGAGACATGCTCTCCAAAACTGTTTGCCATGCTTATAGATGAGAATTAGCTGGAAGTCCAAACAATTTCCTCTAAATACTGTTGTTCTTCAGATTCTCTTGTTTGTGGATGACATATTGCACTCATTATAGCAATCCTTGGCAATACATTGTAAAACCTCGTAAATGAAACAATCATTCAAAAAAATTCATATTGACTATCCACTTAGTAAAAAAAAAAAGTGAAAAGAGAATTGTTTATTGACTAGGCTATGAGATACAATTGGATGAATGACTTACAGAGCTTGGATGAATAATATGCTGGGTCCAGAATTGAACAGAAGATGAATGGATTAGATAGCCTTTGGGAAATTTACAGGAATTTTCATGACTTCAAACTTTTCCCTGAAACTGGTAAATCTTAAGACCAATATTTTTGTGATATATAAAGCTTTATTTTGGAATGACACTCTTTGAAGTTGTGAGTCATTCAGAGAACATCCAAAAGATGCATGGTGAATGTAAGTAGGCTGAAAGATATTATTAACAAAGAATTGGGTAGAATAATGGTAAAAAGTTATCAGAGAAATGTATGACTTCACAGAAGGTTGATTGGTACTTAAAAGTGAGAGGTAAGTCATGGACCACCCTCATACTTCACTGAAATAGTATCGAGCCAGAATTGAATTCGGCTAAGTAAACTTCTGTGGATCTGAGAAAGATTTATGGAGAGAACATGGACAGGAGTTACTGGTTAAAAAGATGCATCTAACTTTTGGTCTAATATTAGAAGGAGCACTCATTTTAGTGAAGTTGAATATTACTATTGAAGTATTGATGTAAATTCAGTAACTAAGGGTAATGAATATATAAAACTAATGTGTAGCAACTGCCAGACATCTCTAAGACTTATTATTGAGGAGTTGATGGATCTACATCACTTGAAAGTGTTTATTGGGAGCACTCTGCAACAGTATGCTCAGTTATCTTTTTGTGGTACTTCTGGGGAAGTAGGTGATTTGCTCTGGAACAACTTAAAATCTGAGGCCTAGCAAGGGTAGAGAACCTAGTTCTTGATAAAATTGTTGAGCCAGTTTCTAGCAACAGTAAAGGGACAGAAGTCTCAAGCTTAGTGCCTTAGGGACTCCATGGTAAAAAGTAGTCTTATGGTATTAGGTGGAAAAACATGCAGAATACCTGAAGGTCAATATTAATTCTCTAGTGATCAAGCATATGATGGAAGTAAGCATAGACCCCTATATGATCATAGAAGCCTACCTTTTCCCAACTCTGGTCAGCCCTTATCTGATGGGAAATTATTGAGGAGTGATTTAGGTGCATGATTTTTTTTTTTGTCAGGGCAATGGGGTTAAGTGACTTGCCCAAGGTTACACTGCTAGGTAATTATTAAGTGTATGAGGATAGATTTGAACTCAGCTCCTCCGGACTGCAGTTTTGGTGTTCTATCTACTATGCCACCTGGCTGCCCTATTGAGTAATTAAAAAAAAAGAAGAAATGGAAGACCAGTTTACTGGCCTGGCATGGTTCTGGAGACTGAAGGCTCTGGGCCATTCTGAGTTAGGGTATCCATAACTTAAGGACTGTAGCACACTAGAGTTTAGACTTTAAATTTAAGTTTTCTCACCCACATAAAAATGTGTAATCAATATTTGCTACTTATATGCCTCTTGTGTAGTCATCCTTGGCCTCACTGGTACAATTGTCAGTGTTCTCTCTCCTTAAATATTACTAGATCACTCACCTTATCTCCCTTTTGCAGCCTTTTCTCCCTGTGTTGTAGTATTTGTGAATATACTTCATTATCCCCTGAGTACAATGTAAATTATTTTATAGCAGTAGATGTTTTTGCCTTTGAAATCCAAGATCTCTCACAGTGCTTAGAATCTGGATGTGGATGATGTTAAAAGTCAAAAAAGTCTTTTGGGGAAGATGAATATATGCTTATTAATAATCTATTGAAAGTTCATTTTCTTAGTTTCAAGTAAACTAGGTTAGGGAGCAGAGTGAAGTGTAAAGAGTTGAAAAATCTGAAACTAAGTTCCAGATCTACTGCTGATTACTAGCTATGTGACCAGGGACAAGTCACTTGGCATCCTTAAGCTTCAGTCTCCTTGTCTAAAATCAGAAATAATACCACTTGCCCTACGTGATTCTTGAGAGTTTTTGTGAGAATCAGATGATAAAATGTTTGTATGAATGCTTTATGAATTGTTAAAAACTATTCACATACAAGGCAGTATCATACATTTTAAAATAATGTAGCCTGAATTATTGAGTTCTGATTGTGCTTAATATGCAGTAAACCCAATAATGAAATATATGCATGTGAATTTTACATGTGATGCTATGAAAAAATGTGTGGATTTTATATTTTCTTGGCCTACTATTAGTATAGGAATCTTAGACAAATATATCAAAGAAAAATGAAATGAAAATTGCTTGTTTTCTTGAGATAATAATAGTCTCTGAAAACATTCTGG
The DNA here is from genome assembly GCF_037893015.1 of Macrotis lagotis. Lineage (NCBI taxonomy): Eukaryota > Metazoa > Chordata > Mammalia > Peramelemorphia > Peramelidae > Macrotis > Macrotis lagotis. The sequence continues at coordinate 126,177,813 of NC_133666.1, read as the reverse complement.
TTATGCTTTGTAAAGAGAATCTTTTATATGTACATATATATGTGTGTGTGTGTGTGTGTGTGTGTGTGTGTATATATATATATGTATATGTATATGTATATGTATACCAAGGGCATCCTTTTTCCTTTCTTTTTTTTTTAAAGATGTTTTGATTTTGAGTTTTAAAATTTTTCCCCTAATCTTACTTCCCTCACCCCCCCCACAGAAGGCAGTTTGCCAGTCTTTACATTGTTTCCATGGTTTACATTGATCCAAATTGAATGTGATGAGAGAAATCATACCTTTTAAAAAGAAACAGGGGCGGCTAGGTGGCACAGTGGATAGAGCACCGGCCCTGGAGTCAGGAGTACCTGGGTTCAAATCCGGTCTCAGACACTTAATAATTACCTAGCTGTGTGGCCTTGGGCAAGCCACTTAACCCCATTTGCCTTGCAAAAACCTAAAAAGAAAAAAAAAGAAAAATAAAAGAAACATAAAGCATAAGGGATAGCAAGATCAGACAATAAGATAATCAGTTTTTTTTTCCCCTAAATTAAAGGTAATAGTCCTTGGTCTTTGTTCAAACTCCACAGTTCTCTCTCTGGATACAGATGGTATTCTCCATCACAGACAGCCCCAAATTTCCCTGATTGTTGCACTGATGGAATGAGAGAGTCCATCAAGGTTGATCGTCGCCCCCATGTTGCTGTTAGGGTGTACAGTGTTTTTCTGGTTCTGCTCATCTCACTCAGCATCAGTTCATGCAGATCCCTCCAGACTTACCTGAATTCCCATACCTCCTACTTTCTAATAGAACAATAGTGTTCCAAGACATACATATACTACAGTTTGCTAAGCCATTCCCCAGTTGAAGGACATTTACTTGATTTCTAATTCTTTGCCACCACAAACAGGGCTGCTATGAATACTTTTGTACAAGTGATGTTTTTTACCCTTTTCCATCATCTCTTCAGGGTCTAGACCCAGTAGTGGTATTGCTGGGTCAAAGGGTATGCACATTTTTGTAGCCCTTTGGGCGTAGTTCCAAATTGCTCTCCAGAAAGGTTGGATGAGTTCACAGCTCCACCAACAATGCAATAGTGTCCCAGATTTCCCACAACCCTTCCAACAATGATCATTATCCCCTTCTGGTCATATTGGCCAGTCTGAGAAGTGTGAGGGGGTACATACCTCAGAGAAGCTTTAATTTGCATTTCTCTAATCAGTAATGATTTAGAGCAATTTTTCATATGACTATGGATTGCTTTGATCTCATCTGTAAGTTGCCTTGCATATCCTTTGACCATTTGCCAATTGGGGAATGGCTTTTTTTTTTTTAAAGTTGACTCAGTTCTCTGGTATATTTTAGAAATGAGTCCTTTGTCAGAAACATTAGTTGAAAGATTGTTTCCCAGTTGACTACATTTCTTTTGATCTTGGTTACAGTGGTTTTGTCTGTGCAAAAGATTTTTAATTTAATGTAATCAAAATCATCTAGTTTGGTTTTTAGTGATGTTCTCCATCTCTTCCTTAGTCATAAACTGCTTCCCCTTCCATAGATCTGACAGGTAAATTAGTCCTTGATCTCCTAGTTTGCTTAAAATGTTTTTTTTTTATGTCTAAATCCTGTATCCATTTTGATCTTATCTTGGTAAAGGATGTGAGGTGTTGGTCTAATCTAAGTTTCTTCCGTATTAACTTCCAATTTTTCCAACAGTTTTTATTGAGGAGAGAGTTTTTATCCCAATAGCTGGACTCTTTGGGTTTATCAAACAGCAGATTACTATAATCCTCTCCTGCTTTTGCACCTAGTCTATTCCACTGGTCCACCACTCTATTTCTTAGCCAGTACCAGACAGTTTTGATGACTGATGCTTTATAATGTAATTTTAGATCTGGTAAGGCTAAGTCACTTTCTTTTGCACTTTTTTAATTGACTCCCTGGAAATTCTTGACTTTTTATTTCTCCATATAAATTTACTTACAACTTTTTCTAACTCAAAGTAATTTTTTGGAACTTTGATTGGTAGGGCACTAAACAGGTAGTTTAGTTTTGATAGAATTGTCATTTTTATTATATTAGCTTGACCTATCCATGAGCAGTTGATGTTTGTCCAGTTATTTAAATCTGATTGAATTTGTGTGAGGAGTGTTTTGTGCTTGTTTTCAAAAAGTTTCTGAGTCTACCTTGGCAAATAAGTTGAGGATTTGTGAGGTGTTTTTTTTTTTAATATCCTGCAACTTTGCTAAAATTGCTAATTGTTTCCATTAGTTTTTTGGATGATTTGTTGGGATTCTCTAGGTAGACCATCACATCATCTGCAAAGAGTGAAAATTTTGTCTCTTCCTTCCCAATTCTAATTCCTCTAATTTCGTTTTCTTCTCCAATTGCTGATGTTAACATTTCTAATATGATATTGAATAGTAGTGATGATAATGGGCATCCTTGTTGCAACCCTGATCTTACTGGGAATGCCTCAAGCCTATCCCTGTTGCATATAATGCTTGTTGATGGTTTCAGTTAGATACTGCTTATTATTCTAAGGAACAAACCATTTATTCCTATACTCTCTAGTGTTTTTAGTAGGAATGGATGCTGTATTTTGTCAAAAGCTTTTTCAGCATCTATTGGTGTTACAGAAAGAGTTAGGCAGAGTTCTGTCTTCCCCTATTTTTCCAAAGAGTTTATATAGAATTGGAACCAATTGTTCCTTAAATGTTTGGTATATTTTTGCAGATGACGTGATGGTCTACCTAGAGAAATCATCCAAAAAACTACTATAAATAATTAGCAATTTTAGCAAAGTTGCAGGATATTAAAGAAACCCTCATAAATTCTCAACTTTTCTATATATATGACTAGCAAGATACAGCAGGAAGAGCTAGAAAGAGAAATCCCATTCAAAGTAACCTCAGACAATATAAAATACCTGGGAGTCTATTTGCAAAAGCAGACTCAGAAACTTTTTGAAAGATAAAATCAAAATAGATACAGGATTTAGACATAAAAAACAATACGATAAGCAAACTAGAAGATCAAGGACTAGTTTACCTGTCAGATCTATGGAAAGGGAAGCAGTTTATGACTAAGAAAGAGATGGAGAACATCACAAAAAGCAAACTAGATGATTTTGATTACATTAAATTAAAAGGCTTTTGCACAGACAAACCGACTATAACCAAGATCAAAAGAGAAGTAGTAAATTGGGAAACAATCTTTACAACTAATGTTTCTGACAGAGGACTCATTTCTAAAATATACAGAGAACTGAGTCAATTTTTTTTAAAAGCCATTCCCCAATTGACAAATGGTCAAAGGATATGCAAAGGCAATTTACAGATGAAGAGATCAAAGCAATCCATAGCCATATGAAAAAATGCTCTAAATCATTAATTATTAGAGAATGCAAATTAAAGCTTCTCTGAGGTACCACCTCACACCTCTCAGATTGGCCAGTATGACCAGGAAGGATAATGATCATTGTTGGAAGGGATATGGGAAATCTGGGACACTATTACACTGTTGGTGGAGCTGTGAATTCATCCAACCCTTCTGGAGAGCTATTTGGAACTATGCCCAAAGGGCAACAAAAATGTGCATACCCTTTGACCCAGAAATACCACTACTGGGTCTATACCCTGAAGAGATGATGAAAAAGGGTAAAAACATCACTTGTACAAAAATATTCATAGCAGCCCTGTTTGTGGTGGCAAAGAATTGGAAATCAAGTAAATGTCCTTCAACTGGGGAATGGCTTAGCAAACTGTGGTATAGGTATGTCTTGGAATACTATTGTTCCATTAGAAACTAGGAGGGATGGGAATTCGAGGAAGCCTAGAGGGATTTGCATGAACTGATGCTGAGTGAGATGAGCAGAACCAGAAAAATATTGTATACCCTAACAGCAACATGGGGGTGATGATCAACATTGATGGATTCTCTCATTCCATCAGTGCGACAATCAGGGTCACTTTGGGGCTGTCTGTGATGGAGAATACCATCTGTATCCAGAGAGAGAACTGTGGAGTTTGAACAAAGACCAAGGACTATTACTTTTAATTTAGGGGCAAAAACTGATATCTTATTGTCTGATCTTGCTATCTCTTATACTTTATGATTTTTTTAAAAGGGTATGATTTCTCTCTCATCACATTCAGTTTGGATCAATGTATACCATGGAAACAATGTAAAGTTGGCACATTGCCTTCTGGGGGGGGGAGTAAGATTATGGGGGAAAATTGTAAAACTCAAAATAAATAAAATCTTTAAAAATAAACAAAAAGTGGCAACCAGGAGAAATAAAAAAGAATATTAAAGTTTCAAAAAATGTGAGTGGCCTTGGGCAAGCTACTTAACCCCATTTGCCTTGCAAAAAAAAAAGCCTAATAAAATGTTTGGTAGAATTCACTTGGGAATTAATCAGGCCCTGGAGTTTTGTGGGGTTTTGTTTTTTTTTTTTTAGGTTTTTGCAAGGCAAATGGGATTAAGTGGCTTGCCGAAGGCCACACAACTAGGTAATTATTAAGTGTCTGAGACCGGATTTGAACCCAAGTACTCCTGACTCCAAGGCTAGTGATTTATCCACTATGCCACCTAGCCACCCTGGAATTTTTTTTTCTTAGGGAGTTCAATGATGGCTTGTTGAATTTCTTTTTCTGAGATAGGGTTGTTTAGGTATTTAATCTCCTCTTCATTTAACCTGGGAAACTTATATTTTTGTAAATATTCATCCTTTTCACTTAGATTGTTACTTAGAGTTGGGCAAAATAATTCTGAATTATTACTTTAATTACTTCCTCATTGGTGGTGAGTTCACCTTTTTCATTTATGATACTAGCAATTTGGTTTTCTTTTTTTTTAAATCAAATTGAGCAGAGGTTTTTCAATTTTATTGGTTTTTTCATTAAACCAACTCCTGGTTTTATTTATTAATTCAATAGTTTTTTTGTTTTTGATTTTATTTCTCCTTTAATTTTTAGAATTTCTAATTTGGTATTTAATCGGGGGTTTTTAATTTTTTCTTTCTCTAATTTTTTTAGTTGCGTATTTAGTTCATTGATTTCCTCTTTCTCTGATTTATTCATGTAAGCATTTAAAGGTATAATATATATCCCCTGACAGCTGCTTTGAGTGAATCCCATAGGTTTTGGTATGTTGTTTCATTATTGTCAATATCTAGGATAAAATAATTAATTCTTTCTATTATTGTTTGAGCCACTCATTCTTTAAAATGAGGTTATTCAGTTTCCAACTAGTTGTGGGTCTATATCTCCCTGACCCAATATTGTATATGATTTTTATTGCATTGTGATCTGAGAAAGCTGTATTCATTATTTCTGCCTTTCTGCAATTTATTTTTAGGTTTTTTAATGCTCTAGTACATAGTCAATTTTTGTATAAGTGCCATGTACTGCAGAGAAAAAGATATATTCATTTTTATCCCCATTCAATTTCCTCCATAAGTCTATCATATCTAGGTTTTCTCTCAATCTTATTTACCTCCTTAACTTCTTCCTTGTTTATTTTATGATTCTATTTATCTAAATCTGAGAGCAGGAGATTGAAGTCTCCCACTATGTCTTCCTGTAATTCTTTCAGCTTCTCCTCTAAGAATTTGGATGCTATCCCATTGAGTGCATACATATTCAGCATTGAAATCACTTTATTGTCTATGGTACCTTTTCAGAGTATAGTTTCCTTCCTTATTTCTTTTAATTCTTTCTATTTTTTCAGCTGCTTTGTCTGATATAAGGATTGCTACCCCCTGCTTTTTTCACTTCAGCTGAAGCAAAGCATATTTTGCTCTAGCCTTTTACCTTTATTCTATATGTATCTCTCTGCCTCAAATGAATTTCTTTTAAGCAGCATATTGTAGGATTTTGGTTTTTAATCCACTCTGTTATACGCTTACGTTTTAAGGGAGAGTTCATCCCATTCACATTCAAAGTTATAATTACTAACTCTGTATTGCCCTCCATGCTATGTTCCCTCTGTTTGTATTTTCCCCCTTTCTCCCCGCCCCTTTATCTGTATCAAAGGCATCCTTTTTTTAAAAAAAAAAAAGGTATTTTTTTCCAACTACTTACAAAGATAGTTTTCAACATTAATTTTTGGTAAGATTTTGGGTTCCATATCTCCTTGAACAGTGAGAAATCTGACATAGGTTATACATTTTTTATTATTATTATGTTAAACATATTTTCATATTAGACACATACCAAAAGAAGAATGAGAACAATAGGGAAACAAAACAAAAAAGCATAAAACAAATTAAAAAAATGGAAAATTGTGTGCTTTACTCTGCATTTAGACTCCATAGTTCTTTCTCTGGATGTGGATGGTATTTTCTATCACAATTCAAGGGCATCCTTGATAAGATATTAATAATGAGCAGTCATCAAGCCTTTATTAAGTGTCTGCTATGTGATAGAGATAAAGAATGAAACAATCTCTACTTTCAAGGATACTGCCATTTGAATGGGGAAGACAGATACATGTATAAGCATTTTTGTGGTTCAGTCATATCCTATTTTTTTTTTTTGGAGAAGGTGAGCAGAGTGCATTAATGGGTGTGAGGAATGGCCCATGGAGAGCTGAAATTGAAGAGCACAGAGTAGGTTAGTTTGACTTGATCATAGCTAGAACAGGGTTGAGAACTGGTTGCGTAGGACCTTGAAAGTTTAAGACAGTCTTATATTTTATCCAGAATGTTGAGTGGGGAGGACACATAGCTACATCTTAAACTTTAAGGGAAAATTACATTGGCAAGCATGTGAAGAATGAACTAGAATGGTAAAAGATGTGAAGTAAGAAAACTTATTAGTAGACTGTTGCAAAATAATGTAGGGGTGAGGTGATAAAGGCCTGAACTAAGGCAGTAGCTTTGTAAATGGAAAGAAGGGGAAAAGATGTGAGGGATGTTGTAGAGGTAGAAACTACAAGAGTCAGGAACTAACTAGCTATGTGGGGGCAAGAATGAAAAGTCAAGGCTAGGTATTTTAGTACAAAAAAAGAAAGCAATCCCCACTCATCTCCTAATAAAAACTAGGGAAATTTGGAAGAGAATTGGTATGTGGTGAGAAGCTAAGTATTGAATTTGAATTCTGTTTGGAATGTATGAGTTGGAGGTGTCTCCAGGACATCCAGTTTGAAATATCTAATAGGCAATTGGGGCAGGATGTCATCTACATAGATGAATCCATGTATGCTGATGAAAAGACCAAGGGAGAATGTAGGAAAATAATAGAAGAGAGACCAAGGCAGCCTAAGGGAACAGGCAGATTATTGCAAATGACTATATCAGACTATCTTTACAGTTACAAAGGTGCAGAGATTACAAGATAGAGATAGGGAATGAAATTGTGATTAAACTAATAAAGAGAATCCCTGAATGAAGAAATAACACTCACTACCAATGCCAGGTCCTCACCTTCTCTGTAATTTATAGTCTGGAAAAGTTCTGTCAAATTACATTTTAATCTGATTCAGCTGCAAATTTTTGAGCCTCTAGAGAATTGAGACAAAAGACTTGCCCAGGTTCTTATAGTGGGTATTCAGAGGCAGATCTTGACTCTGAGGTCTGCTCTTTACTACACTGCCTATACTAAGCTTGTTTATTGACTATTGCTATGGTAGAATAAAATGCTAAGTTAAGCTCTTCTTTCAACAAGATAACTGATGTATATGAATTTTAGAAGATTCCTTAGAATGAATTTTTAACAACAGAGATAATTTTGTTCTATCCTCTGCTGGATATTAATGATCATGCAAGGTGTAAGTCAGGGAGACATGATTGCTGAGGGAGTTTGACACTGTTGTGGAGGGTATTCAGAACAATGAGGTCTTCTAGTGTGCTTATTTGCAGATAACATTGTGCTGGTTATAAGAAGTCCTGGTATATTCCATCACCTTTTAAATGAAGTCTTTACTCATTCAGAGTTGTTCATATTGGCCTCTCAGATTAACAAAGTTAACAAAAAAAATGACTAATGCTGTAGGGATTGTGAGAAAGCTGGTACATTAGTGTACTTTTGGTGAAGCTATGAATTGGTCTAGGTATTCTGTAAAACAATTTGAAACTCTGCCTTCCTAGTCAGTGTTTACTATCTAGGCCTGTACTCCAAAGAGATCAAAGAGGAAAAAAATCCAATGGGAAACAGCTAGATGGGGCAGTTGATAGCATACTGGACATGAAATCAGTAAGCCATGAGTTTAAATCTGACTTTAAACACTTATTAGTTGTGTGACCCTGGGCCAGTCACTTATCCTTTGCCTCAGTTTCCTCATCTGTAAACTCAGGAAAATAATAGTATCTACCTCCCAGAATTGTGAGATTCAAATAAGATAATTGTAAAGTGCTTAGCAAAAAGTAAGGACTATACAGATGTTAGCTATTATCATATATGTACAAAAATATCTATAATTATTCTGGTGATGGTAAAGAACTGGAAACTTAAGGGGTGCTTATCACTTAGGGATTGGCTAATCAAATTAGGGTTTACAAAAGTATGAAATACTATTGTACTATAAAAAATTAATGAAAGAAATAGTTTTAGAGAATTCTGGGAAGATTAGATGTACAAATGTAGACTTGAGCAGAACCAGGGAAACAATTTGTGCCACAACAGTGTTGAAAGACTAGCAGTTTTGGAAGTCTTCATAAATTCAAAGCAATGACCAACTATAATTTCAGAGGACAGAAGACAATACAATTTCAACTGCTGAGAAAAAAGTGATAGGCTTAAGATTGAGACATTTTTTGGATATGGTCAAAACAGGAATTTGTTTTCTTCTATCACAAGAATTTTGGTTTTGGGCTTCTCAAATTTAAAAATGAAATGATATAACGGATAACTACCCACATAGGCAAGATAGTAGCTCATCTATATGATATATTTGTATTTATGTGACATCAAGAAATATAAAGGGGAGGTCTAAGGTACATTATAAAATTTTAATGGAGTTCAGTGATAGGATTTAAATCGGAAGAGAAAGTATTGAGGGCTTGTGATATTACTCTGTTAGAAGGGGGACCCACATTAATGAGATTGCAGACCTGTTGAGGAATAAACTTCTGTTAATTGAGAGAATTTTATCTCTTGAGATTCTAGTAAAAATTATAGACCCTGGAATATTGGGGAAAGTAGAAACTAATTTGCATCTCAGTCTACCTGATTCTTTATGATAGATAGAATTTAACAAATTGAATGGAAATAAAGGCTATTTGGAAATTCTAGAATTATCATGGTTAAAAACTTGGAAGGGTTTGGTAGAATGTTTTATATTAAATTTTTGAAATAGTTAAAGAATGATACATTGCACTTAAGCATATTTTACTGTAATATATTTTATAAATAGATTTTAAGGGTCAGTTTTTAGTCCAAAACAACATAGGAGTACCCATGTTTTTTGAATATGTGTTCATGTTTGATAATCCTTGAAAACAGTTTTTAAAATCTTGATGTTTCATTTCAAGCTAATTTTCTTTTTTTTTTCTTTTTTCCTTTTTTTTATTTTGGTATAGTTCAACTGGAAATGAGAAGCCATCTGAAGAAGAACATGGAACAGAAATTGTTATTGGTAGCAACAGTTCAGCTTCTTATGAACAACTAGACAAAGTTACTTCAAGTCTTAGCTGCAAAATAAAGAATACCTTTCCGCCCTCAGATCCTACTGTTATTGCTACCAAAGAAGAATTTCCTGAAAGTATTATAGCCAAAACAGAAGAATCTGTTCCCAATATCATTAGTCATTGTAATGCTAACAAGAAAGCCATTGGAGATGATCAGTTTCCCAATCAGTGTGATCCTGGGAATTTCATAGATGAAAAGATCATAATACCACAAGAAATAAAAGGAACAGTAAAGGACAATTCACTAAACTCTGCATCAGTGGAAACAGTGGAAAAATTGAGCCAAACTCCCTCAAATAGTTTTGATAATGAATGTGATAGTAATAAACTCTTAGTATTTATTAGTACTGAAAAATGCAAGGAAACAAAGGACCTTTCTAAAAGCATAGATGTGTCTTTGAACGAACTGTCTGCCACCCAGTTAGATAAAATCATAGAGAATCATTATTCAAAAGGGAGCATTGAACAAAGTAATAGTGAGAGATGTGAAGAAAATAAGATTAGACAAAAAGTTCAAAGTAATTCTCCAGTTAAGGAAAAGGGTGGTAGCCCCAGAAAAGTGGACAAAGGGCATCATCATAATCGAAGAGATCATTCTTCCAGTGGAGAGCGAACAAAGCAAAGCAGGAGCAAAACAGAGAACCACTATTACAAAAAGAGGGTCTCCCATAGTAGAGAGAGGACCAAAAAGGGCCGCCACAAATCAGAACATTGTAATGGAAGTAAATATAAATCTTTTCATAATGAAAACAGCAGTCCTGACAGTAGATCCTTAGGAAAACATAATCATTATCAATCCAGAAGTAGAGGAAAATCTGATCAGGAAAGGAGTAGATATTATCATTCTAAAAGTGAGCGATCTTGGAGTCGGGAGAAATATTATCCAGATGGAATGAGAAGATGGGACAAATATAGATATTACAATGATTACTATCCTTATTCTTCAAGGGATGGTAGAGAGTGGAAGCCATCTCACAGTGATCGTGAATATGACAAAGCAAGTCAGTACAATAGTAGATCACACAAGGACTATTACAAAAGCAAATGGGTTCATGAGCCAGCACCTAAAGAAAAAGAAAAGCATCACTCGAACAGTAATAAAGTAGACTCGTCCCATTCATCTCTTCAGTATCCTGAAAAATATTCTCATGACAAAATTGCACTTGAAGAAAACAGTTCAAATCTTTGTAGTCAGTTTCATGAGCATGAAACTGTAAAATTGAGGAAAAGGAAATATGATAGCATAGAAAATAATGATAGTGACTTAGAAAAGAAAATTCCCAAACCCTTGCAAAATGAGCCATTAGAAGAGCAGAAAGTAAAGAAGCACAAAAAATCGAAAAAGAAAAAGAAATCCAAAGACAAACGCAGAGCTCGAAGTTGCAAGTAAGTATGAGTTTTCTTTAAACAAAGTTTATTAGTTTGGGATTAGTCATCCTTTTCTGATATAACAAAAAGTAAATCTGTTATATTCAAATAAATTTGATGTTTATATATTTTCAAGGAATACCAAATTTTTAAGCTATACAAAACCAAATTTGCTGTTGTGAACAATATTGCTGTTGTATTTCAGAGAGGGATAAAACTTCTTCCAGAAATATCATAGGCTATTTGAGTTAATTGATTGTCTACAATTGCACTGAAAGTAAATGTGTAAGCTATGGTGAAAAATTGGAACTTTTATATAGAAACTGGAATTATAGCATTGAAGTCCTTATTCTTCAGCTATGGGTATGTTAAGTGAATATTTTCTTTCCAAGGGCTCCTGTGTGTTTTTTTTTTCCTTCAAATTTATCCAAAAATTAAATATTTAGTTAAATAGAAGAGAAGTCTTGGACCCTACATTTTTTTTTGGAAGGCACATGATATATCTTTTTTGTTTTGTTTTTTTGTTTGCTTTGCTTTTACAAGGCAATGAGGTTAAGTGACTTGCCCAGGGTCACAGAGCTATATAACTTTTAAGTGTCTGAAGCTGTATTTGAACTCAGGTTGTCCTGATTCCAGGACCAGTGCTCTGTCCACTGTGCCACCTAGCTGCCCCTCTCCATGATATATCTTTGACATTTATTTAGTGGTTCAGAACTGTGATTTGAGATGTCACTTGTTTCCTTGGCTTTTTGTTTTTTTCTCTCTCAATTTGAGACATCTAATTGAGGAATGTGAGACTTTTAAAAAAATAGCTTATTAGTTATATATAGTACTTGAAAGGGTGAAATGACCTTTTCATGGTTTTTGTTAAAGGAATGAGAGAGTGAAAAAGAGTAACTTCATTTTTTACTTAACATTGTCTTTTTTAAACTTGAAACCTTATAAAAAGATAATCATAAATAATGGCAGAGAGATGGAAGAACACAGTAGGTTTAAAGAAAGTAATACCTTTGGATGTGCCTGAAGCATTGGTGCAAAATAGCCTTCACTCCTGTCTTATGTAACCATTAGTTTCAGGGAAAAGCATCAAAACCTTTGGTGAAGTGGATTTTGTTATATGCATATTAATTACATAACCAAGGACAAGGAGAATATGACTTTATTGGTAGTGCATTTGATGTCCTCAGCAGACCACCTTGTCTATTCCAGTGAGCTCTTAAATTATTACGAAAACACAATGCAACCAAAATTTTATCCACCATATTCAACCAGTATCCCTTTTAGGTTATAAGCATTCGTAATACACCATGTTCTTTTGAAGTGATTTTTTTTTTAACACTTTGGCTTTACATTCCTGCAGGCATCATCAGGATTTGGATCTATCTATAGCCAACTCCAAAGCTGATCTTCGCAAACACAAAAAAAAGAAGAAGAAAAAGAAGAAACATGCAAAAAAATCAGAGGACTATATTGAACATTCAGATCTTCATGGACTCAAGGCTTCCTGCTCTGAGACTGATAACAAAACCTGGGAGAAAAAGGACAAATCTCCCATCAAAGATGGTTTGCCATCTGAGGACTACCAGAAATATAATAAACTTTCTCATGAGGAAGATGATGGTCACCCAGAGAAAACCAAACTCTTAAGAATGGAAAGCCAGGATCATAAATATCACCCAGCTGAGTATGGCCAGGGTAAGGGGAAACATTAGGAGTTAAAAATGAAGAATTTTATTTTAAATGAAAGAAAAGTTGATAGCTGTTTAGAACGTGCTCTTATTAGCCATCTGTATGACTTCGACATTTCATAGATCTAGAAACACTAAATAGTTTTAATAATGTGGGCTCTTAGAAGTCTTTTCCCCTTCTTCAGTCATTCCTGATGCTATAGCAATAGTGTCAAATGAAAAACCACTGAAATAAAAGAGTTCTTTGGAGCAACATTTCCTTAGATTATAATGCAGCTGTAAAGAAGCCTATCATTATATTATAAATGCCTGTGTATAGCTGTCATGTGAGCATGTGTGTTCAACAAAGACATGGGACGAAAGGGGGTAAGACATAAGGATTTGACAATACTATTGGCCTTTTCAAATTTGCTTTAAGTCTGTGATCGGCTGATAAGTGTTCTGTATGGTTTTTTTTTTCCTCTTTTTGATTACTGGAACTATTATTGTTACCTGTTACTCTTTGGACTTCATATCTTTGGTAGATCACTACTTTGGGTTTGAAACAAGAATATGGCATTGGGTTCCTTAATTTGGTCTTATACCATATAATAGTGCCCATTATTGGAATGGCCTGCTTTATATCTCTGGCCTTTTTACCAAACTAAATTTGTTTTCCATGAAAGATACTCTTCTTTTGGTAATTTTAGCTTGTTTATTGTTAAGTTGTACAATATACAGTTGCTGTGTATTATTCTTTTTACTCCTAAACAAACAACATTATTGAAAATCTTTGTGTAGCAAACTGCAGCTTTACAGAACCTTCAAGGATCAAATAATTCTCAATAAAAGATATTTCCAGATAGCTGAAGATTTATAGAAACCCCTTTAAAGTATAAAAAATTTTCAAAATTTGTCATGTTTTATTTAAGTCCCTGTACAGTAGAAGTCTTAACCTAAGGTCTATAGATTTCAGGAACTCTGTGATCTTGAATAGGAAAATTCTAGTTTGTTTTTTTTTTTACTAATTTCCATCTGAAATTAATTCCTTTATTTATGAATTTTAAAAAATTATTTAAGACAGCCAGAGGCCTTAATAGACTGCCCTAGACATATGAGACATGCAAAAAAGGTGAATTCCTATTCTGAAGTATATCAATTACATGCTTCCTTGCCACCTTAACAGTGTTGTAAAGGAAGGAATTAGATCTGTGATTTCACTGGTATAGAGAACTCCTCAGAGTGGAAACTTGCTTCACAAGAGCTGTTGGCACTTTCTCTGCAACAGCACATGCTCATCACCTGGAGCCCTGGGAAGGACCAGCATGTGGCAGGACCACTCTCAGCTAGTGTGAGAGTCAGTGCTGTCACTGCTGCCAAAGCATAGTATCCAGTAGTGATACTAGTTCATGGTGGCAAGGGTTTATCATTAGGAACATCAATTAATTATACTGTGGGGTGTTCCACTGATGCCACCAGGGTCTCTCGAGGTGTAGAAGATTATTTGCTGCTATATTAATGGGCTCAGATTGCTGTGCTTTTTGATTTCGTGTAATCTGCTTGTTATATTTTTTCTTTCCCCCTTGCCATTTAGTTCCCAATTTTTGATACTGTCATATGTCTACCTGTTAACACCCACTTTACCCCCTTTTCAGTTGCTGCTTCTATTTTTTGGTGGCTTAGAAATCATATAATGAAGGTTGTTAGAATTTAAGTATATGTAATTTGACAATAAATAGGCTCAAGTGTGGGCCTGAGGTACCTCTCCATGAGCAAGATGCATGAACTTTGTGATATCTATTTTGGCTGATCAAAAGCTTTTTTGCTTTCTTTCTGTTTTCAGCTGTGCTACAGATGGATGTATTACTGTACCGTGTGCTTTGCTTGCCATGGGGGGAGGGGGGAGTGTTGGGAGGAAGGAGAGGAAAAACTGGGGGGAAGGGGACTATTATAAAATAAATAGAAGACATATTTCCCTGTTCTCAAAGAGGGGATTAGCAATTCAGTTAGGAGGATTTGATGACTGAGTAGTACAATAAGAAGGTGTGGTAACCAAAAAAAAAAAATTACATTTACAGAAGACCAATAAATTTACGGTAATTTCTCTGGGAAGGATGCTTAGCAGTATTAAAGAGGATTATTACAGATAAATTTATGAAGAGCATATGGCAGGTCAAACTTGCTAGCTTGAAAAATGAAGGCTGAAGAATTTTTCTTTTAAAAATTAATTGTTGAGTTTATATTATAATTTAAAATGTTAGTGGTCAGGGAACTCATTTGATTCCTTTCTTGCCCATAATTTAGTATGCCACTATTAAACAGGAATAGGGAGATGAGTTTGTTCATCTGCTTATCATGTCACTGACTTAAAGGAATTCTACATCAATGTAAAAATGTTCATGTTTCAGCTAAAGACCTCTCCTTTCATAAGGACTACAGTCAGAAGTTTTCCAGTAAACACTTGGATGACAGTTCTACAAGTACAGATGAATCTAGATGGAAAGTATGTTGAAATACTAACAAAAATATTTTGTTTATTATTTAATAGCATGGATCAGAGCATTTTTAAAGAAATTGTTTTACGTTTTCTCCGAATTTTCAATCTTATATCATTCTTAAGCTGATTGCAACTGGTGATTGGTTTGTAGCCAAGAACTTTTAGGTAGGAACCCAGACTGAGACCCTAGGACATCTTTGCTGGTCCTGTCCAGACTAGGGAAAGGAAGGGAGGCCAATTTGACCTGCAGTGACAAAAATTTTTCTTTGCTGAGGGTAGACTTTTCTTGTTCATTAACTATCTTTCATACTTTCTAAGCCTATCATCCTGGTACATAGGCCATTTTTTCCTTTCTCATTTGAATTGTTTTCCGAGTACATTAAATTGATTCTCTCTTGTGAATGACTTTTAACCTGGGATCTGTAATTACAATTTATTGCCATTTGTTATTTTAAATGTGTATCCTGTGCTTGATTTCTTCCTTGGTGGGGGGGGCAATCAAATTTTGGTTCCAAAGTCACTAAAATATCAAGCAAAAGTTCTGACTATTAGTCTTTGTGGGTTTTTTGGAAAGAGGAAATAAATGAATTATTTTATAAAATAAGTTTACTAATTGTCAGTAACTACTTGTTTAAAATTTAAAGGGTTTATTTATTGCAGCTTAACATTAAGCTAGATGGTTGGTTGAAAATGTTATCACTGCACATAAATGTGTAGCATGAGTGACTAAGACTTCATAAAACCAAATTATAAAACTGTTTCCTACCCCCTACTTTTTCCTAGGTGAATGAAAACTCATCCTCAAAAGAAAAAATACACTAGTTACCGGTAAGCTGTTTTCATCTTTGTATGTGACAATTTGTCTTGAAATTAACAAAGATAGAACTCTAGTGAGGAAGGTGACAGCAGGAGTGACTGCGTAGTGACTTTAAAGATGACAGGTAGCTCAGGTAGTGGCATTGATCTTATTCATTATTTCATTATGTGTGTGCTATTTTATGCTATTACTATGAACACCTTAGAAAAGATAGATGACACAGATGGGCTATTTTTTTAGTTGTGTATAGCTATGGCAGAGAGTTTTAACCATTTTGCAAGTTTACTAAATTTTTTGAGGCCAGAAACTAGTTCATGCCTTTTATTCTCCACTGCATTTTCAAGAATTGGACACTTGCAATCCCAGAGGAAAACTGTCCCTCAGAGAACTAGATCACTTGACAGATACACAGGCAGCATCCTTGTAAAAGTCTGATCTATCTAGGTTAGCACTTCTCAATCAGAGCCCAAGTTGTTTTCATCTCACACTCCTCCCCCAACTCTCACCTTTAGGATAGCTGTTAGGTTTTGTAGGAGCACTGGATGGCAGCAGAGTTCTGTTTTGGGTACAGACCTTCAACTCTGATGTAAAGTTTGATTTTAGTTTAGGGATGGATGGGAGGGTGGGATTTTGATTTCCCAAAATGATAGAGCTTACATAAACCAAACGTAAACTGTGAGCTAAAGATGGTATAAAGGATGAAAGTGAATTTTACCCAAATCTGCCAGGTGGCCAGAATGATAATCAGCAAAAGAGTTCTTTTGGAATTTAACATATTTTAAAATGAGGGGTTTTGGTCCTTTTTTCTTCCAGAAGAAACATAAATACTGTTAGAATTCAAGGCAGTTCATCAGCACTCATGACAATGACCCACTTAAAGCTGACATTTAAGCTAAAAAAAAAAAAACACATCAAAACTGAATTAGGAAATTAAACTTCAAATACTGATCCAAGGAGTGAGTTAGGGGCTTTTTTAAGTGAAAAAATTCATATAAGACATTTGAAAAATGCCTCAAAACTTTTCACCACACTGAGAGTCATAATGCATAGAGTCCTGGACTTTAGCCTGAGGAGAAATCCCACCTCTGACTTTTACTTATCTGTGAATCCTTGGGGAGGCCTCTGAATCACATACACTCAAATCTTAAAGACTATTAAGTACCTACAATATATCAGGGACTGTGCTAGGCACTGGGGATACAAAAAAGGGGCAAAAGACAGTTTCATCTATAAAGTAGGGATAAGGTTACATATAAGCACTTCTCCCAAAGGCTATTTTGTGTGTAAGACACATGGTGTAAATGATATCTATTCCTGGGTTTGGGGACTGAGTATAAGATGGCTCTTAAGTGGGTCTACTACAGGGAAGTTGGAGCAGCACAGGTCTAACAGGGAAGTGGTCTTCATTCCCTCTTGTTCTGAAAGACAGAAAACAATTGCTGGGAGAGACTTTAAGAAGAGTTTGGGTTGCCTTTGTAATGTTATACTATTGGATCATTCAGATCACCCATTTTCTTTGTCTAAAACATAGACATGTATTTTGTCACCACAGCTAAAAAAGGTAAAATATTTCAATGAGAAAAGCTTCCTCCACATCTTTTGGGATCTTTCTAATTTAAAAACAACATGAATAAGTCATTAGTAATAAGAAAGAGCTGATGTTAGGCCAACTAAGTTCTTTGTTTCTAAAAACTTCCTGTCTGTGGAATGACTAATCTCTACAGTTGATATCTTGTCTTTCAGATTCAGAGTGTTCAACTGAAGCCATCCCCAACACAGCTTAAATTATATTTATAAAAATAGAAAATGATTAACTGTTCAAATCCATAAGTGGTGCTTCTTCAGTAAATACTGTACAGGATTTTACCATGGAAGAACTTTTTTTTAATTTTTACCTTGAGACTTTTTCTTAATTACCCTTAATCCAAATGGATGAAAACTTTCTACAACTGCTGACCGTTGTAAAATACCGTGTATATAATCACATTGAAAATAATGCCCTGGAATAGAACATCTCAAATGCTGCTTAATTACAGACTCAGGTTGATTACTTGTATTTCATGTAATGTTACTCCAAGTTAGACATCTGGTGCAAGACCAAGCCAGGAAACCATGGAATTATTTAAAAAGGAAGGGGTGGGAGGGAAGTGGGAAGGGAAGAAAAAAAAAGAAAAAACTGTGTATATTTAATTTAAAGACTTATTTAAAGATTCACAAGCTCTTACCTAGAATTTTGAGAGACAGCTCTCTGTTTTCTGTGATGTCTGATACTAGAAACTAATTTGCTTCACATTTTAGTTGTATTCAAGATTTGAAGATGTATTTTATAGACAAGTTCTGTTTCTGAACTTTGGAAACACACCAATCAATTTACCAGTTATGATGAGCATTTACATTATGAATGTATAACCCAAACTTTATTTGTAAAGCCTACAGTATGTTTTTATTACATAACACTTTTTTATACAATCACTTGTCTTGACTATACAATATTGGAGTCTGAGTTGTCAGTTTGGTCCCTTAAAGTTTCTAGTTACAGACAAATTCATACTGTGATTTTATTTTTAATATGGAAATGCTATCAAACTGTGATATACTTATAATTCACTGGTCCTGCATCAGGAGATGGAGTGGGGAAAACTGTATTTAATACAGTTTATATCTGAATAATCTGTATGGTTTATACAGTCTGTGTTGTTCAGAGATGTCTAAAGTTTGATCTTTGTTTTTTTAAAGATTATAAAAGCACTTGCCCCACTGTAAATATATAGCATGTAAAATTTATATAGTATATAAAATACAGCAGTCAAAAACAAGCTTGTTTGTGGTTTTATTTCAGCTCTTCTTTGCTTTTTGATTAAGTAAACAAGTGGGTGATACACAATTATTCTTTTTTTCTTTGTTTTTTTGTAAGTAAGGCAGTGGGGTTAAATTGACTTGCCCAAGAGCACACAACTAGGCAGTTAAGTGTTTGAGGCCAAATTTGAACTCAGGACCTCCTTAACTCCATGATGCTCTATCCACTACACCACCTAGCTGCCTGGACATACCTATTCTTTAAGAAGAATATTTTTTGGGGGGGCTGATTTGCTATTGGGAGAAGGGGGAGGCTAGACTTTGTTAAAGCATTGCAAGTAAAGATTGAATGATTTTACTACTAGTGGATTTACTGTTGTTACTTTTACATCAAAAGAATCAGATCTTAGACAACTGTATTTAACAATACTTTTTGACTTTTTTATTTGAAGTGAACACAGTATTTGCAAGAGGGTTTACAGCCATACAACAATCTTATCACACTTTACAGCAAAATATTATGAATAGATACAGAATGTTTCTTCATGCAAATTGTGGTTGTACACCGAGTAACAAACACTTCAAAATTTAATACATATCTGTACATTATTTACAAATTAACTATATTTAATTGTAAATAGAAATGTTTTCCAAGAAAATATAAGAAACTGATAATTCACAAATTATAACTTGTAGCTTCTGGTCTACAATAGACCTAACTTCTCAGCAAGCATATCTATTTAGATATATGCATTTATAACTTTAAAAATATGCATTGCTTTATATGAAGCATAAAATGCTGCTCCATCTATATAAATAACTTCTATTTTGACCCAGTTTGGTGTAACACACACATTAAACTGTTCAAAAAAGTTAGTGACCTTTGAGGAGAGACGCTGACTTGCTTAAAAGAGCTAGGTTGCTTTGCACTGTAGTTAGTCCAGCTTTCTAAATTACACTGTTACCTGGATCTGTTTATAACCACAGCCAAAATTGGTTGGGGGGAGGAGATTACAGGGATGAGAAGTGCAAACAGAAGCAGCTTACTTAGAGTTAAGTGTCCCTGGCTGTGTATATATGCTTATCCCCCACCCACCCACCCTCCTTATTGTCCCTGAAGAAAATTTTTTTCTCTTTGGCCAGAATCTGGGGCAAAATGCAAGCCCTGAAAGCAACTAGGAGAGAAGGAAGAATCTTAGGATGGAGGGAACAGGGAAAACACTTTAATGCTTCCCTGGGCTCTCATAGAGGAAGAGGCAGTTTTGTTATACAAGGACCCACCAGCCAGAGCCTAAGGCAGGAGTTCCAAGTGCCAGAGTACTGGGACAGGCCTTGCCCTCCTGTGAACAATACCTTATCTGGTCCAGAGGTGCTTTGCTCTTTGAGAAGCCTAACTGATGGCTTAGAGGAAACGTTGGCCTTAATTCCATCCCTGCTAATACTGTCACAATGATTAAAATTTAAAAAAACACCTTTGGCGGCAAATTAAAAAAATTTTAAATTCAACACAGTCTTGTTGCCCACACTCCAAAAAGGCAGGTGGGGGTGAAAGAGAAAATAAACTTACCGCTCTTTGAATTTTTTTTTTAAATGCAGAGAAATCTGCTAGTTTTTGCTATCACAACATTTTAGTTATTTGTTACTATAATTTCCCATGTAAACATCCACACAGGCAAAGTTCTTTTATAAGCTACTATGGCAAAAGAACACATGTACTTTGATAAGGCATTTCCCATCATGCTTCCCTTTACCAATATGGTTGTGAGATCAAAACCAGAAAGATACTTGCCCAGCCCTGCACCAAAGTGTTATTTAAAAGAATAATCCTAAGTAAGAAGAGAGAAAATATGGATGATTAAGTGCTCATGCTATTGCAGATGAGACCTCCCAAATGATTAGTGTTTCTATAATCAATCTTCATTAGCAACAACATTTGGTCTACTGTACTCCATGAGGCTCTTTCATGGGAAGCTGAAACCCAAAGTTGCATGTGCACTTGCAATGAGGGCTATCTGAGGTAGGAACCACTGTCTGTCTCAAAAAAAAAAAAAAAATTAAATTTGTTCTGTGACTGAACCATTTAAGAAGCCTCAAAACCCAGGAACAAATTACAGTGATTTCCATCTGTTCCAGATTGTATCTCTATCTATCTTTTAATGGCCTGTCTCAGTCCATCCACACAATCACTAAGTCTTAGCATTATTAAAATCTGGATTACATAAATGATTACTTCCACCATTCTGAGTTTAACAAAGACATTAAAAAGTGAAATTGAAATTGAAGTTTTCCCTGACTTAGGCTTTGCAGAAGTAAATTAATAAAATTGCCTCTATGTTCTGTATCCTCATGGTGTACCTGTGTCACATAGCCTGTGCAGGTGAGACAAATTTAGTAAATTTTCTGGTTGGAGAAGATACCTGGTTTCTAATTTTCATTTGTGAAAGGGAGCTAACACCAAGAAGAGCATCATCTGTTACTAAATCAACATGGTTTTATTCATAGAGGTATTCCTATGGAAAATAATATGTCCCACATCTAAATGTATATTCTCATATAAATAAAATTGGGTTAGAAAAATCTTTTTCCTGGTTCAATCCTAAACTTGGAACCACTGTAGTCTTTGCATTTCCTAGGCTTTGGTAGTTTTATATTTTCTTTGTGATTCCAGGTTAAAATATACCCACACCATATTTCTACAATTTTCTCTGTGCTATATTCTGAGACTGAGTATTAAATACTCTTAAAAACTATTCCAAGGAACTTCAAAAGTTCCATTCCAGTAACACAGCTGACAGATTTGTAATCTAAACTGTTTAAAACAAACACCTCTGTGCCATGCAATAAAACAAAGTATACTTTTAAATTATGTATTTGCTCCATATTTGATATATCCTTTATATGAAGGAATATTAAATATCGCAAAATATACCTAAGCTGTGTATCAAGAGGAAAATGTTCACAAACTATTTCTAGTTCACTGGATTAAGGAATTTTGTCATGTCCTTCTAAGGTCATGGAATAAAAGTAATACTTTTGTTTCACTGTAAGATTTTGTAGTGCAGATAGCAGAGATTATGCTCCCTGTGGCCAGTTAGATACATGTGTACCATGTTTCTATTTGGGAGGATTTCCCTCATCTAAGAATAAGCAATTACAGTATCAACACCCCAGGGCAGATGTCCTTAACAATGATAAATTGTTTTTAAGAAAACACTTGTGGGGCCAAAAAAAAAAAAAAAAAAAGCCACATAAAAGTTTAAGGCACCTTCTCAGCTAAGGTTAGAAGAGGAAAAGTTCCCTTTTCTATCTCACCTCTATGTTGTTTACTATTAGCTTTAATGCTTAATTCCTAGGGCAAGTTAAAGCCAAACAAATTTTTTGTAATGAGAGATTCAGACACTATTAAGGAAGACTTCCCCTCCATAAAATACTAAAAAAATTTTTTTAAAGATTCCTGGATATCTTTTTCTCCTATGTTCTATGCCTAGCTATCTCCACAGGTTTCCTAGTCTTTGTCATATTTACTATCTTGATAAAAGGTTAATACTGCCTTTTACCTTATATACTTTCATCCAATTCTGTCACTATGGCAGCAGTAAATATAGACTTGATACCACCTCAATTGTCTATAGCTACCCCTTAATTTTTTTTTTCTTTTCCAAAGCCATTACCTTTGGGAGCTGCATATTTTCAGTGCACATTGTACTTGTGCCCAGGAGTTAAATTAAATTTATAGCTGCCATTCTAAAAATACTATTGTTAGAAAGTAAAAGTTTTATTTCATAATTTCAGAATATAAAAAGGTATATAAAAGCTATATTCCTATATATCAGAGGAAAAAAGTTCTAAATAAAAAAGTGGTGGCTTTTTTTTTTTATCAAACATTGAATTTGGAATGATTTGTGTTGCTGCTGCTAATGGCTATGTGTTAATTGTAATGAAGATGATCTTCACAGAGAGAAAACAAGTTCTGGATCATACTGTACACCAATTCTGGTGGCTGTATTACAAAGAATTCATACTGACTAAAAATTATAAGAACGGTATTTTTTAACATCTCCCATCCTGGGTAATATGCTCCATAAACAGGAAGGGATAAATTATTTCAGGTCTATCAGTCTGATTATTTTCTTCAGGTTATTGAAAATCCAAAGTATACATAAGGCTTATGTCTTATGTTTAGTTAAATTCCCATATATTCATCCTTGGGAAGTGTTCTGCAGTGTTCTATTTAACGTATTTGTTTCCAGGTGAGTATCTTGCAGGTTTTCTGTGCTCAATTTTGTAGAGGCAGAAGCGTTCTTTGATCAGTTTTTTCCCCCCTAGATATAATTTTTTTTTTACTTTTACCTGTTTGAATTCTTGATTTCATATTCCCCTTTGTGTAATGGGTGGATCACCACCCAAACAGCAGAGTGCTATTTTTTATTGGCAATTCTTCTTTTCCTTGTTGCCAGCATATCGTAAAAGGGATCCCTGCTTATACTTGCTCTGGTGAAGGGAAAGGGGAAAAAAAACTATTAGTTTAGTTGTGGTTTGACAGAGGTTGGTCTAGAAGAAAACTCAGTTTTTAAAAACTTGAATGGAGATATCTGCGTGTGAGCCCACCAATATTGTTTAGATTTGGGGTGTTGAATATGCAACTGTTCTGCTTCCCGGTCTCTACTCCCTAAAATACCTGTCAGAAAATGGAGGAATAATAACCTGAAAATACTGTGATTTTTCTTTTATGATACTCACTTGATTGATTTGATCCACTCTTCCTTCTCTTCTGGGGTTGGAGCAGATATTCTGTATACAACATGGTTGCCTTCTACCACTCTGCCATCAGCTTCTGTTTTACAGGCTTTTATAACCTGTCCTTTATGGCTTGGGTTATAAAGCTCAAAACAGTTCTGGATAAAAAGACAAAATAAAGATACCTTCATAAATCACAGAATCTGAACATACTGGGAACTTGCTTCAAAGTTTATTTAGTTTGCTGGTTTATTATTTAGTTCATTAAAACTAGAACTTCCAAAAGAGATATCTTACAGGTTTCCGGGGATCTTCCACTTCTCTTATACTAAGATTTTCCAAAGGGATAATTCCTCTGGGCTCTTTATCCTACAAGATAGAAAAACATTTTCTTAGTCATTTGAAACAGGGATGAGATTCAAAATGCATGTGATGAAAGGGATTACTGTTACTTTTGGAAAGAGAATTTAACTGCCTTCAATCCATACTCACTGTTGTATACTCAAAGTAATAGAGGCAATTATCTGTCAAAATGAACCACCTTCTCTTCCAGGTTTTCACTCTCCCACCTATAAAAACATAAAGAATCAGCTGAGTCCAGTCCACTATGCAAGTGGAACATTACCTTATAAAAGTGATTTGGTTCTGGAACCTCATCAATGGAATTTGGAGTTTCTACAAGTGTTAATGACTTTCAGAAACACTATCAGACTGATCTCACTTTTGCTTCTGCTTCAAATAACAGGAAAGATACTAAAAAAAAAAAAAAAAAAAGATTTGTGTCTCAGGGACCTAAGGCCCCACCATGAATCATATTTCAAAGCAAACAGATTGAATATTGGTAGAGACTCTAGAAGAAGTAGATGGTTCTCAAGTCTCAGCAAAGGGTTTTCATTAGTAACTGCCCCATCTGAGTGGGAAACCTTTATAATTTTTTTTGTACTTTTCCAGGAAAGATCCCATCTTCATGATTTTGTTTCATTTTCTCACACTGAAACAACTGTAGAAGGATACCACTGCCTACTCATTTTGTATTTATTAGTCTTAATGTTGTATATAAGGTTGGTTATCTCATTATTAAATACTCTAAGCAAAACTGGAATACTTCAGTAACAATTATCCCTTTTACTCAAAATGCAGATTGAGATTTTTTTTGACACAGCCAAAATGTTTTGCTTGATTATACATGTTTGTAACTGGTTTTGTTTCTCTTGCTTTCTCAGGGGGAGTGGGGGAAGAGAAGGCAGGAGGGAGAGATTGTGGTCCTGAAAATCAAAATGAATAAATTTTTTTAAATGATCCCCTTGCCAATCATTATCAGACTTAATAAACCATTTGACTAAATCTCAAAATATATGCAATTGGATATAATTTATCTCCTTGTTTCGCTTATCAAGTTTTTTAAATAAAACTTTTTTTTATTCAAGACAGATATGGTCAAATTAGTTCCCATTTCTTTTTCTTAAAATATATTTTTATTGCTACCTTTTATATCACTAGAATTTCTCCCAGTTCCTTCCCCCCCTCTCTCGGAAGAAAGCTATTCCATACAGAAATATATTTTTTAAAGAAAATAACAATACACAAATAAATCTGAAAATATATGCAATGTTCCACACCTGTGGCTCTCCCATATCTGCAAAGGAGTGGAAGAGGGGTGCCCCACCCCTCTTTATCCCACTGCTTCTAGCATGCATGTTTTGGCAGCAGTTATTTAAGACTGGCAGTATCTCTATAGTGGTTTAAGTCATAAATTATTGCATGGTGACTATGGCTTTAATGTATTAATCTGAGTTAGTGATATACATGGTCAAGAAGCAAGCAAAAGCAAGTGTTGAGATGTTGAAACAGAGACAGAGGAAATGGAATGAAACAGAAGATGTTGAATGGGAAAAAGGGTATTAAAGAAGGGAACAAGTGGAAAGGCAGATAAGTACTTGGGCCTGGCTCTGCTCTTGGTCTCTGCACCTATGGGCTGATTTTGTTGGCTTGAAGTTGGTATACTCCATAAAAAGAGAGTTTATTCTCTTATGCTAAGACAGTTAAACTAGACAGAACTAGTTTGGTTTAATTATGCAAGCTCTATTCCATAGAAGGCATATGGGAAGGTCTGAGAAATGAATAGAAAAAAAGTTTTAAGTGAAAAAAAAAGGTTAAGATTCTAGATTAGGAAAATATCATCTCTGATCCTCTCATATTTCAGCCTGGATTAATTCTACACGATCACTGACCAACCAAAGAAGCCCAAAACAACTCCAAAGGTAGAAGGGGGTTGAGAGGTTTCCACTGATACTTTGAAGTATCCTACCTCAATTATTTATTGCACAGCTAATCATATCTTTTCCACCACACAACTCTCAAACTACCAGAAAGCAATTTACTTAAAGTCATCTATTATTTTCACTTCCTTAACTGAGTGTAGAGTATTCAAATAGCAGCCACTCACTAATTCTCAGGTCCAATGAGCACCTGCTTCATGCCAGAAAAGATGAAACTGGGGCTCTAGCCTAAAGAAGAGTGGTATAAGAGGGAGATTAGTGATTTGAGTTCTATCTTGGTCTCCAACCTGCTATGAAACAGGAAAAAGAACCTTCTCCCTCTGCCCGTTTCTTCAACTATGAGTAAAGGATTAGTAATTGCAAGACCTTGCAAATCAAAATCTTGAATAAAAAATAGTAACAATTTTGTATTCTGTAGCCTTTGGGATAATATCAGACTGGAAGCTTTGTGTTCTCAAAGTAAGTGCTTAAAATTCTGCCTCTCAACCCCGATGAAAGCTGGTACAAGAGAAATGAATATTCCAACTGCAGGTGGATGGAGGGCAGGGCGTGCCCACAACAAACAGAAACTACTGACAATCAACAGAGAGGAAGTGAAAACCAAATGAGTTTAGTTCTAGGTAACTGACTCTAGGGCCTTGTGATTTCAGGGGAGCTATTTCCATATTGTCCCTGTGATTGTACTTAAAAAGGCTTTAGATTTATTTACTGTGACTCCTGCTCTGTAAATCTAGGTTCAGTTCTAAAAGCAGTTGCTAAGCTAGTGGACTGAATGGAATGGATAGGATGCTGGGCTTGGAGTAAGGAAGGCAGGAGTTCAAATCAAACACTGAGTAGTTGTGTGAATGTGGAGAAGTCCTTTAAATGCTGTCTGTCTCAGTTTCTTCTGTAAAAAGGAGATAATGAGAACACCTACTTTCTAGGGGAGATGTGAGGATTGAGATAATATTTGTAAAGTGCTTAGCACAGGACTCAGCATAGAATAGGTGCTGAATAAATACTAGCTACTGGTTATTTTTATTATCATCAACATTACCACCACCACCATCATTATTTTTGCCTGGGAACCACACAATCTTTGCTTGCTAATGCCCTTCTTTGTTCTTTGAAACAATGAGTGAGCTGGGAGTTGGGAGGGCACCCTTATTGAGGGGATACCAGGAAGCCCAAGGAGGAACAAAGCAGCCCAAGTCAGAAAGAAAGCAGGGTCAAAGTTCCTTTGCCAATCAGGAGTGGCAATGGGCCCTTGAGGGCGCTACTGCACTTCTAGCCTGAGCAAAGTAGGGAGGCCTGATCTCAACAACTCAAAATGCCAAAACAAAATGAATTACAAATTTTCTCTTTAGAATTTTCTCTTCTCCTATAATCTGTTTCACATTCATATTCCTTTCTTGACTCCTTTTAGCTCCTTTCCAACAAACAAAAATCCTATTTTGGTCACAATTCTTAAGCTTGTTAACTATAAATTATTCATTTAATAGACATTTTAAAATATTTAAACAATGTGGAAGGGTAATTTCTCCATAAATTTTCTTACCTACCATAGAAAAGCAGTCATATTTTAAAAGCACCTTTGGCAGCTGCTTCAAAATTAATTTTGACATTAAGATGAAGCCAACTAATGTAACACTGGTGAAAATAAGCAAATGATTTCCTGCACAACTGTACTTATAAAGAGAAATTTCTGGTTTTAGTTTTTCAAATTCTTTTGGAAACATTTGGCAAAATGCCTTATGTGGGTCCATATTTTTATACTCCTTTAATGGAAACTGATAGCAAGAACTATGTCTTTTTATCTGTTAAAATACCCATTTTTATATATACTTTAAAAAAATAACAAATCATCAGTTTTCACTTTAAAAAATAACAGAAATCTTATCAGTGATCACTTTCAGCTGAAAACTTGCTTCCTTGTATCCCTTTAAGGAAAGGAAAGATCTTTTTTCATTCATAAAATAATCATTGTTGAATTAGCCCAGTACAATCAAAATCATACAGGCAGCAAGAGATGGAATAGTAAAAATCTTGTTGCGATGTTTGATCTTATTAGTATGAGTACTGCCTTCACTGGTGCAGACTGCAACCCATCCCTCTCATTCTGCAATGGCTAGGTATCTTTCCATATGCCCTCCATTGAAGATTCACCCAATAAACATCTGATCTTTTCATTATTTTGCGAATACCAGTGTACATTCTCTTACTACATCATCTACTCTTCCTTCTCCTTTTCTGATTATACATTTCTTTGGTAATTCCTTTTATGTCACTTCTTGTACACAAATCATTGGCAACAAGCTAAAGTCTGCTCAAAACTACCACACATTTTCACTGCCTTTTAGATCATCCGCATTTA
This sequence comes from Macrotis lagotis, assembly GCF_037893015.1. Classification (NCBI taxonomy): domain Eukaryota; kingdom Metazoa; phylum Chordata; class Mammalia; order Peramelemorphia; family Peramelidae; genus Macrotis; species Macrotis lagotis. The sequence continues at coordinate 126,149,688 of NC_133666.1, read as the reverse complement.
TAGTTATTCTGAGCATGTATCCTGATACACAGTGATATAGTATCACCAAAAGAATACTGCAATACAAAGATAAGCTTTTGTGGCAATGTTCAAGATAGAGATATATAGGATCATTGAAAACACTGGGTAGATTCAAATATCATCCATTCTGATCTTCTCCAGGAATTCAATTCTGGTTCTACTTCACTGTTCATCAGCACCTGCCTAATGCAAATACACTAAGTAAATCTTTTGATAACATATTAAATTCCTAAAAACAGAGGAGTAGGAGTCCTCAGTTCCACAGGTCAAGAAATACAAAATGACAACATAAACATCTCCTATTCTGCCTTATGAAGGACTTAACAGCAAAAATTTTCTAGCCAATGAAAAAAGAAGACAAAAGCATGCTCCTCTGAGTGATTTTAGTTAGCAATCATGCTGGCATTTAGGTTCCAGATTTCCTTTTCTTAGTCTAGTCTCCTTCCCAAGGCCATATTGCCACATTATCTTTCTTCAAAGACATGAAAGTTATTCAATACAAAATTAATTTTCCTAAGTTCAACCATATAGCAAGTTGTAAAAACCATGTCTTAACTGGTCATGAGATTTATCACATCATCCTAAACCCTATATCTCCTTTATTATGTCCTAAATGTAATCTTTATATTTTAAGTAACATCTTTCCTTATAAACCATAGGTTTTTCAGAAGGTCCTAAAATATGGAGCAATTTTAAGCTTATTAACTACTTTGATTCCTATCCTTCTATGAAATCAAATAGACATTGAAGAAAAGGGAGTATCAGAAGCTATACTCAGGCTCAACAATCTTATACTAGATTTTGAGTAAGAGCCATGGTTTCCCAAATCAGAGAAATCTGTCAAATCAGGCAAAAGTTCAGCCAAAAGAAGCTGAGACCAAATGACTGGGAACTGACAAATATGTTAAAGTTTAAAAAAAATGGAAGAGACTTTAGAGATTTTCTTCATTTTATGTAAAATAAAGTGTAATCTAGATTTTTTTCTAGAACTCTGGCTACATTTTATCTTAAGTTAAAAAAAACAATAAAATTACTTTGGACATAAAATCTTTTACATGGTTAAAAAAAACCACTCTCATAGCTGTCAGATTGAAATAAAGTTTATTAAACTAGTCGATTTATCATTAAATCAACATCTTAACATTAAGGATTAATATAATATGGAACACTGTTCTTAAACAGTAAAACTAGAGGCCCTTTACTCCCTCAAAGTGAAACTAGTCTGGTTTTCAGTTCCATGACTCAAAAACACCTGAATTACTTTATTGAAAAGCCTACTGCTTGAGTATGTTTCCTCCAATGACTACTTGCACAGGAATCTCCAGAGTTGGACTATTAAGCAAGTCCAGAGGAAGTATAGATCAAGTGAATGACTCAGCCATAAAGTAAAATTTTACACAAGCCAACAAAGGGAAAGGAATATCAAGGCAGAAATGAGCAACTGAAGAAGAGCAGGAAGCCATTGGGTACGTACCTCCTAAATGCAGAATAAGCAGAGACAGCCAGTCACAGAACAGAAAGGTGATAGTCACAGGCCAGAAGAAAAACAAGAAGGCACATTTAAACCACTCATTAAGAAATCATAGCCAAACCAAACCAAGAGAAAGTCACAAATAATATGGAAAAATAAAGACACACACACATAAAATTATTTGGAGATAAATGTGTTTGCTTCTTCTACAGAAAACTGAGTTGAAATTTTATCTTGAAAATTACTTAACAGTTTTCTGGGATGGATCAATGTAACCTAGTATGTTATTTATCTGCCATAGAGACTTTTAGAGATTAAAATGCCCTTTTCTGCTGATGCCACCATTCAAACAATAGATTATTAACTCTGAAGTAAAAATATCAAAAGCAGTATTTTGGCTGAACTGCATTTTTAAAAAAGGTACTACCCTTTAGATTAGGGACATTTAACAGGACTGAATTAGTATTAGTTATACAGCAATGGGCTAAAGGGGGAGCAGCAACCTACGATTAAATACAAAAAAGCAATACAGCAAAATAAATAATTCTCATACCAACCTAATTTCAATAACCAGCCTTCTCTATCTGGATTAAAAAATGTATGTGTCAAGTCATTTCCATCATCTTCCGGAATCTTAAAAGGCTCATTTTTAATACTTTCATATAAATTCTGTATCAGAAGAAAATGTCAAATTTAGTAAAAATCAAATATCTGTATTCTTTATTATCTCTAAAGGAAATAGAATATAAAATAAAGATTTAAAAACTGAGGACAGTATGTGCTAATCACATAATAAATTTGCTTATTAAAATAGCAATGTTCACAATTACAATGGAAACTGATATAGTTGGACATTTTTTCTAAAGGTAAGAAAGACATGAAGAGAGGACTTGACTGTAAGCTATCATTTTCACAGTTCTAATACAACTTACCCTCAATAATTCCTCAGGAAGATCCCCACCCTCATTAATGCCTCGGTTCATTGATATAAATCGCTCCACTGTTGGTTTATCTCTCACATTGTGATTGTGGAGGCTGGTGTTTAGCATGATGATTGCAAAAGACAACACATAACATGTATCTGAAACAAATCCAAAGCAAATCATTGAGCTACACTAGAAGGCTGGGGGAAATTTGTTGCTAAGTTCCCAGAAGAATAAAACCAGTTAATTGTGGCTCAAATAAGAAAGATCATTCTTGTTGGCAAAGTTCAGATGACAACTAGTACTTGCAAACATGTTTCTATAGACTTTTTCTCTTTATAGGGTTCAGTCCCATTTGAAGAGCACATGTCCCAGAACATTAAAGAAGACTTAGAGGAAAATATAGAGGAAGGGTTAATTCAACCAGACACATTTCAAACCTGTCATATCTTGTGGGACAGAAATAGGAAGTTGAAGTTCTGTTTTCTGCCTGACTCAAAAAGAAATAAGAATCTATAGAAACCATCCCTTTAGAGTACTTAGTATATTACCACTACCTCAAAATCTGGTCAAATCTGGGTTTTCTAAAACCAGAATATGTTCTACAATAAGTATTACTATTCAGGATCTTTGTTTCCTTTCAGTGATACATCATTTTAGGTATGCAGCAGACTAGACTCAAGCATTAGCATAACATAGAACAGACAAGTCAGAGGCAGAAATAGCCTGGCAAATGCTCTTGTGAATCCTGGGTAACCAGGTGCAAAGTCTTCAGATAGTGTAAAGTTCTCCCTGACCCACTGTGAGGCTTTTGTTCTGGGTCTGATTGAAATTCACAGCTATTTTACACAAACAGCCTAAATTTTAAAAGGGAATTTAAACAAGCACTTATGGACTCTGGAAAGGAGAGGGAGAAAAGGCAAAGACATGAACTCAGTTCCTTGGGAGAGAGGCCAATGCAATCATGTGGTTCATCCAGGAAACCATATGGCCCAAGCACAGCAGTGGATGGAGGCAAGAAGATGCTGGCAAAGAGTTCCTGAACCAAGACCAAGAACCTGGTTGAAATGGGTAGCTTTAGGGACCAGAAACTAGGAGCCAGCACAGCATAAAAATCTGATAAGTAGGGGCAAATCCAGACTGTCCTTTGATAGTGATGTGACTTGTGACTTTTTCAGATATGCAAAACTGGAGCTGACTTTCTAATGATCTTATATTCTTAACTTGCTTGAGGGGAAGGGAGTGTTCCAACCCCAGAATGGTGATAGAAGTCTGGAGCAACTTTATAGGTTTCCTTCTGTGTAATGTTTAGAGTAGATGCCTGCTGAAATCCCTTCCAATTCTCAATTCCTATGCTTCTATATAGGTGCCTTGGGAAGGTAAGATTCACCATAAGTAAGGGTTACATGACTCCCCAGCACTGTTTAGGCCCCAGGGAGGAGGAAGTCTCAATGGGGAAATTGCTTAACTCACTAGCAAAGTATTGTAAAGAAATTCCACTCAAATGAGTACTCTAAATCAGGAGGTCTTTATAGGTGCTTGATGAAAGGTAGAAGCATTCACTTCTGACCTATGATGTTACCTCAGGAGGGTCTCAGGTTGCAAATGTAGCAATGTGCTAGACTATGGCCTCATTAAAGGAGTTTGAACCCTTACTCAGAAATCCTCAGGAGTATGTATGTGGGAGTGGGTAGTCTTCCAAGATGTATGAGTAGCCTAAGAGAGTCTAGATGATTCATAAGTGCTCCTGGAATAACAGCAGGTAATGATATAGAATGGGTCATCTTTAGACTTCTAGCTGACTAGCATACTACTATAGAATATGTAATAGTTACACTCTTCATCATATTTTTTCCTGCATTCCTGAAGTAAAATGCTAAGAATATAGTATTTATAATGAATCAATCAGAAAAATGCATCTTGCTCCTGATTACACAAAACCTAAAGAGCAGTTAGAGAAAAGAGATCCTAGAATTAATATGGATTATGTTTAATAAGTTTGTGTTCAGCACAAAAAAGGAGAAAATGTGAAATAATCCTGGACTGACATCTTGAACTATTAGGCTATTTAGTTAGCTACTTGAATCAGTACTTAATCATATTCAGAGGGAGAAAACTACTATTCTCAATACTTTTGTGATTTTTATCCAGGGTCTAACCAATTTCTAAAGGAAAATTTAAGTCAAAGTTTAGGAAGGAATCCTTCTGAACACAGGTTAGAGGAGCTATTAAATGGAAAACAGAAGCCCTTTTTTTATGAATCCAATTAAGAAAAGTTCCTGATTCTCTACCCTTGATTTACTGAAGAGTTCAAAGACATCCCCAATGGTGTACCTTCCAATAGTAACATTCCTAGAGTTGTTTGATAAACCAAACTTGAACTTTGAATTCCATTTTAATCTTAATTCTGTGATTCTATTCATTTCTACTTGTAAGCAGAAATAATAATAATTAGCATTTAATTAACACTTTAAAATTTTCATTGTGCTCCACCATATATTATTTCAATTGATCTTCAAAACAACCCAGTAGGTAGGTATTATTGTTATACTCATTTCACAAATGAAGAAACTGAGGCTGAGAAAGAGTAAGTGAAGACACTCTAATTGTTTAAGGCAGGATTTGAACTTGGTTCCTTCACATTCCAAGTTCAACATCTTGAATGATAATAAAGAAGGCACTACACTTTTTGGTGTTTCTCTATGATTTTTGGTTTTTTGTTTGTTTTGTTTTGTTTGTAAGGTGCTCAGGGTTAAGTGACTTGCCCAAGGTCACATACCTAATAAATATCAAGTATCTGAGGTCATATTTGAACTCAAATCTTCCTATTTACCGTGCCACCTAGCTTTCCTTTCCCTTTCCATCTCCCTCTTTTTTATTTTATGTTTTTACTTAAAGATTTTATTTATTTTTAGTTTTACAATTTTTCCCCTAATCTTACTTCCATCTCCCCACCCCCCACAGAAGACAATTTGCCAGTCTTTACACTGTTTCCGTGGTATACACCCATCCAAATTGAATGTGATGAGAGAGAAATTATATCCTTAAGGAAGAAAAATAAAGTATAAGAGACAGTAGGATCAGACAATAAAATATCAGTTTTCTTTTCTAAACTAAAGGTAATAATAGTCCTTGGTCTTTGTTCAAACTCCACAGCTCTTTCTCTGGATACAGATGGCACTCTCCTTTGCAGACAGCCTGAAATTGTCCCTGATTGTTGCACTGATGCAATGAACAAGTCCATCAAGGTTGATCATTGTCCCCATGTTGCTGTTAGGATGTACAGTGTTTTTTAATACTTTTTTTTTTTGCAAGGCAAATGGGGTTAAGTGGCTTGCCCAAGGCAACACAGCTAGGTAATTATTAAGTGTCTGAGACTGGATTTGAACCCAGGTACTCCTGACTCCAGGGCTGGTGCTTTATCCACTGCGCCACCTAGCCGCCCCAGGTGTACAGTGTTTTTCTGGTTCTGCTCATCTCACTCAGCATCAGTTCATGCAAATCCCTCCAGGCTTCCCTGAATTCCCATCCCTCCTGGTTTCTAATAGTGTTCCATGACATACATACACCATAGTTTACTAAGCCATTCCCCAACTGAAGGACATTTACTTGATTTCCAATTCTTTGCCACCACAAACAGGGCTGCTATGAATATTTTTGTACAAGTGTCCATCTCCCTCTTAAAGATAATTCATGTTATTTTCTCAGACAACCCCGGGCCAAAATAGCAGAGTGCTGAATTTTTCTTCTACAGAGGGTAGAGGTCTAACAATTAGGTATCAGAAATGATTATTTCTCTCATATTTAATAAATAATTATTTAATCAAAATCAAGGGTTTTTCTCCTTTTCTACTTCCTCATCTAGAAATCAACCTGTGTGGGAAACCTCAGGCAGAGATATATTCAAGCCTAGATCTAATCAGACAGTAAAAGAAATTCTAAGTTTAGGCTAATGGATGCCTTCCAGCTCAGTGTGTTTGCTTAGAGAGGTCTGGAAAAATGTGGATCCTCCCTTTTGTCGGACAAGTGATATGGAAATTGATAAGTCTCTTTGACCAAGATTTGAGTTATCTAAGTCATATACCTCCAGACCCTCACTGTATTATAGCCCACCTCTCATTGTCTCAGTCATTCCCTCATTACTGTTAACCAATGTTGATAAACATCTTAAGCAACACCTGTGCTTTCAAGGGAATAACTAAGCTGTGAGCCCACTGAGATGAGGGGTCTTTAGTCAAAGAGAGATGACCAAATTAACATCCTTTTACCAAAATTCTAGCATTAGTAATAAAATGATTAAATTAACCAGAAACTATGTCTCTCAAATCTTTTTAAATGCCACATGGGGAAAGGGAATCAGCTTTACTGCTGAAGTGCCTAAGTACAAGTCCTTTAAATTTTCTGTTGAATGAAAAAAAATCTTTAGTTGATGTTTTCTCAATCTGAATGTTTACATGAAAGTCAAGGATCCTTTTCCTTTTTTTGCATGTGTCAATCTAGACAAAAGCTGATGCTGATATTCTCAAGGGAAACTCTGGGTGAAGACACAAGCCAAAGACATATTTGTGGGAGAAACCTTCAAGACTGGACCTGGAGTTCTGAACTTCAATGGGTCACAGGGTACAGGAAGCATTGCTGAATTGGAGGTAGTTCAATATCTTCTAGTTTGAATTATATTAACTTCAACAGGGGAACTAAGAAGAAGAAGAATTAAAACAACACTACCACTCACCTGTAGACTGGAAGACTCCAGGGTTGCAAAGACAGTAGCGTGAAGCAAAAGCTTCCATCATCCGATCAATTTTTTGAGCCTCTCCTGGAAGCCTGAAACTCCACAAGAACTGCCTGGAAAAAGCCCAAAGTACTAAATGATACTGTTGAAATTTTAGAACAATATTCATACAAATATGGAGATTTGCTCAAATTCACACAAGTAGTAAAAAAGAGATATTTGAACTCAGGGCCTCTCATGCTAGAATGAGTATTCTTTCCAATCTAATCAATATATAGTTGTACTATCTACACTGTAGAAGAAAAATACAAACATTCTGCCAATCAGACATGAGGAAAGAGTAATGCTAACTAAAAAAGATTGTTCTTTATGACTGAGTCACTAAGACTGATTCATAAGAAAAAGAAATAAGGAACAACATAACTGATTCATAAGAGATAACATGATCATTTATAAATTAATGGAATAAGGTCATCAAGTCCAACTACCTTATCACTCATTCTGTTTCACCAGCTCTAACAAGAGGCTGTGAAGAAAACAGAGGACAGTCAAATACAAGGGAAAAAACCCTGCTCTAATACTCCAAGAATTCTAGGTTTTTGTCCAAAAGACAAAGAACAGTCCAGAAAACTAATGAGCAGTCAGACACTGGGTTCTAAGTGAATATGCTCTAGAAAGAAAGCAATTAAAGGGGAATGTTTTTCAAAGATTCATGTTTTCCAAAACCAGGTCTAATTTGTCTCATTCTCTGTGAGACTGGCATTTTTCCAAACTGGATGTCTTTCAGCACATTGTTGAGCCCCAAAGCTCAAACTTTTTAAGAATGATAAAAATGTTAGAAGTGAAGTAGTTCAAATTTAAAACAGGAAAAAGATAATGGATAGTGAATGATCATGGTAGAAAGAATATATTACCAATGTATTAAGATGACCTAAGAGAGTAAAATATTAGAATAAAAATATTTTTACATTTTTCTCAGTCTGAAAAGAACTTGAGGGTGTATTTCACAGATCCACACAAAGTGTCAGTGATAAGGAAGAACATCATTAAAAGCAGAATTCTTTGTAGGGACCTCAGCTACCAAGGAAAAAAACCTGAGGGAGGATTCAGTTTGTGTTTGTGCCCTAAAACAAAAATCCACTAGATAATACAATGAGTGCTAAAAACTGGTGGATAACATGGCACAGTGAACCCAGAACATAAGTTTTCTTTTAGTGGCTCTGGAGATAATAATATGTGTAAGGAAAGGAGTATAAAATTTAACAGTATTATGGTATGTGGGTGCCATTTGTTATGGTGGACAACTAATAGAACTGGTAGTCCTCTGCCATACGAATAACTGTCTACATTTCATTTTTTTCTATCTATGTTTTATTTTCCTCAGACAAAGGAATACTGATGTTTTCAGAAATCCATTTAATTCTTGAAAAGTGGCTTTATTATGCTTCTACTCTTGAGGTAGAACTAATGACCTTAAAGTTCAAAAGATTAGGCAGCATTGAAATCAGAGTGGAAAGAGTATTCCAGCTGAATTTAAGCTGCCTAAAGGCAAGAATTGTTTTGCTTTTGTCTTTGTATTTCTAGTTTCTAAAACAATGCTGGTTGTGTGTGTGTGTGTGTGTGTGTGTGTGTGTGTGTGTGTGTATTTAGGTATAGATATATACATATATATATTTTTTCTAACTGGATCTGTGATTTCACTGAATGCCCTATACAGGGGCATTCCTAGAAGTTCCTATACCAAAGCAGACTGGTACCTTCTCAACAACGAACTTGTAATCTTACACAGTTTCTTGGGCACTGAGAAGTTAAGTAACTTGCCCAGAGTCATATAACTGGTATATATCAAAAGCAGAATTTGACTCAGGTCTTCCAGATACTGAGGTCAGCTCTTTATTTTGCCTGTCTTGCCTGGGACAAAATAGGAAATTAATACATATGTATTGAAATGAATTGAAAGTCAGCACTGATTGAAAAAAAAAAAAGTTGTAAAACTTCCAAATTTTATCAAAATCAAAAAAGAGCTCTCAACTAAAGTTACATAATAAAAGTGACTAATACTGGGGGTCAGGGACAGGGAGATGGAGATATTTTAATCTTCAAAATAAATCCAGTCATCCTAACAGTCAAGGTTGAAAGGATATTAGGATCTGATGATTTGAAGTGAAAGATATGAAATGAAGCAGTGATTTTAGGAATATTTGAATTATCAAAAACAAACAAGGTCAAAGTGATTTCCCTTTTAGCTAAGTTCATAATTTTTATCACATGGAGAAAGATTCTCACAAAATATAAACTGCTACCTGGACACAAACTCTCTATTGAGGAAAGGTACACTGCGAGAACACAAAGCACCTGTCTACTGCCACCTAATAATCATACATATTTTCTAAAACTAGTATTACTTCCTATGTGAAATCAAAAACCAAAAAAAGAAACAATGATTTTTTCCCACTATTAATCTCCATACTTCTCTTCAAAATTGAAGATAAAGTGAAATCCTAAAGAGAAAATTCATAATATTGTACTTGGAATTTAAAGATATAATAATATATTTACCTTAAAGCTTGTACAAGGTTGAGATCAGCAAACTCATGGAGTTCAACAAAAGCTTGAAGAACTTTAATGTTAAATTCATCTCTAGGAAAGAAAGCCTATGATGAGAAAGTAGTTCTAAGACTTTTCATCTCTTTTTTTCCTTTGAAAGCATACTTTCTATGTATCTAAAAAGTAGGATAAAAATGAAAAGTTTCTATTCACCATGCAAAATCTTCTCAAACATTTTTCAAAAGTTTCACCTTACTCAGTTTTTAATGTTAATTTCCAGATAGCTAGGTGGCACAGTGGATAGAGCACCAGCCCTGTTGTCAGGAGTACCTGAGTTCAAATGCAGCCTCAGGCACTTAATAATTACCTAGCTGTGTGGCCTTGAGCAAGTCACTTAGCCCTATTGCCTTGTAAAAACCAAATAAATAAATTTTTAAAAAACTGTTAATTTCCCTTTCAAAACTAGTTGAACTTAGAAGTTAGTATAAATAAAAAAAAAAACTTTAAAGCACTGACTATACTAAAATCCTCTCAATCCTTAGTTGGCAGGAATGAAGTCAATCAACCTCTGCATCATAAAGTTAATTTATTTTTTCAAACAAGATGGGGACATAATTATAAAATTACATAAATGTGACAAAATATAAATGAGTAGAATGGAAACTCAGATCTTCAATCTATCATTGTAGCCTGAGGACAAAGATGGCACCTTACATTTAGGCTCACAGCCAATTAAGGCATGATGAAGACACATTAGAGTTATAAAATGCTGCAGAAAGAGATCCATCCACTTCTACTCCAAAGTAGGAATTGGTCTTAATTAAAGGCTACACAGTGTCAGGTGCAATATGGAAGAGATACAAGCAATAAAATTCAAGTTCAAATAGTTTAACAGCAGAAAGTCATGTAACATATTCACGAGAATACTAAAAATAGAATAAACATTTTAAAATAGTGCTTGCTAATTCGAGTACACTCAGGATATTTTTATATAAACACTATACAAACCATGTTAAGGTGCAAAATTAATGATTTAACTTTAACAGAATAACAGCAAGGTGCCTTAAAAGTGTTAGAGCATTTTTTATAAGAACTGAAAGAGATGTACCCAGAGTTTTTTGTTAATATAATTTAAATAAGATTTGCTCCTGTGTCTCAGAGAAATTTTTGATGACTCTTTCTGTTGGTATAATTACTATATTGCCACACAGGGCTTTATTTCCTGTTGGTTTTAGAATTGTTTAGGAGCACTGTCCAGAGTTAATGCTGTGGTGTAGAGTTTGGCATTACCTGACAGATATTGCTTGAAGGGAGTCTTCTCAAAAGTCAGTCTGTAAGAGTGGAATATAAGGAAATCTCTCTATCAGAGTCACAGAAAGCTTGGCCCTTTGATTGCTCTAAAGACCTCCTGTCAGTTGGTATGACCCTATAGTACAGCTAGGTATAAGAGTATCAGAATCCTTCCCTACATACATACTACAGAGAATGTAGCAGAAACCAGGTTTTAGTCCCAGCATTAGGGACTATTCAGATGGATCTATATAGCTGAATTTACAATGCAGAAGCCAGATTCACATGTTTCTGATTCAGAAGCTTCACAGAAACGAAAGTTATAACTAGTATCCCTAAGTGCACTTTTTTACCAAGTTTCATTTTTAGCTCCAGTTCTTTAAATCTCAGATTCAAAAGGAAGATAAAACATGCAGGTAAGATTTCTTATCTTGGGAATTTAGTTTTGTCTAAATTAGGAATAAATTAGACATACTGCTTCTCATCTTTTCAGATTTGCTTAAAGCCTCTCTTCTAAGAATATACCACAAGGCCAACTGGAAGAAAAATCCTTACACTGTAATCTTACAATTCAAAGATTTGAGGAAATCTTGAAAACTGATGAAAAAAAGAATGAACATGGAAGGGAGAGATTAAAACTCTCCCCTTTCAATAAAGCTTAAAAATAAAGCCTTTCTAGAAAAATCATTAGTCTCTTAGTGGTATTCTTCACAAATCACCTACCTCAAAAGGTTACCTTTTTCACTTGATGCTAAAAGGAATGTACTAAAATTAGGGTGCTCTTTTGATCAAGCAATACCACTACTGGGTCTAAACCCTGAAGAGATGATGAATAGGGGTAAAAACATCACTTGTATAAAAATATTCATAGCAGCCCTGTTTGTGGTGGCAAAGAACTGGAAATCAAGTAAATGTCCATCAACTGGGGAATGGCTTAACAAACTGTGATATATGTATGTCATGAAACACTATTGTTCTATTAGAAACCAGGAGGGATGGGAATTCAGGGAACCTGGAGGGATTTGCATGAACTGATGCTGAGCAAGATGAGCAGAATCAGAACAACAATGTATACCCTAACAGCAACATGGGGGTGATGATCAACCTTGAAGGACTTGATCATTCCATCAGTGCAACAATCAGGGACAATTTTGAGGTATCTGCAACGGAGAATACCATCTGTATCCAGAGAAAGAACTGTGGAGTTTGAACAAAGACCAAAGACTATTACCCTTAATTCAGAAAAAAAAAAAACCCATTATCTTATGTAATTTTGCTATCTCTTATACTTTATTTTTCCTCCTTAAGGATATGATTTCTCTCTCATCACATTCAATTTGGATCAATGTATACCATAGAAACAATGTATAGACTGACAAATTTCCTTCTGTGGGGGTGGGGGGAGGGAAGTAAGATTAGGGGTAAATTTTAAAACTCAAAATAAAAAAAAGCTTTGAGAAAAAATAAAATTAGGGTGCTCTAGTATTTATCCCCTCCTTCCACATTTCAGCTAATAAAGATTTTAAGACAACTAAGCTAAATAAGACTGCAACATAGCCCAGTTCACAGTCTATCTTTCTCCAAATTAGCAACAAACTAGAAGATTTAATAGGAGTAAAGGAAGTAAAATGGTATCAATTTCACCTCTTATCTCTTACTCTAGCTAAAAATAACAGATTTCTTTACCTTGACTTTCCCTTTCTGCTTTCACAGGTGAATCCGAATCATAGCCAAACTGGTTCTGAATATATCCTTTGAATTTTCATTCATATTTGGATTTAATCAGACTACTTATTCATTTTGTGGTAATGATTTGAGACTTGGCTCCCTCATCATAACCATTTACAAGGTCTCCAGGAAGCTCCTTGGCGGGGGGGGGGGGGGGGGGGGGGAGTAGGGGCTGGTCCTGTCAGCAGGAATTATATATTTATATCACTGATATTATGAAATGCTGTGTTCTGAATGACATTATCCTGAAGTTACAAAATTTTTACAGGATTTGAACTAGTGAACTAGCAGTTCATGAGAAGGCCCTACTAATCCTTTAGACCTAAAAGAGTTTTTACTCTGAAAACTTATTTTGCTTATCTTTATTTTGTCAATAGTCTTATATAGGAAATCTGAATGTAAAACTTGTTTCTACTCCCAGTTTAGGACTGTCAGATTGTGGATAATAAAAATGCCATTTTAAAAATAGTAACACATCTGTTATATACAATTAATTTAATTTCTAGAGTTACACAAATATCATAGAATTCATGTGAAATAGCCTGTGTTGCAGCAATGAGAGCATATTAAATATGGTTTGCCCTATGAGCTTTATACAAACATATTTAACTTTTGCTCAAGAATTTTTTAATAAAAAGCTAAAAACCTTCAGACTAAGCATTTGGGAGGAGTTATTTTCTAAAGCTACTTTCTTGTGTTCACAAAAAAGTTTGTTCCAGAATTTTCGAGATTTGAGGTCCCATCCTAACATTCATTAACACAGACTCTTCCAAAGGCAAAGGATGGGAAGTAGAGGAAGGCACATAAAATCTGATTAGTTGATTTTCCTTTTTATTTCTATTTATTTCTATTTATCTATCTATCTATCTATCTATCTATCTATCTATCTATCTATTTATTTATTTTTTTGGGTTTTTGCAAGGCGAATGGAGTTAAGTGGCTTGCCCAAGGCCATACAGCTAGGTAATTATTAAGTGTCTGAGCCCGGGTTTGAATTTAGGTACTCCTAACTCCAGGGCTGGGGTGCTCTATCCACTGCCACCTAGCGGTCCCGATTTTCCTTTTTATTTTTTTTATTTTTTTTTTTCCATTATCAGTCATTTCTTTGTTTAGTTCTGCAATTCTTCAAAAGCAGCACTAATTTAATTTGGTTTAAGCAATGTCTAAATATAACAAGTACACAGGGCAACTTTTATATTCCTCTTCTAGCTAGAAAGCTTTTCTTCACTTTAAGTATTCCACTCGATTTTCTATCATATTTATGATGCAAAAATATTAAAATACAATTTCAGAAATGAATAAAACAACCATCAGAATTAGTGACCTTCCCTTTCTAATGTGTGTTCTGTGCCCTCCACCACTGTTCATTTGAAGACCTGAAATGCATGTGGTTCTGATGCTCTCATCATCTGTGGCAGCCGGGAACTGAGTCCTTTTTAAAAACTAATAACTGTTCTCTCATAATTTATTCTTCAATTCAATGGCTAAAAATCTTGGAGATAGTCACCCTAAATTCTGATTTCTAGGCAGATGATCAAACAGGATTACAGAGCTTTTCAAGACTTAGAAAAAAAGAACACCAATATCTGTCTTCCTGAAGTCTTTTCTAAAGGACATTAATGATATTCTAAGTGTCCAGACATCTTATTAGGCCCTCTCCAAAGGACAAGGAAGAAAAAATAATCTGCCAGGGTTACTAAGAGGACTGGGACATAGCTGGGAGGAGATTCTAAGAGTGATTACATTTTAAGACTGATCTGTGGGTTATTAATTCTTTTAAATGACAAAAGAGAGAAAAAAATTCTTTTTTTTTCTTTTGCTAGGCAATGGGGTTAAGTGGCTTGCCCAAGGCCACACAGCTAGGCAATTATTAAGTGTCTGAAGCTGGATTTGAACTCAGGTCCTGACTCCAGGGCCGGTGCTCTATGCACTGCGCCACCTAGTCACCCCCCCCCAAAAATAATTCTTAATAGAGAAGCTATATCTACTCCAGAATCCATAATAGAATATATAGAGTGAGGTATGCAATGTATAAAATACTTCTGAAAAAATATGACTTTTCATTTCTCCTTCCACTTACCTTTCACCAAGGTAGTCCCCAATAACAGTTTTATTTAGTCCTTCTCCTTTATAAAGAAACTGGGCTATGTCTTCTGGGGTACTCTGCAGCAGATCATTTTCTATAAGAAACTGAATTCCCTGAAGAGAAACATAAGAGAGAAAGTACTATTTGTTTGGAGTTTATTTTGGTAGTAGGTGTTAGTTTAAACTTAATTTCTGCCAGATTGCTGACCAGTTTTCCTAGTAATAGTTGTCAAAAAAGTGAGTCCTCTACCTAGAAACTGGGATCTTTCAGTTTATCAAACTCCATACTAATGTGTTTGTTTGCTTCTATATATCATGTATACTGATCTTTTTAACTGATCAACTGCTATGTTTTAACTGGTACCAAATTGTTTTAATGATTTGTATAGTTTGAGGTCTAGTACTGAAAGACTTCCTGTTATTCTCTTCCGTTTTTCACTATTACCCTTGATAAGCTTGAACATTTTTAATTTTCATATTAGTTATATTATTTTCTTTTTAGATCAATAAAATATTCCTTTAGGAGTTTGGTACAACCAAATAAGTAAATTAGTAAATTAATTATGAATTAATTTTTATAGTATGGTCATCTTATTATATTGTCTCCACCCATCCATAAACAATTATTTCCCTAAGGTCTGTATTTCCCTAAGGTCTATATTTCTCCAAAGAGTATTTTGTAGATGAATTCATATAGTTCTTGGGTGCATTCCAAATATTTAATAGCTTTTGTAGTTATATCGAATGGAATTTCCCTTTCTAGTTCTTAATGCTGTATTTTGTTGGTGACATACAGGAATGCTGATGATTTATTGGATTTACCTTATATTCTACAACTATGTTGAAGTTACTGACTCAATTTTTGCTTGAACCATTAGGACCTCTCAGTATACCATTATATCATCTAAAAAGTAAAAATTTCCTTCCCCTATTTCCCTATACTTATTTCCTAAATTTCTTTCTTGTCTTACTGTTATAGCTAGAATTTTTAACATGAAAACTTTTCTTCAGTTAATTTTTCATAGTTTTCTTGCATAACTCTCATTTCGTTTCTCTATTTTTCTTCTTCCTTTCTTCTTTGGTTTTTAAAATCTTTTTTTGAGCTCTTTCAAGAGGTCTTTTTGGAATTGACTTCAGTTCAACTCCTTATTAGAGGCTTCCCATGAAGGTATTTTGACATTGCTTTACTATTCTGAAATGGCATTTGTATCACCCCAATCAGAATAGTAGATACCTATTGTTAGCTCTTTTTATGTTTTTCTGGTCATTTTGATCAATTGAGCTCTGTTCCTATGATATAGGGAGTATAGTTCCAAACTTTTTTTTTTGCTGGGGACCAGGATTCTAGTCCCTGGCTTTCCCCTCTGGTATTTTCTTTTTCTTTCTTTTTTTTTTTTTGGCAAGGCAATGGGGTTAAGCAATTTGTTCAAGGTCATACAGCTAGGTAAATTAAGTATCTGTGGCCACATTTGAACTCCTGGCTCCAGGGCCAGTGATCTAACCACGGAGTCACCTAGTTCCCTCCCTCTGGTTATTTTCAGTGTTCCCAGTTTGCTCCTTGTTTCCCAGGGCTCAAAACCTTATTCTCCAAGCTGGAGTTGGAACCCTTACTGCTGGCAGAACTGTGCTATGGCTAAAATTCTCTCACTGGTTTGCCAGCTCTCCTGCCTATCCTGTGCTAAATATTTCCTTTTAATCCACCAACGGACTTTTCCTGAAGTTTCTCCAAGATATCTCGTTCTTGAGTGATTTTGCTTCACATGATACTTTAGCTCATAAGGATTGTATTTCTAAAGAGGGTGTGGTATAAATTGATTATAATGTGATGATATTTATGGCTCTTGAGAATTGTATTTCTAATGGGATAGTTGAGGGGGTTGTACTTAGATAGAAATCGTGGGTATGAAGTAACTATGAGACATTGTTGCTTATAAATCAATCAGCCCTTGAAAACTATACTTCTATCAGGACAGATAAAAGGAGTATATCTTGATAGAGCTTGTAGATTAAAGGCAGATTTAAAACAATCAAGATATGAAAAGAAGGATTTTACTAGGAGGAGAGGCATTAGAGTATAAATAACACCACACAAAGAAGCACAAATTAATTAAAGTAGAGGGAAGGAAGGAAGAAAGGATGGATGTGAGCACTGAGTAAATCTTACTCTCAACAGATTTGGTCCAAAGAAGGAATAACATACATTCCCAATTGTTTTTGGGGTTTTTTTTAGGTTTTTGCAAGGCAAATGGGGTTAAGTGGCTTGCTCAAGGCCACACAGCTAGGTAATTATTAAGTGTCTGAGACTGGATTTGAACCCAGGTACTCCTGACTCCAAGGCAAGTGCTTTATCCACTGCCACCTAGCTGCTCCTCCCAATTGGTTTTAAAAAGTTATCCTACCCTACAGGGAAATAGGGGGAAGTGAGGATGAAAGTAAAAGACAAAGCAAAAATTAAAAAGAAAAGTAAAGAGGGAAAGGGAGAAGGAAAGGGAAAAGGACTGATAGAAAGGAGAGCTGATTAAGAGGCAGAAGAAGCAAAATATTGGTGAGGAGGGATAGGGAAGAAAGAAAAAAGTATAAATGGGAGAAGATAGCATGGTAGAGTTGGTAATCATAACTGCAAATATGAATCGAATGTATGTTTCTTTTTTTCTCATGGTTTGTCCCCTTGGTTCTAATTCCTCATTCATAATGAGATTATTATGGAAATATGTCAAACATGAGTATAAATGTACAATTTTTACCAGATTGTTTGTTGTCATGGGAAGGGGGGAGGGAAGGTAGGGAGATAGAAAATGTGGAAATCATAAACTTGCAAATGGATGAATGTTGAAAACTAGCTTTCCATGTAATTGGAAAAATAAAATTTTAATAAATCCTCAGACTACCTGAAACCCAAGCTGAGAGAGAGAGAGAGAGAGAGAGACATTGAGTCTAGATATCATATTTCAAGAAGTCTTGTAAAAAGCTGTACAGATCTCTACAAAGCAGAGTGGAAATAGAATCCATTTGTCACCTCCTGAAACTCCAAAATAAAAGTTCCCAGGAATACTATAATCAGAATCCAAAGCAAGCAAATGATAAAGGTTTGCAATCAAGAATCAAGATTAACTTACTCAGCAAAAATTAATATAATTTTCTAGGGTGGTAATAAAACAAGAGGACTTCCAAGCATTATTTTTTTTAGTTTTTTTTTGCAAGGCAATGAGACTAAGTGACTTGCCCAAGGTCACAACACTAGGTACACATGCCTGGTGTCAGAGGCCACATTTGAACTCAAGTCCTCCTGACTCCAGAGCCAGTGCTCTATCCACTGTGCCACCTAGTTGCTTCTTTCAAGAATTTTTTTTTTTTTGCAAGGCAAACGGGGTTAAGTGGCTTGCCCAAGGCCACATAGCTAGGTAATTATTAAGTGTCTGAGACCGGATTTAAACCCAGGTACTCCTGACTCCAGGGCCGATACTTTATCCACCACGCCACCTAGCAGCCCCCCTTTCAAGCATTCCTCATGAAAAGACGAGAACTACTCAAAAACTCTGAAGTATAAACACCAGAGTAAAGAGAACACAAAAAAGTTAAATATGAATGAACAATCATAAGAATGTCATATATGAGGATAATCATAAACAAAGATAAGAGAGAACCATTATCCATAGGGTGTCACAGAGTGAATCTAATCAGATTGAGGGTCTGAAAGTGGTTTCATTATGTATTGATAATCTTCAAAGAAGAATGGAAAGGGAGGGGAAGAAGAATTCTTTGCAGGAGGTGCAAGATACAAATAAGGAAAATTATCTCTCATAATGAGGGTGCATAAGTAGAAGACTATACAAAAGGCAAAAGGCAGTTGATACTTGAAATGCACTCTTACTTGAACTGAACAAATGAAGGAAAAAAATACACATGCAGGTAACTGAGTACAGAAAAAAATTACTCAAAAGGGACACAAGGCAAAAAGGACAATAAAATTATGAGGAGTAGTTTTAAGCAGAAACAAACTTTTAACTAAGGAAGTATAAAAATATAACAGTTCTTTTTTGTGGTGACAGAGAACTGGAAATTGAAGGGGTACCCACTCAAGAATGGCTGCACAAGTTACAGTATATACATATGATGGAAACTGAGTGTTGAAAGAAATGAAGGGGAGAGTTTCGGAGAAATCTGGGAAGACTTGTATGAATTAAATAAAATTTAAGAGAGTAGAAGCAGGAGAAAGGTTTATAGAGTGACAACAAGAAGATTATAAAAACAAATAACTTTGTATGCTGATTAATGGAATGACCAACCATGAATCCAGAGGAATCATTATGAAACATTCTATCCATCTCCAGACAAAAAGAGTGATGACTCAGAGTGCAGACTATGTATATAAGACATATTCATGTATTTGGACATGGCCTATGTGGGAATTGAAAAAACAGAATTTTGTTTTTCTTTTTTAATAGGAGGAGATGGGAAGAAAAGGTAGGTTTTGTTAATTATTTTTTTTAAATACTGATTTCTTTTTGAGAAAACAAAGTTCTGCTGGGATGAGAGCTGACTGATTAGTTCTTGTGCATACCTTAGAGGTCCTCTAATCCAGCACTCTTATTTTGCAGATGATCATGGAAAAGAGGCTAAAAGAAGTTAAATAATTTTTCCCTCTAGTCATGGGATAATCGTTTTATTTTACTTTTTTCTGTTTCTCTGAACCTAAACCAAATAAAATGAACATTTTTCATCAACAAAGAATGTAAATGATTGTGAGACAGTCATTAATCTAAGCCACATAGCTTGCTTCTCCCTCCAAGTAAAAAACATGTTATTTTCAAAGCTATCCTGACTTTTTGAATTCTATTATCCTTTCTGTTCTTTTTCTGCATTAGGGGGAAAAAAAAAGGCTTCAATGATCCTCTTCCCTCCCAATTGTGATTAAAAATAAATAGGCAATAAATATTTATCAAGTGCCTACTATGTGTCAGGCACTGTCCTAAATGCCATCCCTGCCCTCAATTTAATGAGATGTTTACAATCAAATGAGAGAACACAACACACAAGAGGAACCTGAAAAGTGGGACACAGAGGAGCATGATGGAGTCCATAGAAGCCAGAAAGGGCGATGGGAAATGGGAAGAAGACCCATAGGACCTGGGCTTTTCCTGCCTGAATGGAAGCCCTAGAGTCCAAAGCTCTGAGCTCCAGAGTCCCATCAGGGCATTTACTGGTAAGATATGAGGACTAAGGCTCATCTTACTGGTTACTAAAGGTAGTCATCCCCCAATACTACTTTCTTCCCAGATTGAAAAAAAAAACTAACCCTTGTATTAGATATAAATAGTTGAACAAAACCAATCCACACAATGACTTTGTCTGAAAACATGTTTAATTCTGTTTATCACCCCACTGTCAGGATGTGGATAGAATTTTTCATCACTGATCTTTTTAGAATAGTGACTCATCATTGCATTATCAGAGTTATTAAATCTGTCAAATTTGTTTTTCTTTATGTTATTGTATAAATTATCTTAATTCTGCTCATTTTTTTCTACATTAATTCATACCAGTCTTCCCAGCTTTATCTAAATCCATTTTTAAAATAATTTCTTTGGTACAAAAATATTCCATTTACTTTATATAACATACTATGTTTTATTGCTTTTCTTAGTTTTGAGTATTCTTTAGTTTCAATTTCTTTGATATTACAAAAAAGCTACTGTAAATATATGTCACTTTCATTGTTTTTTTTATCTCTTTGGGACAAAAACTGGTAGGGATTTACTATATCAAGGGGTATGTAGAATTTAGTGACTTTGGGAATATAGTTTCAAACTGTTTTCCAGAATTGATGGATCATTTTTCAGCTCCAACAATAGTGTATTAGTGAGTCATTTTCTTTTTTTGTCATCATTGTCAATCTTATGAATATGAGGTGGGATCTCAGAGTTGTTTTAATTATCATTTTTATTTTTATTAGTGATTTGAAACTTTTTTTACATTATCTGTTAATAGCTTGGAGTTTCTTCCTTTAAGAACTAACCTAAAAAAATTATCAAGGAGATGCAAGATGGCAGAGAGAAGACAGGCACAGTTCTAAAGTCTCCTGATCTCTTCCCCATCTATCACATGAAACAAACCTGTTAAAAGAAATCGACCCACAAAACCCAGAAAGAAAAGCCAGGAAAAAGAACAGCTACCTCAGGATCTGTCTCCCGCAGCAGCTTTGGCTGAATTCGGGTGGGTGAGTCTGGGCTTGGAGGAAGGATGGCCCCGGATCAGCCAGACTGACAGCTGAATTGGAGCTGGGAGTCTGAGGGTCGGAGAGCCGGACCTGCTGGATCAGTGGTGGGGCTGGACAAAGGGGGCTTGGGTCTGCAAGGAAGCGGAGGCACTGGTATTGGTGCTGTCCCCCTGGAGCTTGGGGAACCAGGCTGGGGGGAGAGTTCTGGTGCGGGAGAGCTGCGGACACCATCCCTTGGCTCCTTGGGTCTGAGAAACTCTGAGTGCACGCCTCCATTGCACAGAGGCCTCTTCCCAAACAAACAAATGCAAACTACTTCTGCCTCAGGCCCAGGTGTGTGAGCAGAAGAACCAGCCCAGCTGAGGAATGACCTCAGGCCAGGGTAAAGCCAACCATTAATTGAAGGCAAAAGAATTCAATAGTTCCCACTCCTCCCTTCTGGCAAAGGGAGAAGGCCTCTCAACCAAGGTCACAGACACTACAGAGAGGGCAACCAGCACCTCCTACAAGCCAGCCAGAAAAACTGCACTCAGTAAAGCCTTTAGTGACCCCAAGCCCAGGTGAACCAGCCTCCCAACTCAAGGTCTTAGCATAATGAAGAAGGATCAGTGGAAAGGTGGATCCATAGAAAAATTCCTGGAAAGGAAAGACTCCAACTCAGAGAGACCTGGAACCTATGAGGAGAATACAATCTGGTCTCCAGCACAAAAAGACTTCCTTGAAGAAATAAGGAAGGAGCTTAAAAATCTGGGAGAGATAATTAATACCTTGCAACAAGAAAACAAAACCTTAGAAAGTACAATTGGACAAACACAAAAGGAGAATAAATCTCTCAGATCATCAATTGGACAATTACAAAATGAGAATAATTCTCTCAGATCCTCAAATGAGCAAATGGAAAAAGAACTTAATTCTCTCAAAACCTCAATTGGTCAAATGGAAAGCTCTTTCAAAAGTAGAATTGACAATTGGAAAAGGAGTTGCAAAAGGTTAATGAAGAAAACTCCTCACCCCCAAAAATAATGGAGTCTACAGAAACTAATGACTCCATGAGACAGCAAGAGTCAGTTAAAAAAAAATCAAGAAATAGAAAAAATATAAGCAAATGTAAAATACCTCATCAACAAAACCACTGACCTTGAGAACAGATCAAGGAGGGGCAATCTGAAAATTATAGGACTTCCTGAAAACATTGAAGTGAAAAAAAGCCTGGACTTAATATTACAGGATCTAGTGATAGAAAATTGCCCTGATATCATGGAATCAGAGGGCAAAGTAATTATTGAAAGAGTACATTGATCCCCACCAGAAAAAGATCCTAAAATGAAAACACCAAGAAATGTTGTGGCCAAACTGAAGAACTATCAGAGAAAAGAGAAAATCCTGCAAGTAGCCAGAAAGAAACAATTTAAATATCAAGGAGTCACAGTAAGGATCATGCAGGACAAGGCTGCATCAACTTTAAGGGATCGAAGGTCCTGGAATGAGATATTTCGAAGAGCACGGGAGCTTGGAATGCAGCCAAGAATCTACTTTCCTGCAAAGCTGAGCCTTCTCTTCCAGGGAAAAAGATGGACATTTAACGAAATGGAAGAATTCCAAAAATTTCTGATGAAAAGACCAGAGCTAAACATAAAATTTGGACATCAAACAGGAGGTTCAAGAGACACATGAAAAGGTAAAAAAGGGGGGGGGGTGCAGTAAAAGAAAAAAAATGCAATCCAGTAAGTTGAAACTGGCTATACCCCAGCACAGGGGGGAAAAAAAGATTCTCAAAAACCTTAAGAAATGTAACTCTAACAGACAGAATACACCTAGCCAGAAATGATGGACATTCATGACCTATCCATGAGACTACTATCTGATGGGATGTAACTGGCGTTAACCCCACTTGGGAGAAAGACTCTAATAACTCTCAGGAATTTTGACTCTACTCGATAGAATATACAGAACTAGAAGGGACAGACACTCAGAATTTTCTATGACTTAGATAGCATGATCTAAAAAAAAACACTACCTCCCTAAAAAGGGGGACAGGAAAGAGACAGGAGGAGGGAGGGGACTGAATGGGGTAAATCTCATTACACTAAGAGGTACAAAAAACCCTATGGTAATAGTGGGGAAGAAGGGAGCAGAGGAGAAACACCTGAATCTTCTTCTCATCAGACTTGGCTTAAAGTCAACCTACACATACTCAGTTAATTTATAAAACATCTCACCTTTCAAGTATTAAAAGAGGAAAAGGGGAGGGGGGACGGAGAAAGGGAAGGGGAGCGGGGGAAATAAGGGGAAATAACAAAAGGAAGGGAAGGGAAAAGGGAAAAAGGGAAAGGGGAAAGAAAGGGGAGGGTGTGATATAGGAGGCCAAACACACTGAAGGGGCTGAAGGGGGTGGTTTTCAGAAACAAAAGACTGGGCAATATGGATAAAAGGGGGGAAAGGGGGAAAAATACAAACAGAGGGAAGATAGCATGGAGGGCAATAAAGAATTAGTAATCATAACCTTGAATGTGAATGGGATGAACTCTCCCTTAAAACATAAGCAAATAGCAGAGTGGATTAAAAACCAGAATCCTACAATATGCTGCTTACAAGAAACTCATTTGAAGCAGAGAGATACATATAGAGTAAAGGTAAAAGGTTGGAACAAAATATATTTTGCTTCAGCTGAAGTAAAAAAAGCAGGGGTAGCAATCTTTATCTCAGACAAAGCAGTAGCAAAAATAGATAGTGTTAAAAGAGATAAGGAAGCAAACTTTATCCTCCTAAAAGGTACCATAGACAATATAGTTACTTCAATATTGAAAATATATATATATATATATATATATATATATATATATATATATATATATATATATATATACGCGCACCCAGTGGGACAGCACCCAAATTCTTAGGGGAGAAGCTGAAAGAACTACATAGACAGCAAAACTCTACTAGTGGGAGACCTCAACCTCCTGCTATCAGATCTAGATAAATCGAATAATAAAACAGACATGAAAGAAATTAGGGAGGTAAATAGATTGTTAGAAAAATTAGATATGGTAGACTTATGGAGGAAATTGAATGGGGATAGAGAGGAATATACCTTTTTCTCTGCAGTACATGGAACTTATACAAAAATTGACCATGTACTAGGACATAAAAACCTAATGATCAACTGTAGAAAGGCAGAAATAGTGAATACATCTTTCTCAGATCACAATGCAATAAAAGTCATATGCAATACTGGGCCAATATAGACTCAGAACAAATTGTAAACTGAATAACCTCATTTTAAAAAATGAGTGGACCAAAAAACAAATTATAGAAAGAATTAACCATTTTATCCCAGATAATGGTAATAATGAAACAACATACCAAAACCTATGGGATTCACTCAAAGTGGCTCTCAGGGGATATATTACAGCTCTAAATGCTTACATGAATAAATTGGAGAAAGAGGAAATCAATGAACTAAACATGCAAGTAAAAAAATTAGAGAAAGAACAAAGCAAAAATCCCCAATTAAATAACAAATTAGAAATTCTAAAAATTAAAGAATAAATTAATAAAATTGAAAGCAAAAAAAACTATTGAATTAATAAATAAAACCAAAAGTTGGTATTATGAAAAAACCAATACACTTGCTAAACCTCTGGTCAATTTGATCAAAAAAAAGAAAGAAGAAAACCAAATTGCTAGTATCATAAATGAAAAAGGTGAACTCACCACCAATGAGGAGAAAATTAAAGTAATAATTCAAAATTATTTTGCCCAACTCTATGCCAATAAATTTGATAATCTAAGTGAAATGGATGAATATTTACAAAAATATGAGTTGCCCAGGTTAAATGAAGAAGAGATTAAATACCTAAACAACCCTATCTCAGAAAAGGAAATTCAACAAACCATTATTGAACTCCCTAAAAACAAAATCTCCAGGGCCTGATGGATTCACAAGTGAATTCTACCAAACATTTAAGGAACAATTGGTTCCAATCCTATATAAGCTCTTTGGAAAAATAGGGAAAGATGGAACTCTGCCTAACACTTTCTATGAAACCAATATGGTACTGTTACCTAAACCAGGAAGAGTTAAAACAGGGAAAGAAAATTATAGACCTATTTCCCTGATGAATATAGATGCAAAAATACTAAATAAAATCTTAGCAAAACGATTACAACAAGTCATCACTGGGATAATACATTATGATCAAGTAGGATTTATTCCAGGAATGCAGGGATGGTTCGATATTAGGAAAACTGTTAATATAATCAATTATATCAACAACAAACCTACCAGAAATCATACGATCATATCAATAGATGCTGAAAAAGCTTTTGACAAAATACAGCATCCATTCCTATTAAAAACACTAGAGCGTGTAGGAATAAATGGACTGTTCCTTAAAATAATTAGCAGTATCTATCTGAAACCATCAACAAGCATTATATTCAATGGGGAGAGGCTAGAGGCTTTCCCAATAAGATCAGGGGTGAAACAAGGGTGCCCATTATCACCACTACTATTCAATATTGTATTAGAAATGTTAGCATCTGCAATTAGAGAAGAAAAAGAAATTAAAGGAATTAGAATTGGGAAGGAAGAGACAAAACCCTCAATCTTTGCAGATGACATGATGGTCTACCTAGAGAATCTGAAGAAATCATCTAAAAAACTACTGGAAACAATTAGCAATTTTAGCAAAGTTGCAGGTTATAAAATAAATGCTCATAAATCCTCAACTTTTCTATATATATGTCTAGCAAGAAACAGCAGGAAGAGCTAGAAAGAGAAATCCCATTCAAAGTAACCTCAGACAATATAAAATATTTGGGAGTCTATTTGCCAAGACAGACTCAGAATCTTTTTGAAAACAATTATAAAACACTTCTCACAAAAATTAAATTAGATTTAAATAACTGGGCAAATATCAACTGCTCATGGACAGGGAGAGCTAATATAATAAAAATGACAATTCTACCAAAACTAAACTATCTGTTTAGTGCCCTACCAATCAAAATTCCAAAAAATTACTTTAATGAGTTAGAAACTATTGTAAGTAAATTCATATCGAGAAATAAAAAGTCAAGAATTGCCAGGAGCTTAGCGGAAAAAAGTGCAAAAGAAGGTGGCTTAGCCCTACCCGATCTAAATTATATTATAAAGCATCAGTCATCAAAATTGTTTGGTATTGGCTAAGAAATAGAGTGGTGGATCAGTGGAATAGACTAGGTGTAAAAGCAGGAGATGATTATAGTAATCTGCTGTTTGATAAACCCAAAGAGTCCAGCCATTGGGATAAAAACTCCCTCTTTGATAAAAATTCCTGGGATAATTGGAAGTTAGTATGGAAGAAACTTAGATTAGACCAACACCTCACACCCTTTACCAAGATAAGATCCAAATGTTTACAGGACATAGACATAAAAAACAATACTATAAGCAAATTAGAATAACAAGGACTAGTCTATCTGTCAAATCTATGGAAAGGGGAACAGTTTATGACTAAGGAAGAGTTGGAGAACATCACCAAAAACCAAATTAGATGATTTCGATTACATTAAATTAAAAAGCTTTTGCACAGATAAAACCAATGTAGCCAAGATCAAAAGAAATGTAGTAAATTGGGAAACAATCTTTACAACTAATGATTCTGACAAAGGACTCATTTCTAAAATATACAGAGAACTGAGTTATATTTTTTCAATTTATTTTTATTCTCATTTTGTACAAATGTTTTTTTACATTAATAAAATATTCTTGTTTACAAGCAAACAAAATACCCCTCTTCCCCCATGAATATAGATAGACTTGCTTGGGCGAAAAAAGGAAAGGGGAGAGAAAAAAATTAAAATTAAAAAAATAATAGTAATAATTGTAGGTATGGCCAGGTGGCACAATGTACGAAGCACCAGCCCTGGATCCACGAGTACCCAAGCCCATATCCAGCCTCGTAAACTGAACAATCACCCAGCCGTGTGACATGCAAGCTCCCTGACCCCCACTGCCCTGCAAAAACCAAAAAGAGGAAAAAAAAGACCCAAAATAAAATAAAATAGTAACAATAGTAGGGGTGGCTGGGTGGCAGACAGAGCATTGGCCCTTGAGCCAGGAGCACCTGAGTCCAAATCCGGCCCCAGACACCCAAAGAGCACCCTGCTATGTGGCCCCAGGCAGGCCATCCAGCCCCACTTGCCCTGCACCCTCCCCCAAATACTAATAACAAAAAATGTGCTTGAGTCTTTGTTCCAACACCAACAACTCTGTCATGGGTGGATCTCATTCTTTATGATAAGTCCATCACAAAAGTTACTTCCATATTTTTCCACTGTTGCCATTGCTGATCACAACTCCTTCCTTTCTTATTTCTCCACTACCATGTACTCTATTTTCTCTCTCCTTTCACTCTGACTCTGCTGTAGGGTCATTGACTGACTCAGCAGACAGGTCCCTGGTCCTGGGGCCAAGAAACCCTGAGCCCCCATACCACCCCTTAGGCCCAGAATCCACCTGGCCCCATGGTCCCAGACAGGCCATCCAATCCCAGGCACTTGCAAGAAGTAAAAAAGAAAATGTGTTATATCTGATTACTCTCCCCCCATGGTCCATCCTTTCCTCCATCACTCACATCCCCACCCCTTCCCCTTGCTCCCCCCTCCTTCTTACTCCAGATGTCTATGCCCCATTGAGTATATATGCTGTTTCCTCTCCTAGCCACCTCTGATAAGAGCAAAGAGTCCCTCATTCCCCCTTGCCTCTCCCCTTCCATATCATTGCAATAGCTCAGTGTAATAAAAAAATCTTATGTGAAATATCTTGGACTATTCCCCCTCTCCTTTTTCTTTCTCCCATTCCATTTCCCTTTTTTTCCTATTGACTCCATTTTTTACACCATATTTTATCTTCGAATTCAGCTTTCTCCTGTGCTTCAACTATAAAAGCTCTCTCTACCTGCTCTATTAACTGAGAAGGTTCATATGAGTATTATCAGTGTCATTTTTCTATGCAGGAATACATGCAGTTCATCCTCATTAAGTCCCTCATATTTCCCCCCTCTCCTCCAATCTCCATGCTTCACTTGAGTCTTGTATTTGAAGATCAAACCTTCTGTTCAGCTCTGGCCATTCCAAAAGGAACCTTTGAAATTCCCCTGGTTCAATGAAAGTCCATCTTTTTCCCTGGAAGAGGACATTCAGCCTTGCTGGGTAGTTCATTCTTGGCTGCATTCTAAGCTCTTTTGCTTTCCGGTATATTGTATTCCAAGCCCTACGAGCTTCCAATGTAGTTGCTGCTAAGTCCTGTGTGATCCTGACTGCAGCTCCACGATATTTGAACTGTGTCCTTCTGGCTGCTTGTAATATTTTCTCTTTGACTTGGGAGTTCTGGAACTTGGCTATAATATTCGTAGGGGTTGGTTTTTTGGGATCTTTTTCTTGAGGGGATCGGTGGATTCTCTCCATTTCTATTTTGCTCTCTGCTTCTAGAATATCAAGGCAATTTTCCTGTAGTAATTCTTTGAAAATGATGTCAAGGCTCTTTTCCTGATCATAACTTTCAGGTATTCCAATAATTTTCAAATTATCTTTCCTAAGTCTGTTTTCCATATCAGTTGTTTTTTCAACGAGATGTTTCACATTTTCTTCTAATTTTTCATTTTTTTGGTTTTGAAGTATTGATTCCTGATTTCTGGTAAATTCATCAATCTCCCTGAATTCTATTCTTTGTCTGAAGGATTTGTTCTCCTCAGAGAGTTTTCTTATCTCTTTTTCCATCTGGCCAATTTTGCTTTTTAAAGCATTCTTCTCCTCAATAACTTTTTGAACTGTTTTATCCATTTGACCTAAGCTGGTTTTTAGCATGCTATTTTCTCCAGCATTTTTTTTTATTTCGTTGACTAAGCTGCTGACTTCATTTTCATGTTTTCCCTGCATCTCCCTCCTTTCTTTTCCCAGTTTTTCTTCCAACTCCCTCATTTGATTTTCAAAGTCTTTTTTGAGCTCTGTCATAGCCTGAGCCCAATTTCTGTTTTTCTTGGAGTCTTTAGATGCAGGAGCTTGTGCTTCCTCATCTTCACACTGAGTATTTTGATCCTTCTTGGGCTCATTTGCAAAATATTTCTCAATAGTCTTCCTTTTGTTTCTCTGCTTGCTCATTTTCCCAGCCTCGGCCTGGTTTGGGGTGCTTCCTGAGCTTTTGGGACACTCCCACAAGGGTCTCAGTGTGTGAGGCTCTGTCCTCCCTCCTGGTCTGTGAATGACCATAAGCACCTCCCTCTGCCATGGGGCTGAGGTGGGGGGGGCCCTGCTGTTCTATAGGGGGGGTGTCTAGACTGCGATCAGGATCTGAATGTGGTCAGAGCCCCAGAGTGCTGTTCCTGGGGCTGAGGACAGAGCTCAGCAGCCTCTCTTCACTCCCCTCCCTCACCTCAATGGGCTCATGCCCTGGGAGCTCCTGCTTACAGGCTCCGCCTGCTTCTGTTTCCTGGTCTTGACCAAGCTGCTGGCTGTGTGCCCCGAGGGCTGGGCTCCACATGCTCACTCCGGCAGAGGTTCCCCGCTGTTCCCCCACTTTGTGCCCAGTGCTCCCCGGGGTGCAGCTCAGGAGACTCCCCCACTGCTGTGAGCTGTGGCTCCCTGCGCCCTCTCTGGGAGGCTGAAGTTCTTTCGCTCTGGCGGGCCACCCCTCTGGTGGGCCACCTCTCCAATCCTGGGGAGCAGAGCCTTTCTGCTCTTTTCCAGGTTACCTTGAGTAGGAGAAATGCCTCACTGGATCCTTTTGTGGGTTCTGTCTCTCGAAAGTTTAGTTAGAGTCTTTAGCTGATGAGTTTTATTAGAGAGCTCCTAACACTTGATCCCTTCTTGTCGCCATCTTGGCTCCGCCCCCCCTGAGTCATATATAAAAATTCTTCTAAAGGAACAAGATGATGAGAATCGTAAGGAGAGAATGCAAAAAAACAGGAAAGGATGGAAACTTAGTAGTATTAAATTTCAAACTGTATTACAAAGGAGTAATCATCAAAACTATTTGATACTGGGCAAGGAATAGAAAAGTGAAACAAAAAGGAATTAGGTGTACAACATACAGAAGTAAACAAACATAGTGGCAAAATGTCTGATAAATCCAAAGACCTCAGCTACTGCTACAAGAACTCTTTATTTTACAGAAACTATTTGGAAAGCTAGGAAGCAGTCTGGCAGAATTAGGTTTCAACCAACATCTCATTCCATAAAACAGGTTTAATATTTACCTTTAGACATATTAACTTAGATATAAAAGTTATTATAAGCAAAAGTTCAAAGAAGTAAATAACTTATTGCAACTCTAGATAATGAAAACATTCATAACTAGACATAGGATAGGGTATAATATAAAATAACAGTTTTGATTACATAAAACTCAAAAGTTTTTACATAAAGACAATGTAGTTAAAATTAGAAATCAATTAATGAGGAAAAACGCAGCAGTTTCTCTTATAAAGGTGTGAAATCGAATATAAAAAAAACTGATTCAAATATTTCCATTCCAATAGATAAATGACCAAAGGTTATGAACAGGTTAGTTCTTTTTTTAATTTATTTTTATTAAAGATATTATTTGAGTTTTACAATTTTCCCCCAATCTTGCTTCCCCCCCCCCGAAAGTACTCTGTCAGTCTTTACTTTGTTTCCATGTTGTACCTTGATCCAAATTGGGTGTAATGAGAGAGAAATCATATCCTTAAAGAGAAGTCTAAGAGGTAACAAGATCAGAAAATAAGATATCTGTTTTTTCTCTAAATTAAAGGGAATAGTCCTTGCACTTTGTTCAAACTCCACAGCTCCTTATCTGGATACAGATGGTACTCTCCTTTGCAGACAGCCCAGAATTGTTCCCGATTGTTGCACTGATGGAATGAGCAATTCCTTCAAGGTTGAACTTCACTCCCATGTTGCTGTTAGGGTGTACAATGTTTTTCTGGTTCTGCTCATCTCACTTAGCATCAGTTCATGCAAATCCCTCCAGGCTTCCCTGAAATCCTGTCCCTCCTGGTTTCTAATAGAACAATAGTGTTCCATGACATACATATACCACAGTTTGCTAAGCCATTCCCCACTTGAAGGACATTTACTTGATTTCCAATTCTTTGCCACCACAAACAGGACTGCTATGAACATTTTTGTACAAGTAATGTTTTTACCCTTTTTCATCATCTTTTCAGGATACAGACCCAGTAGTGGTATTGCTGGGTCAAAGGGCATGCACATTTTTGTTGCCCTTTGGGCGCAGTTCCAAATAGCTCTCCAGAAGGGTTGGATGAGTTCACAGCTCCACCAACAGTGTAATAGTGTCCCAGATTTCCCACATCCCTTCCAACAATGATCATTATCCTTTCTGGTCATACTGGCCAATCTGAGAGGTGTGAGGTGGTACCTCAGAGAAGCTTTAATTTGTATTTCTCTAATAATTAATGATTTAGAGCATTTTTTCATATGGCTATGGATTACTTTGATCTCCTCATCTGTAAATTGCCTTTTCATATCATTGGACCATTTGTCAATTGGGGAATGTCTTTTTGTTTTAAAAATATGACTCAGTTCTCTGTATATTTTAGAAATGAGACCTTTGTCAGAATCATTACTTGTAATGATTGTTTCCCAATTTACTACTTTTCTTTTGATCTTGATTACATTGGTTTTATTTGTGCAAAACCTTTTTAATTTAATGTAATCATCTAATTGGTTTTTAGTGATGTTCTTGTTTCTGAATACCAACCCCTTAAGTGTGTTTGCCCTCCTATATCAACCACCCTGCCCTTTCTTTCCCCTTTCCCTTTTTCCCCTTCTTCCCTCCTTTCTTTCTTTAGTTCCCCTTTCTCTCCCCCTACCCATCCCCTCCTTCCCCTTTTCCCCTTTTAATAATTGAAATTTAAGATTATTTTCTTAACTTAACTGAGTGTTTGTGTAAATTAACTTTAAGCCAAGTCTGATGAGAGGAAGATTCAGGTGGTTCTCTGCAACTTCCTTCTTCCCCTCTAATACAATAGGTCTTTTGTACCTCTTAATGTAATGAGATTTACCCCATTCAATCTCCTCCATCCTCCTGTTTCTTACTGTCCCCCCTTTTTAAGGAGGTATTGTTTTTAAATCATTCTGAGTCACAGAAAAGTCATGAATGTCCATCACTTCTGGCTAAGTAGATTCTCTCTAATAGAGTTACAATTCTCAAGAGTTACGAGAATCTTTCTTCCAGGAGGGGATATAGTTAGTTTCATCTTACTGTATAGCATTTTTTTTTCTGTACCCTTCCATGTGTCTCTTGAGCTTCCTGTTTGATGTCCAAATTTTCTAATAAGCTCTGTTTTTTTTTCATCAAGAAATGTTGGCAGTCTTCCATTTCATTGAATGTACATATTTTCCCTGTTAAGAGAAGGCTCCGTTTTGTTGGCTAGTGGATTCATGGCTGCATTCCAAGCTCCCTTGCTCTTTGGAATATCTCATTCCAGGCACTTTGATCCTTTAATGTTGATGCAGCAATTGATTTTTTCTGGCTGCTTGCAGGATTTTCTTTTATCTGATAGTTTTGGAATTTGGCCACAATATTCCTTGGTGTTTTCATTTTAACGATTTTTGCCCTCTGGTTCCATGATATATGGGCAGTTTTTCATGACTAAATCTTGTAATATTAAGTCCAGGCTTTTTTTTTTCTCTTCAATGTTTTCAGGAAGACCTATATCAGGTTGTCTCTCCTCATTCTATTCTCAAGGTCAGTGGTTTTGCTGATGAGGTATTTTACATTTTCATCTGTTTTTAGTTTTGTTTAACAGACTCTTGCTGTCTCATGAAATCATTAGTTTCCAATGACTCCATTCTTTTTTTTTTTAGAGAAGAATTTTATTCATTTACCTCTTGCAGCTCCTTTTCTAATTGGTCAATTCTATTTTTGAAAGTTTCCATTTGAGCAGTTGAGGTTTTGAGAGAATTATTTTCTTTTTGCATTTGTCCAACTGTATTTTCCAATGATTTCTTTTCTTATTTGTAAGGTGTTAATTGTCTCTCCCAAATTTTCCAATTGATATCTGAACCCAGGTACTCCTGACTCCAGGGCCAGTGCTTTATCCACTGCGCTACCTAGCACCTCCCAATTGATTGTTAAACTCCTGATTTCTTCAAGGAAGTCTTTCTGTACTGGAGACCAGATCATATTCTCCTCAGAGGTTCTAGGTCTCTCTGAGTTAGGATCTTTTCTTTCTAGGAAGTTCTCTATGGACCCTCCTTTTCTATGACCTTTCTTCATTTTCCTAAAACCTTATTTTGGGAAGGGGCTGGTTCACAGAGGTTTGGTGTTGAGATCCCTAGAGGATTTACTCACTGGGTTTAGTAACTTGAAGTGGGTGGTCCAGTAGGCTGTGTTGGTTGCTTTCTCTGGAGTGTCTGTGACCTTAATATGAGGTCCTCTCCCTTAGCCTGGAGGGGGTGGATGAAGCTGTTAAGTACTTTTATCTTTGTCCAATGGTGGGCTTTGCCCTAGGGTAAGGTAATTGCTCTCCCTATTCACAGCTGACCTCAGGTCTGCTGCTCTTATCCTGGGGCAGAGGTGGGTTGTGATTGTGTTTGTTCTGGGAAGAGGCTTCAGCTGAAATGAAGGTATGGATGCAGCGCTACTGCACTGGAACTCTCCCTCCAGCTCTGCCAGCAAGCTCCAGATTGTCAGTGCCACAACCAATGCCTCTGCTCCCTAGTTGCCCCTGTAGTCCATCAGGCTTATCCCACTTTTAGGCTTCCAGGCTCTAGTCCACCCCACTGATCTGCCTAGTCGAGCTCTTGGACTCTTGCCAGCTCTGCCAATCAGGCTAGTTGAGCTCTCAGGCTCTAACCCTGTCCTGTGCTCCATACAGAGTCTGCCCTTTGTGCCTGGACTCATCCACAATCCCAGAGAACAAACCTTGAGGTAGATCTTCTTCTCCTAGTTTTTCTTTCTGGGTTTTGTAGATCGGATTTTTGTTAAGAGGTTTGTTCCATATTATATATGAGGGAAGATCAAGAGAGAAGATCAGGAGATTAGCACTGTGCCCGTCTTCTCTCCTCCATCTTGGCCAGACTGTGAGCCTGACTTTTAATAGATCTTCTAACTCACCCTATAAGTTTTATCATCTTTGCAAATTTGATAAGTCATACATAGGATTACAGAATTAGAACTAGCAAAGACCATGTTCTGAATCCATTACTTAACATATATCAAGATTGGGGCCCAGGGAAATTTAGTGAATTGGCAAAAGTCACAGAGGTAATAATGGCAAAGCTAGGATTTGAACTATGTTCCCATGAAACTAGCAGTCTTTTCAGTTCAGGGATGCTTTGTCTTTTATTATAATGAGGCATTTCTGACATGGTTTTCCCTTTCATTTCCATATAACCTATATAATTTGTCAATTCTATCTGGGATTTTTAAAGACAATAACTGGCCACTCACTCTTACTCAAAAAAACAACTTTATTTAAAAAAATTTCAAAGAATTTTAAATTGTGCTCTTACCTTTTTAGGATCCATGTTGAATTTCTTTCTTCCCATAGCTATTTGCTTATTCCTCTGGGTAGTTTTGCTATTTATTTGAAATAATTTTTTAAAATTATTATCAGGTATACTCACACAGCAAAGTAATTTTATAGAATTTTTTACATGTACATCATTATTATACAACATTCTCATAGATTATTTTATATTTCAAAATAACCATATTTTGAGAGGAGTGCTTACCCTTAAGAGAAGCATATCTCACTAAGTCCTTTGTAAATAGAAGTTTTAGCTATTTGGGGTTGCTCCTAATGTTTGACAATTTCAAATTTATTTTCTTAGGAGATTTTAATGATGATAATAAAAGGAAAAAATAACTTCATATTTCTTATATAGGGCACTCCCACCAGTTAGCTAATCTCAAAATGCTTAACATATATAGCTCTGAACAAATAAAAGTGAACTAGAAAAGTACAGTACGAGAAACAACTCAATTAAAGAATTCCCTGAATATTTCAGAAATATGAAAAAGGGTAGAGTGAGGAAAGACAAGAAAAAAATCAATTTAAACTGCAAAAGCTTTCTCTATCTCTTAAGATGAATAATGTGGGAAATGAAGAAATTATAGGTGTGCACATAAGTAGCTTACCTTTCCTCTACACAAGTTAGGTTATCAATCTCTGTCATCACTTCTGTAATCTCAAATTTTAGTCTCTGCCAAAAATAGGAAAAGGATGAATGAGAAGGAAAAATTAACCCTCACAGACTTAGAGTAATTTTAACATTTCAGATACAAATTTCTTTGAAATTTCTAATGAAACAACAGAAATATTAGAATTTCATTATACAGTAACTTCACAATAAGTCCCACTACAACCAGATGAAATTTATCTCTATGACAGGGATATCATTCAGAATAGTTCATTAGTGATGACATGTCCAAAAGCCCTACTTAGAGGAAAAATACATTAAGCATGGAGAAGACTGTCTTGGGTGTATAAAAAAGAAGAAATCACCAACAGAAAGGAATTAAAGTCCTTGCTTAAGATATTGAGGCTACTTAAATAGCTTTTCCATATTTCTGAAGTCCCTTCCATTTCTAAAATAGTCCATTCAAATGTGGTTACTGCCCTTCTCTTTTATCTCTAACTGTGTTCATGGGAACATTAGAAGAAATGAAAGTCAAATTCTCTAAGGTCAGTCATTAAGCCATTTCAATGATAAAATTTAAGGTAACTTCTATCATTTTGCACAAAACAAACAGGTAAGATTTAGGGCCAATGAGAAGGTTTACCTTAGAAATGATTCATAAAGTATTTAGCTAAGCCTGAATTAGAATCTTCACCAAGACAAAGTTTCTTGACTTCAAACTATGGACAGGGCATGTAGTTAGGTTCTTCCTTACTATTGAGGTGGAAAAGGTTCCATTATCACCAAAAGATATGACTACTGATTTCTAAAACATTTTTATTCTTGAAACAATGAAATCTATTCCAGTCTGCCTGATTTCTCATAGAGAAGAAAAAACAATCTGGAAAAAGCAAACTGAATGATTTTTAACTTTAGCACAAACAGAATCAGTTTTGGATTCTGATATTTTGTATGCCAAGAAAACCAATACCTAGAGTGGAAATCCTAGAAACTTTTTTCGAGGGGGAGCAAATTAGACACTCCAAACTGTGAATAACTCCAACTTAAAAGAAGATTTACCTTGGCATGTCACTATGAACAAAGAGATTTCTGAAAAGAGTGAGAACATTTCTTTTATTTACTTATTTACTTATGTATTTATTCGTTCATCCATTCATTCATTCATTTATGGCAATGGGGTTAAGAGTGATTTGCCCAAAGGTCACACAGCTAGGCAATTAAGGATTTGAATTCAGGTTGTCCTAACTCCAGGGCCAGTGTTCTATCCACGGTGCTACCTAGCTGCCCTGTGAGAACATTTCTTTTTGACTTATCTCCATATCAGTTAGTGTAACAACTCAGAAAAGTTCATCAACAGAGGAATTACTTATCTTGTGAATGTCCTTTCAGTATGTACTGCTACCACTCACAGATCAAGATTTCCCCAGAGATTATATATACTTCAATATCACTGCCTTTCCTTGTACTTCTCCTGTGCTAACCCTCATTTTGGACATATTTTGTAGTTCAGCTCAGAGCTCATAAGAATTATATTGTGATGGAAGTTCTTGACTACAAACCATACTGACATACAGTTCCCATTACCCAAATTTAATTCTACAATTATATGTATTATCTTGTTACTTTCAATTAGCACAAGTTTACATATAAAGCTTTTCTATTCAACTCTAGTTCCATATATTTCATTCCCATTTCAAATTAGAATGTTCTTTCATGGTTTTAATGGTCATGGGAAAAGCATAGTACTTTCTGTACTTATATTTCATTTAAAGTTGTTCTCAAAACATCTCCATTCTGACTCTGCCCATAGAATTTTTCTGAAGGATATTCTTTCCTGGCACACTGACCAAAGGAGATTTCCCTGTTCTATAATTTTCCCTAGCTGTCCTCTGAGATATAGTTTACATTAACCAACCTCATTCTTTCTAATGCTTTCTGACTTAAGTTTCTTTAAAACATATTCTATTTTATTTGATCATAGATTGTTGGGTAATACAGTAATGCTTCATAGTCCATATCTCTTATTTTAGGGTCTCCTTATCCTCAAGAAAGGTTTATTGTCTCTTCTAAACACATGTAGGTGATTATTTCTTTGTATAGACATAATATCTTGAATTATCAAAACTCAATTATATTTTCTTTCTTCATCACCTCCCATTTAAAAAAAAGAAAAAAACAGGGTGGCTAGGTGGTGCAGTGGATAGAGCACTGGCCCTGGAGTCAGGAGTACCTGAGTTCAAATCCAGCCTCAGACACTTAATAATTATCTAGCTGTGTGGCCTTGGGCAAGCTACTTAACCCCATTGCCTTACAAAAAAAACTTTAAAAAAAAGAAAAGAACAAACTTCTTTAAAAAAACATGTATAATCCAGCAAAACAAATTTCCACACTATCCATGTCCAAAAATGTATGTTTCAACTCTGTAATTTGAGTTTATCTGATACCTCATGACTGTCAGGACTGAGCATCAAAGCTTGGTATCCAGTCAGGGGTGGAATCATTGAATCATAACTTATCATTGCATAGCTCAAAGTTCTTAAGTCTTCCAAGTTATTTGTCTTTAAAAAAAACTTGTTGTTACAGTAGCAACACTTAGGCTCTATGCTTTTGCATTGTCTTTTGTATATTTACATATGGATAAACACTAGACAAATATTTTACATATTAATAAATATTACTAGATTTTACAATTTGGGATTTAAAGATTCATTACCTCTATATCATCAATAAGTTCTTTTTTTCGTCGACGAATGTTTAAAAGTTCTTCTCTCTCCTCCATTGAGAGATCATCAGGCACTAAAAAAAAAAAAGAATCATAAACAAGTAAAAAATTTTAATCCCTTAGTTTCAAAAGCACTTTACAAATTAGTGATCACAATATCTTGGGTGGTAGAGTTTAGATACCTTTGGAATTCCATGGTTGGAGGGGGGTTGCAAAGGCAACTAAGACACTTGGGATTTTTTTTTTCTATTTGTCATATCAAACATATTTCTGGAAATATTCAGATCAGAAAATCACTTGTGGAACAGTTAACTGAAATCATAAGACCAAAATAACAAATTGATCACCAACTGTCAGCCCAAAGGGAATGAGGTAACAGTGACCTGACCCTTCCAGCTCTCTATTGCCTCTTGTTTTTCCCTCAGAGTGCCTATTTACTTTCAGATAGGCTGAATAAAAAGAACTAGAAATAGTACTAAAGAAAACAAAGATGGGGGAAAATATCTGAACCAGAGCAGAGCTATACATTAAAATACCATACTTAAGATGAGAACCCTTTGAAAGTCTTAATGATTTCTCATCTACTTAAAAAAATTTAATAACATTTGTCAGCAAACAGCACAGAATCTCAGAGTTGGAAGGGAATTCAGGGACCATGGAATTCCAAAGGTATCTAAACAATAATAACCTCCAATTATACATAGCTAGTAGTTACCTATCCTTTGTTTGAAAACCTTAAATGAAGAAGAAACTACCAATTCTTAAAGCAGCCCATTTTGCTATTGAACAGTTCTAATTGCTAATTTTTTTATATTAAACGGAAATCTCTGCAAATCCTACCCATTAATCCTAGATCTGTCTTCATAGGAGATGCCCAATTAGCTGGATGCTGACTCCCCACATTCTTATCTCTGTTGGAGACCCCAAAGCCCCAATTCAGTATAACTTTTAGTCTCACTATCCTCTTGAAAGAAATTACCTACCCTCCATTACTCCACAAAGTTCTTGGTCCTTCTCATCAGACCCTGCTATTTTCCTTGTCCATGTATAATACCTGGCCTTTCCAGCTACCATGAATTAAAATGAACATGAAACCTACCTTTGAACTGTCTTCTCCAATTAGAATGTGAGCTATTTGAAAGCTTGATTTTCTATCACTATCTCTAGTACTTAATGCCATGCTTCACATACTGGAAGAGATAAGAATGAGGGGATGATTGATGGAGCAAGGTCAAACAATGATTATGTCAAAGGCAGAAAGTGAGGTGGAGGCCTGGGTAAGATAAGGTGAAAACTACTGATCAGAACCCAAGGGGAGATTCCAGGTTTTTGCTGGGGAGAAGATAAGGGTGATAGCTGAAAAGGAAATGGAATGCTTTGTAAGTAACTGAGAAATGAGGAAGACAATATAAGATACTTCTCTTTACTCCTCCAGTTCATTCTTATTAATTTACTCCAGTGATTGTTTTTCCCACTTCAACTGGC
Source organism: Macrotis lagotis (assembly GCF_037893015.1). Classification (NCBI taxonomy): domain Eukaryota; kingdom Metazoa; phylum Chordata; class Mammalia; order Peramelemorphia; family Peramelidae; genus Macrotis; species Macrotis lagotis. Next base: position 126,110,337 of record NC_133666.1, on the reverse strand, counting down.
TTTCTTCCTTTATGCATTTGTATTCTATTATATAGCATTTCATTATTATATAGCAGTTCTCAGTCACCTCCAAACCACACCATCAACAGTCTCTGTCTCCTTTCCACCAAAAGTTTGGAATCCTCTCCTGCAACCATCCTTGGTTCTGAGGCTGGCTCCATTTTATCTTGCCTGGATCCAGACCTTTACCTCACTTTCTAGCCTCTTCCAAACTCTACCACCTGTGGATCTTACTCTCCCCCTTTTCAAGAAGTTTTCCTTCTTGGGCTGTCTCCCCCCCTTGGCATTGGCTTCATAAATGTTTTCATACCTTGCTCCATCAATCACTCCCTCACTCTCATGCATCTTCAGTATCTCCTATTTTTCCCTTTAAATCTACCAAATAAAAATTCTGTCCTAAAAAAAACCTTCCCTTAATATCCATTACAGTGTTACAATGTTTTTTAACTTTTTCTTTCATTTTAAATTTATATACTAAAACAAGCATTTAATAGTACAATAAAACATCATATAATAAAAAAGGATGATTGCACATAAACCTGCAAATCTACTATGCACAACTTGCTATTCCTCTCAAATATACAACAAAATTATTATATAAATTTCTTTTTTTTCTCCCTTTTCTCCACCCCCTAGAAATGGCTACCACCAGACACAAATAAATGTGTAAGTGTGAGTGAAATTAGTCTGTACAGATTACAATTTATCAGTTCTTTACTTTGGATACAGAGAACATCTTTCTTCACATGTCCTTCATAACTAATTTATAACTATTACAATATTCAAAATAATTTATTTGCTCAAAGTCATTCTTAAAACACTATTGCTGTTACTATATACAAAGTTCTCTTGCTTTTGCTCATTTCATTCTTCATTATTTCGTGCAATGTTTTCTATGTGTTATATCTGGTCTTTCTATTTCTATGCCTCCTTTTTATTATATATGTAAGGCTACAGTTTTGATTTCTAGGTTTTTTAACTTCAAGCAATAATCTTTCCTCTCTCTGATTAATTTAAGAGTATTAATATTGCTTGCTATGGGAAAATATATACACACATACATACACACACATATATTTATAGCTACATTAATGACTAAGGCCCTTATTTTCCTGTTAGGATCTTGAATAATAGAAGCTTATTCCCTTCCTCTATGTCAAATGAGTTGGTATTTCACACCTTGAAAATTCCAAGGGGAGAAACCCATATGCACATCTATGAGGCTCAATTCAGAGAATCCAAGACCATTTTCCTGGTCCTTGCCAGATAATTTACATGGATCCCCCTAAATGTGAACCATTCCTTATTTTTTGCTCTCACTCCTTCTCCACATTGCCCAATGATACCACTATAGATAAAGCAGATGGATTCATTACCCCTGGCATAGTAGAGAAGACCCTCCATATATGCCTTGTAAGTTAATTATAAATCAAGGATTATTCCAGCATTTTTATTACATTCAACCAATGACTATGTTCAAAGAACACAAAGTCTAACAGATTGAATCTCACCCTACCAATCATGGTCTTGGATATCCTGAAAAGAAGTAAGCATTTTACAACACTATCAGAGATAAGTTTTATATATAAAAAGGGAAACCTGGGAAGCCATATTTAGAACAGCCACACCCACAAAACTGGAAGGCTGACATGTCATAGTTGCAATATGGTCACAGACATCACTATGTTAAGAATCAAGTTGCAGTGTATCCAATTATGGCTGATCAGACATTGGCCTGATCAGAAGGCTCTACCACATTTAAACACATAATCTATGTGAACATTTGGAGTGAAGATGTTTCTAAATTTGCGCATCTCTTATTTCTTTTGAGCTACTAAAATTCTTCATTTATGAAGTACAGTGCCTTCTTTGATGTGGGCACATCATATCGTGGGTGGAGTGGAGAAGGGGAGTGGTCCTGTGCCAGTCTCCTAAGTCTCACCACTGATTCCAAAGCTATTTGAAAGGCCTTGAGAGTGTCTTTGAATTGCTTCTGATGACCTCCCATGGGAACACTACCCTTGTGTGAGTTCTCCACAAAATAGTCTTTTAGGCAAACATACTTTGGGTATTCAAGAAATATGGTCAGTCCATCAGAGTTGCACTGTCTGCAATCAAGGTGGAACGTTTGGCAGTTCAGCTCAAGAAAGGATCTGTGTCTAGTGATCTTCAGAATCTTTCTAAGAAAATTCAAATGGGAGCATTTCAGTTTGCTAACATGGTGCTGGTATACCACTCAGGTTTCACAGACACAGAACAATGAAGTCAGCACAATGATTCTCTAGACCTTCAGTTTGGTAGGCAGTCTAATATCTATGTTCTCCCACACTTTACTTTAGAGTCTTCCAAACTCCAGCAGTGGGTGGGTCAACTTCCTCATCAATGTGAATATCCCTGGAAAGTATACTGCCAAGGTAAGTGCACTTCCACAGAATTCAGAATTTCTTCATTTGCTGTAACTGATGGTTCCATTTATGTACGATGTGGTTCAAGCTGGTGAAGAATAACTCTTTTCTTGATGTTAATTGTTAGACCACATTGACATAAGCAACAGAGAAGTGATCCATACTTTGTTGCATGTCAGCCACAGAGGCTGCATTGAATGCAGTCATTCACAACTTTGCAAACAAAAAGTCATGCACCACTTCTCTCTACTTTAGTCTTAGCTTGTAGTCTTTTAAATAAAATAGTTTATTTCCAGTGCAGTAGCTGATCTTGATGTCATTTTCATCCTTGTTGAAGGCATCTGGCAACACTGTAGAAAACATCATGTATGGGTGCAAGCATACAGGGCTGCTTCACTTCATTCATGACTGAGAAAGCATGAGAGCCCTGTTCATTATCCCAAACTTGTTAATCTTTGTAAAGGTACCATGACTATGAGAAAAAGTATACTCCTTTCTATTCTCATTCAGTTCTCTCCAGAGATCTATCATGCCTAGCTTATCTAGAAGTCTATTTATTTTCTGGTGTCAAAGAATTGGAAATTGAAGGGATGCCAATCAATTGAGGAATGGCGGATCAAATTATGGTGTGTGATTGTGATGGAATACTATTCTGCTATAAGAAATGAGCAGAATGCTCTCAAATAAACCTGAAAAGATTTACATGAGCTGATGCAAAGTGAAATGTACTGTGTACAAAGTAACAGTAACATCATTAAGAATGATCATCATGGGGTGGCTAGGTGACGCAGTGGATAGAGCACTGGCCCTGGAGTCAGGAGGACCTGAGTTCAAATACAGCCTTAGACACTTAATAAATTACCTAGCTGAGTGGCCTTCGGCAAGCCACTTAACTCCATGGCCTTGCAAAAACCTTAAAAAAAAAAGAATGATCACTATAAATGATTTTGTTATTTTCAGCAATATGATGATCCAAGCCAACTGAATAACTTTATGATGAAAGATGCTATCCATTTCTAGAGAAAAAACTACATATTGAAGCATATATTCTTTTTACTTTAGTTCTAGAGTTTTTTTTGGGGGGGGGTCCTATGTTTTCATTCATGTTGATGGAAATGACTATATATGTATACCTTATTGAACTGTTTGTGTTCTCAATGTGGGGAAGTAGGAAGGAGAGAATTTGGAACTCAAAGTTTTGAATACAAACATTTAAAAATTGTTTTTACTTGAAATAAAATACTAAATAAAAAAGTTAAAAATGAACAAAAAAAGAATGAATATTAAAATTCTATTAACTTCATTGACTTCTTTCTTATTTATATTTTGTTAGATTTAATTAGTTATATAATAAATGTAGAAAAAAGGTTTTGATAAAGTACAACATTAATTTCTATTTAAAAATAGTTAGAAGTATAGCTATAAATGATTTTTTCTTTAAACTGAAAGAAAATTTACTTCAAGCCATCAGGCAAGGATTATTTCTGATGGAGGTACCCAGTAAGATCAGGTGTGAAACAAGGGTGACCACTGACACCAATATTATTATTCAATATGGAATTAGAAATCCTAACAATAATAAGAGAAAAAAAGGAAATGGAATCAGAATAGAAAAAGTAATAAAATTATCTCTTTTTACAGACAATATGATAATATACTTGGAAAATTCCAGACTCAACTAAAAAGTTAGTTGAAACAATGAATAATTTTAATAAAATAGCAGGATATAAAGCAAATCTATATAAATCATCAGCATTCCTATTTTTCATAAACAAAAACCTGAAAAAAAATAGTAAGAGATACTTTATTTAAAATAAGTCTACAAACAATATAAAAACCTGAGAGTATATCTGCCCAAACAAACCTAGAAACAAAATGAACAAAATTATTTAAAAAAATAACTTTTTATACAGATAAAATCAGATTTAAATAACCAGAGAAATACTAATTATTCATTAGTAGGCAGGGTCAATATAATGATTTTACTTAAACTAATTTATATGTTCAATTCCATCCCAATTAAAGTACCAAAATATTATTTTACTGAGATAGAAAAAATAACAAAAATCATTTGAAAGAACAAAAGGACCAAGAATATCAAAGGGAAAATTGAAAAAACTGTAAAATAAGGAGACTTAACAGTACCAGATCCTACATTATATTATATTAGAAGGCAGTAATTATTAAAACTATCTGGTACTGGCTGAGGAATAGAAAAGTAAATAACAGAATAAGCACATACTTTACAGCAGCAAATGACTATAGTAATTCTGTATCTGACAAGTGAAAAGATTTAAATTAGGAAAATAAGAATACATTATTTGGTAAAGATTGTTGGAAAACCCGAAATGAAGTTTGGCAGAAATTGGACACAGACCAATATCTTACACCATTTACCAAGATACAGTCAAAAGGGATATATGACCTAGATATAAAGAAATAATATGGTGGCAGCTAGGTGGCGTAGTAAATAGAGCATCAGCCCAGGAGTCAGGAGAACCTGAGTTCAAATCTAACCTTAGAAACTCAATAATTACCTAGTTATGTGACCTTGAGCAAATCAGTTAACCCCCATCACCTTGTGAAAAGAACAACAAAAAAGTAAGAAATGTTACAAGTAAATTTGAACATGGAATATATTACCGAACAAACTTATAGATAGGTAAGAAATTTATGAATAAATATGGGGTGTAGCGTGTGTTCAGGGAAGATTAGTACCTTTGATGTGAGGGCTGCTGAGCCCTTTACTGGGATGCTTTCCATCTTTGATAACCACATGAGCTACCTAACTCTCACCAGTGGTTCCAAGAAGTAGCATGCACAGTGATCACACTATGGTAAACCATTTCAGCAGGCAGGCTAAAACAGACTGAGAGTATCAGAGGGAGTCTCAAACTCATCAGTGAGTTGTGCACATGATGTCTTTGACTGATGGAATGAGCAGATGAGAACACTTCATTCCAACAGCCATGAAGCCATTAGCCAATGAAGATGGCAAGATCATCTATTGCATCTACATCCATCACCAGGTGTCTTGACTCTGTCATGACACACTGGATCATGATGACTTTTGAAGAGAGAGTGAAGTGGATAACTTCATGCAGCTCTATCTCACTTAAATCCAATTTATGGGCCCCGGCCAGCGCCATGAACAGCGTGGGGGAAGCCTGCACCGACATGAAGCGCGAGTACGGCCAGTGCTTCAACCACTGGTTTGCAGAGAAGTTCCTCAAGGACGACGGCTTGGGGGACCCCTGCAGCGACCTCTTCAGGCGCTACCAGCAAAAGCAATAAAGGAGAAGGAAATTCCTATAGAAGGGCTGGAGTTCATGGGCCACAGCAAAGACAAGTCCGAAAGCTCTCCCTGACCTTGGCGGCAGACTCCAAGATGACCTTTCCAACCTTTAAGACATCCAAAAGACTGCTCTCTCAAGCTTTTTATAGTAGTGTTACTTGCAGATGGGTCCTGTAGACCTTTATGATTTCCTTTTAGGTGATGCCCGAGCCCAGGCGGTCTGGCATCTTGCAGTGTCAAAATGGCTAAGAATGTTTCTTCCGATAATCAGAAGGGGACTTGGATCTGTTGCACTTAAAATCTGGTTTGGTCCTGAATGCCGAATCCATGCTGCTAAATATTAAAAGTGTTTTTTTTTCCCCCTGGAAGCACACCTCTGATGCTCTGGGAATGATTCCAGTATTTAAATGGCAACCATTTAGTTTGAATAAAGACTGAATAATGAGTAAAGGTTTGGATCTAGCCAAAAAGGGATCTGCCTTTAAGAGACACCTGCCTGCCTTCAAGAAGATTCAGAAGGGAATAAAAAACAGGAAGTACCTGAAGGCTTCAAAGAAACCATTTGGAGTTCCCAAAGTTTTGGGACTAAGCACACAAATTGAGGTGACTTCTAGTTTGTCAGTTTTGCTACAAAGGAACTAAAATATGCAGAAATCTTTTTTTCCCCGATTCTCAGGCTGCTTCATATAGTAATGACTTAAAAAAAAAGCCAATGGAAAAGGTACTTCTCATAACTGAACTATTGACTATCCAGGGTGGGTTGGGGGCAGAAAGTTGTTGACAGGATCTCTCTTGAATACCATTAACACTTCCCACCATTAATTGGGATGAAGGGAATGGTTTGCTTTATTTGCCTTATTTGTCCATCATGTTCTGTAACATTTGAAATCAGAGGTGGAATAAATGACTGCTTTTAAAAAAAAAAATCCAATTTAAGCATGCATCAAAGTTATAACCTGGATTCACAAGTGAATTCTACCAAACATTTAAGGAACAATTGGTCCAAAAATAGGAAAAGATGGAACTCTGCCAAACTCTTTCTATGAAACCAATATGGTGCTGATACCTAAACCAGGAAGAGCTAAAACAGAGAAAGAAAATTATAGACCGGGGCGGCTAGGTGACGTAGTGGATGAAGCACTGGCCTTGGAGTCAGGAGTACCTGGGTTCAAATCTGGTCTCAGACACTTAATAATTACCTACTGTGTGGCCTTGGGCAAGCCACTTAACCCCATTTGCCTTGCAAAAAATAAAAAAAGAAAAAAAAGAAAGAAAATTATAGACCTATCTCTCTAATGAATATAGAAGCAAAATTTTTAAATAAAATCTTAGCAAAACGATTACAACAAGTTATCACTGGGATAATACCTTATGATCAAGTAAGATTTATACTAGGAATGTAGGGTTGGTTCAATATTAGGAAAACTGTTAGTATAATCAATTATATCAACAACAAACCTATCAGAAATTATATGTTCATATCAATAGATGCTGAAAAAGCTTTTGACAAAATACAGCATCCATTCCTACTAAAAAGACTAGAGAGTGTAGGAATAAATGGACTGTTCCTTAGAATAATTAGCAGTATCTATCTGAAAACATCAACAAGCATTATATTCAATGGGGAGAGGCTAGAGCCATTCCCAATAAGATCAGGGGTGAAACAAGGATGCCCACTATCACCACTAGTATTCAATATCGTATTAGAAATGTTAACTTCAGCAATTGGAGAAGAAAAAGAAATTGAAGGAATTAGAATTGGGAAGGAAGAGACAAAACTCTCACTCTTTGCAGATGACATGATGGTCTACCTAGAGAATCCCAAGAAATCATCCAAAAAACTACTGGAAACAATTAGCAATTTTAGCAAAGTTGCAGGTTATAAAATAAACCCTCATAAATCCTCAACTTTTATATATATCTATATATATCTATATATATATATATTTTATATATATCTATATAAACCATTCCCTTCATCCCAATTAATGGTGGGAAGTGTTAATGGTATTCAAGAGAGATCCTGTCAACAACTTTCTGCCCCCAACCCACCCTATATATATATATATATATCTATATATATATAGATATAGATATAGATATAGATATATATATATATATATATATATATATATATATATATATATATATATATATATATATATATATCTAGCAAGATACAGCAGGAAGAGCTAGAAAGAGAAATCCCATTCAAAGTAACCTCAGATAATATAAAAATACCTGGGAGTCTATTCGCCAAGGCAGACTCAGAAACTTTGTGAAAACAATTATAAAACACTTCTCACACAAATTAAATCAGATTTAAATAACTGGGCAAATATCAAATGCTCATGGATAGGTAGAGCCAATATAATAAAAATGACCATGCTACCAAAACTAAACTACCTGTTTATAGTGGCCTACCAATCAAAATTCCAAAAAATTAATGAATTAGAAAAAAAAATTGTGAGTAAATTCATATGGAGAAATAAAGAGTCAAGAATTTCCAGGAATTTAATGAAAAAAAGTGCAAAAGAAGGGGGGCTTAGCCCTACCTGATCTAAAATTATATTATAAAGCATCAGTTACCAAAACTGCTTGGTACTGGCTAAGAAATAGAGTGGTGGACCAGTAGAATAGACAAGGTGCAAAAGCAGGAGATGATTATAGTAATCTGCTGTTTGATAAACACAAAGAGTCCAGCTATTGGGATAAAAACTCTCTCTTTGATAAAAACTGCTGGGAAAATTGGAAGTTAGTATGGAAGAAAATTAGATTAGACCAACACCTAACACCCTTTACCACTATAAGATCCAAATGGTTACAGGATTTAGACATTAAAAACAATACAAAAAGCAAATTAGAAGATCAAGGATTACTTTACCTGTCAGATCTATGGAAAGGGGAACAGTTTATGACTAAGAAAGAGATGGAAAACATCACCAAAAACAATTTAGATGATTTTGATTACATTAAATTAAAAAGCTTTTGCACAGATAAAACCATTGAAACCAAGATCAAAAGAAATGTAATAAATTGGGAAACAATCTTTATAACTAATGATTCTGACAAAGGACTCATTTCTAAAATATACAGAAAACTGAGTCATATTTTTAAAAGAAAAAGCCATTCCCCAATTGACAAATGGTCAAAGAATATGCAAAAGCAATTACAGATGAGGAGATCAAAGCAATCCATAGCCATATGAAAAATTGCTCTAAATCATTATTAATTAGAGAAATGCAAATCAAAGCTTCTCTGAGGTACCACCTCATACCTCTCAGACTGGCCAATATGACCAGAAAGGATAATGATCATTGTTGGAAGGGTTGTGGGAAATCTGGGACACTATTACATTGTTGGTGGAGCTGTGAACTCATCCAACCTTTCTGGAGAGAAATTTGGAACTATGCCCAAAGGGTAACAAAAATGAGCATACCCTTTGATCCAGCAATACCACTACTGGGTCTATACCCTGAAGAAATGATTTTAAAAAAAAGGATAAAAACATCACTTGTACAAAAATATTCGTAGCAGCCCTGTTTGTGGTGGCAAAGACTTAGAAATCAAGTAAATGTCCTTCAACTGGGGAATGGCTTAGCAAACTGTGGCATATGTATGTCATAGAACATTATTGTTCTATTAGAAACAAGGAGGGACCGGAATTCAGGGAAGCCTGGAGGGATTTTCATGAACTGATGCTGAGTGAGATGAGCAGAACCAGAAAAACACTGTACACCCTATCAGCAACATGGGGGTGATGTTCAAACTTGATGGACTTGCTTGTTCCATCAGCACAACAACCAGGGTCAATTTTGGACTGTTTGCAATGGAGAATACCATCTGTATCCAGATAAAGAACCATGGCGTTTGAACAAATTTCAAGGACTATTCCCTTCAATTTAGAAAAAAAAATATCTTATTGTCTGATCTTGTTATCTCATACTTTTTGTTTCTTCCTTAAGGATGTGATTTCTCTCTCATCACACTCAATTTGGATCAATGTACAACATGGAAACAAAATAAAGACTGACAGATTGCTTTTGGTGGGGGGAGGGTGGGGGAAGTAAGATTGGGAGAAAAATTGTAAAACTCAAAACTCAAATAAAATCTTAAAAAAAAAGTTATCACCCATACTTGATCATTCCTCAAAGTCTTGTGGCAACAGGCAAGTGACAAAGTAGGTGCAGATATACTGGAAGCCATAGTCACAGCCACATACAGGCAACCCGGGCCATAGGGTCATTTCCCCACTGAAGGCAACAGTGAGATTCGGCAGACCCCTGGGTAACTGAGTAGACCTTATAACAATCACATAGCTCACCTCCTTATGTGAGGAAGCGGCTATAAAAAGTGTCCTAAAAATTATCTGCCTCCCCAACTCTGGCCTGATTACCATAGCATATGGGGTTCCCACAATGTGGTTAAGACACAAAAAAATCTAGAAAAACTTCTTCAAAGAAAATTTCACTCACCATCAGTGCACAGAACATGTACACACTCATAGACAACACAAGATCCAATAGACCTGAAAGATGAACAGCTCTTCTTGCAAGAGTACCCAGTAGGTATCATATCCAAATAGCAATCCTGAGTGAAACAAGGCTGGCAAATGAAGATCAGCTTACTGAAGTTGCAAATGGAAACACATTTTTCTGGAGTGGAGGGACTATTGGTGCATGATCTTCTGTTTGCTGTGGCAAGAAGGCCAGGTTTGGGTATTTTTTCTAGGCACTTTTTCTAAACCTTTCCTCACACCAGGTGATGAGAAATGGCATTCCTTTAAAAAGGCTGTTCAGGGGGCAGTTAGGTGGTGTAGTGGATAAAGCACTGGCCTTGGAGTCAGGAGTACCTGGGTTCAAATCTGGTCTCAGACACTTAATAATTACCTAGCTGTGTGGCCTTGGGCAAGCCACTTAACCCCATTTGCCTTGCAAAAAAATAAATAAGTAAATAAATAAAAATAAAAAGGCTGTTCAGAAACCCAGGGGGTTGCTGAATCCTGCTTCAATACAGAGAGATGATGATGACCCTATGACCTGAGCCACCTCTGTCTAGGGTTATGGCTACAGCTCCCGGTATTACCTGCACCTGCTGCTTCAGCACTTACCTATTGCCACAGGACTTTGAGGTAGGGTAAATGGTAAAATGGTAAGGGTTATTATGTCTTTTGACTTATGCAAAAAAGTGAGGCACAACTGCTCAAAGTCTTCAGTCTCTTTCTCTCTTCCAGAGTTATCAAAGTCCAGTGGCAAGACAAAAGTCTAAGATACCTAGTGATGACTTGAGATACAGTGGATGATCTAGGAGTCTTCCATGTCTGAACAAGTTTAAGTGCACCATAGGTTTCCTTCAGTCATCTTCAAGGCCTTTGGAACAAATTCTTCTCATCCATCCATTCCACCAGAGGAATTTTTCACAGTCTTGGTGTAGACTCCCCCCCCAACTCATCAGTGGGTTTGACAATTCTGTTACCCTTCACCTGGTTTACCTGTCTGACAAAATGGCTTGCTAGGGTGTGGCCACTACACAAGTCACAGCTTCTTGGAATCACAAGTGAAAGTTAGGTGAATCAGATAGATACCAAAGGTGGAAAGCCTGAATAGAACTCATCTAACTGTAGAGTATAATGTACATCTCAAATAATTGCAAAGTATAATGTCACTTTTTTGAAGTATTTCTACAATAATTGATTCAATATCATCAGATACATCATATATCTAATAAGACACTACACTATTAGAAAGGGGTATGATCTCTAACTTTATAATGGAATCATGTCCATATATATATATATATATATATATATATATATATATATATATGATCATTTTGGCACAAGTCAAGATAATTATCTGCAACAGCATGAACTTTCCCATTTGGGGGTGGTAATTTGATAACTTACTAAACACAAAGCTTTAATTACTCTTCTGCTTTCTTGTTTCATGAAAATAAATGAATAATATGTTTTTAAATCTTGGTCTTAGGGGGGTGGCTAGGTGGCACAGTGGCTAAAGCACAGGCCCTGGAGTCAGGATCCAGGAGTACCTGGGTTTAAATCCGGTCTCAGACACTTAATAATTACCTAGCTGTGTGACCTTGGGCAAGCCACTTAAACCCCATTTGCCTTGCAAAAAAAAAAAAAAAAAAACCCAAACAAATAAATCTAGGTCTTTCCTCCCTCTATACTAGTTCACTTAATTATCTCATCAGTTCCTGTATCATCTGTATCATCCTTATCATCTCTATGCTGATGATTCTCAAATCTACCTATCCTGCCCAAAAGTCTCCTCTGACCTTTACCTTGCATTTCTGACTGCCTTTCAAATATTCCACAATGCATGCCCAGTGAACATCTTAAACTCAGTATGTCCAAAACAGAATTCAATATCTTTCCTTCCTCCTCTCCCTTTCTTCACCTCCATCAAAACCCTCTCTACCTTTCCCTATTATTGTAGAGGACACCAACCATAACCATCCTTACAGAGGAAAACACCACCCTTTCAGTCCCTCAGACTTATAACCTAGCAGTCATCCTGGATTCCTATTTCTCATTCTCCCCCATCCCCCATATTAAAGCCATTTTAAAGACTTGTTAGCTTCACCTTTAAAGTGTCTCTTGTACACCCGTTCACTTCCCTGAGATTGTCACCCTTCAGGCAAAAAGCCCTCATCACTTCACACCTCTCTTACTGCAAAAGTCTACTGGTGGGTCTGCCTGCCTCAAGTCTCTCTCCACTCCAATTCAACTTCCATTCACTATTAAAATGATTTCCCTAAAATTCAGGTTTTACCATGACACTTCCCAAACAATAAATTCCAGTGGCTCCCTCCCGCCTCCAGAATCAAATACAAAGTGCTATGTTAAGCATTAAAGCCTCTTTCTAACCTAGCCCCCTCTGACTTTCTGGTCTTTTTACATGCATTACTCCCCACATGCATTCTTTAGTCCAGTAACTGGCCTTTTCCGTTTCTCAGCTTCAAGTATTTTCTCTGCCTCCTCCCCATGCCCAGAGACCTCCCTCCTCTATTCTCACTACTGACCTTCCTGACTTCCCTTAAATGCCAACTAATATCCCATCTTCTACATATCCAACCCCTCTTAACTCCAGTTTCCTACTTGTCCTTTAAAAAGATTATTCTGAATATACTTGTTTGCAATAATGTCTCCCATTAGACTGTAAACTCCTTGAGGGCAGGGTCTATTTTTTGCCTCCTTTAGGACTCAGAATTGATCCTTAGTAAATGCTTTAAAAATGCCTACTGACTGATTGATGTTCTTATGTCCCAAAACTACCCTATTGTGGCACAGACACAAGGCTAGATTCAGAATTTGAGTCCCAATTCAGACCCTTGCTAACTATGTGATCATGGGCAAGTTAGTTAATTTCCATAAGTCTCTGCTTTGTCTTTAAAATAGAAATAACATATATTTGTCAGATCTCATGGAACTGTTCTCAGTATGGTGCTCTGCAAACTTTAGAGTGCTCTATAAATGTAAATTATTATAATGTGCTAGCCAAGTTGGACTACTTCCATCTGTCATTTTTCTTCCAAACTCTCCTATACCTGTCTGTGTCTTACCTCTCATGCCAAAAAACTCCCCACCAACTCTGTCTGATGAAATCCTTCTCTTTTCAAATGCTAGCGTTTTCCAAGGAAAAATTTCCCAAATTACTGAGTCAGAAAAACAAGTCATTCAGCTAAATATTAATGTCTTTCCAAGGGAATCACGCCCCTCCTTGGCACATTTAACAAAGAAATCTCAGAAAAATAAAATGTAAATCTTTGCAATATAATGTATATAACCATGAGGTGATAATTCTGTCTTTGCTATGCCTGAATTATTACTAAACACTGTAAGTCAACAGAAACAGAGAAACAAAATCACTTGAAAAATTCAAAACTATAGCACTGCTGTAAAGAGGGCAAATTTGGTTCCCCAGTTCAAGCTGATATAGTTATAGTGTGGGAGGTGTTAATGTGGTAACAAAGTATTTACAAAGTATCACTTCTCTCTTAGAGAGTCAAAAAGGAGTAACTTCACTGGGTGAGCAAGAACTGACAATGCCCTTCCAGGAATTTAGACAGTTAAGCCTACAGTTCCAGAACTGGAGACAATAGAGGCAGAAGCTAGTAATCAGGGAAGAATAAAGCTCTTTACATCTTAATAGAATAAAAAAATAATTTTCTGTTCTCTACCCTCTGCATCAGCAATTGAAACTAATAGTATTGCTATTGGCCCCAAAAGAAACAATTTATACACCAATTAGAGAATCAATTTTATAAATAACTGTGAGAATAGAGATGCACACCAGACAGATCTGAAAATAAAGCAGTCACTCAATGCCAATAGTAATTTTGATAATCAGAATCTCTAGAAGAAAAGATGGTCACAAACTCAAGAGCCTTGACAACTGAGAACCCAGTTAAACAACACCTCCTGTAAAGAGGTAGACACAGGGAAACTGAGGTCCTGAATTGTGAATTGCCACACATGTTTCCTATTTGTGGCCCTCATGACTACTGAGGAACCCCTAAATTCTCTGGGGGAATGTCCTTTACCTACTATTTTTATTAAGTTCACAAAAGACTAACAATGGGAAGAATACTGGTATGTTCCTCTAAGTCATAGTATTAGAACCTAGATCCATGGGTTACCTTGAAACCCAACGAATTTCTCCATCTGCCAAAAACCAAATCTGAAAATGTTTGAGTACTAAAACGGAGGAAGCAAGAAGGATGCTGTCAGTAGATCATATATTGACAAATGGATGGAATGTTATTATCTATTTAGTCCAATCCACTCATTTTACAAAGGTGGGAAATGAGGCCAGAGAAGTTAATTCACCAAAGGTTACATAATAAGTGATGATGCCGATATTATGACTTTATTTTAAAAATTCTGATTACTGAAATATGGTATCATTTAACCTGTTCTTATTAATTAAAATAATTAAAATTCTAAGAGTATTTGGACCATTGACATTAATAGATATGCTTGGTAAATGAGTATTATATGGGGCATCTAGGTGGCACAGTGGATAGAGCACTGGTCCTGAAGTCAGAAGGACCTAAGTGCAAATCCGGCCTCAGATACCTAATAATTACCTAGCTGTATGACCTTGGGCAAGTCAATTAACCCCACTGCCTTGCAAAAAAATTTTTTTTAAGAATGAATATTACACAGGTGTTGAGGGGAATGTTTGTATGTTTTTTCTTGCTCTATTTTTGTAATAAATATCTCTTTGTAAAAAAAAATGAGTATTATACTTAAACCTTCTCTTATTTATTCTCTACCCTTTAAGAATCTGCTTTGCTTTTGCCTTTGATCTACCCTCCTCCTTATGTTCTAGCCACAATTCTCTAACTCCTTTACTTTTTACTTCCCTGTTGGGCAAAATGAATTTCTGTACTCAATTGTGTGTGTGTGTGTGTGTGTGTGTGTGTGTGTGTGTGTGTATATATATATATATTTTCCTTTTTTGACAATTCATGTGAGAGTGAGATTCAAGGATGACCCATCTATCTTATGGCCCATTATATATAGCCCATGCTCACTCCATTTATGTGAGTTTTTCCTTATCTTTCCTGCTTCCCAGTGCATTTGCAGGATAGGTTATTCTCAGTTGTAATCCTAAATCCTTTGCTTTTCAAATATCATATTCTAAGGCTTCCATTCCTTTATATGGTGGCTGCTAAATCTTGTGTGATCTTGACTATATCACCATGGTTCCTGAATTCTTTCCTTTTAATTACACTATTTTCTGGGAAATACTGGGAATACTGGATTTTGTTTACAATATTCTTAGGACTTTTCAATTTGGGGTTTCTTTTAGGAGGTGACCAGAAAATTATTTCAATTTCTACTTTGCACTCTGGTTCTAAAATAACCAGATGGAGTCCTTTATAATTTCTCTTTTTGTGTTCATGGCTTTCAAATAGAACAATGATTCTTAAGTTATCTCTCTTCAATCTATTTTCTTTTTTTTTTTTGCAAGGCAATGGGGTTGAGTGACTTGCCCAAAGTCACACAGCTTGGTAATTATTTAGCATCTGAGATCTTCCTGATTTGAATTCACATCCTCCTGACTCCAAGATATATGTTCTATCCACTGTGCCACCTAGCTGCCCACCTTAATCTATCTGCTAGGCAATCTGTTTTTCCTGTTAGATATTTTAAATTTTTGCCAAACAGCCAGAAACAAACAATTCAATTATTGTAGAGCCAGAGTCCAGATAACACAAGATTTAGTAGCTTCTATACTAAGGGGTCACAAGGCTTGGAATATAATGTTCCAAAAGGAAAAAAGCTTGGATTACTACCAAGTATCAATTACCCAGCAAAACTGAACATACTTTTTCAGGGGAAAGGATAAGTCATTTACCAATTCAATGAAATAGGGAACTTTCAAACTTTCCCGATGAAAAGATCGGAGCTGAATAGAAAATCTGATCTTCATATATGCCTAAATCCTATAAAGGTAAACAGGAAGGGTTCTTGCATGGGAAGATGATACTGATAGCTCATATAAACTTCCACATTTATTAAGGCAGTTTAAAGAGCATATACAGACAAGGCAAAGGTGGGAGTTGAATATGATGGAATAATGTATTAAAAAGATGGAGTTAGGGAGGAAAGGAATATACTGGTAGAAAGGAAAGAGAGCAGAAAAGTTTAAGTTATTTCACATAAAGGAGGCAAGAAAAAACTTTTGAAATAGAATGAGAGAAGGGGACAGCTAGGTGGCGCAGTGGATAAAGCACCAGCCCTGGAAACAGGAGTACCTGGGTTCAAATCCGGTCTCAGACATTTAATAATTACCTAGCTGTATGGCCTTGGGCAAGCCACTTAACTCCATTTGCCTTGCAAAAACCTAAAAAAAAAAAAGAAAAGAAATAGAATGAGAGAGGAGGGAGTTGAGGGGGAGTGAATGAGCCTTATTCTCATCAAAAAAAGGTTCAGAGAAGGAATAACATACACATTCAATTTGGTATAGAAATCTATCTTGCCCTAGAGGAAAGTAGGAAGGAAAGGGGGAAATGGGAGATGGGGAGGGAATGTAATAGAAGGGAAGAAATATTGTGGAAGGGGATAGTCAGATGCAAAACACTTTTGAGGAAGGATTGAAAAGAAAAGAGAGAGAGAAGAGAATAAATGTGGGTGTGGGGAATAAGATGGAGGGAAATACAGTTAGTAATAGTAATTGTGGGGGGAAATATTGAAACATGTTATCTGATAAAGACCTCATTTCTCAAATGCAGACAACTAATCAGATTTATAAAAAAAAAAGAGCCATTCTCCAACTGATAAATAATCAAAAGATATGAAAAGTTTTCACATGAGGTTATGAAAGTTATCTATGATCAAATTTTTAAGAATGTACTAACAATACCAACTGGAGAAATGCATATTAGAAAAATTCTCTATATATCCTACTGGATTAGCTAACAAGACAGAAAGAGAGAATGACAAATGTTGGAGAGGACATAGGGAAAATGAGACATTAATGTACTATTGGAGGAGTTGTGAAATGACTGAACAACTCTGTAGAACAATTTGGAACTATACCCAAAAGGCTTTAAAATGACTCCAACCCTTTGAACCAGCAATGCCACTACCAGGTCTATATTCCAGAAGAGATGAAAAAACAGCAAGGAAAAGGACCTATATGTTTAAGAATATTTATAGCAGTTCTTTTCTGGTGACAAGGTACTGGAAATTGAAAGAATACCTACCAGTTGGGGAATAGTTGAACAAATGGTGATATGTAATTATAATGCAATGTTACTGTGCTTTAAGAAATAATGAACAGGGGATGGCTAGGTGGCAGTGGATTACCTAGCTGTGTGGCCTTGGGCAGGCTATTTAACTCCATTGCCCAGCAAAAACCTAATAATAAAGAAAGAAAGAAAGAAAGAAAGAAAGAAAGAAAGAAAGAAAGAAAGAAAGAAAGAAAGAAAGAAAGAAAGAAAGAAGGAAAGAAAGAAAGAACAGGGTGTTCTCAGTAAAGCCTAGAAAGACTTACATGAGCAGATGCAACAGGAAATGTACTATTATACAAAGTAATAAAAATAATGAATGCTGATCAGTTGTGAATGAGTTAGCTTTTCTCAGCAATGCTGTGACCCAAGACAATTCTGAAAGACTTATAAAGAATATTATCCATCCCCAAAGATATGTGGTATCTGAATACAGATTGAAGCATACTTTTTTTTTAACTTGATAAAGACTGTCATCCATTCCCAAGGACAGAGCTGATGGTGTCTGAAAACAGACTGAAGAACACTAATTTTTTCTCACTTTATTTTTCTTGAGGTTTCTCTTTTTTGGGGGGGAGGGGGAGGTCATGCTTACTTTTATAACCTACACTAAGTAACTTGTTTTCTCAATGGGGGGAGTGGGGTAGAAGGAAGAGAATTTGGAACTCAAGATTTTGGAAGTAAATGTTGAAATTTGTTTTTTTGATTTTGTTTTTTTGAAATTTGTTTTTTGCATTGGAGCTGGGGAAAAATTAAAATAAATTTTTAAAAATGAATGTTAAACCAGTTTTTACATAGAACTGGGGAAAAATAAAAATAAAGTTTAAAGAACCAATATTGTTAATATAATCCTGCAATTTATGCAGCCAGCATTGATTAATTCTCAGTTTTCATTCTCCTTAATATTTCTCACTCTCTTCATTATTCATCTTCTCTTTTTGTTTATTCAAGACCCTCATTCTCTGAATTATGACTACTATAATCATCTAGTCTTTCTCTTTTCTCTGCATTCTTCATATTATCAAAATATCCAGTGTAACCACCCTAGTTTTCACTGTAGGCATTTTCTGCCATTGTCTTATAAGGCTTACTTCATGGATTCCCCTTTTCCATTCTACACTCTCAAAACAATGTCAATTATTATATGTCACAGTGAGGACAGTGCTCCATGGTAGGATACCTCCCTTTCCACTCCCCTATTAATCTATACCCTTTCTTGTTAACCTTACTTACCCAACCTACTATCTTTCCCTAGAAATCTCTTCTGTATGTCCATGCCCTCCCACTTCTCCAAGCATGACCCTAACGATTTGAACTCTTCCCTTTTTAGGAAAAGTAGATTCTCAAGCCTCAAATCCCTCAGGTCTCATTCAATGTAAGGTTCTCATATCCATTCACCCAAAGAATCATTCATCAGTGCAACCCTTTCCCATGTCCAACGTAAGGCCTATTTCCTCCCCTTCCCTCTGTCTTTTCAATCTTTACCCACTCCATCTCACCTACTCCCTCCTAGGCTTCTCTCTTTCTGAACAACAGAGATCACCTTTCCTTCATTGATAGCTCTTCATTTGTCTCCAGTATCTCTTCTCTATTCCCTTGCTCCATATTATAATATAGTCCCCCAAAAGAAGTATTCTCATGGAAGCAAGGTATGGTCAATTTCTGTCCATAATGCTCCCTTTCCATTTCTTCACTGATAACCTCTACCAAATTTCTGCCTTTGCTCCTGTTTCCTTCTGTACATCACTTTCTGGTCTTTCTGTCATTACTCTATTGCTGTTGATGTCTATATATTCACTCATCCAGTGTTTCTGTTGTCTGGAGTTTAAGAAGCAACAAATCAGTTTTGGTAAGAATGTTTTAAACTTTTTTATTATTGAATATCCATCTTTTGTCTTTTACTGATTAAGCTCAGATTTGCAGGAGAAGTCATTCTGGGGTGCATCTTGAGTTCCAAAGCTCTTTTGAACATATTATTCCATTCCATCTCCCTTTTTCTAAAGGATTAGGCATCATTATTCACCTATATTTTTCTTTGGATTGAAAACTTTTATGAATTAGTAAATTTTACATTATGTATATTGGAGTTTTAGTCTTGGGTTTTTTCCTAGAGGCAATTTGTGGTTTCTTTCCATTAGACTCATTTTTTTTATGTTTAGAAGTTTTAGACAGTTCTCTTCTATTATTTCCTTCATTATAATGTTAAAGACCTTTCTTCTGTCATGTTCTTCTGTGACACCCTTCTGTTCATCTTATCTTCAAGATTCATACGTTTTGTTTGCACAGAAAATATATTTTCTTTTAATGGCTTGGGGTTTTTTGTTGTTGCTTTCACATCTTTCTTCTAGGTTGATTTTGACTTCTGTATTTTTGCATTCACTATCATTCTATCTTTTGTTTCTTTGGTAAGACTAGCAATTGCAGATTCAAGTTTTTTTATGCTGGTCATTATTTTTGCTATTAAGGACATAATTTTCATTTCTCTTTTAAGCCACTCAGGAATAGCATGTTGTGGTTCCATGTTATCCTCAAATTTCATAGGGTTCTCTATCACATTAAAAGTTGGATCATTTTCCTTCATTTTGTAGTTTTTATTCATAGATGCCTGAACTTGTTTACTAGATCTGAAGGCATAGTCCCTTATGTTGCTGTTTTACCTGTTGATTAATCTGTTTACGTTCAAGGTCTTTGAGAGTTTTTTTCTTCCTGAAATTTCTGGCACTTTTAGTTTCACCGTCGTCGCCACCACCACCACTACCACTACCACCACCACCACCACCACCACCACCACCACCACCACCACCCTTATTTTCCTTATCACTCACTTCCTGATTCCCAGACTGTGGTTTCCTTGAGGGCTGAACTACAAAATGTCTCAGCCTCCTCCTACACTGAACAATTCACATTTCAGCTCTCTGCGCCAGCCAACTTATGGATGATCAAAAGTGAGCCCCACTGGAGGCTGGGCTGCCTCCCACTAGTCTAGTAGAGTTGTAAACCCCTTTCACACACATGGTGCAGTCCCTTGGGCATAGGCAGCCCAGAACTTTGCTTCAGTGGGACTTACAACTTACAAGTCCACCCCACCCCACCACAACCATCACCCTCCTTGCCTGTCATTGACTTTTGCCCATGAAGGGATGTGGCCAAGCTAGTTGTCAGGACCTGAGCCATGGAACCAAGGTATCTATGGCATTGGAAAAATCAGTGGGGGAAACCAGGCTATAGAGATGAATTTTGATATAAATCAACAGCTGAAGTTGTTTTAACCTTGGCACATAATTTCTCTTTGTTTTAGAGAGGTCTTAGAGTTTGGGAGGAATTAAAGAAATATCTATTCTCCCCTCCCGTCACTGACTGGACCTGGAAGTCTTTCCTTAACATTTCTATAACATTTGAAACTTATGATTACCATTTATTTGTTCTAAAAATCTCTTCTTTCTTGACTTCTGTGAAATACTCTATTTTGATTCTCCAACTACTTTGACC
Organism: Macrotis lagotis; assembly: GCF_037893015.1. Classification (NCBI taxonomy): domain Eukaryota; kingdom Metazoa; phylum Chordata; class Mammalia; order Peramelemorphia; family Peramelidae; genus Macrotis; species Macrotis lagotis. The sequence continues at coordinate 126,089,385 of NC_133666.1, read as the reverse complement.
ATGCCTCTATGTTTATCACTGGTTCTTTTTCTTTTTTTCTCATTACCCGAAGATAGTTGACCTTTTAAAGTCCTGTCCTCAAACCTCTTCTCCTTGTTTTTTACCCTTTCTATATTCTCACCAGTCTAGTGTTTTTTAAATTACTAAATTTCTAGTCTCTTTAGATATTGTAGGCAGTTAATAAATTCTTGCTGAATTGCTGAAGTAAAAGGAAAAAATTCAGATAGAGTGCTCTGAAAAATTTGAGAAACTCCATTTCCACATTTTCAACTGCTTGCAGGAATTCTCTACATGGATATTTTGCCAGAATCTCAAACTCAAGAAGTCCCAAAATGATCAATTATCTTCTTTCCATAACCTGTCCCTAATTCTAATTGTCCTATATTTACTGATAGCTACCACTTTTCCTAGTCATCCTGGTTTAGAGATTGAGATTTTTTTTTTTACTCTTCTCATTTCCTCACCTCTTTATTTGATGCTGACAAGTCCTCCCCAGTTCTTCTCCTTTAGTATCTCATTAATTCATTTTGAATTTTCTATTTTCATTACCATAATCTAGGTTCAAGCCTTCATTATCTCTTGTGTGGATTCATGTAACTTGTCTCTCCAACTTCAGATTCTCAAGCCTTCTTATTAATACAAAGACATGACCATTTTACCTTCTACTCAAATGCCTTCAATGGTTCCCAATATCTTCCAAATAAAAGGCAAAATCTCTTCTTGGTGATTCATATTCCTCCAAAATCTAGTTCTAGTCTACTTTTCTAGCCTTATTTCATACTTTATATTCCAATCCAACTGCATTGCTCAGTATCTCTTTTCTGTTCTTAACTTTTCCTCCTATGTCAAAACCATTCTCCATGCCTGAAATAGAACAAATAATCTCTTTTCAAATTTTCAGAGAATTTTGTCTGAATCTTTTCTTTTGCTTCAGCAATTCAGCAAGCATTTATTAATTGCCTACAGTGCCCAAAGCTCTATGGTAGGTGCTGAGGATTACCAATATGAAAATTATATGGTCTGTGTTGGATGGGCCTACAATCTAACAAGAGGAATGATATGTTCAAATATGATATTAAGACAAATAAGATAAAGGAAAAGGAAAAGTTTGGAAAATTCAACATAGGAATAGCAAGTTTTGGTAGGAAAGAGGATGAATCTAGTTTTTCATAGATTGTACTTGAGATGATGAAGAGATATTTTTATTCATTTGCCATCAGATGTTCTATTTGGTTTTAACTCCTCCTCCACCACCACCACCATCATATGTTACACACACACACACACACACACACCAGAAGTAGTTCATAATTCATCATCATGGAGATTGCTTCAACTTTGGTACTCATATTCCATCAGTAGCCTCTGTTGCTTTTGTCCATTAGCCTCCCTTTAAAGAGGGATAAAAATTCCAGGCATTTCTTTCTTTTCCACTACCTGCTCTACTTGTCTTCCATTCCATCATCATCATCATGTCCCAGCTGAGCACTATCTGGTACCCCCCCCCCCCCCCCCCGCTTTACAACTTCCTTTTGTATACTGTCTTCTCCTATTCAGGGCAAGGATTGTATGTAGGTTTCTAATATGTTTATTATATCATATCTAGATGTAGACATTCAGCAGACAACTGGAAATATGGGACTGAAGCTAAGGGGAGTGGTTGGGACTAGACAGACAAATCATACATAAATGTGATAACCGAAGCTATAAAATTACATAACATGCCCATGGGAGAGAGCAGTAGAGTGCTAAAGAAAGAGATTCTTAGGGGGCCCCACACTTAGGGAAACTGAAGGAGACAGCTGAAACAACCAATAAGATATGTCAGAAGTGGGGTCCATGATAGCAATCTTCAATTACATGAAAGTTTGTTGTGTAGTAGAATAACTGCATTAATTCTAGAAAGGTATGCTGGAACCAGATAGAAAAGGATTTTTTTTTTTAGTTTTTGCAAGGCAAATAGGGTTAAGTGGCTTGCCCAAGGCCACACAGCTAGGTAATTATTAAATGTCTGAGGCTGGATTTGAACTCAGGTACTCCTGACTCCAGGGCTGGTGCTCTATCCACTGCACCACCTAGCCATCCCCGAGAAGGATTTTAAATATAAAAGGAGTTTATATTTTATCCTTCAGGCAATAGTGAATCAGTGCAGTTCTAATGCTGGAAAATGATATGGTAAGAACCATGCTTTGGGAATAGCAATTTGTTGGTTATATGCAGCAGTGGTGTCAGATTCAAATAGAAATGAATCCTGTGTAGTATATGGACTAAAAACAACAAACTAACATGATCTTTGTCATATTGTATTTTTAATTATTTTATTAAACACTTCCCAATTATATTTTGAACTCAGTTCCTCCTGACTCCAGGGTTGTTGCTCTATCTACCATGCCACCTTGCTGCCCCTCTCAATTAGATTTTAATGATTCTCATAGCACTCAAAGAGATTTGCTGGCGATGATTCTGACACTTCTGCTATGGAAGATGAACTAGAGAGATGAAAGAATAAAGAGAGGGAGAACAATCAAGAGACTGCTACTATATTTCCCACCAAATCAAAGATACCCAAGAAAATGGGTGTATAATTAACACATAAAGGCTGATACCATGAGCAAATTAGGAAAGCAGATTTATTAAGAAGGGAAGAATTTAGAGTCAAAGAAAATGTAGAAAGCATTACAAAAAATAGATGATTCTGATTATATAAAATTGAAAAGGATTTGCCTAAACAAAACCAATGTTACCAAAATTAAAAGGGAAAGCAGAAAACTGAGGTAACTTTTGTGACAAACATCTCTGATAAGGCCTTCATTTATCAAATATATAGTGAATGGAATTAAATTTACAAAAAACATAAGTCATTCCTCAACATATAATTGGTCAAAGGATATGCACAGGGAGTTTTCCGACAAGAAATCAAAGCTATATAAAGTTATGAAGAAATGCTCTAAATCATTACTGATAGGAGAAAAGCAAATTAAAACAATTCTGAGATACCACCTCACACCTATCAGATTGACTAAAATGACAAAAAAGAAAAGCAATGCATGTTAAAGGGGATATAAGAAAACTGCTACACTTAATGTACTGTTGGTGGAACTGTGAATTGATCCAATTCTGGAGAACAATTTGGAACTATGTCCAAAGGGCTATAAAACTCTGCATATACCTTGTTGATCTGCCAACATCACATCTAGATCTATATCCCAAAGACATTTTTTAAGAAGGAAAAGAATCTACAAGTACAAATATGTTTCTAGCAATTCTTTTTTGATGGCTAAGAACTGGAAATCAAAGGAATGCCCATCAATTTGGGCATGGTAAACAAATTGTGGTATATGTTTGTGATGGAACTGTGTTATAAGAAATAACAAGCAGGATAATTTCAGAAAAATCTGAAAATATGTATATGAACATAGATGCAAACTGAAGTGAATGAACCAAGAGAATATTGCACATAATAAAAGCAACACTGTATGATGAAGAATTGTCAATGACCTAGCTATTCTCAGCAATACAATGATCCAAGACAATCCTAAAGGACCAATGATGAAGCATATTATACCCCTGCAGGAAAAAGAACTGATACTGATTAAATACAAACTGAAGCAAGTTATTTTTAACTTTTTCCTTTCATTTTTTGTATTTCAGTCTTCTTGCACAAAATGACTAATATGTAAATGTTGTACAATTCTGTATTTTTCTACAGAAGACAGGCAGCTAGGTGGCAGAATGGACAGAACAAGAGGATAGGAGTTTGAATCCAACCTTAGACACTTGACCCTTACTAGCTGTGTGACATTGGACAAATCACTTAATTTCACACTTGCCTCACATCCAGGCCATCTCTAGTCATCCTGATTCATATCTAGTCATTGGACCCAGATGAGTCTAGAGGAGAAAGTGATGCTGGTGACTTAAGACAGTACTCCTCACTCAAATTCAATTCAAATGCTTGTCATGGCATCATGTCCTTGATGTTATGATCTTCTTTGAGAATGAAGGACAAACATCTCATTTCATTCCAATTCCAAATCTGATACACTGGACTGGATCGGTTACTTTTTCCTCTTCATGTCTTACTGTAATAACTTTTTAGAAATATATCAAATAATAGTAGAGTAATAAACTTTCTTACTTTATCTCTGATGTTATTGGAAAGTCCTTTAACATATCACCATAAGAGATAATGCCAGCTTTTGTTTTCTGGTAGAGAGTATTTACCGTATTTTTTTACATTTTTGTTTAATTTTAAAAAGGTTTTATTTAGAGTTTTACAATTTTACCCCCAATCTTGCTTCCCTCTCCCCAACCCCCATAGAAGACAGTTTGCTAGTCTTTACAGCATTCTCATAGTATGGACTGATCTAAGTTGAATTTGATGAGAGAAAACATATCCTTAAGGAAGAAACAAATAGTATGAGATATAGCAAATTAATATAATAAGTCAAAATTTTTTTTAAAATTAAAGGTAATAGTCCTTGGTCTTTGTTCAAACTCCACAATTCCTTCTCAGGATACAGATGGTATTCTCCATCGCAGATACCCCCAAATTGTGCCTGATTGTGGCCCTATTGGCATGAGCAAGTCCATTAAGGTTGATCATCACTCCCATGTTACTGTTAGGATGTACAATGTTCTTCTGGTTCTGCTCATCTTGCTCAGCATCAATTCATGCCAATCCTTCCAGACTTCCCTGAATTCCCATCCCTCCTGGATCTAACAGAACAACAGTGTTCCATCTCACACACACACACACACACACACACACACACACCCCAGTTTGTTAAGCCATTCCCCAATGGAAGGACATTCCCTCAATTTCCATTTCTTTACCACAACAAACAGAGCTGCTATGAACATTTTTGTATAAGTGATGTTTTAATTCTTTTTCATAATTTGCATTTCTCTAATAATTAGTGATTCAGAGCAATTTTTCATATGATTATGGATTGCTTTTATTTCCTCAACTGTAAATTGCCTTTGCATATCCTTGGACCATTTGTCTATTGGGGAATGGCTTGTCTTTTTTTTAAAAATTTGACTCAGCTTTCTGTATATTTTAGAGATGAGTCCTTTGTCAGAAACACTAGTCATAAAAATTGTTTCCCAATTTACTATATTTCTTTTTATCTTGGTTACAGTGGTTTTGACTGTGCAAAAGTTTTTAAATTTAATGTAATCAAAACTATCTAGTTTGTTTTTAATGATATTCTACATCTCTCCCTTGGTCATAAACTGCTTTGCTTTTCATAGATCTGATAGGTAAACTACTCCTTGATTTTCTAGTTTCTTATAATATTGTTTTTTATGTTGAGATCCTTGTATCCATTTTGATCTTATCTTGGTTTAGGGTTTGAGGTGTTGATCTAATCCAAGTTTCTTCCATACAAACTTCCAATTTTCCCAACAGTTTTTATCAAAGAGAAAGTTTTTATCCAAATAGCTGGACTCTGGGTTTATCAAAGAGCAGATTACGATAATCATTTCCTGCTACTGCACCTAGTCTATTCCACTGATCTACCACTCTATTTCTTAGCCAATACCAGACAGTTTTAATGACTGAAGCTTTATAATTTTAGATCTGGTGGGCCTAAGCCACCATCTTTTACACTTTTTTTCATTAAATCCCTGGAGATTCTCGACTTTTTATTTCTTCATATGAATTTATTAACAACTTTTTCTAACTCATTAAAGTAATTTTTTAGAATTTTGATTGGTAGGGCACTAAACAAGTAGTTTAATTTTGGTAGAATTGTCGTTTTTATTATATTTGCTCAGCCTATCCATGAACAGCTGATATTTGCCCAGTTATTTAAATCTGATTTTATTTGTGTGAGAAGTGTTTTGTAATTGTTTTCAAAAAGTTTCCGAGTCTGCCTTGACAGGTAGACTCCCAAATATTTTATATTGTCTGAGGTTACTTTAAATGGAATTTCTCTTTTTAGCTCTTTTGGCTATATCTTGCTAGTCATATATAGAAATGTTCAGGATTTTTAAAATTAATTTAATATTTATTTATTCTCATTTTGTACAATTTTTTTATACAGTAATAAAATATTCTTGTTTAAGAGTAAACAAAATAACCCCTCCCCCCAAAAAAATATAGACTCACTTGAGCGATAGAGTAAAGAGAAGAGAAAAAAATTTAAATTTAAATTAAAAAAATAATAGTAATAATTTTAGGTATGGCCAGGTGGCGCAGTGGACGGAGCACCAGCCCTGGAGCCAGGAGCGCCCAAGCCCATATCCGGCCCCGTACACCCAACAATCACCCAGCTGTGTGACATGCAAGCCACCCCAACCCCACTGCTCTGCATAAACCAAAAAAAAAAAAAAAAAGAAAGAAAGAAAGAAAAAAAAAGACCTAAAATAAAATAAAATAGTAATAATAGTAGGGGTGGCTGGGTGGCGGACAGAGCACTGGGCCTTGAGCCAGGAGCACCCAGGTCCAAATCCAGCCTCAGACACCTAAAGATCAGGCAGGCCACCCAGCCCCATTTGCCCTGCACCCCCTCCCCCAAATAATAATAATAAAAAATGTGCTTCAGTCTTTGTTCCAACACCAACAACTCTGTCATGGGTGGATTGCATTCTTTATGGTAACTCCATCGCAAAAGTTGCTTCCATATTTTTCCACCATTGCCATTGCTGATCACAACTCCCTCCTTTCTTATTTCTCCACTATCATGTACTATGTTTTCTCTCTCCCTGCTATGCGGCCCCAGGCAGGCCACCCAGCCCCATTTTCCCCCTGAGGCTAACATTCCTAATACAATATTGAATAGTAGTGGTAATAATGGGCATCCTTCTTTCCCCCCTTATCTTATTGGAAATGCCTCTAGCCTATCCCTATTGCATATAATGCCTGGTGATGGTTTCAAATAGATGCTGCTTATTATTCTAAGGAACAATCCATTTTTTTTCCTACACTCTCCAGTGTTTTTAGTAGGAATGGGTGCTATATTTTGTCAAAAACTTTTTCAGCATCTATTGATACAATCATATAATTTCTGATAGGTCTGTTAATGATATAAGTAATTATACTGACAGTTTTCCTAATATTTGAACCAAGCCTGCATTCCTGGGATAAATCCAACTTGGTCATAATGTATTATCCTAGTGATAGGATATCTTGTTGTAGTCATTTTGTTAAGATTTTATTTAAGATTTTTGCATCTATATTCATCAAGGAGAATTCTTCCTGGTTTAGGTATTAGTACCATATTGCTGTCATAGAAAGAGCTAGGCAGAGTCCGGTCTTCACCTATTTTTTCCAAATAGTTTATATAGAATTAGAACCAGTTGCTCCTTAAATGTTTGGTAGAATTCACTTGTGAATCCATCTGGCCCTGGAGATGGCCTGTTGAATTTCTTTTTCTGAGATAGGGTTGTTTAAGTATTTAATCTCCTCTTCATTTTATCTGGGCAACTTTTATTTCTATAAATATCCATCTACTTCACTTAGATTATCAAATTTATTAGCATATAGTTGGGAAAAATAATTCTGAATTATTACTTTAATTTCCTCCTCATTGGTGAGGAGTTCACTTTTTTCATTTATGATACTAGCAATTTGATTTTCTTCTATCTTTTTTTAAACAAATTGACCAGAGGTTTATCTATTTTATTGGTTTGTTTTCATAAAACCATCTCTGGGTTTTATTTATTACATCAATAGTTTTCCTGCTTTCAATTTTATTAATTTCTCCTTTAATTTTTAGAATTTCTAATTTGGTATTTAACTGAAGGTTTTTTAATTTGTTCTTTCTCTAATTTTTTTAGTTGAATATTTATTTCATTGATTTCCTCTTTCTCTAATTTAGTCATATAAACATTTAAAGATATAATATATCCCCTGACAGCTGTCTTGAGTGTATTCCATAGGTTTTGGTATGTTGTTTCATTATTGTCATTATCTAGGATGAAATAATTAATTCTTTCTATAATTTGTTGTTTGATCCACTCATTCTTAAAAATTAGGTCATAAGGATTGTGGGAAGGAGGCGGAGTAATGGTGTTCATATAACATCTGAGGACTGCTGGACTCTGACGCCCCTGAGTATTGAAGATGACAACAGCAGCAAGACCTACATCTGAACCTGCAAGAGGTGGAAGAGGAAAAGAGGAAGGTGATTTGAGTTACCTTTCCAAGCAATACTGAAGCACAGATCTACCTTCTCATACAAAGATTAAATACAGAAAAACAACGCAAGATGCTCCCAAAGAGGTTCGCAACTGTGATTTCAGACAAGAAGTGGAAGAGAGAGAGAGAGAGAGAGAGAGAGAGAGAGAGAGAGTTGCTGCAAGAGGAAAAAACAGAGATCGTCCAACTAGAGAGCACACAACCTCTTCTGTGTCTAAGAAACCTCGGTTGGATCAGATTCCTGCAGCCAATCTTGAAGCAGATGATCCTCTAATAGATGAAGATGATGAAGATGAAGATTTTGGGGAAGAAAGTGATGATGATGACACTGCAGCTCAACTGGCAGAACTAGAAAAAAATAAAAAAAAAAAGAAAGAGCTGAAGAACAAGCCCAGAAGGAACAAGAAACAAAGGCTGAAGAAGAGAGAATTTGGATGGAAAACATCCTCAGTGGAAACCCTCTCCTTAATCTCACTGGTCCCTCTCAGCCTCAAGCCAACGTCAAAGTAAAGAGAAGGTGGGATGATGATGTTGTCTTTAAGAACTGTGCCAAAGGAGTAGATGAGCTGAAAAAGGACAAAAGATTTGTAAATGATAATCTTCTGTCAGAATTTCACAAAAAGTTCATGGAAAATATATATCAAGTAGTACAGTTTTGTGTGCTTAATTATTAAAAAGAGGCTCTTTCAAACTTCTCATTCTGGCTTTAGCTCGGTCAGGATTTTTTTCCCATGGACTTGATGGCTTATAGATTTCCTGCCTTTAAACTTTTAAAATACGGTTTTTTTAATTTTTATTGGTCAATAATATTTTATTTGATAATGGCATCCTTGTTCTCGGAATTGGTTTAACCCCTCTTCCTACGTTGTTGATTTATCATTCAATAAACCAGTTTGTGTTCTGTGAACGTATCCAGTTGTACTTTCTTGTAAAAATGTTGTATCAGAAAATCTGGTTTCCAATAAAGATTTTAACTGTCTAAAAAAATAAAATAAAATAAGGTTATTTAGTTTCCATTAGCTTTGGGTATATGTCACCCTGGCCTGATACTGCATATGATTTTTACTGCATTATTATCTGAGAAAGATGTATTCACTATTTCTGCCTTTCTGCAGTTGATCATTAGGCTTTTACACCCTAGTACATGGTCAATTTTTGTGTAAGTGCCATGTACTGCAGAAAAGAAAGTATATTCCTTTCTATCCCCATTCAATTTCCTCCCTAAGTCTATCATATCTAGATTTTCTAACAGTATATTTACCTCCTTAACTTCCTTCTTGTTTATTTTACAGTTAGATTTATCTTAATCTGAGAGTGGGAGATTGAGGTCTCCCACTAGTAGAGTTTTGCTGTCTATGTCTTCCTGTAACTCCTTCAACTTCTCCTCTAAGAATCTGGATGCTATATCATTGGGTGCATACATATTTAGCATCAAAATTACTTTATTGTCTATGGTACCTTTTAGGAGGATATAGTTTCCTTCCTTATCTCCTTTAAGGCTGTCTATTTTTTCAGCAGCTTTGTCTGAGATAAGGGTTGCTACCCTTGCTTTTTTCACTTCAGCTGAAGCAAAATATATTTTGCTCCAACCTTTTACCTTTACTCTGTATGTGTCTCTCTGCTTCAGATGAGTTTCTTGTAAGCAGAAAATTGGATGATTCTGGTTTTTAAGCTACTCTGCTATTTGCTTACATTTTAAGGGAGAGTTCATCCCATTCACATTCAAAGTTATAATTACTAACTCTTTATTGCCTTCCATGTTATCTTCCTTCTGTTTGTATTTCCCCCCTTTTGTCCCTTTATAATTCCTCAGTATTTTGTTTCTGAATGCCACCAACTTCAGTGTGTTTGCCCTCCTATATCCAACCCCCTCCTCTTTTTCCCCTTTTCCTTTGCCCATTCTTCCTTCCCTTCCTTCTGTTGATTCCCCCTTTCCTCCCCCTGCCCTTCTAACACTTTAAAGGTAAGATAAGTTTCTTAACTTAACTGAGTATATGTATGTTAATTTTAAGCCAATCTAATGTGAGTAAGATTCAGGCAGTTCTCACCCTCCCCCCTTCTTCCCCTCTATTTTAATAGTTATTTATACCTCTTAATGTAATGAGATTTACCCCATTCAGTCTCCTCCATACTCCCATCTCTTTACTGTCTATCTTTTTAAGGAAGTATTGATTTTAAATCATTCTATCTGAGTCACAGAAAGGTCTTGAATGTTCATCAATTCTGGTTATTCTCTTATTAGGTAACAGTTTTTCAAATAAGTCATGCATATCCATCTCTTCTGGCTAATTAAATTCTCTCTAATAAGAGTCACAATTCTCAATAGTTGTTAAAGTCTTTCTTCTAGGTAGGGATATTGCCAGTTTCATCTAATTTGATAAGTTTTTCCCGTTCCCCCTCTTTATTTAAATTTTATCTTTTCTTGTGTCTCTTGAGTCTCCTGTTTGAAGTCCAAATTTTCTATTAAGTGCTAGTCTTTTCATCAGGCAAAGTTGGAAGTCTCTTATTTCATTAAATGTCCATCTTTTGCTCTGGAAGAGAAGGCTCAGCTTTGCAGGATAGTGGATTCTTGGCTGCATCCTAAACTCCCTTGTTTTTTGGCATATTGCATTCCAGGCCCTTCAAACCCTTAATCTTGATGCTGCCAGGTCCTGTGCAATCCTTACTGTGGCTCCTTGGCATTTAACTTGTTTCTTTCTGGTTGCTTACAGAATTTTCTCTTTTATCTGATAGTTCTGGAATTTGGCTACAATATTCCTTGATGTTTTCATTTTGGGGATTCCTTTCTGGAGGGGATCGATGTATTTTTTTAATAACTATGTTTCCCTCTGGTTCCATGAAATCAGGGCAGTTTTCCATCACTAAGTCCTGTAATATTGAGTTCAGGCTTTCTTCCTTCTCAATATTTTTAGGAAGACCAATAATTTTTATATTATCTTTCCTCAATCTATTCTCAAGGTCAGTGGTTTTGCTGAAGAGGTAATTAACATTTCCTTCTATTTTTTTCAATTTTTTGGTTTTGTTTAACAAATTCTTGTTGTCTCATGAAGTCATTTGTTTCCATAGACTCCGTTCTTTTTTTTTTTTTTAGGGAAGAATTCTTTTCATTTACCTTTTTGCAACTCCTTTTCCAACTCATCAATTCTATTTCTGTAAGAGTTTTCCCTTTTGGGGTGGCTAGGTGGCATAGTGGATAGAGCACTGGCCTTCGAGTAAGGAGTACCTGAGTTCAAATCCGACCTCAGACACTTAATAATTACCTAGCTGTGTGGCCTCAGGAAAGCCATTTAACCCCATTGCCTTGAAAAAAAACAAACAAAAAAAAGAGTTTTCCCTTTGATCATTTGAGGTTTTGAGAGAATTGTTTTCTTTTTTGCATTTGCCAAATTGTATTTTCCAAGGATTTGTTTTCTTGTTGCAAGATGTTAATTTTCTCGTGTTTCTTTTCCCAAATTTTCCAAATGATTTTTAAACTCCTTCCTGATTTCTTCAGGGAAATTTTTCTATGCTGGAGACCAAATTATATTCTCCTCAGGGCTTCTACATCTCTCTGAATTAGGGTCTTTTCCTTCTAGGAATTTTTCTATGGACCCTCCTTTCTCCTAGTCTTTCTTTATTTTCCTAAGAACTTGTGTTGGAGGAGGGGTCAGTTAACAGAGGTTTGGTATTGAGATTCCTAGAGGCTTTACTCATTGAGTGTAATATCTCCAGCTGGCGGGGTGGGGGTGGGGGCTGGAGGCTTTGCTCACAGAATGGCTAGTAGAGGGTGTTGGATGCTTTCTCCCTGAATGTAATAGCTCCTCCCGGCCAGTAGGGGGTTCTGGAACCTACTCTCCAGCCCTTCCTGTAAATTCCAGACAGTCAGTCCCACGGCCACGCCTCCACTCTCTGGTTGTTTCTCAGAGTGAAGTGGTTCCAACAGTGAAAGCCCCCAGGGGCTGATTTTAGATTAGTCCAGCTTTCACCCCTCCCCCACTGGCTGTGGGCACTCTGCAATCACCACTCACACCCCCAATCCCCAAAGACAGACCTTGAGGTATGTGTTGTTTATCTAGCTTCTCTTTCTGGGTTTTATTGATAGGACTTCCATTAAGAGGTTTGTTTCATATTGTTTATGAGGGAAGATCAGGAGACCTTAGCAAAGGACCTGGCTTCTCACTGTCATCTTGGCCAGAAGTCCCAAGTATTTGCCATCTTAATGGTACCAGTACCATTTACTCTTATGCTTTTTAGTGTTTTTTTAAATAATGAAAGATTGATTAATAACAAAAACATTTTTAAATTACATGATTATGTCAATAGATTCAGGGAAAGTTACAAAATGCAAAACCAACTCTCAATTAGAGAAGAGTAAAATGATTGCTGTGCAGCAGGGAGGGTCCAACTGCAGTGATGTAACATAAAGCTATAATAAATTCAGCAAGAGTGGAAGGCAGATGGCAGAGGAGAAATTAAAGATATAAAGTTGATCCAAGGGGGCGGCTAGGTGGCGTAGTGGATAAAGCACCCACCCTGGAGTCAGGAGTACCTGGGTTCAAATCCGGTCTCAGACACTTAATAATTACCTAGCTGTGTGGCCTTGGGAAAGCCACTTAACCCCATTTGCCTTGCAAAAAAAAAAAAACCTAAAGTGGATCCAAAAGAACACAGAACTGTCCCTATTTATAACCAATTCCAGAGAATCAGAAAAGAAACTAATCAAAATAACTGATTACTTCAATAAAGTACTCAGGGATAAAATAAATCCACATAAAAAAATCATTATTTCTACTTGGTTACTAACTGGAGGGAAAGGTAGCTAGCTCTCAAACTATATTACAAAGCATTAATCATCCATACAATCTAGATAAGAAATAGAGTAGTTGATCAGGATTAGATATAGTATCAGTGGAATAGATTAGGTACAATATATAAAAGTAAATAACCATAATAGTATAGTGTTTGATAAACCTGAAGATCTAAGCTCTGCAAGGGGCAAGAACTTACTATCTAACAAAAATTGATAGAAAAACTGCAAAGCATTTGGCAGAAACTAAACAAAGACCATGGGCAGTTAGGTGGCACAGTAGATAGAGTATTGGGCTTAGAACCAGGAAGACTTATATTTCTAATTTAAATTCTGCCTCAGAGACATAACTGCCTCAGTTTTCTCATCTGTAAAATAAACTGGGGCAGGAAATAACAAATTACTCCAATATCTTTGCCAAGAAAACTCCAAATGGGGTCAAAGAATTGGACATGACCAATATGACTGACAACAGGCATAGACCATCTTCTCTCACTGTATACCAGTGTATACCAAGATAAAGTCAAAATGGATTAATCATCCGATTAAAAATAAGGGGTGATATAAGTAAAGTAGGGGAGCATAAGAAAAATTACCTATCAAATCTATGGATAAGGAAAGAGTTTATGACCAAACAAGAGATAGAGGGGATCACAGAAGGTAAAATGAATTCTTTTGATAAATGAATTTTAAAAAAATTTTGTTCAAACAAAACTGATATAGCTAAAATTAGAAGTAAAACAGGAAAGTGGGAGAGGAGGGATATCTGCAGCACGTCTGTCTGCTAAAGGACTTATTTTTCAAATATATACGGAATTTAATCAAATTTATAAAAATTAGGACAATTTTCTAAATGATAAATGGTCATCAAGATCAAAAGAAAAGTAGTAAATTGGGAAACAATCTTTACAATTAATGATTCTGACAAAGGACTCATTTCTAAAATATACAGAGAACTGAGTCATATTTTTAAAACAAAAAGCCATTCCCCAATTGACAAATGGTCAAAGGATATGCAAAGGCAATTTACAGATGAGGAGATCAAAGCAATCCATAGCCATATGAAAAAATGCTCTAAATCATTAATTATTAGAGAAATGCAAATTAAAGCTTCGCTGAGGTACCACCTCACACCTCTCAGATTGGCTAGTATGACCAGGAAGGATAATGATCATTGTTGGAAGGGTTGTGGGAAATCTGGGACACTATTACACTGTTGGTGGAGCTGTGAACTCATCCAACCATTCTGGAGAGCTATTTGGAACTATGCCCAAAGGGCAACAAAAATGTGCATACCCTTTGACCCAGTAATACCACTACTGGGTCTATACCCTGAAGAGATGAGGAAAAAGGGTAAAAACATTACTTCTACAAAAATATTTATAGCAGCCCTGTTTGTGGTGGCAAAAAATTGGAAATCAAGTAAATGTCCTTCAATTGGGGAATGGCTTAGCAAACTGTGGTATATGTATGTCATGGAACACTATTGTTCTATTAGAAACCAGGAGGGATGGGATTTCAGGGAAGCCTGGAGGGATCTGAATGAACTGATGCTGAGTGAGATGAGCAGAACCAGAAAAACACTGTACACCCTAACAGCAACATGGGAGTGATGTTCAACCTTGAAGGACTTGCTCATTCCATCAGTGCAACAATTGGGAACAATTTTGGGCTGTCTGCAAAGGAGAGTACCACCTGTATCCAGATAAGGAGCTGTGGAGTTTGAACCAAGTACAAGGACTATTCCCTTTAATTTGGAAAAAAAAAACAACAGATATCTTATTGTCTGATCTGGTTACCTCTGAGAATTCTGTTCTCTTTTAAGGATATGATTTGTCTCTCATCACACCCAATTTGGATCAAGGTACAACATGGAAACAAAGTAAAGACTGACGGAGTGCTATCTGTGGGGTGGGGGTGGGGGGGAGGGAAGCAAGATGGGGGGAAATTGTAAAACTCAAATAATATCTTTAATAAAAATAAAAAAATGATAAATGGTCAAAGGATATGAACAGGAAGTTTTCAGAAGTCAAAGCTATCTGTGGTCATATGAAAAAAATCCTCTATAGAAAAATGCAAATTAAAACTCTCTTAGGTATCACCCTCAAACCTATCACACTGGCTAATATGGCATAAAAGGAAAATGACAAATGCTGGAGGGGATGGGACACTAATGCACTATTGGTAGAGCTGTGAATTGGTCAAACTATTCTGAATAACAATTTGGAACTATGCTCCAAAAGTTTATAAAGCTGTGCATATCCTTTGATCTCGCAATATTATTACCGGCTCAAGATTCCAAAGAAATAAAAAAAAATAGGAAAGGACCTATGCAGAAAAATATCTATAGCAGTTCTTTTAGTGGTGGCAAAGAAATGAAAATTGATATTACCTCAATTGGGAAATAGATGAACAAGTTTGATTATGATTATGATGGAATATTTTGGTGTTATATGAAATGACAAGCAGGAGGGTTCAGAAAAATCTGGGAAGACTTATTTACTTTGATCAATACAACTATCTGTACAATTCCAAAGGACTCATTTTGAAGAATACTATCCACCTTCAGAAAGAAAACTGATGAATTCTGGGTATAGATTGAAGAATATTTTTCCCTTTCTTTATTCTTATTTTTTGCAACATGTTTAAAATGCAAATATGTTTTATATAGCTTCACATGTATGAAGGGTATCAAATTGCTTTATATTCTCAATGATGACTAAGGAGCAATAAGGAGAGAAGGAATTTAGAAGTGAAATCAAGAAATGTTCAAGAAAAATGGTAGTCATTCCACTCAAAAAAACTAGATAGTGTGCAAAATATCTGGGGGATATCATGTTATAGCATAAAGGGTTAGAGTCTGAAGTTACAGGAACTGACTTCAAATTCCATACTACTTGAGTGACATCCTCCCAGGCTCTCCTTTTTTTATGTGTAAAATGAAGGAGTTGGATAGAGATCCAGGCCTTTCAAGGTTAATCTAATCCTATGATCCTATATCAAAAGTTAAGTTGACTTTTTTTTTTTTTTAGGTTTTTGCTAGGCAATGGGGTTAAGTGGCTTGCCCAAGGCCACACAAGTAATTATTAAGTGTCTGAGACCGGATTTGAACCCAGGTACTCCTGACTCCGGAGCCGGTGCTTTATCCACTACACCACCTAGCCGCCCCTAAGTTGACTTATAAGAGCCATGGGGGAAGCTTGTACCACCCAGTCTTTCCCTGAAAACTTCCTGGGACTTGAAGACTACATGTGACTCAGCATTTGTCTGGGTTGGGAACAACAAACTCCTTGACCATTTCAAGCCATATGATGACCCTGAATTGAAGGGACTTTGTAGTAATATAATATGGCAAGGCCTGAGTGATCCCTTTGCCTTCCCCTACCCAGTAGTGGAAACAGGAGGTAAAGTACTGCATTCCCTCTAACTCTCTCTTTACCCTACAAGTGGCGTCACAATTCAATGCCAACTCTTCTGGTGAGGGGTGTGAAAGGACTGGCAATTCTCCAACCCAGTATCTTGGTAATCTTACTGGTTGTCCTCTATGAATAGAGTCTATCTCTCTTCTACCTACCTGCCTCTTGGCTTCCCTAGCTTACTTATACAAAAAGCTTTTCCTGAATCCCCCTAAATGTTAGTGTCTTCCTCGTGAGTTTATCTCCAATTTTTCTGTATATATCTTGTTAGTGCATAATTGCATGCATGTTATCTCTCCTATTAGACAGTGAGCTCCTTGAGAGCTGTGATCTTTTTTTGTATCCTCAGTGTTTAGTACAATGTCTGGCATGTCCCTGGTGCTTCATAAATACTTGACTAACTAATCCATGTAGCAGCTAGTACCATCAGACTCAATTATCCATTTTTGGAATAGAAAAAACTGTACTAACAAATATAATATAGGGACAGCTAGGTGGCCCAATGAATAGAGCACAGGCTCCGTAGTCAGGAGTACCTGAGTTCAAATCCGGCCTCAAACATTTAATAATTATCTAGCTGTGTAGCCTTGGGCAAGCCACTTAACCCCATTTGCCTTGCAAAAAAAACATATAAGATATTTTTAAAACTACAGTTGATAATTCTTCTAAAGTTTCTCTTCACCTTAAACATAAGTATCTGTCACAGATCAAGAAAATAAATATTTCTCCACAATACAAAAATGAGTGATTAAAATAGAAACAAACTCAGTAGCAGTGGAAGATTTTTTAAATGATGACTTGAGCTTCAAACATTGTGTGGCAATCTCCTCAAAATCATATATTTAGACTCAGGTATATAAATAAATTCTTGACAGTCAATATGCCAACCCACAATTGCTGTTCTTCCTGTTTGGGTGATGTAGTCAACTACCATCTAGCCACAGAAAACTTCCACTTTGATATATATTCTTTGTTCAGTACAGTTGTGAAGAACAATTCTTTTTTTCCTGTCAGCAAAATTAAACAACACCAAAACCTAAGGATTTTGCAAGGTCTTCAGAATCCTTTTTTAAAAAAGTTCACAATTTTTAGTTTTTATTATTCTGAACTTGATAAACACCAATTAAACATGAATATTTTCATAAAGAAAGAACATAAAAGGATTATATATATGAAACTACGAATTTGTCATGTATAATTTGGATTTCTCTAGTAAAGGATAGTCTAGAAGAAAAGAAAAATAATAAGCTTCTATAGTGTTATAGAAGTTTTAAAATTGTAGCAAACTAATAATAGTTCCTATGTTTAATGCTATACAGAAAAATTATGTGTTACCAATTAATATAGACACTGAACTAAATCTTATTTTGTTCAGTTCAAGATGTTCAATGAAAGGATTAGCATTAAATAATTACTCTTAATAGGATTAATTGCATTTTAATACTTTGATAGAGCTGATTTCAATATGTGTTTTCTCTACCATATATATATATATATGAACCTCTATAGATCTTCTTATCCTGTTAAATTCTTGTCCATATTTCCCTATAAATCTTCCATAAATAATCTACCCAATATCTTAGAAGCCTTCCCTTATTTTTTTTTTAATGCACAAGCATCCAATATGTCCAACTAGGCAAGTGAATGCTTGAGAATTTAAGTAAAAAATTTTATTTCACTTAATTTGTTAGCATACTAGTATCCATGAAATGTTAACAATACAAAAGAAAGCTTCCAATATACTAGACAAGTTAACAAGTGAAACAGTTGTCACACTAGACTGAATTCTAGTTAAATCTCCTATGTAGATCTGTATGTATAAAAACAATGAAAAGTAGCCACAAAAGAGTAGAAGGTATGGATATATGTGATCTATATGGGAAATGGAATGGGATTGTACATTAAGCCTTATATAAACTAGCATAATTCAAAGAGTAGCAGGGCTTCTGTTTTGCAGGTATAGACATGCAATAGGTATCATACTAATAGGTATCATGCTAGCAGCCTAGTAATTATAAAAAATAAATGTAGTCTACACAAATGATTATTATCTGAGGAATTATCACCTTGAAATATAAAATAATATTTTGAGTACTATTTTAGTGTGATAAAAATTTTTAAATAATTTCAAATTAGAAAAACATAATAAAGACAATATAGTTTACTGCAAAGACTATTAGAGATTTCTTAGAAACCAGTGATCTCCTTGGTCATCAGAAATTTTCTGTCTCATCAGAAACAAAGCAGAAAGTTGACATATGAAATCATAATGTTGGTTGCTGAAGAACTTTGAAAATTCTCAGTTTTGTAAAACCCTTGACTCTGGTTCCTTTCCTCATATATATATATATATATATACACACACACACACACACACACACACACACACACACACACACATATATTATGTTTAAGGTGAAGAAAAACTTTAGAAGAATTATCAACTGTAGTTTTAAAAATATCTTATATGTTTTTTTTTGCAAGGCAAATGGGGTTAAGTGGCTTGCCCAAGGCCACACAGCTAGATAATTATTAAATGTTTGAGGCCGGATTTGAACTCAGGTACTCCTGACTACAGAGCCTGTGCTCTATTCATTGGGCCACCTAGCTGTCCCTATATTATATTTGCCAAATTTCCAAGCGTTCAAATGCAACCACATAGAATACAACTCCATTGGGATGGCCACATTGTTTGAATGCCAAATATATGCTTGCCAGAAAGACTATTTTGTGGAGAATTCACACAGGACAAGTGCTCATGTGGGGATCAGAAGAAGTGGTATACCAGATATTATCCTGGTATAATGAGACCTTGGAAGACACTGGCAAACTACCCAGCAGGCATGCTCTCATCAAAGAGGGTGCTGTGCTCTGTGAGCAAGGCAAAATTGGAGCAATGCAAAGGAAATGTGAGATATGGAAGTTTAGAGTAACCACCCCTGGACTTTTTGTGCCATTTTGACCTGTGGTGGAGCATTCCAAGTTCATATTGGTCTGATTATGTTTATATATATATAATATATATGTTATATATAATAATCATTATATATAAACATTATATATATCCTGATATATATATATATATATATATATATATATATATATATATGTGTGTGTGTATCTGAGTCTCAAATTGCTTTTTAGCATCATTATACCTGGGCGTGAGAGATACAGGGACTGAAAGTATTATTTAAATCAATCAACAAGTAAGCTTTTATTAAGCACTTCTTATGTACCAATCATTGTGTTAAATGATAAGGATGCAAGTACAGAGAATAAAATAATCCCTTCTTCTACTGAGTTAATATTTTAATGAGGGAAAATCGGTACATAAAAATATATAAATAAATAAATAAATATAAAATCAGTCAATAAACATTTATTGAGCACCTCCTCTGTGCTGGGCACTGTTCTAAGCATTAAGGATAAAAAAAGGTAAAAGACAGTCTGGTCTGTTCATAGTCTAATAGGAAGACAATATGTAAACAACCACGTACAAGCAGATATAGAAAAGACAGATGGAGTGGGGGACAATCAACCAAGAGAAGGCACTAGAACTGTGAGAGTGGGAAAGGCTTCCTGTTGAAAGGGGAAGCGTAACTGGTTGTAAAACAGAGGAGTTGAGGGGAGATGTGTTCCAGGCATGGAGGGGAGCTGGTGTGAGGAACAGCAAAGAAGCCAAGGTGCCTGATCCCAGTGGGGTAAGGTGCGGGGGCAGGGGTGGGGGTGACTGGAAGCTATGAAAGAAATAGAAAGTTAGGGAGAAGGCATGGCTATAAAGGACTCTGGAAGCCAAACTAAGGAGTTTATATTTTCACCTGGAGATGATAGAAAACTCCTGGACCCTGATGGGCAGGAGGATGAAGATCATTTTGATATCTGAGTAGAGAATGCACTGGAGTAGGGAGAAGTTTATGACAGGGAGACTAATCAGTAGACTATTTCAATAGTCCAGTTACAATGAGAACTTGTACCAAGATGGTGGCAGGGTCAGAGGAGAGAAGAGGTTATATATAGGAGATGTGACAGGGAAAGTTAACAGCTTTTAGCAACAAAATGGATATGCAGGGTGAGAGAAAATGAGGAGTTGAGAATACATAGATCTTGAGCCTAGGTGAATACAGGGGATGGTGATGCCCTAGAAAGTAAAAGAAAAGGCTGAAAGGGAGAAGGATAAGGTGATAAGGTGAAAATAATAAGTTTGGTTCTGGACATGTTGTATTTAAGATGGTTATGGAACATCCAGTTAGAAATGCACACTAGGCAGTTGAGAAACTGGAGCATTCATATACATATAAAATAGTTGAATGCAATAGAGTGTGATGAGAAGACAGTTATAGGAAGGGGGTTGTCAAAGACAAAACAATGCAGAAGATTCTACAATAGTTTCATCTTAAACAAAGAGAAGAACTCTTTTAAGTGGAGATAAGGAGAGATGCAAGGGCACAGAAATGGGAGATAGGGTACTGTGAATGAGAAACAGGTAAAGGGCCAATTTGGCTGGATCATACATTACTAGAGAAGTAGTAACTGAAGCTATAAAGATAGATTGAGGCCAGGATGAGGGTTTTAAAAGCTAACCAAAGGAGTTTATATTATATAATAGAGTAATAAAAGAAGCTACTGAATTGGTTGAGTAAGGAGAGTTATCTGATCAGATCTCTATTTAATTAAAATGATTGTGGCAGCAAAGTCCACTTGGAATGGGGAGAAATGTGGGGCAAGGAAATCATTTAGACTATTGCAATTATCTAGGTAAGAGGTGACAAGGCCCTGAACTAGGTAGCACCTCTATATGTGAAGGGGTCAGATGAGGAAGAGTAAAGGATAATACTACTATTATATACCTGTCACATTTGAAGAATTATAATACTTTTGACAGAAATAAGGAAACTGGAGAATGGGAGAAATGAAATATAAGATGAGTTCAGTTTTAGTAGGTTGAGCTTAAGATGTCTCTGGGATATATAGTTTGAAATGCAATAGGCAACGATGACCCATGATTGAAGCTTAGGGAGAGGTTAGAGCTGTATATATGAATTTGAGAATCTTTTACAGGGATAATAGTTAAACCCATGGGAGTTAATAAGGTTATTGGGAGTATAGAGGAAGAAGAAAAGAAGATTCAGAATAGGACTCTGGGGAACAACCACAGTTAAGGGGTCTGATGTAGATGATAAGCCAGTAGAGGTTGGTTGGTTCTTGTCCTTTTGTTACTGAAGAAAACCAAAACAACAACACTGTTACAAGCAAATTACAGTATGTCCAACTGTGGCTAATCAGACCAATATGAACTTGGAATGATCCACCACAGGTCAAAATGGCACAACAAGTCCAGGGGTGGTTACTCTAAATTTCCATATCTCACATTTCCTTTGCATTGCTCCAATTTTGCCTTGCTCACAGAGCACAGCACCCTCTTTGATGAGAGCATGCCTGCTGGGTAGTTTGCCAGTGTCTCCCAAGGTCACATTATACCAGGATAATATCTGGTATACCACTTCTTCTGATCCCCACATGAGCACTTGTCCTGTGTGAATTCTCCACAAAATAGTCTTTCTGGCAAGCATATATTTGGCATTCAAACAATGTGGCCATCCCAATGGAGTTGTATTCTATGTGGTTGCATTTGAACGCTTGGAAATTTGGCAAATATAATATAGGGACAGCTAGGTGGCCCAATGAATAGAGCACAGGCTCTGTAGTCAGGAGTACCTGAGTTCAAATCCGGCCTCAAACATTTAATAATTATCTAGCTCTGTGGCCTTGGGCAAGCCACTTAACCCCATTTGCCTTGCAAAAAAAAAAAACATATATAAGATATTTTTAAAACTACAGTTGATAATTCTTCTAAAGTTTCTCTTCACCTTAAACATAAGTATCTGTCACAGATCAGGAAAATAAATATTTCTCCACAATACAAAAATGAGTGATTAAAATAGAAACAAACTCAGTAGCAGTGGAAGATTTTTTAAATGATGACTTGAGCTTTAAACATTGTGTGGCAATCTCCTCAAAATCATATATTTGGCAAAACAGAATATATATATATATATATGTATATATATATATATACACACAAATACATATACATATATGTATATATACACATATATGTATAAGATTAGTCAAGAAAAGTAGATAGTAATAAAAATTTCATTATCATTAGATGTAAAGCAGATGAATTTAAATTTTATCTTAGAAACAAAAGGTAGTCACTAAAGACCCTTGAGCAGGAGAGTGGCATGTCCAACCATGCTTTAGAAAATAGTTTGTCAGAAATGTGGAAAATGGGTCAAAGAAAGAATCTCTCTGAACTTAATTTTGCTATTTTTAAAAATGGTGGTATGTTTTTTGTTTTGCCCTGCCTTTATACAGTTATAAAGAATAATTAATTTAGTTAACAAACATTCTTTGAATACCAATTGTATGGCCGACTCTTTGGGTCCCAAGACATAATGTTCTTGTAAGTTCTGAAAACTGTAAGTTGTTATAGAAATGAAAGGTATTATTTATTATTTTAGATGAAGATATAATATCAGTTAACCAAATGTTGAAGTTCTCCTTTGATTTTATTTTCTTCATTCTTCAAACAGGTTTCTTCTTTATAGCAATATGGATAATTTTGAAGTGGAAAACAAAAAATTTAAAAAGCTTAAAAAATTTTTTAAAAACTAAAAAGTTCTAACTATCTTCTATGTCATACATCATTATCAAAAGGTGTTTTTTAATCTTCTATTCAGAAATATTAAGAGTTAAAAAATAACCAACACCTAGTTGGCTTTTCAAAACCATTAAAATAGTTGTAATTTCCAAGGGAAGCATATTTTTCAAGCCCTGGAATTCCCCCATGGGTCACAGGAAGGGGCTCCAATCCTCCAACACAATACAAGAAAGTACACACCCAGGGCTCAGCAGTAGACTCACAATCTAAGCACACCCTAAACACAATCTAGTACACCCTAAATTAACAAAATCAAATCAAAATGGAAATATGAAATGTTTTTCTGTTTTCCTTTTTTTTAATTTTTTTTCTTTTTTTTTTAGGTTTTTGCAAGGCAAATGGGGTTAAGTGGCTTGCCCAAGGCCACACAGCTAGGTTAATTATTAAGTGTCTGAAACCGGATTTGAGCTCAGGTACTCCTGACTCCAAGGCCAGTACTTTATCCACTACACCACCTAGCTGTCCCTGAAATGTTTTTCATTTACCAAGGATTACTTTCTAGTTCCCAGGCAAATGGAACCTACGGGGAACTTGTGTCCTTCTAATCTAATCTTCTGGATGCGTAAAATTTGAATGAGATGACCCACAGTTATAAAGAATTATCAATTCTGATGAAAACTGATTTAAAATTAATATAGACTAGTCTTAAAATTTTCTATTAAAAACGATTGTTTATTACCAATCTGTTTAGACATTTATCTGATGTTAGAACAAAGAGTTTAACTTGCTTTGATTTTTGATTGGCCTTGGAGAAGTAGGTAACTTGTTTGGTTTTTTTTTTTTTCCCACACAGAGAAATGGAAAGAGGTTGGAGGTAAGTTTCATTCCATTATAGGAGTAAATTAAGCAACTCGTAGTCAGTGAAAAACGATTTTGAAAGGAACTTTTGAAGAAAGCTTTCAAGCCCAGAAAGGAAAGTATCTTTCTCTTCTAGGCAGCAGGACTGCTTAGAAGAGGGCTTAAAGAAAGAAAAAAAAATGCATTGTTCATAGTTAAAAAGACACCTTTCAGGACTTACACTAGAAAAGGGACCTGGGAAGCAGGATATGTGGGGAAACTGCAAGTCTTACTAAACTTGGGAGTGATATGCCAACCCCTAAAATTAGAATATATTTAACACCCAAATTTATTCAGAATCTTTAATGCTATACAATTCTTTTTAGTACTCATGTGCACAATATGTAATTTTCTGTATTTAAGTTGTTTTGTCTTTACCATAATTTGTCAAAATTACCTTTTAAAAGTTTTAAGTCACATGGAAATTCATTAAGGGGAAAAAACAGATTTTCTAAATGTCAGTCAACAGAATGAATTGATAAAATCTTGATAAAATTGATAAAATCTTGATAGCTGAGCATAGTAATGATGACAATGATCCTATATCTGCAGTCCAGGGTAAACTAACTGGGTTGAAAAAGAGAGTGGCAGAAGACCCAACAATCTGAACTGAGGCCAACTGTAAACATTGAAACCTTGAGCATTTGTCAGTTGCTTAATTCTTCCTAAAAACCACTACTTTTCATTTAGATGTAATCAGACTACCAATTAAAGATCAGATAAATCAAAAGTAAGGAAATATTCTGCTATATTTTCAGCTAATGAAACATTTTAAAAATATTTTTTATTTTTCAAATATATATAAAGATAATTTTTAACTTTTTTTTATTTTTAGTTTTTGCAAGGCAATAGTGAATTAAGTGGCTTACCAAGGCCACACAGCTAGGTAATTATTAAGTGTCTGAGGCCGGATTTGAACTCAGGTATTCCTGACTCCAGGGCTGGTGCTCTATCCACTGTACCACCTAGCCACCCCAACATTTATTTTTTTAAATTAGTTTTTATTAAAGATATTATTTGAGTTTTACAATTTTCCCCCCAATCTTACTTCCCTCCCCCCACTCCCCCCACAGAAAGCAATCTGTCAGTCTTTACTTTGTTTCCATGTTGTACCTTGATCCAAATTGGGTGTGATGAGAGAGAAATCATATCCTTAGAGATCAGACCCAACATTCATTTTTAAAACAATTTTGAGCTCCAAATTATCTTGCTCCCTCCTTCACTAATCCTTCCCTAAGTGATTTAATGTTGGGTATATATGTGCAATCATGTAAAACACATTTCCATATTAACAATGTGAAAAAAATAGGTCAGAAGAAAAGAACCACAAAAAATAAAGACACCGAAAACAGTATGTTTCAATCTGCATTCAGATGCCATCAATTCTTTCTCTGGTTGTGGACAGCATTTTCCATCATGAGAACTTTGGAATTTTTTTGGATCACTGTATTGCTATAAAGAGCTAAATTATTCACAGTAGAGTAGATCATTACATGATGTTGCTGGTACTACGCACAATGGTCTCCTGATTCTGCTCACTTCACTCAGCCTCAGTTCATGTTGTCTTTTCAGGTTTTCCTGAAATCCGCCTGCTTATCTTTTTTTTTTTTTATAGCACATTACATTGAAAAACTACAGCTTGTTTAGGTGTTCAGTTATTCCCCAATTAATGGAGATGCCTTCAATTTCCAGTTCTTTATGAGCACAAAAAAGGGCTGCTATGATTATTTTTGTATCTGTAGGTCCTTTTCCCCTTTGGGTTACAAACCAGGTTGTAGTATTGCTAGATTAAAGGGAAAGAACAGTTTGATTGTCCTTTTGAGTATAGTTCCAAATTGCTCTCCAGATGGTTGGATCAGTTCAGAACTCCATCAAGAAGGCATTAGTATCTCAATTTCCCACATCTTCTCCAATATGTATCATTTTCCTTTTTTGTCATATTAGTCAATCTGGATAGCTGTAAGGGAGATATCTCAGAGCAATTTTTTATTTGCATTTCTCTAATTAATAGTGATTTAGAGTCTTTCTTCATGAGACTATAGATAGCTTTGATTTTTTCATCGGAAAACTATTTGTTTAACCATTCATCAATTGGGGAATGGATTGTAGTCTTATAAATTTGATTCAGTTCTTTGATTTATTTGTGAAATAAGACCTTTATCAGAAATACTTGCTGTAAAGATAGTTTCTCAGCTTTCGTTTTGTTTGTGCAAATTTAAAATTAAATATAGTAATTTATTTTTTTAATTATAAAAATTTTACTTATTTTTGAATTTTACAATTTTTCCCCTAATCTTACTTCTCTCCCCCCACCCTCCACAGAAGACAATTTGCTAGTCTTTACATTGTTTCCATGGTACACTGATCCAAATTGAATGTGATGAGAGAGAAATCATATCCTTAAGGAAGAAACATAAAGTATAAGAGAGGGCAACATCAGACAATAAGATAACAGTCTTTTTTTTTTCTAAATTAAAGGGAATAGTCCTTGGTATTTGTTCAAACTCCACAGTTCTTTCTCTGGATACAGATGGTATTCTCCATTGCAGACAGCCCAAAATTGTCCCTGATTGTTGCACTGATGGAATGAGCGAGTCCTTCAAGGTTGATCATCACTCCCATGTTGCTGTTAGGGTGTACAGTGTTTTTCTGGTTCTGCTCATCTCAGTCAGCATCAGTTCATGCAAATCCCTCCAGGCTTCCCTGAAATCCTGTCCCTCCTGGTTTCTAATAGAACAATAGTGTTCCATGACATACATATACCACAGTTTGCTAAGCCATTCCCCACTTGAAGGACATTTACTGGATTTCCAATTCTTTGCCACCACAAACAGGGCTGCTATAAATATTTTTGTAGAAGTAATGTTTTTACCCTTTTTCCTCATCTCTTCAGGGTATAGACCCAGTAGTGGTATTGCTGCATCAAAGGGTATACACATTTTTGTCATCTTATGCGCATGGTTCCAAGTTGCTCTCCAGAAGGGTTGGATGAGTTCACAGCTCCACCAACAGTGTAATAGTGTCCCAGATTTCCCACAACCCTTCCAACAATGATCATTATCTTTTCTGGTCATATTGGCCAGTCTGCAAGGTGTGAGGTGGTACCTCAAAGAAGTTTTAATTTGCATTCCCCTAATAAGTAATGATTTAGAGCAATTTTTCATATGACTGTGGATTGCTTTGATCTCCTCATCTGTAAATTGCCTTTGCATATCCTTTGACCATTTGTCAATTGGGGAATGGCTTTTTTATTTTTTTTTAATTTAACCAGTATGAGTTGTAGGAGTGGAGGTTAAAGTGGAGAATATCAGTACCAGACCAGAAGGCAAGATATAAAATTTGTATACAACCTCAACATCTCTCATATCAATTCTCTAGTCTCTATTTATAATGTCATCAGCCTAATTCAGTCTCTCAATCCTTCTCAGTTTATACCAATAGCCTCCTAATTGGCATTGTGAAGAAAGTACAATATAAATGTAAATTATTAATAATAAAGTCCTAACTCTCGTTTACATTTTAAGACCCTCTACAATTTGACTCCAGTCTATCTTTCTATACTATTATTTCTTTTAGGTTTTTTTTTTTTTTTTGGCAAGGCAAATGGGATTAAGTGGCTTGCCCAAGGCCACACAGCTAGGTCATCATTAAGTGTCTGAGGCCAGATTTGGACTCAGGTATTCCTGACTCCAGGGCCAGTGCTTATCCACTGGGCCACCTAGACCACCCCTCTATACTATTATTTCAACAGATTCTTAAGTTCTGGTCAAACTGACATACTCCCTTCCCTAATCTCATTCTTCTCTTTAGTGTCTCCATGCCCTTGCTCATTCATTTCTAGAACATGTCTTTCCTTTCCCCAATCTTTGTATGCTGAAATCTTCAGTTCAGATGCCAAAGATGTCACAGTCTCCATGAAATCTTCATTAATCATCTGGGAAAAAATTGCTTTCTTGCTTTTCTGACTTCTCATTATCTTTTATCAACTGAAGAACAAATGCTTATTGAGTGGCATTATGCGTGAGGTACTGTGCTAGACAACTGAGATACAAATCAAAGAAGGAAATAATTCCTATTCTTAAGAAGCTAAATGCTAACTGGAAAGACGTGTAAAACAAAATACATAATATTCTACATTACATTATAATAGATATTTGCACATTCTCTGGTCCTTACTAGGTCATCATGTTTCCTGGGATAGGGACTTGGTTTTATTAATGCTTGTTTCTTATTAAGAATCTAACACAACATGTGCCTTACACATTGAAAACCTTTAAAGTTTTCTAAATGAATGTGATTAGGAAACTGTCAAAATTAACAAAACCAACTACTATCTACTTTTGTTGATTAATCGGCAAACAAATAATACCCTCAATTAAACTTTGGTTGTACTTCATTCAATCAATAAGTATTACCACCTCATACCTCTCAATATGACCAGAAAGGACAATGATCAATGTTGGAAGGGATATGGAAAATCTGGGACACCAATGTACTGTTGGTGGAGCTATGAACTCATCCAACCTTTCTGGAGAGCAGTCTGGAACTATGCTCAAAGGGCAACAAAAATGTGCATACCCTTTGATCCAGCAATACCCAGGTCTACACCCCAAAGAGATTATGAAAAAGGTAAAAACATCACTTGTACAAAAATATTCATTGGGGGGCGGCTAGGTGGCACAGAGAATAGAGCACCGGCCCTGGAGTCAGGAGTACCTGAGTTCAAATGCGGCCTCAGACACTTAATAATTACCTAGCTGTGTGGCCTTGGGCAAACCACTTAATCCCATTGCCTTGCAAAAATCTTAAAAAAAAAATTTTCATAGCAGCCCTGTTTGTGGTGGCAAAGAATTGGAAATTAAGTGAATATGCTTCACTTGGGGAATGGCTTAACAAACTGTGGTATATGTATGTCATGGAACACTATTGTTCTATTAGAAACCAGGAAGGATGGGAATTCAGGGAAGCATGGAAGGATTTGCATGAGCAAGATGAGCAGAACAAGAAAAACATTGTGTACCCTAAAAGTAACATGGGGGTGATGATCAACCTTGATGGACTTGATCATTCCATCATTCCAAACAGGGACAATTCTGGGCTATCTGCAATAAAGAATACCATCTATATCCAGAGAAAGAATTGTAGAGTTTGAACAAAGACCAAAGATTATTACCTCCAATTTAAAAATTTTCTCATGTAATTTTGCTATCTCTTATACTTAACTTTTCTTCTTTAAGGATAAGATTTCTCTCTCATCACAGTCAACTTAGATCAATGTATACCATGGAAACAATGTAAAGACTAACAGACTGCCTTCTGTGGGGGGGGGGGGGGGTAGGGGGAAGGAAGCAAGAATGGGGCAAAATTGTAAAATTCAAAATAAATAAAATCTTTCTTTAAAAAAAAAGAAGTGTAAATGAAGGAGATTAAGTACCAGATTTTAAACATATTAGAAGGCAATAATTATCAAAACTATCTGATACTGGAGGAAATAGAAAATTAGATCAATGGAACAGATGTACAATTTACAGCATTAAATAAGCATAATAACCTTGTATTTGAAAAAATCAATAAGTATTTATTAAAGACCTACTATGTGTGAATAACTGTGCTAAGAACTAAGACTACAAAAGGAGGCAAACAAAAGATGGTCCCTGGTCTCACAGTCTAATAATAGAGACTACATACAAACAAGCTATAAACAGGATTAAAGGAAATAATTGGATGAGAGAAAGCACTAGAATTAAAAGGGGTTGTAAAAAGGTTCCTATAAAAGACTCATCTTTTTTTAATCTCTGAATATCTTTAATAAAAAAAGAGGGAAAAGAAGGAATTAAAGTGAACAATCAGTTAAAAATTCAAACTAACATTAAAAATGAGCAGAATGAGCTCAAAGGTGGTTTTATTTTTATTATTAAAAAATGAAATAAATACAATTGAAAGTTAAACAGAAAAACACTAATTGAACTTAAACAAAATGAGATCTTTTTTTAAGATGAGCAATATAATTGATTAAATGTCAGGTGATATTTTTTTAAGGGAGAGGAATGCTAAATTACTAGGTGCAAATAACAGTGAATAAAGAAGACTATATTTAAATGAGATGTTTCCATAAATAGGCTAAACAGTGCAACAGGAGGCCCCAACCCAAAATAAATAGTCTTAGAACTGAGGAGGTCATTGGGAAAAGTTTCAAACCAGGCAAAAATGGACATCAGGGAAGAGGTTGTACAGAAGTCAGAAAGTTTTTTTTATCTGAAACTTAAAGGAAGTCAGGGAAGTCAGTAGGCAGAATCAGGGTGGGAGAGCATTTCAAGCATAGAGGACACAGAGAAAATGCCCAGAGCCAAGAGATGGTATGTCTTGTGTGTGGAACACCTAAGAGGTCATTGTCATTGTCCCTGGATCAAAGAGAGGGAATAAAGTATAAGAAGGCTGGAAAAGTAGGAGGAAGCTGGGACATGGAACAGTTTTGAATGCCAATGTATTTTTAATTTGATCCAGTTGGTGATAAAGATTCACTGGAGCTTACTGAGAAGTGGAATCATACCATAGGACCTCCACTTTAGGAAAATCACCTTGGTAGCTACATTGAGAATGTACTGGATTGGGAAGACAACTGAGGCAGGCAGACCCACCAGCAGGCTATTGCAATAGTACAAGTGTGAGATAATGTGGGTCTGCACCAGAAGGGTGACAGGACCAGTGAAGTGAAGGGGGCACATTCTAGAAATGTCACAAAGGTGAAATTAGTAAGTGTTAGCAACAGATTAGGAAGGGGGGTGTGGATATACGAGTTAAGAGTAACTCATGTGGACTTAAGAGATTTTGAGAAAGAAAATGAAGGACTTTGGAAACATAAGTGGTTTTAATTTATTCTAGTTTGAAGTTCATGTCCTGGAACACAAAGGAAATTGTAAAGTGAACAGCTAAAAATATTATTTTTTCTGGAACATATTTTATGATACCAAATAAATGGACTTCTGACAAGGAAAACAGTGTATTTCATGACTGTGAAGAACATACAGAAGACTTCACCAACCTGATACCATGTCCATAGCTTCTATTAACTCAGGAGAGAGGGGGAGTTCTGAAAAATTAAATTCTTATACACTATCACAAAAGATTTCAATGAGAAAGAAAAAGTGACAAACAATATCCAAGAGCAATACCAATACCAATTATATAAGTTAATCTCTAAAAAAGACAAAAGATATCAGAACTGAGAACTGGTTAACAGTGGAATGCAATAGACCAAGTACAGTCAGAATAGGGAAACACAGAATAGATGAGTAAAGTTAAGGGAATAATCTCAGACCTTAAAGATTACTAGACATGGAAGCACTTATAGAAAATCTTAGCCATTCTCCTTCCACCTCAGGTTAAGGGCTGCTTATACAGTATTTAATACTATATGAACAGAAATCATCATCATCATCATCATCATCTAGGCATAACCTATCCTTAATTTCATAGATAGATGAATTCAGTCATGTTGAGCTGACAAGTCTTAATTCAATATTTCATCATGACTGAGTAAACCTCAGCTTCTTAAAGGCCATGTCAATGGAATATAAGCTTTAAAAGATTCTTCAAATGTGTTAAGACTCAAATATGGGTGGGAAACTGTTTATATGTCATCCCAGAAATAGCCAGCTATGTGTGGTGTCTCATCACCAAGGGTCTGGCACATCAGATGATTTCTGTGGTCAAAACAGTTCATTCAACTGCCTTCTACAGCTTAGGAAGATAATGATCTATATCTATGGAAGAAGTACCTACAGAGATGAAATCATGGAACTTTCAAGTATTGAAGACATAATAGGAACAATAATACCATTAGTTTACATTAATTTAAAATTCAGATGCAGAAGGATGCAGGTGATTATATTGTCATTGTTTTGTTGTTCTGTTGTATCCCATTCTTCATGATCCTGTTTGGAGTTTTCTTAGCAAAGATACTGGAGTAATTTACCATTTCCTTCTCTAGTTCATTTTACAAAAGAGGAAACTAAGACAGAGTTAAGTGACTTGCCCAGTATCACACAACATAAGTATCTAAGCCTGAATTTTATCTCAGGTCCTCCTGACTCCAAGGTTGACACTCTCTCTATTCACTGCATCACCTAGCTGCCCAGTGATTATATTAGCCATTGTTATTATACCATGGAAATTTTCTTTGAAGAAGGCAGTGAGAGGAAAGGGTACAGTTCAGTCATGACAAGTGGAAGTAATTATGATGTCTATATTGCCTAGATTTCCTTTTCCTACTCCTTCCAATTTGTAACAAATATTTCTTAGTGTCTATCAATTGGGTTCTGAGATGGCATGTAATGAACAGTGACAGTTGGAAGATGTCACTAGGCTTGTTTGTCTCAGGATACAGAAGCCACTGGTAAAAGGATCTCTGTATTTGCCACCACAAGGAGTTCACCTTTAATGTTAGAGGGTCCATATTGTGCAAACATTTCTCTATATTCAAATGAGATATTTCCATAAATAGAGTAACAGTGCAACAGGAGGTCCTCGACCCACAATAAACTGGAACTGAGGAGTTCATTGAGAAAAGTTTCAACACTAGCCAAAAGTAAGTTTGATCAGACAGGTAATTGACATCAGGGAGCAAATTCAACAGTAGTCAGAAAGTCTAAACAGGCCAACCAAATGGTATTCAAAAATCTGGCATCAAAAAAAGGCAGACGTTCAGGCAAGTGACTCACATCAGGAACATAAAAATTAGCAGATTCTAACAAATGTTCCAGCTTTGGCTTATTGAAATTCAGGGAAAGGATTAATTCCTTAGAAGGATTAGAGGAGTAGGGCAGGATACTAGTTCTGCAGTACCTGAGACAGCAGGCAGGTTGGATGATTGAACCCCTAAATCTAGAGTGTTAGGTCAATGTCACCCTAAAGCAGAGATTCTTAACCTAGTGTCTGTGGGTCTGTTTGTATTTAAATAATAAATAAAAAAGAAAAATTTCCTTTGTAATTTATTTTATGTATTTAAAACATTCTAAAACTAAATGAAAAAAATTTTGTTGAAAAACAATATTCATGGATCAACCTTGGAAAGACATTCATTCCATCATTGTAATGATCAGGGTCAATTTTAGGGGATCTGTGATAGAGAATACCACAAAGACCAAAATCTTCAATTTTAAAAAAGTTGTCTTATGTATTACAGAGTTTTGCTATCTCTAATATTTTCATTTTTCCTTATGGCTATGTTTTTTCTCTCTTGAAGGAATTGTAAAAATTCAAAACCTTGCTAAAAAAAATGATTGGCATAAACTACTATTGTATATAATTGGAAAACAAAGTATTTAAATAATTCTTAAAAATGAAAATTATAGAAAAACATAAACTCCTAGAGGAAAAGAACTTTTTTATTTTTTATTTTTTTATTCCAAAGCCTAGCTTAGTACCTAGTATATAATAGGCACTTAATAAATACTAGTTGAATTAATGAAGTCAAAAAAAGAAAAACAATATTCATGACATTTAAGATACAAATTAATTATCAATGAAATGCAACTGAGTCAGAAAAATATTCAAGAAACTGTTTCTTTTTTCACAGAATTTATAGAAGAACCACTAATTTAATACAGATGATCTTCCCTTTACTCTGTAGATGTTTTCCTCTACTATATTCTGGAGAAATCAAAATCCTTGCCAAACAAGTTTTTAAATGAAGAGTTTAAATATTTAAAGGATTCTCTTTCAAATGTTAAAAAAAAGCCCTTAATTTACTTCTTTTTCAAGTGCAGATTTTTCTACCAAATGAGAATTTTTGTATATAAGTAAAAGGGTGTTACCTGTACATTATTTTAATATTATATAATCATAAAATAAAGAGTAAGGAAGAAGATTGTTAGAGATTGTTTAATTTAGCCCCTTCATTTTACAAAGAAACTGAACTGTAGAGAATTTTAAAACTATATTTATAAAAAGGCTATCACATAAATTAGCAAAAGTCACTGGAATCAAGAGAATCTAGGTTTAAATCATAGTGTATTACTGTGGACAAATCACTTTATCCCTCTGGACCTCAATTTCATAATCTGTCAAAAGGAGAGACTAGAGTAGATGACCTCTAAAACCAATGCAAGTTCTAAATCTATGATTCTATAAACTGTAGACCTTGAGGTCTGATTTCAAGGCAACTGTGAATTTGGTTTTCATCTTCTCTGCAATAATACCCTCAAAAGGAAGGAAGGAGGGAAGAAAGGAGGGAGGGAAGGAAAGTGGGCAGGAAGAAGGCAGAGAGGGAGGAAAGAAGAAAAGGAAGTAAGAGAGAAAGGAAAGAAGAGAGGGAAGGGAAGGGAAGAAAGGGGAGAAGGGAGAGAGGACAAACTGGAAGAACCATATGGCAGGGCCTAAAACAAAATCTAACTATAGTTAGATCACCATGAATAAAATGCTATATTACTATGTCAATAAAATATAATAGCAAATAGGGGCAGCTATGTGGTGCAGTGAATAGAGCACCAGCCTTGGAGTCAGGAGTACCTGGGTTCAAATCCGACCTCAGACACTTAATAATTAACTAGCTGTGTGGTCTTGGGCAAGCCACTTATACCCACTGCCTTGAAAAATCTTAAAAAAAAAAAGTACTTTAAAATATAATAGCAAAACAGTGAAAGATTTAGTATATTCTACAGATCTATGATACCCATATATGTGCATACTCATACAGAAAATTCATGGAATAACTGTGGAGGAAAAGATGAGATCATACTTTATAAATACTAACCAAGAAGCCCCTGTATGACATGGGAGTTCACAAAATGGGGGTGGAGGGAAGGGTGCCACTAGAAATTGATTTATTTTTCAGAGGGTAAGAAGGATCTTTTTAAAATGTTTACTCAGGGGCAGCTAGGTGGCAGGTGTAGTGGATAAAGCACCAGCCCTGGAGTCAGGAGTACCTGGGTTCAAATCCGATCTCAGACACTTAATAATTACCTAGCTGTGTGGCCTTGGGCAAGCCACTTAACCCTGTTTGCCTTGCAAAAACCTAAAAAAGAAAAGTTTACTCAGTTTTCCAGAACTGAAATCTGTGGCACTGAATCAAGCTTCTCCTAAAATGATGAGTCCTTACTCAGTATAAGCCAGTATTCAGTTAGTAATGTCAATATCTAAAGCTAGACTAATACAAAAAGATTAAAAGATAATTAGTAAATTTTAAAATTACATTAAATTTTGTCACTCCACCTCCTTGCTCAAATCTTCTTTTATAGAAAGTGTTTAGGAAGAGATATAAATGCTATCTCTGCTCTTCTATGAGGACCCTAGAATTCAAAGCTGAGCACTTACAAATGACATCTAACTTTCAGTACCTTGTAT
Organism: Macrotis lagotis; assembly: GCF_037893015.1. Lineage (NCBI taxonomy): Eukaryota > Metazoa > Chordata > Mammalia > Peramelemorphia > Peramelidae > Macrotis > Macrotis lagotis. Next base: position 126,054,133 of record NC_133666.1, on the reverse strand, counting down.
GCAGCTAGAACTTCTGATATTTCCTGTTTCTCATTCACTGGCATCTAAAAGGTACAGAATTTCAGTAATTAAATGTTGAACTCAGAAAACTTTGATTTGAAGTCATTTGATTTAGTCTTCTTAAGGCAGGCAATAATATTGCACTCACTGCTTATAAAATGAAAGATTAGGCTCCAAATCATATTTTGGTAAACAGGATAACCATTCTTGACCACAACTTCTATTATGTCTCCCCAAATTTCAAGATCCTTTGAGAAATTTCATTCTATAAATTATAGGTTCTAAAGTATGACTCCCAGTTCAACACACAATATAAATAATAATACTTTAAATTATTACAATAACTTGAAAGGTTTTGTATTATAGGAAAACCTCAGGTACCTTGCTTTGCTATCCTAAAAACAAGAGTAATTTAATTTTATAATACAATTTAGCAAAACCCGGGTAAGCATTAGGTAGCATGCAACAATTTATGAAATTAGTTAAATTCTCATTAATTAAAATACTTAGATTCTTTCCATCCTAATGAGTCTTCTCTATTCTGCAAAACATTTCTGAATCAGTATTTTTCTAGTGTTCATAAACTTCCTTGAAATTCTCCTGAAAATGGTTAGTAGTTATAAACTGGGTAAAAGATAAAATTTCTGAATAATTGTACCCCTTCTGGAACTAGGTTGTACTTGACTAAAGCAATGATCTCTAATTTTTTTTTTGATCATGTACTCCCACCAGCAAACAAATATTTCATTTTTACCCTAATGTGTTATATTTATTTATAAAATATGCAAATTACAGCATTAATAATTTGTACATTATAAAATGACATTTTAAAAGGATGAGATGAAGAAAAACAATATTTGATTCTACAGTCTAAAGGCAGCCACCAGAGTTCACTGAGGAGTAATATGATCAGACCTTTGCTTTGACAAATGTGTAGAGAGTGGAATATAATAAGAATAGACTTAAGCAGAGAAACCAATAAGAAGGCTATTTCAAAAGTATCAGTGTGAGTGGAGACAATGGGACAGATAGGAAAGACATATAGAGAGAATCAACAAGGTTTGGCATCTAATTGGGCATCAAAATATATAAAGTGAAGAGTTGAAGATGACATAGAGCCTGTAAAAACTTAGGACTAGAAGGATGAAGATATTCCTGACAAGGCAAGGGAAGTTTAAAAGACAGGTTGGCTTGTGAGAGTGCCTTATCACAATCCATCCATTTCTGCTCATCCTTTGTAATTCACTATCCAAAATGAAAAAAAGGGGGAAAGAGGAGTATTCTTATTCACCAACACTGACCCCAAACACAGGAATACTTACAGGAGAGACAAAGTGATAAGGCATCTACTCATGGTAAGTTTAGTTTAGAACTGCCCTGAAGGACTTACATTCAGTTCCAAGGAAATAAGGCTGGGAACATGCACAGCAGAAATAAGGGGCAGTATTTCAGAATTAGGATAAGTGTAGCTGTGTTTGAGAGAAGTTCCACAATTGACAATAGCAGCAAGAAGACTCCCCAAGCCTCCACATGGGGAGTACTATCAGAGAAAACCTGTACATGTGCCAATCCCTTGTTAATATATATATATGTATATATATATATATATATACATATATATGTATATATATATAATCTGTAAGATTAAAGATATCTCACTTTTTTTGGTTAATAAATCAGAGTTCACTAAGGAACAATCCCTGCTTCACCACTACCTTTCATTATCTGATACATTCATAGGGTTATAGATCTAGAACTGCTAAGAAACCTTAGCAGTTTTCTAATCATAAGTTTTTAGATGATGAGACCGAGTCCTATGGAAGTTAACTGATATGTCTAAGGCTAAATAATAAATAACAATTAGAATATGAACCCAAATTAGCAGGCTCCTATTTACTATAGAATCCTTAGACTAAAAGGCACAAAATAAACAATTCAGATTGCTTAGGATATTAGTAGAAGACAAATGGAACGACAATCCTGGCTTAGAGAGATTTTCAATTTTCATATAATATAGACATTTACTTTAAACCCTGAAACTTTCTAATTCAACATTTGGTGGTTAAATATGGTTAACACTCACTGCAGCAAGAACTTTGTTCAAAACTACTTACTTCCAATTATGGAATTTTCAGGGGAAAAACTTTGGAAAGTAAGTCTTTGTAAGTAGTGGGTCAAGCTCACAGTCATGTGGGAGGATGGGGTTCAAGGGTCGGACCACACTGAAAGAAGGAGGCTTGTAGACATGAAACTTTACAAATGAGCCTTAAAGTTAAAAATGAGAACAGCTTTTAAGAGGGTAGGGGTAGGCAAAAGGACTTGTCTTGTGGAACCAAAGGCCTACTCAACTTTAACATTTAGCTTCGAAAGATATGTGGCTTTTCTCCCTTCTTTGAAAAATGTTCAACTACTTTATCAATCCCTCCCACGCAGCTTCAAGTCACAAAGAGATTCCCTCATACTCCCTTTTTGGAAACTGTTTAACATTTAAAAGTGCCTTCTTTCCTCTCTCTGTCTCTCTCTCTCTCTCTCTGTCTCTCTCTCTCTCTCTCTCTCTCTCTCTCTCTCTCTCTCTCTCTCTCTCTCTCTATATATATATATATATATATATATATATATATATATATATATTCCTTCTTTCACCCTTCTTAGATTTTTTTTCTTTCCTTTCTTTCCCCAAACTGGAAAAAAATACCTAATATTTGTTGGACAGTTTTAATGATAATTAGTGAGTTATTGAGGATGTGGTAACATAGCATTCATAAGATATTTATCTGTACTAATCACTTTATATGGCTCTTTTCTTTCTGAAAAAGCTTAAAGCACATTACAAACAGGATATATAGAGCCACACACAAGAGCAACTATAACATTCCCAGAGGAGAAAGCAGCAGATGTTTAACAGCTGCGCAATAACTGTATAAAATACAGAGGGACAGAAGTCAAGACAACCTACAGGAGGAATTATGAAAGAGGAAAAATGTACTTACTAAAGCTATGTTGGCCAGAACACCAGAGTTCCTCTCCTCTCTTCCTTCCTCCAGTCATCATCATGCCAAGATAAGTAAACAAAGTCATCTAGGATGCCTTTCTTAATTTGGATCCATGAACTTGGTTTTAAAAAATATTTTATATTTATTTCTATAGTTTCCTTTGACTTTCTTTGTAATCACACATCATTTACTGTATGCATTTAAAAACATTTTTCTGAGGTGTCCATGGCACATTTTGTCTTATGTGTGAACTTATTAGTAAGCTAAAAAAAATTTTTAAGGTATTACTTTTGGTTGATATTTACTTAACACTATAAAGAAATGACATCTCTTACTACCAGTAGTATGCTTTAGTCTGTTTCACCATGTCCTTGTTCAGAATGTGAAAGTGAAGATAAGTAAAACCTCCTGCACCTACAGAGTAGTTATTCCTATTCTCACTCTGCATATGATGGATTAATGTACACAGAAAGGATTTAACTCACAGCAGTCATCAGTCTCTGTGCTAAGTACTAGGAAAACAAAGAAAGACTAAAAACAGCCCTTGTCCTCAAGGAACTCCTAGTCTGATGGGAGAAGACAACAAGCAAACAAGATATAGAGGGGATAAATTCGAGGTAATTTACAGAAGGAAGGGAAGGATGAGAGTCCTTGCTTCAGGCTTGAAGTGGTAATATAGGGCCAATGTATTTACTTTAGCAGCATGTCAAGTTGTGTGAATATTCAGTTGATCAGGCCTAGCCTTCATTAGACACACTGGTTTCTTTGAACTTCAGCCTGACCAGAGATTTCTGCCCCCGATCTCACTAATCCTTTGTGCTACAGTTCTAGACCCCAAATATTTCTCTGCAAATCCCTTTTGCACTTCACCTCAATGTTCATAACTCTGGTAACTAATCTCCTGAGCAACAGAAGCACACTTTTTGATTTGATGATTTCACAAAGAGACATCTTAGCACTATGAACTAGTCTTTCTCCTTTAAGTCCAGTCTACCTGGTCCTGCTAGTACCATACTCTGACAAGACTGCAAACAATGCCATGAGGGGCAGCTTAGTCCCTTACTTCTCTGTGGGGTGTGAGAGGCTCAGGGCTTTCTCTTCTTCACCTTCTATCTCCCATATAGATCAGGCAGGCTCTTTTCCTGAAAGCCAAAGAAGCTGTCTCCAAAACTTGACTGGTCCTGGAAGCTAAAGGCTGAAGCTGCCTAGCTGCTGACTCAGTTTCCTGGTGGCTTCAGAACATACTGACCTTTAGCTGGGTCTTTCAGATTTGCCAGTTGTGCCAAGGCCCCTTAAGTAATCATAAGGCTGACACATTTCCATATGAAGGCAAGAGAATCCAAGGCTACTGGAATTAAGTACTGTCTTCTTATTGAGTGTCCATTCTATGCTGTGGAGAAGTAAACTTTTTTTTTATCAATTGCTGAATGACTTAGAAGTGTCCCACTTTATTCCGATATTGAACCTAAACTACTAGGAGACAACTTGAGTCAGTTCCAGTTCAGCATATAGGTCCAATATACTTCAATTTCTGACAACTAGATCACTTTTAACCCAAACTCTCTAGGGAAGTTTAAGAAATAAAATCTAGCATTCCCCACAACAATTGGCTCCTTTAAGCTTGTATCCTTTCCTTGAAGTAGGATTCTTGACTCAAATCAGCTGCTACCACTATGCCTTGGAAAGTATCAAAGACTCAACACTTTAAACCAGGTCCAATGAAGTTGAAATAACTTAGAATTTCATAAAGGCAAGGATTGTGCTGCCTGAACTACTGCAGCTCAGTCACTACTGATGCCAAGTCCTTCTCTGGTTTCCCTTTTCCCAGACTGAGATCTCTTCTCTTTGAACTCAAACCCACTATCATTGCTTGGTTAGATAACCATGGGTATCATGCTTCAAGCATAGGTCATGGAGAGCCCTATATTGACAAACCTTGGAGGAGCACAAGTTCTGGTTGACTTTGAGATGAATGAATTCAAACTCTTTCTGAGCCTGCCCTCTGTATCCTACTTTCCAGGTAGTGACACTCAGATATCAATTGAGGCAGGTAAGTAGCACTTTAAGAGTGCTAAACCTGGACTCAAGAAGTCCTGAGTTCAAGCCCAGCCTCAGATACTTAATAGTGGTATGACTCTGGGCAAGTCACTTAACATCTGTCTCAGCTTCCTCAACTATAAAATGAGGATACTTAAAGCAAGTGCTTGAGCAAAGTGCCTGATGTAGTAGATACTATAGAAATGCCTGCTCCCTTAAAAATTCATACATTTAAATTCTCAGGCAGGATGACCTGTTACAAGTTCCTTTAAGGATTTGTGTGTACAAATATAGTTATAGCAACCCTTTTTGTAGCAAGAAATGCCTGACAGGTCTTCTGGGGCAGAGCCAAGATGGCAGTGTGAAGCTAGCATGCTCCTGGAGCTTTTCCCCAAACAAAGTTAAATGAAGACTCTACACAGACACTGAAGTTGCAGATCCCATCAAAAAAAAAAAAAAAGAAAAGATTGAAATAAATTTTTAACAATAGACATCATGGAAGATCTTCAGTGAAAGTCTGTCTCTTTAGGGGAAAAGGGGAAGCCAAGCTCAATGAGGTGGGGGAGTGGGAAAGACAATGGGAGACTTTTAGCCACAATGCAGTCCAGTCCTGGCAGTCTAACAACAGCATAGGTCCCAGAAGCTACTTAGCAAGTCAGCAAAGAGGGTCCTAATCCCAAACAAAGTGGGAACCCTGGGAACACTGAGGCAAAAGACAGGTCTGGGTTGGAAACAAACCACTGCATAGGCAGAACCTGGACATAAAGGAGGAAACAAACATAAGCAAAGGGAATGCCTGGACTGCATAGGCAACATCTTGGCCAACCACTCCAGCTCCAACATTAAAAAGCTTAGGTTTATATTCCCTATACCCAAGAGCATAACCCAAACAATCAAAATGAACAAAAATGTTGAGTGCTAACCATAGAAAGCTATTATGCAAATAAAGATAATAGCAATTCCCTTCAGAAGAAAAAAGTAGAGAAAAATTACCTACATGTGAAGTCTCAAAAGAGTCTATGAATTGGACTCAAATTCAAAAGCTCATAGAAGAATTTAAAAAAAATTTAAAAATCAAAGACGAGAGAAAGAAGAAAAAGAAAAAAAGAAAAGAGAGTCATGCAAGAAAATTGTGAAAATTTGACCAAAGAAATCAAATCCTTTAAAGGTAAAAATAATCAAATGGATAATCAAACTTCAAAAACTAAAATCAACCAACTGGAAAAGGAATGCCATTCATCTAAATCCCAAATCAAGCAACTGAAAAAGGAATGCAATTTATCTAAAACTCAAATCAAACTCAAATCAACCAACTGGAAAGGGAATGCAACTTAGCAAAAAATAAAAACCAACCAACTGGAAAAGGAGACACAAAAGCTAAATGAAGAAAATAAAACCCTAAATTTAGAATTGGAAAAACAGAAACCAATGAATCTAAGAGACTACTAGAATCCATCAAAGTAAAAAGGCTGAAAAAAAAAAAAATCAAAGAAAATGTATAGTACCTTTCAGGAAGAACAAATGACCTTGGAAACAGATCTAGAAGACATGATTTATGAATTATTCGACTATCAGAAAGCCTAGATTAAAAAAAGAGCCTGGAAAATATATTTCACAGATAACTGCCAAATCAAGAAGACAAAACTGCCATTGAAAGAATCCACAGAATTCCTCCAAAAATAGATCCCAGGATAAAAACTTCAAGGATCATAGCCATATTCCAGAATTCTCAAATAAAGGAGAAAATTGTACAAGCAGCAAAAAATGAAACAATTTAAAAACAAAGGAAACAATCAGACACACACAGGACTTTAAAACTTCAACACTGAAGGACCAGAGAACTTGGAATAACATATTTTGGAGAGCAAAGGACCTTGGATTGCAACCAAGAATTTACTATCCTGCAAAAATTCATCATACTCTGTCAGGGGAAAAGAAGAATGTTCAAGGAAATAGAGAATTTCCAAAATTTTCAGCTAAAAACAAGACTCAAAAGAGGCATAAAAAGATAAATGGAAAGGGGGGAAAAGAAAAAAGAAAATAAATGTTAGTCAGGAACATTAAATTATATACAAACCTTCAAGGGAAGATATAACTCTTGAAACTCTTGAGAACTGTATTTCTCTTAGGATAGTAAGAGGTTGAATATAGTTGGAAGAGACTGGATTTAGAGGATATGGGTATGGTTAGTTTTTGTCTTTCCACTTAAGAGGACCAAGATGACATCACTAGGCTTGAGACCACATGTCACTAGGTGGTTGTTTAGGTAGTGTGTTTACTCTAAACTTATATTTAGATGGTGCAGTGAATAGAGCACTGACCTTGAAGTCAGAAGGATAGGAGTTGGAATCGAACCTCAGACACTTGATACTAACTAGCTGTGTAATCTTGAGCAAGTCATTTAACCCTGATTGCCTCAAATCCAGGGCCATCTCCAGTCATCCTGATTCATATCTAGCCACCGAATCCTCATGACTCTGGAGGAAAAAGTGAGACTGGTGACTTAGCACAGACTCCCTCACTCAAAACTAATCCATGTGCTTGTCATGGCATTACTTCCCTGATGTCATGGTCTTCTTTGAGAATGAAGGACAAACATCATCATCATCATGTGTCTCATGTTTCATTTGACCCACTTTAATTCTTCTTGCTCAAAGAGCTTAGCACTTTCTCTAATCCTATGCTGAGCTTTTCTGAACCAGTGTCTCCCATATTTTACAACCAATTGTTAAGTTCTTAAGAGGGACCTTCAGATCTTCCCAGTCCTTAGAGTACATAAGGACTCTATAGTTAATTATTTTATTTTTTAATTAATTTTTTTAATCTACAGTTAATTAAAACAGAAATGACTTTACTAGATGCTTGGAGGTTTGTACTGCCATAGAGGCAGAGGATGGGAATTTACTTAGAAGGGTTGGACATAAAAGATTAGGAAGTGATCTTATCTTAATCCATACTTCAGCTAATCAGGGTTTAAGTATACTGGTTGGGGAGTGGGGGGGGGGTAGAGTATGGAGAGAGTATGCATGGGAGGGAGGGGAGCCCCAATAGTTCAAGGGATGATTTAGCTTTGCATGATCCTTTGGCTCATGAGCACCGTGTGTCCGTGGAGTGTACTTGAAAAAAGGGTAAGATATAAAGTGACTATAATTTGATTCATGACTCTTGAGAAGTGTATTTCTATTGAGACAGAAGGGAGTGTACTTAATGACTATGAGGCAATGCTGTTTATCAATTAATCAATCAATCAATCAACCCTTGATTGTACTTTGAGCTTATCAGGCAATTAATCAATCTTTGATGATACTTTGATAATACCTTGATAGTACTTTTATCAGGTCAGATAAAAGAAATATAATTTGATAAAAGGGATGTAAGTAAAATAGAGGGTTAAAACAATAAAAACATAAAAAGGAGAAGGCTAGACATTAGTGGATAGTGAGGTAAAGAAGCATAAAGACCTATTACAGCAGAGGGAAAGAAGGGAGGGTATGAACATAGAGTAAATCCTATTCAATAGATTTAACCCAGAGAGGGAAAAAGATTCATTAACACTTGGGTTTAAAAATCTATCCAACTGGGGCAGCTAGGTAGCACAGTGAATAGAGCACCAGCTCTGGAGTCAAGAGGTCCTGAGTTCAAATCCAGCCTCAGACACTTACTAATTACCTAGCTGTATAACCTTGGGCAAGCCACTTAACCCCACTGCCTTGCCAAAAAAACCTAAAAAAAAAAAACCTATCCAACTCTGGGGGGGGGGGGGGATGGATAAAAGGGAAGCTGAAGATACAAAAGAAAAATAAGAGGAGTAGAGCCAAGATGGCAGTGTGAAGGCAGCATTCCCCGACAACTATGACTCCCCAAACCCTCAAAAAACAAAGGATGGCTCTAACCAAAATTTAGAGGGGCAGAACCCACAGAAAGACTGAGTGATACGTTTTCCCAGTCCAAGATAACTTAGAAGTTCCAAGGGAAAGTTGTGTTTCACCAAGACTGGGGGTTGGTAAAAAAAGCCATAGCACAGCCCAACCCAGCAAAGTCCAGCCCAGAGATCACTAGCAACAGCTTGAAGGGGTAGGGAGAGAACTCTGCTGCACCTGGGTGAGCAGAGTGAGGAGCCCTTGCCACAGAACCTGCAGAGAGAATCAGCAGAAAGCAGCCTGCGCCCCCCAAAGATAGTAAGGGAAGAAGGCAGAGATTTCTCTGCTCTCCCTGGGGTAGGACTCTCCTGTTTGCCTACACTCACATAATGCCCTTTGGGCTTCCATACTACGATAGCTGGATCCCGACTTATAGCCTCATGACAGAGGGCAGTGCTGTGGTCATCTACATATCAAAGCACAGGCTAGAGAGCATAAGACCTTGGAGGAATAAAGGTTGCAGTGGGGTCCCCCCCCCCAAAAAAAACCCAAAGCCTTGGAAGTGCTGTAAATTAGTCTGGAATTGAGGAAATGAGCAAACAACAGAAAAAGAAGGATCTGACCACAGAGAATTACTTTAGTCCGATGGAAGATCAAAACACATATTCAGATGATGACAAAATCGAAGCTTTCATATCCAAAACTTCCAAGAAAAACAGAAAATGGTCTCAGACTGTGGATGAGCTCAAAAAAAATCTTTGAAAAGCAATTAAGGGAGGTGGAGGAAAAACTGAAAGGAGAAATGAGAGTGATACAAAAAAAAAATCATGAAAACTAAATCAAAAGCTTGGTGAAAGAAATACCAAAAAATACTGAAGAAAATATGTTAAAAACCAGTTTAGGCCTAATGGAAAAAAGCAAAACAAAAAGCAAGAATGCCTTAAAAAACAGAACTGGCCAGCTGGAAAAGGAGATTAAAAAGCTCTCTGAAGATAATAACTCCTTCAAATGCAGAATGGAACTAAAGGAAGTTGATGACTTTTCAAGAAATCAGGAAGAAATAAAACTCTTCTTAAAAAGCCAAAAATTAGAAGAAAATGTGAAATATCTCATTGGAAAAACAACTAACCTTGAAAACAGACCCAGAAGAAATAATTTGAAAATTATTGGACTATCTGAAAGCCACGACCAAGAGAAGAGCCTAGACTTCATTTTTCAAGAAATAATACAGGGGGGCGGAGCCAAGATGGTGACATGAGGGGATCCAGTCTTAGGAGCTCTCTGATAAAAATTCATAAACTAAGGACTCTAACTAAACTTTCAAGAGACAGAACCCACAAAGGGACCCAGTGAGGCAGTTCTCCTACTCAAAGTAACCTGGAAAAGAGCAGAAAGGCTCTGCTCCCTGGGGGTCGGAGCAGCGGCCACCAGAGCCAAAGAACTTCAGCCTCCCGGAGGCAGCCCCAGGGCACTGGGAGCCACAGCTCACAGCAGCGGGGGAGTCTCCTGAGCTGCACCCCGGGGAGCACCCGGCACAAAGTGGGGGAACAGCGGACCTCTGCCAGAGCGAGCACGTGGAGCCCAGCCCTCAGGGCACACAGCCAGCAGCTTGGTCTTTCTGCAGCCTAGACCCGGAAACAGAAGCAGGTGAGCCAGTAAGCAGGAGCCCCCAGGGCATGAGCCCATTGAGCTGAGGGAGGGGAGTGAAGAGAGAGAGACTGCAGAGCTCTGTCCTCTGCCCCTGGAACAGGACTCTGGGGCTATGACCACATTCAGATCCTGATCCCAGTCTAGGCCCCACCCACAGAACAACAGGGCGCCCCCCACCTTGCCCTGTGGCAGAGAGGGGCGCATATGGTCATTCACAGACCAGGAGGGAGGACAGAGCCTCACACACTGAGACCCTTGTGGGAGTGTCCCAAAAGCTCAGGAAGCACCCCAAAAAACAGGCTTAGGCTGGGAAAATGAACAAGCAAAGAAACAAGAGGAAGACCATTGAGAAATACTTTGCAAATGAGCCCAAGAAGGATCAAAATACTCAGTCTGAAGATGAGGAAGCAAAAGCTCCTGCATCTAAAGACTCCAAGAAAAACAGAAATTGGGCTCAGGCTATGATAGAGCTCAAAAAAGACTTTGAAAATCAAATGAGGGAGTTGGAAGAAAAACTGGGAAAAGAAAGGAGAGAGATGCAGGAAAAACATGAAGATGAAGTCAGCAGCTTAGTCAAGGAAATTCAAAAAAATGCGGAAAAAAACAGCATACTAAAAACCAGCTTAGGTCAAATGGATAAAACAGTTCAAAAAGTTATTGAGGAGAAAAATGCTTTAAAAAGCAAAATTGGCCAGATGGAAAAAGAGATAAGAAAACTCTCTGAAGAGAACAAATCCTTCAGACAAAGAATAGAATTCAGGGAGACTGATGAATTTACCATAAATCAGGAATCAATACTTCAAAACCAAAAAAATGAAAAAGAAGAAAATGTGAAACATCTCATTGAAAAAACAACTGATATGGAAAACAGACTTAGGAAAGATAATTTGAAAATTATTGGAATACCTGAAAGTCATGATCAGGAAAAGAGCCTTGACATCATTTTCAAAGAATTACTACAGGAAAATTGCCCTGATATTCTAGAAGCTGAGGGCAAAATAGAAATGGAGAGAATCCACCGATGCCCCCCCCCGAGAAAGAGATCCCAAAAAACCAACCCCCAGGAACATTATAGCCAAGTTCCAGAGCTCCCAAGTCAAAGAGAAAATATTACAAGCAGCCAGAAGGACACAGTTCAAATATCGTGGAGCTGCAGTCAGGATCACACAGGACTTAGCAGCAACTACATTGGAAGCTCGTAGGGCTTGGAATACAATATACCGGAAGGCAAAAGAGCTTAGAATGCAGCCAAGAATGAACTACCCAGCAAGGCTGAATGTCCTCTTCCAGGGAAAAAGATGGACTTTCAATGAACCAGGGGAATTTCAAATGTTCCTTTTGGAATGGCCAGAGCTGAACAGAAGGTTTGATCTTCAGATACAGGACTCAGGTGAAGCATGGAGATTGGAGGAGAGGGGGGAAATATGAGGGACTTAATGAGGATGAACAGCATGTATAGAAAAATGATACTGATAATATTCATATGAACCATCTAAGTTAACAGAGCAGGTAGAGGGAGCTTTTATAGTTGAAGCACAGGAGAAAGCTGAATTCGAAGATAAAATATGGTGTAAAAATGGAGTCAATAGGAAAAAAAGGGAAATGGAATGGGAGAAAGAAAAAGGAGAGGGGGCATAGTCCAAGATATTTCACATAATAAGATTTTTTTTTATTACACTGAGCTATTGCAATGATATGGAAGGGGGAGGCAAGGGGGAATGAGGGAACCTTTGCTCTCATCAGAGATGGCTAGGAGAGGAAACAGCATATATACTCAATGGGGTATAGACAACTGGAGTAAGAAGGAGGGGGCAGCAGGGGGAAGGGGTGGGGATGTAAATAGAGGAGGAGAGGATGGACCATGGCGGGACAGTGGTCAGATATAACACATTTTCTTTTTTACTTCTTGCAAGGGGCTGGGATTGGATGGCCTGCCCAGGACCATAGGGCCAGGTGGATTCTGGGCCTAAGCGGTGGTATGGGAGCTCAGGGCTTCTTGGCCCCAGGACCAGGGATCTATCTGCTGCACCACTCAGCGACCCTACAGCAGAGTCAGAGTGAAAGGAGAGAGAAAATATAGTACATGGTAGTGGAGAAATATTAAAGGAGGGAATTGCGATCAGCAATGGCAACATTGGAAAAATATGGAAGTAACTTTTGTGATGGACTTATCATAAAGAATGTGATCCACCCAACAGAAGAGTTGATGGTGTTGGAACAAAGACTGAAGCACATTTTTTGTTATTATTATTTGGGGGAGGGTGCAGGGCAAGTGGGGCTGGGTAGCCTGCCTGGGGCCACATAGCGGGGTGATCTTTGGGTTTCTGGGGCCGGATTCGGACCCAGGTGCTCCTGGCTCAAGGGCCAATGCTCTGTCTGCCACCCAGCCACCCCTACTATTATTACTATTTTATTTTATTTTGGGTCTTTTTGGTTTTTTCTCTTCTTTTTGGTTTTTGCAGGGCAGTGGGGATCGGGTGGCTTACATGTCACATGGCTGGGTGATTATTGGGTTTACGAGGCTGGATACGGACTCGGGTGCTCATGACTCCAGGGCTGGCCATACCTACAATTATTACTATTATTTTTTTAATTTTAATTTTTTTCTCTCCCCTTTACTTTTTCACCCAAGCAAGTCTATCTATATTCATGGGGGGAGGGGTATTTTGTTTACTTGTAAACAAGTATATTTTATTAATGTAAAAAAAACCATTTGTACAAAATGAGAATTAAAAAATTAATTAAAAAAAAAAAGAAAGAATACAGCAAGGGGAGGCTAGGTGGCGCAGTGGACAAAGCACCAGCCCTGGAGTCAGGAGTACCTGGGTTCAAATCCGGTCTCAGACACTTAATAATTACCTAGCTGTGTTGCCTTGGGCAAGCCACTTAACCCCGTTTGCCTTGCAAAAAACCTTTAAAAAAAAAGAAAGAAAGAAAGAATACAGCAAAATTGCCCTGAGATCCTAGAAGCCAAGGGTAAAATAGAAATCTAGAGAATTCACCAGTCACCTCCTGAAAGAGATCTCAAAAGAAAAACTTGGAGGAATATTATAGCCAAATTTCAAAACTCCAAAATCAAAGAGAAAATTCTAAAAGCTGCCAGAAACAGACAATTCAACAACCGAGGCTCCATAGTCAGGATTACACAGGATCTGGCAGCATCTACACTAAGGGCTCATAGGGATTGGAATATAAAATCCCAGAAGGCAAAAGATCTTGGTTTACAGCTGAGAATCAACTACCCAGCAAAACTGAACATCCTCTTTCAGGGGAAAAGATGGATTTTTCTATGAAACAGGGGACTTTCAAACTTTCCTATCAAGGTGACCAGAGCTGAACAGAAACTTTGATCACCAAGTACAGGACTCTGGTGAACCATAGAGGGGGTGGAAGAGAGGGACTAACTATGAAGAACTTGATGATGTTGAACTGTTTGTATTCCTGCATGGGAAGGAGATACTGATAACTCATAAGAACTTTCTAGTTTATAAGAGCTGTTAGGAGTATATATAGACAAGACATAGGAAGGAGCGAATGGTATGATGTGGTAAAGGGATGGAGTCAATGGGCGATGGGGTAAAGTACTGGGAGGAAGGAAAAGGAGATAAAGAAGAAGCTGAGAGATTTCACATAAGGGTCAAAAGAAAGCTTTTTCAATGGAGGGGAGGGGGGAAGGCAAGGGGGGAATGAGTAAGCCTTCATTCTCATCAGAAATGGCTTAGGGAGGAAATGACATACACACTTAATAGGGTGAGGAAATCTGTCTTGCCCTGGAGGATGGGAGGAAAGGGATGGGATAAGGGTGAATGGGGGGAGGGAAAGGGGGAATAGGTGATAGAAGAGAGGGAAGATCCAGGGAGAGGGTAGTCAGATACAATACACTTTTGGACAGAGCCAGGATGAAAGGAGAGAGAGAATAGAAAAAATGAGAGTGGAGAAAAATAGAGTGGAAGTACAGCTAGTAATAGCAACTGAGGGAAAAATATTGAAGCAACTTCTCTGGTGGAGCAACTCACCCCAGAGACAGAGCCATTGAAATCTGAACACAGACTAAAGTACATTTTTTTCTCTCACTCTCTATTCTTGAGGTTTCCCATCTTCTTGGGGGGGAGGGGGTTTATATTTACTCTTATAACATTCAATTTACATCAATGTATGGCATGGAAACAATGTAGAGACTTTCAGACAGCCTTTGGGGGGGAGAGTGGGGAAAAATTGTAGAATTCAGAGCCTTGAAAAAAAATGATGGGTACATATTACTATTGTATATAATTGGAAAACAAATAAAATGTTAAAATAAAAAAAGCTGAAAATAAAAATTAATAGAAAAGTTGAAGAGGAAAAGGAGTAAAAATTTGGTGAAGAGGAATAAGAGGAAAGAAAAAAGTATAAATGGGGAAAGATAGCATGGAGAGAAACACAAAATTAGTAATCTTAACTGTAAACGAGAATAGGAAGAACTCTCCCATAAAACAGAAGCAGATAGCAGAATGGATTAAAAACCAGAATCCTCCAATATATTGTTTACAAGAAACACATTTGAAGCTAAGAGATATACACAGGGTAAAGGTCAAAAGCTGGAGTAAAATATATTATGTTCAGCTGCAGTAAAAAAAAAAATCAGGGGTAGGGATCTTGATCTCAGAAAGGGCAAAGGCAAATTAGATATCATTAAAAGGGATAAGGAAGGAAACTATATCTGTTTTTTTTAAGGTTTTTGCAAGGCAAATGGGGGTTAAGTGACTTGCCCAAGGCCACACAGCTAGGCAATTATCAAATGTCTGAGACTGGATTTGAACCCAGGTACTCCTGACTCCAGGGCCGGTGCTTTATCCAAAACTATCTTTTTAAAAGGCACCATAGGCAATGAAGCTATATCATTATTAAACATGTGCACCTAGTTGTAAAGCATCCAAATCCATGGAGGAAAAGCTGAGTGAATTACAAGGAGACCTAGACAGAAAAACTTTAATAATGGGGAGCCCTCAACCTCCCTCTCTTAGAACTAGATAAATCTAACCAAAAAATAAATAAGAAGAAAGTTAAGGTGAAAAAAAAATCTTAGAAAACTCAGATATGATAGACTTCCCGAGAAAACTTAATGGAGATAGAAAAGAATATACCTTTTTCTATTCAGGACATGACACCTATACCAAAATTGCCATGTACTAAGGCATAAAAAACTTACAATCAAATGTAGAAAGGCTAAAATAATAAATGTATGTTTTAGATCAGTATGCAATAAAAATTACATATAATAAAGGGTCATGTAAAGATAAACCAAATATTAATTGGAAATGTAATAATTTAATTTTAAAGAACAAATGGATCAAACAAAAAAATCATAGAATCAAACAGTTCATTCAAGAAAATGATAACAAGGAAACATCATACTAAAATTTATGGTATGCAGCCAAAGAAGTTTTTAGCAGAAATTTTATCTCTAAATGTTTATATAAATAAAATAGAGAAAAAAGAGATCAATGAATTGGAAATGCAATTTAAAAAACTAGAAAAATTAAATATCTTCAATTAAATACCAAATTAGAAATTGTGAAAATCAAAGGAGATATTAATAGAAGAGAAAGCAGAAAACTAATGACCTAAAAAATAAAACTGAATTGGTTCAATAAAAAAAATCATAAAATAGATAAACATTTGGTTAAATCTCATTTAAAAAAAGAAAGAAGGAAGCCAAATTACCAGTATCAAAAATGAAAAGGGTCGGGGCAGCTAGGTGGCATAGTGGATAAAGCACAGGCCCTGGAGTCAGGAGTACCTGGGTTCAAATCTGATCTCAGACACTTAATAATTACCTAGCTGTGTGGCCTTGGGCAAGCCACTTAACCCAGTTTGCCTTGCAAAAAAAAAAACCCTAAAAAAATGAAAAGGGTGAACTCAGCACCAATGAGGAGGAAATTAAAGAGATAATTCAGAGATATTTTACCAACAAATTTGATAACCTGAGTGAAAAGACTGAATAGTTACAAAAATACAAACTGCTCAGATTAAAAGAAGAGGAAATAAAATACTTAAACAATCCCATTTCAGAAAAAGAAACATCAATAAACTCCCTAAGAAAAAGTTTCCAGGTCCAGATGGATTTACAAGTGAATTCTACCAAACATTTAAGGAACAATTAATTACAGATCTACATAAACTATTTTTTAAAACAGGAGAAGAAAGAGTTCTCCAAATTCCTTTTATGACACCAATATGAGCTGATACTCAAACCAGGAAGAGACAAAACAAACAAAAAAATTATAGACATTCTCTCCAATGAACATTGATGCAAAAATCTAAAATAAAATTTTAGCAAAGGGATTAGAACAAATTATTACTAGGATAATATACCATGGTCAGGGAGGATTTATATCAGGTAGACAGGAATGGTTCAATATTAGGAAAACACTCAAAATAATTGAACATATCAATAACAATACAAACAGAAATCATATGATTATCTTAACAAATGCTGAAAAAGTCTGACAAAATACAATATCCATTCCTATTAAAAACACTGGAGAGTATATGAATAAATGACTTTTCCTTAAAATAATAAGCAGTATCTATCTAAAATCCATCAACAAATATTATATGTTAAAAGGCATAAACTTGGAGTATTTCCAATAAGAGCAGGAGATGAAACAAGAATGCCCATTATCACCATTACTTATCAATAAAGTATTAGAAATATTAGCTTTAGCAATAAGGGAAGAAAAAGAAATTGAAGTAATCAGAATTGGCAATGAGAAAGCAGTTTTCACCTTTCACAGATGTAATGATGGTATATTTACAGAATCCATGAAAATCACCTAAAAAACTACTTGAAACAACAAATTCAGCAATGTAAAACAAATTCAGGATGTAAAATAAACCCACGTAAATCAAAAGTATTTCTATATAGGAACAACAAAATCCAAGAACAAGAGATAGAAAGAGAAATTCCATTTAAAAGATCTGCAAATAACATTAAATACTTGGGAGTTTACATCCCAAGACAAACCCAGAAACTGTATAAAAACAATTACAAAGTACTTCTCACACAAATAAAATCAGATCTAAACAATTGTTAAAATATCAATTGCTTATGGTTATGTGAGCTAATATAATAAAAATGATAATCCCACTCAAATGAAATTACTTATTCAGTGGCATTCCAATAAAACTATCAAATAAATACTTTACTGAGCTAGAAAAAATAGAAACAAAATTCATCTGGTGTAACAAAAGGTCAAGAATATCTAGGGAACTGATGGAAAAAAATATAAAGTAAGGTAGCCTACCTCTACCAGATCTAAAACTATACTCTAAAGCAGCAGTCATCAAAACTACCTGGTACTGGTTAAGAAATAGAATAATGAGGCGGCTAGGTGGTGTAGTGGATAAAGCACCGGCCCTGGAGTCAGGATTACCTGGGTTCAAATCTGGTCTCAGACACTTAATAATTACCTAGCTGTGTGGCCTTGGGCAAGCCACTTAACTACATTTGCCTTGCAAAAAAAAAACAACCCTAAAAAAATAGAATAATGGATCAGTGGGTTAGGATAGGTTCAAAAGAAACAGTAGTAAATGACTACAGTAACTGTTTGACAAACCTAAAGACATTAGCTTCTGGTATAAGTACTCACTCTTTGACTAAAATTATTGGGAAAACTGGCAAAGATTAGACACACATTTCATACCCTATATATCAAAATAGAGTCAAAAATGGTTACAGGATTTAAACATAAAGTGTGATACCATAGACCAATTAACAGTTCAAAAAATACTCTCTCTGTCAGATATATGGAAAGAGGATGACCAAACAAGAAATAAAGTATATTATAAATTGCAAAGTAGATGACTTTGACTATATTAAATTAAAACATTTTTGCACTAATAAAAGTAATGCTGCCAAAATAGAAGGAAAACAGAAAGGGGGGGCAGTTTCCAATAAAGGTCTCATTTCTAAAATATATAGAGAATTTTATCAAATTTATAAGGTTACAGGTCATTCCTCAATTTTTAAGTGGTCAAAAGATATAAACAGTCAGTTTTCAAAAGAAGGAATTAATATATATTCATATATAAAATCATATATAGATGCTCCAAATCATTACTGATTAGAGAAATGCACATTAAAACAATAATGAGGTTCTACCTAACACCTATCAGATTGGCTAAAATGACAAAAAAGGGAAAACAATCAATGCTGGAGAGATTGTGGGAGGATTGCAGCTCTGCAAATAACTTGGGGAATCTTTCTTCTGGTGTTATGGCCAGGTTGAACCAGGTTAAACCCTATTTTCAAATACTTTCTTGCTTTTGGGGCTGGGGATAGATATAGTATAGATGATATTTGGGATGAGATTATTGGGATAAATCATCCTGAATTTAGCAGTTCCTTTGATGAAAAGGGGACATCCATAGCTAGGGAGTTTTCAGTTGCCTAAAGTAAAGTTTCTAATCAATTTGGTGTATCCAGAGCTAGTAATTTAATTACTGCCATGCTGAAACTCTGACAGAGAGGATACAGTATTTAGTATGCATTTAAATATGAACTCAGACCCATTATAATAACCCTGTTGAATATAAATACATTCTGAAAACTGAAAACTGGTAGAATTTAAACTCCTTAGACTTGGAGGAGATGGTACTGGGAGAAATATTTTGAACTACTTAAAGAAAAGTTTAAATTTTTTATTTTTTTAATTAAAATAAAAAAATTTTAATTTAATAAATATTTTAATATACAAAAAAGAACAAAAATTAAAAATGTATATGAACCCATGAAATTCCATAGCATGGTTTTTTTTTTCAGGGTAAGTGAAATTTAACAAGATACTACTATTGACTTGTTTGTGTATCTGGTCTTGTATTTCTCAGCTTGATCTTTTTTTTTTTCTGTATCTATTTCCTTTCCATTCTTTTTTCAGGACAATCTCTATTACTACACATTAAGTTACTGCCCAGACTAACCCTCCTTTTTCAACAAATAATAATTAATTTAAGCTACATTTGCTATGTCTAAAAATGTATTCTTCATTCCGAACCTCTATCATCTGCCAAGAATCAGGAGGCATACTTCATAATCATTATTCTTTTAATGATTGGTCACTGCATTAATCAGAGTTCTGAAAGTTTTCAGTTATTTTCCTTTATATTTTTGGAGTCATCATGTAAATCTTGTTTCAATTCTTATAAGTTTTTGAAGCTTCTTTGAACACTTTATATTCATATTTTTTTAAGATGCAGTAATAATGATTGCAGTACTAGATTGTTTAGCCATTCATTTCCCAATTGATGGATCCCATCTTAATTTTCAGGCATTTCTTTTTTTTTAATTGATTTTATTTTATTTTTCCAATTACATGTTATGAAAGCTTATCAACATTCATCCACATGCATATGCATATTTTAAGTAGGTAATTTCCTTCTACCCTGCCTTCCCACTCTCCTCCCCTCAGTGACGAACAGTAAGGTAAATACTGTATAGACATATTTATAAACATGTTTATAGATTAGTTATTTTCTGTATGAAGAATTATTAGAATTTAGGGAAAAGAAAGAAAACCATGAGATAGGAAAGAAAAACATAAGAGAAATTTTAAAAAGTGAATATAGTGTTCATTTAGATTCTGTAGGGTTTTTTCCTGTTGTTTATTTTGTTTTGTTTTTCTTCCTCTGGATGGGTCTCCTATAGTTGTCCTAGCTCTCTGAACTGCTAAGAGCTAGGTTGATTAACTCACAGCATTGTTTTTAATGTGTACATTGTTTTCTTGGTCCTGCTCCCTTTACTCAGCATCAGTTCCTATAATTCATTTCCATGAGTCTCTGGAGTCTGACCATTCATGGTTTCTTATAAAATAATAGTACTCCATAACATTCATATAACATAACTTGTTCAGTCATTCCTCAGTTGATGGGCATCCCCTCAATTTCCAGTTCTTTGCCACTACAAAAGAGCTGCTATGAATATTTTGGAACATGTGGGTTTTTTCCATTTTTTATGATTTCTTCAGGATATAGACCTAGTATAGGTATTGCTGGGTCAAAGGGTATGATCATTTTTATTGCTCTTTGGGCATAGTTCTATATTGCTTTCCAGAATGGTTGAATCAGTTCATAACTCTATCAACAATGCATTAATGTCCCAATCCTCCCACAATCTCTCCAGCATTGATTGTTTTCCCTTTTTTGTCATTTTAGCCAATCTGATAGGTGTTAGGTAGAACCTCATTATTGTTTTAATGTGCATTTCTCTAATCAGTAATGATTTGGAGCATCTATATATGATTTTATATATGAATATATATTAATTCCTTCTTTTGAAAACTGACTGTTTATATCTTTTGACCACTTAAAAATTGAGGAATGTAAAGATTGTTTCCCAATTTACTACATTTCTTTTGATCTTGGTCACAGTGATTTTATCCTGCACCTCTCATTTTTAAGGCCTCACATACTCATCCCTATGACAATGATCCATCTGGTAGCCCAGATAAAGCAAACATGAGGTTCCCAGTCTTCCACCAAATGCCATTTCCAAATTCTCTGTGATGTTTGGTCACCTAGCCTATGCACATCTGTGATAATAAGTGCATGTAGAATGATCCCATAATTGAGATCTAACCAAAATCCTTCCTCTTTACTGCACTTCCCTTTCATCCTTTTTACTCACCCACTTCAATTAACTATTCATGGGTAATTTCCTCCAAGAGAATGTGGAGGACCTTAGCTCATGTATGAGCCAGAAAGGACCTCAGAGAACATCTACTCTACTCCCTTGATTTACAGATAAGGAAACTGAAACCCAAGATGTTAAATAATTTTCCCAAGGTTATAAGGCAATAATTAGCAGGTCCAGGATTTAAATGCAGTTTCTCTCATCCAAGTGCTGAGCCTTGAGTTGAGAAGAACTGATTGCAAATCCAGCTCAGCCACTTATTAATTGTGTAACCTTGATTAGGTCACTTAGTCTCTGTTTGCCTCAGTTTCCTCATCTGTAAAATGGAGATAATAAATAGCACCATCCTCCCAGGGTTGAGAACCAAATAAGATACTAACTATAAAGTACTTACCACAGTGCCTGATACATTGCAAGCTCTATATAAATATTTGTTATAAGTATTTAAAATGGGTCATCTAGTCCACAATTCTCATTTTACCAATGAGGAATCTGAGTCTCAGAGAAGGAAAGGGTCTTTCCCAAGATCACATGGTAAGTAATTAAGAGGTAGGGCTAAAACTGGAATGTAGGAGAAAAGAGAAAGAACATAATGAAAAAGCAGTATATACAGGGGCAAGGATGGAAAAGGGAATACCAAAGGAAAGAGGAAGAAGGAGAAGGAGGAATCCTCATATTGTTCCAGGAGAAAGGTTTTGTGCTTGAGAGCAAGTATGAGGAAAAGGATGATACGGTAAGTAGGGTTCTTGATCCTTGGGAAAGAAAGAACAGTAGAACTTCAGAATCCATAATGAAAAAGAAGATGGTAACAGGGAGTGAATAGAAAGTCTCAGAGCAGCCTAGAATGTGAATTAGACCTCAGGCTTCACTTATTGCCAGGGGAAGGAGAAGTGGAATGTAAGTGAAAAATACTGTGAAAAAATGAAATAAGGAAAGTAAGATGTATAGATAAGTATGAGGAATACAGAGAAATCTGGAGACCTTTTATAAAAAATACAAAGGCAAAAAAAAGCAAAATTAGAAAAAAATAAAATATAGAAAATGAGGAAGCATCACTAATAATGAAAAACAATTTCTAATGGGGACTTGGAGAAAAAAAGAAAAAAATGTTAAAAACTTTATGCCCCCAAATTCATTGATTTAAATTGAGCTCTTACTTGAGCAAAATTATTTATACTGATGTTTAATGTTCGATTTTTAATTGAATCCAGTCCCATGATTGCACTGGAGATTAGTGAGTGGTCCCAGTAAAGACAACTCTTCTAACAATGCAAGTCAATTTTGCAACTCATTAATCTTGGTAGAAATTTAGGAGCAACAGTGGTGCTATTTAGTTGTAGGCCAAGGAGTAACAAGGAATTCAAAGAATTAAAACTGAAAGTGAACTTACATGTAATGAAGAGACCAATGATGAGTCTAAGTACACTATGGTATTTTATCAAGGATAGCTTGCAAACAAGAAATTAAATAAAAATATCCTGAAAATATATATGTAGAAAAGGAGACATATTTTAGTAAAAACAAGGGATAGTAGATGGTCAATATGAAATCTGTGCCAACATCATGATAAAAGACCTAGAAAAATAGCTACATATATATATATATGTGTGTGTGTGTGTGCGTGTGCATGTGTCTGTTTGTGTGAATGTCTGTGTCCGTGTATACATTCATATATATATACACTGTAGATAAGATACATGGGAAACATGAAGCCGAAAAGGTTTAAGTGGCATGTAATCTGCACCACTAAAAAGTGTACTCATGTTGTAAATACTCTGGATCCACTGAAGTAATGTTATTGGACTATGAAGGCAAGAAAAATATGAGATCCTAGTTGTTACAATTTGGCTAGGAATACAGGAAAATTTGCTAGATCCTTAAGAGATTAGTTGTTCTGAGCACCAAGCAAAATATAAATACAACCAAGTATAAAGAGCATGGTCGAATATGAATTCTTGTTCTTCCCTTCTAATGGCTACAATATAAAAGAAAAGTCTTTCACTCTAAACACTATTAGGGAAAATCAGTTTAGGTTTATAGATCCAAATTTTTTATTATTATTTTATTACTCTATTTGTTTGTTTGTTTGTTTGTTTGTCTTGCAAGGCAATGGGTTAAGTGATTTGCGCATGGCCACACAACTAGTTAATTATTAAGTATCTGAGGCTGGATTTGAACTCAGGTCCTTCTGACTCCAAGGCTAGTGCTCTATTCACTGTACCACCTAGCTGCCACTACAAATCCAAATCTATTGAAGAAATTCTTTTGGAAAATCAAAATTTACAAGTGTTGATAAATGACTGGATGTAGTTTATAATCAGTTTAGGTGGTAGGAAATCATATTCTTTGTTCAAAGATACAGAAATTGAGAGTTAGAAGGAACCTAAGTGGCCATTTAGTCCAATCTATACAGAAAAGCAAGTTCCTACCTACCTTTCTAGGTAGTCTCATTCTATTTTTTAGACATTTTAATTGATATGCAGTTCCCTTCAACTACTACCACTACAACTATGTCATTAAGTCATTTTGAT
Organism: Macrotis lagotis; assembly: GCF_037893015.1. Classification (NCBI taxonomy): domain Eukaryota; kingdom Metazoa; phylum Chordata; class Mammalia; order Peramelemorphia; family Peramelidae; genus Macrotis; species Macrotis lagotis. The sequence continues at coordinate 126,030,393 of NC_133666.1, read as the reverse complement.
GTAGAACTATTTTTTCCAAATGATCTTAAAGAGACTGCTGGGTTCCAGATACCCAAAGTCACATTATTTAAAAACTAAGAGGAGTTTTGAAAATTCTAAGGAATGTAGTAAAAGCAAGACATGATTAGCAGTCTCTTACATGGCAAATATATTTATCTACTGTTGAGCATTTCTATTTTAGCTACTACTGAGAATTTTTCACTTTTTTACAATTAAATTTATAGAAATGTGGGTTCTTTTACCTTTAATATAAAACTGGGTCTTTACTAACATGGACTGAATATCTATACCTCTTAGTCCCCACTAACAATAATTCAAAGGATCTCTGCAATCATTTTAAAAAGGATCAGTCAGCTAAATTCTTCTACACCAGCTGATCTTGCAGATAACACAATACCAGCATTTATATACTGGAAATACATAACATATATGGCACACTGGTTGTAATACTAACTGCCAAAACAGGAATCACTGCTTAAATTCCAAGTTTCATTTAGTTTGAGTAGAGACAATGTTCCTACTAATAAAAGGCTCCCTCCAAAACACAAAACCCTATAATCTACACTATATGATCTCTATAAGATACATAACATTTGTCCAACTTGTTTTCTGGTTCCCATAAAAAGATACTTTTGTTGCCATGGTAACTAATGGTAATTGGAAGAAACAATTTATGTGAATGTGCAACTTAGAAGTAATTTTTTTTTTTCTTTAACGTGTGCACTTTTATTTGAACTGGTCTTAAAGTCAGTGTACAGGTAAAGCTCCTCCCCGCCCCCAAGTACTGGCACCAATCTTATTAAACTCCCGGGGAGACTACAAAAAAAGTCTTCATTCACATCTATGTTGGGGGTAGGGAGGGATTTTAGGGGGCCATCCATGATGGTTGACAATTAAAAAAAAAAGTAAGAAGTATTAAGGCGGTAGATACAAAAAGTTTTTTTAAAGGATTACATTAATTTACATGAAAAGCAATACTAGTACTTTCCCCCCTCCCCCCCTCCCCCTCCCCCCTCCCCTTCTGGATGTTTTAAGTAGCTCCTTTTCTCTAAGAGTAGGATAGCCGCCTTCATAGAGGCAAGTAACTCTGTCACAATGCATTATACAATTATTTGGAATGACTTAAAAAAAATGTACAATCAGTGTCCTGAAGACGCACTGTAGAACTTTGGGGATGTTTGTCTCCAACTAAATACTTAGACTGCTCATCACCTTCACCATTCCAGTTTTTAAATCCTGAGTCAAGCGCAAAAAAAAAGAGCCATGCCAATCTCATCTCTTTTTTTGGGCCATTATCACACCCTTTTGACAAAAAAAAAATAACCAAAACAACCAAAAACAAACACAAACAGTCCATTTAGAAGCATTTGCGGTGGACAATGGAAGGCCCAGATTCATCACACTCCTGCTTGCTGATCCACATCTGCTGGAAGGCAGAAAGAGATGCCAGGATGGAGCCTCCAATCCAGAGTATTTGTGCTCAGGTGGGGCAATGATCTTGATTTTCATTGTGCTGGGGGCTAGGGCTGTAATCTCCTTTTGCATCCTGTCAGCAATGCCTGGGTACATGGTGGTACCACCAGACAATACGGTATTGGCATACAGATCCTTATGGATGTCAACATCACACTTCATGAGGGAGTTGAAGGTAGTTTCATGAATTCCACAGGATTCCATACCAAAGAAAGAAGGTTGGAAGAGAGCTTCTGGGCATCAGAGCCTCTCACTGCCAATAGTGATAACCTGCCTGTCAGGAAGCTCATAGCTCTTTTCCAGAGAGGAGCTGGAGGCAGCAGTGGCCATCTCCTGCTCGAAGTCTAGGGAGACACAGCACAGCTTCTCCTTGATGTCATGCACGATTTCCCTCTCAGCTGTGGTAGTGAAACGGTACCCTCTCTCGGTCAGAATCTTCATGAGGTAGTCTGTCAAATCACAGCCAGCCAGATCCAGACGGAGGATGGCATGAGGAAGGGCATAACCTTCATAGATGGGCAGTGTGGGTCACACCATCACCAGAGTCCATCACAATACCAGTGATATGACCAGAGGCATGTAGGGACAGCACAACCTGGATGGCAATGTACATAGCTGGGGTGTTGAAGGTCTCAAACATAATCTGAGTCATCTTTTCTCTGTTGGCTTTGGGGTTCAGGGGAGCTTCTGTGAGCAGCACAGGGTGCTCTTCAGGGGCCACAAGGAGCTCATTGTAGAAAGATGCCAGATTTTCTCCATGTCATCCCACTTGGTGACAATACCGTGTTCAATGGGGTATTTCAGAGTCAGAATACCTCTCTTGCTCTGAGCTTCATCTCCCACGTAGCTGTCTTTCTGGCCCATACCCACCATCACACCCTGATGTCTTGGGCGGCCAACAATGGAAGGGAAGATGGCCCGAGGGGCATCATGTCCTGCAAAGCCAGCTTTGCACATGCCAGAGCCATTGTCAACAACAAGAGCAGCAATATCATCATCCATGGCGAAATTGGAGGTGGCAAGTCTAAACCCTTAGGAGAGACAGAGGCAGTGGTACCGCACCTGGAGGCGGAGGAGGCAAGTGCATGCTGGGTGGAAGAGCTCACAGCTGAACTTAGAAGTAATTTAACTGTCCATTAGTATATGTTATCACCACAGCACTTTTTTCTATAAGTTTAAAAATTAATTTGGTTTTAAGATAGATAAAAGAAGTTCTATATGGAAGGAATATAGAAAAAACATTCCTCCTAGTGTGACAGCAATCAAGTCTTGCCACTGCAACTTCCATTAAGTTTAGGTGGTAAAATAAAAGTCAGTAAAAGAAAATGAAAAATGGCAAAATTTCCAGTTTTCCTCATACTAAAACTATTCATGAAAATAATAGGCACATTTTGCATTTTTGCCATAATTTCTTCATTGTTGTCTTTTATTCTTTAGAGTGGTAGTTTACAAAATGGGATGCATAGTCACAAGAGGTTAGAAATATGATACAGAGCAAGAGATAGGAAGATACTATGAGAAATATGAGAATGTTTATTTTAATGCATTTTAATATTTTAAATTTTTCAAATGAAGACATTCAGTAGGTTTTGAATCTATTTGTTAAAAACATAAAATGTAACTCCTTCCAAATAGTATAAAGCAATTCATTACTATCAAAGAAGAAGGAAATTTACTAGCTTAAGTTTTTAAAAAAAGACTTTGCAAAACTGGTGAAAGGTACTGAAAAATTATCATGATTTAGTCAACAAAACCAATAATCCTGTAGTAAATTGGGAAACAATCTTTACAACTAATGATTCTGACAAAGGACTCATTTCTAAAGAACTCAGTCATATTTTTAAAACAAAAAGCCATTCCCCAATTGACAAATGGTCAAAGGATATGCAAAGGCAATTTACAGATGAGGAGATCAAAGTAATCCATAGCCATATGAAAAAATGCTCTAAATCATTAATTATTAGAGAAATGCAAATTAAAGCTTCTCTGAGGTACCACCTCACACCTCTCAGATTGGCCAATGTGACCAGAAAGGATAATGATCATTGTTGGAAGGGTTGTGGGAAATCTGGGACACTATTACACTGTTGGTGGAGCTGTGAACTCATCCAACCCTTCTGGAGAGCTATTTGGAACTGCGCCCAAAGGGCAACAAAAATGTGCATGCCCTTTGACCCAGCAATACCACTACTGGGTCTGTATCCTGAAAAGATGATGAAAAAGAGTAAAAATATCACTTGTACAAAAATTTTCATAGCAGCCCTGTTTGTGGTGGCAAAGAATTGGAAATCAAGTAAATGTCCTTCAAGTGGGGAATGGCTTAGCAAACTGTGGTATATGTATGTCATGGAACACTATTGTTCTATTAGAAACCAGGAGGGACAGGATTTCAGGGAAGCCTGGAGGGATTTGCATGAACTGATGCTGAGTGAGATGAGCAGAACCAGAAAAACACTGTACACCCTAACAGCAACATGGGGGTGATGATCAACCTTGAAGGACTCGCTCATTCCATCAGTGCAACAATCGGGAACAATTTTGGGCTGTGTGCAAAGGTGAGTGCCATCTGTATCCAGATAAGGAGCTGTGGAGTTTGAACAAAGTTCAAGGACTATTCCCTTTAATTTAGAAAAAACCAGATATCTTATTGTCTGATCTTGTTACCTCTTAGACTTCTTGTCTCTTCTTTAAGGATATGATTTCTCTCTCATCAAACCCAATTTGGATCAAGGTACAACATGGAAACAAAGTAAAGACTGACAAATTGCTTTCCATGGGGAGGGGGGAGGGAAGTAAGATGGGGGGGAAAATTGTAAAACTCAAATAATATCTTTAATAAAAATAAATAAAAAACCCAACAATCCACTTCTATGGATTTTTAACTTTTTCCAACTATAACTGTCAGTCACTAAAACCAAATATTATGATAAACTAAACTTCAAAATGCTATATTATAAAATGTTAAATGAAGATTTTCAGAAATATTAAAGAATGTTTAATCATGATGTTCTCACTAAAATACTATTACTATTTTACTTTTTTTTTAGTTGTTTTTTTTGCAAGGCAATGGGATTAAGTGGCTTGCCCAAGGCCACATGGTTAGGAAATATTAAGTATCTAAGGCTGGATTTAAACTCAGGTCCTCCTGACTTTAGGGCCAGTGCTCTATCCACTGCACCACCTAGCCACCCCATTATTTTACATTCTTAACATTTGTGATAGCAAAAGTATTATACCACTCAATACAAAATAAAACTTATTTTTAAAATGTTCATTTCATCTTTTTATTTCTATTTTTTTTACAAAGTACATAATATATTATCATAATAGTCATATATATGGTGTATGTACATGTGTACAGATACTATTATATGTATGTGCATGGGGACGCGACCAAAATCATTCGAAGGTCAATGCAGTAGAAATTATTGTCATTCATGTCCTGAAGAAAATATTTTCAGGAATTTATATTTCCATCCAAAATAAGCATTGTATGTTTTTTATTTGAAGAATTTACTTGCTTTTTTTTAATCCACTATTTAATTTTTCCATTTTCATGGCAGCTAGGTGGTACAGTGAATAGAGCAACAGCCCTGGAATCAGGAGGACCTGAGTTCAAATAAGGCCTCAAACATTTAATATTTACTTAGTTGTGTGACCTTGGGCAAGTCACTTAACCCCAATACCTTGCAAAAAATCTAAAAACAACCCCACCAAAAACAAGGAAATGAATTTAAGGAAAGAAATATTCTGAATATTAGGATAAAGACTAGACTTAAAAATTCATGTCTATAGGTAACATCCAGAATAGAAATATACTTTAACAATGCAGGTCAGCAGCACCTTCTTGTTCAATTTCAAGCAATCAATATTTGTCAGAGGAAGGATTTGAACTTAGATTTCCCAGGTTTGAAACCATCTCTCTATTCATTATGCCATATTATCTCTTCCAGTCACTGTAATGATTTAATTGTATCAGTTGTTTCTGAAAGACACAAAATTGAGCAGTTAAGAGACTAGTTTCAGCCTATTTCCTATATTTATCTTACTTGTCCAAATCATTTCCACCCAAGGAAATGTTTACAGAAAACAGAGAAGTACTAAGATATATAAGAACCTTGAAAAGCTAGAGAAATGACTGGTGACAAGAAAAATGAAACTCAATAGAGGAAAATGCAAAGTAAAATGCTTGGTAATGAGATGTATAAACTAAGCATATATTGAGAGATGTATAATGACATACTAAAGGTTAGGTAAAAGAATGTAAAGCAGAAAAAGACAAAGAGGTCTTACAGGGATCCACAGAATGAATGAGTCACAGAATGTAAGGGATGGGAGGGACCTCAGAGGCAATCTGGTCCAACTTGTAATTGAACAAATCCCCCTCAACAACATTCCTGACAAATGATCATCCAATCTTTGCTTGAAGAGCTAGCTCCAAAGGAGAAGAATTCATTACTTGTTGAAATAGCTCATTACATTTTTGGATTACTCTGTTAGGATTTTTTCCTTATGTCAAAACTAAATTTGGGTTTATTTTATTCCTATTTCCAATTCCTGGGGTCAAGCAAGTTTCTTCTTTGACATAACAGTCCTTCAAATAATTGAAAATAGTTATAATATGTCCTTGCTGACACTTCAGGCTAAACATCCCCAGATCCTTCAACCATTTTTTATATGACAAGAATTCAGGGTACTGCACCACCTAGATCATCCTCCTCTGGCTGTTCAACAGATAATGAATGTTCTTATCAAGACGTGGTGTTCAGAAATGAATACCCTACTTCAGCTGTGGTATGACCAGGGCAGGGTACCATCAGGTGGAATTATTATTACTATATCATCAAATGCAATCTGAGTGCATTAGCTTTCTAGAATTTTATGTTCTCTTGATACTAAAAGTATAAAATAAGAATCAAAAATTATTAATCAAGGGATAGAGACAATCAGAGAAGAAAAAATATTTTTAATTACATGAAGTTGAAAATGTTTTAACAGTAAGAAAAAGAGAATTTCAAGAATTTTGGTCTCAGAAAAAAGGGCACTGAATAGGTCATAAATGAATTCTCCAAGAAAAAAAAAGTCAGAACCAGATTACAAGTGAATTCTACCAAATGTTTAATGATCAAGCAAATCCAAAATTACATAAACTGTCTGGCAAAAATATGAAAAAGGATCTTACCAAATACCTAAACAAGTATCAATATTGGAAAAGTTAGAACAGAGAAAAAGACCTTTAGACCAATATCTCTAACGAATAACACAAAAATTTTAAATAAAATATTGGAAGGAATAATAATGTTAATATATCAAAAAGATTATCAGAATGAATTTTAATAGAGATTTAGAGTACTGCAGCGTAAGAAAATATATAAATGACAGCAACAACAACAATAATAATTGACATTCATCTAGCAATATTATGGGCTAAACACTTAAGAAATATTATTTCATTTGATCCTCACAACAACCCTGGAAAGTAGGTGCTACTTTAATCCCCATTTTACAGATGAGGAAATTAAGACAAACAGATTAAGTGACTTTCCCAAAGTTACACAGCTAATAAATGTCTGAAGCCAAATTTGAACTCAGGTTTCCCTGACTCTAGGCTCAGAATTCTATCCATTGCACCATCTAGTTGCCTAATAATAGATCAAATTAATAACAAGAATGAAAATCATAAAATATGTGCATAGACACTGCAAAAACTTTTTTTACATTTTTTAAAAACACAAGAAACTAAAGAATAGATGGACATCTCCTGGTGTAGCAGGTGGTAACTATCTAAAGCCAAGACCAAGTATTATAAGTAAAGCTAACAAACTACAGGTCTTTCTAACAAGATCAGGAATAAGCAAGGAATTTTATTATCACCAATACTAGTTCACAAAGATTTAGAAATGTTGATTATTGCAATAAGACAAGAAAAAGGAACTGAAAGAATGACAGTCAAAAAAGAAACAAAATCATTGGGGTTTTGTGCATGATAGTCAAGAATCCCAAGGGCAGTAACAAAAAAAAAGGGGGGAAGGATGGAGAAACAAAACCAGATCTCAAATTATACTACAAAGTAGTAATCATTAAAACAATATAGTACTGATTAAAGAATAGAGAAGTCAATTAATGGATCAGATTAAGTATACAAAATACAAATATAAAGAAGCTTAGTAGCCTAGTGTTTGATAAACACAAAGAACCCAAATACTGGGGTAAAGACTCATTATTTGAAAAAAGTTACAAGAAAAACTGGAAAGTTGTATGGTAGAAATTATGTTTATAACATTTACACTACATACCGATATAAGCTCCAAATGAATACATGACAGATATCAAAGTTCACATCAAAAGCAAATTGCTTTTCAAATTTATAGACAGGGGAACAGTTCATGACTAATCATAGCTAGAAAGATTTATAGGAGATAAAATGAACAATTTTACTTACATAAAATTGGAAGGCCTTACAAACAAAATATTGTAGCTAAAATTAGAAACTTTAACTATATACTATATATATATATATATATATAAACTATATAACTATTAACTAAAAATAGAAACAATTAACTGGGAAAAATCTTTACAAGTTTCTCTGGTAAAGGTCTCATTTTCAAGATAGATAAGGATTAAAATTTTTAATGAGAGATATACTCTTGCTTGATAAATGACCAAAAAATATGAACAGATAAGGAAAACATCCAAATTATCAAGTCCTATGGGCAGACTTCTGGGGCCTAGCAGGCTCCAGGAGCTTTTCCCCACACAACACTAAATGAAACCTCTACACAGACATTAAAGCTATAGATCCCACCAAAAAAAAGAAAAGATCAAAACAAGTTTTCAACTATAGACACTTTGGAGGAACTTCAGTGAAGGTCTGGCTCTTTGGAGGAAAAGGGGAAGTAAAGCCCTGTTGGGTGAGAAAGCGGGAAAGACAGGAGGAGGCTTTTAGCCACAGTGTAGTCCAGGTCCTGACAGCTAGACAATGATATAGGTTCCAGCAATTAGCAAGTAAGTCATCAGGGAGGGTTCCAACTCCAGACAGAGTCTGAACCCTGGGAACACTGGAGCAACAGACAGGACTGGATTGGGAACAAACCACAACATAGACAGAACCTGGAAATGAAAGAGGAGACAAATCAATGCATAGGCAACATCCTGCCCAGCAATATAAGGCAGGGATCAGATTCCAGTCACAGCACAAAAAAGTTTGGGTCTATACTCCCTATACTCCAGGAGCAGAGTTCAAACAATCAAAATGAGCAAAAAAAAAAAACCTAAAAGAATACTAACTATAGAAAGCTACTATCCAGACAGAAATGTTAAAAATGCCATCTCAGAAGAAGAAAGCAGTGACAAATGACCTATATGAGAAGTCTCAGCAGACTATGAATTGAACGTAAATCTAAAACCTCACAGAAAAGCTTTAAAAAAAGAATTTAAAAACCAAAGAAGTGAGGAAGAAGAAAAATGGAAAAAAAGAAAGTATCATTTAGGAAAATTATGAAAAATTGACCAAAGAAATAAATTCCTATAAAAGTAAAAAAATAACCAACTGGAAAAAGAATGCAAATTTTCAAAAAATAAAACTGACCAACTGGAAAAGGAATGCAACTCAACTTAAACTCAAATTGACCAACTGAAAAGGGAACGCAGTTCAGCAAAAAGTAAATCAACTGAAAAAGGAAACACAAAATCTAACTGAAGAAAATAAAAACCTAAAAAATCAGAATTGGACAGAGAGAAATCAATGAATCTATGAGACACCATGATTCCATCAAAAGACTGAAAAAAATTGAAGAAAACATAAAGTACCTTTTAGGAAAAGCAAATGACCTGGAAAATAGATCCAAGGGAGGTATAATTTACAAATTACTGGTCTACCAGAAAGCCAAGATCAAAAAAAAGAAAATAATTGCAGAAAATGTACTTGGAGAATATGGGTATGATTGGCTCTAGTCCTTCATTATTGAAGAAGATCAAAATGGCATCAATATGTTTGAGACAAATTACAATGCAGACCAATATAAGCTCAGAATGCTCTACTACAGGTGGGGCATAAATAATCCAGGTGAACACATGGGATGTTTACTCTAAACATATATATCTCTCTTTTACTTCTTTTACTTTGAGCTACTTTAATTCTTCCTTGCTTCAGTACATTCCCTAATGAGGACAACCTATACTGAGTGGTCCCCTTCCAGTGTCTTAGAATCAGTGCCAAAATTCTTGAGAGGCTGTCCCAGTACTTAAAGTACTTAGAAGTGCTATACATAATTAAATCATAAGTGACTTTACTTTACCAGATACTTAGAGGTTTATAGTATAATGCAGGCAGAGGGTGGGAGGTATTTAGAAGCATTAGGTATCAAGAGATTAGCTTACTCCATATAAGGGTTTTAGTACCATGATTGGAGTACTAAAGGACAGCGGGAGAGAATATACACAATACTTTGTTTGGGGAGGGTGTAAGGCTATGGTTGGAATATTATAGAGACAAAAGGAGAAAGTATACAGTGGGAGAGAATGTACACAATACTTTGGGGAGGGTGTAAGGCTATGGTTGGAGTATTATGGAGACAAAAAGGAGAGAGTTTACTTAGAGGGACTGTACATGAAAACATCACGAAGCTTTGCTTGAAGCTTTGGCTACATTTGGATGAAATATGCTTGGGAGGGGGGTACAAACGTTTCATGAAACAATTTAGCTTTGCATGATGCTTTGATTCATGAGGATTGGTTGTCCATGGAGAATACTTGAAAAGGGAATTAGGAGTAAAATGATTATAATTTAATGTGATTCATGACTCTGGAGAAGTGTATTTTCTAATAAGACAAGAGGGGAGGGTACTTAGTGGCTATGAGGCAATGCTACTTATCAAACAAGCAATCAATCAATCAACCCATGATTGACTGTACTTTGACAGTATTTCTATCAGGTTAGATTTTAAAAGGAATATATTTTGACAAAGATATAAGTACAAGACAGGGTTACAACAATAAAAACACAAAAAGAACCAAAATAGAGGAAGGCCAGGCATTAGTGGATAAATAATACCAGGTAAAGAGGCATAAAAACCTACTACAGAAGAGGTAAAGAAGGGAGGCTGTGAACAGAGTAAATCCTACTCATCACACTTGGCCCAGGGAGGGCCAATTTCTACCCTACAGGGAAATGGTTGGTAGGAAAGGGAAAGAAAAGGGAAGAGGGACTGATAAAAGGGAAGGCAAAGGAATAAGTGAAAGTAAACAAAGTTAAAATTTTAAAGAAGAGTTAAAGGGGAAAGGAAGTAAAATACGGATGAGGAGGAATAGAGGAAAAGAAAGAGAAAAGTTCAAACAGGGAAAGATAACTTGGAGGGAAATAAAGATTTAGTAATCTTAATTGTAACTGTGAATGGGATGAACTTTCCCATAAAATGGATTAAAAATCATATGAAGCACAGTAATACTAACAGGTTAAAGGTATGGAGTACTATTGTTCTATAAGAAACCATGAATAGTCAGGCTCTAGAGAAGCATGGAAAAAATTACAAAAGCTGGTGCTAAGTGAAGGGTGCAGAACCAAGAGAACATTATATACATTAACAACAAGACTGTGAATTGATTAACTGACAAATGCAGTTCCTCTCAGCAGTGCAGAGAGCTGGGACAACCCTGTAAAATCTGTTATGGACAATGTTATCCATATCCAGACAAAGAAAACAAAACAAAACAAATAAACCAAAAACCCTACAGAATCTGAATGAACACTGTACACTTTTTAAAAAAATTTCTCTTAAGATTTTCCTTCCTATCCCATAACTTTCTTTCTTTTCCCTTAGTCCTAATTCCTCATACAGAAAATGACTGATATATGTGGGGAGAGGTATGGGAAGGGAGCATGGAAGGAAATTACAAAACATAAAATATGCATGCAGATGAAATGTTGAAAAACGTTCATAATATGTAATTGTAAAATAAAATAAAATATCAATTGAAAAGAAGTCATATGGAAAAAATATCCAAAATGTCAATTAAGAAATGCAAATTAAAGTAAATATGAGGTTACATTTCATAATCTTCAGATTGGTAAAGATGACCCACAAAAAGAAAATGACAAGTATTGGGGGAATTATAGGAACATAGGCACTGTTTTACTCACTGCTATGGTGAGTTAGTATAGATAGTCTGCATACTAATTTGGAACTATTACCAAAATGTCACTAAACTGTGACCCAGTGATGTCCTTTCTAGGCCTATACTCAAAAAAGAGCAAAGAATGAAGGAAAAAATCCATAGGTAAAAAAATAGTAACTATTATTACTAGAACTTTTTTTCCCAGTGTCAAAAAACTAGAAATTTAGGAGGTGTCCATCAATTGGGGAAAGATTAAATAAATTCTGAAATATGAATGTGATGAAATATTATTGGCATAAGAAATGATGAAAGAATTAAGTTCAAAGAAACCTAGGAAGAATTATTTAAAATGATAGAGTTAAGTGAACAGAACCAAAGAAAAAAATTATACAGTAACAATCACATTACAAATAAAAGTAGTTTTTCAAAGACTAAAAACCTCCATTTAATACATAACCATTCATATTTCAAAGGACTAATGAATTATGCTACCCACTTCCTGACAGAGTGGGCATGGATTCAAGATGCAAAGTGAAAGATACATTTTGGAACATGGATGATATGGGAATTTGTTTTGTTTAAGTATATTTATTCTAAAGGGTTTTTTTTTTAATTTTGGAAAGGATTTATTGAGAGTTTTACAATTTTTCCCCCAATCTCGCTTCCCTCCCCACCCCCCCACAGAAGGCAGTTTGCTAGTCTTTACATCATTCCCATAGTGTAGATTGATCTAAGTTGAATGTGATGAGAGAGAAATCATATGCTTAAGGAAGAATCATATAGTATGAGATATAGCAGAGTTACATAATAAGACAACTTTTTTTTTTAAATTAAAGGTAATAGTCTTTGGTCTTTGTTCAAACTCCACGGTTCTTTCTCAGGATATAGATGGCATTCTCCATCGCAGATACTCCAAAATTATGCCTCACTGTTGCCCTGTTGGTATGAGCAGGTCCATTAATGTTGATCATCATTCCCATGTTGCTGTTAAGATGTACAATGTTCTTCTGGTTCTGCTCATCTTGCTCAGCATCAGTTCATGCCAATCCTTCCAGGCTTCCCTAAATTCCCATCCCTCCTGGATTCTAATAGAACAATAGTGTTCCATCACATACATATATCACAGTTTATTAAGCCATTCCCCAACTGACCGACATTTACCTGATTTCCAATTCTGTGCCACCACAAACAGGGCTGCTATGAACTTTTTTTGTACAGGTGATGTTTTTACCCTTTTTCATAATTTGCATTTCTCTAATAATTAGTGATTTAGAGCAATTTTTCATATGATTATGGGTTTCTTTGATTTCCTCATCTGTAAATTGCCTTGGCATATCCTTTGACCATTTGTCTATTTGCCTATTGCCATTGCTTGTCTTTTTTTTTTATTTGACTCAGGGGCAGCTAGGTGGCGCAGTGGATAGACCACTGGCCCTGGAGTCAGGAGTACCTGAGTTCAAATCTGACCTCAGACACTTAATAACTGCCTAGTTGTGTGGTCTTGGGCAAGCCATTTAACCCCATTGCCTTGCAAAAACTTAAAAAAAATTGACTCAGTTCTCTGTATATTTTAGAGATAAATCCTTTGTCAGAAACACTAATCATAAAAATGTTTCCCAATTTACTACACTTCTTTTTATATTGGTTATAGTGTTTTTGTCTGTGCAAAAGCTTTTTAATTTAATGTAATCAAAATTATCTAGTTTGTTTTTAATGATGTTCTCCATTTCTTCCTTGGTCATAAACTGCTTCCCTTTCCATAGATCTGACAGATAAACTACTCCTTGATTTTCTAGTTTGCTTATAATATTGTTTTTTATGTCTAGATCCTATATCCATTTTGATCTTATCTTGGTTTATGGTTTGAAACTTCCAATTTTTCCAAAAGTTTTTATCAAAGAGGGAGTTTTTATCCCAATAGCTGGACTCTTTGGGTTTATCAAAGAGCAGATTACAATAATCATTTCCTGCTACTGCACCTAGTCTATTCCACTGATCCACCACTCTTATTTCCTAGCCAGTACCAGACAGTTTTGATGACTGGTGCTTTATAATATAATTTTAGATCTGATGGACCTAAACCACCTTCTTTACACTTTTTTGCATTAAATCCCTGGACATTCTCGACTTTTTATTTCTCCATATGAATTTACTTACAATTTTTTCTAACTCATTAAAATAATTTTTTGGAATTTTCATTGGAGGGCACTAAAAAGAAATAGTCTAAGTTTGGTAGAATTGTCATTATTATTATATTTGCTCGGCCTATCCATGAGCAGTTGATATTTGCCCAGTTATTAAAGTCTGATTTTATTTGTATGAGAAGTGTTTTGTAATTACTTTCAAAAAGTTTCTGAGTCTGCCTTGACAGGCAGAGTCCCAGATATTTTATATTGTCTGAGGTTACTTTGAATGGGATTTCTCTTTCTAGCTCTTTCTACTGCATCGTTAGTCATATATAGAAATGTTGAGGATTTATGAGAGTTGATTTTATATCCCACGACTTTGCTAAAGTTGCTAATTATTTCTAGTAGTTTTTTAGATTATTTTTTAGAATTCTCTAGGTATACCATCATGTCATCTGCAAAGAGTGAGTTTTGTCTTTCTTCCCTATCCTAATTTGTTCAATTTCTTTTTCTTCTCTTATTGCTGAAGCTAACATTTCTAATACAATATTGAATACTAGTGGTGATAGTGGACATCCTTGTTTCACCCCTGATCTTATTAGGAATGCCTCTAACCTATACCCATTGCATATAATGCTTGCTGATGGTTTCAAATAGATACTGTTTATTATTCTAAGGAGCAATCCATTTATTCCTATACTCTCTAGTGTTTTAAGTAGGAATGGGTGCTGTATTTTGCCAAAAACTTTTTCAGCGTCTAATGATATAATCATATAATTTCTGATAGGTCTGTTATTGATATACTAACAGTTATCCTAATATTGAACCAATCCTGCATTCCTGGGATAAATCCTACTTGGTCATAATATATTATCCTAGTGATAACTTGTAGTCATTTTGCTAAGATTTTATTTAAGATTTTTGCATCTGGGGGCGGCTAGGTGGCACAGTGGACAAAGCATCTGCTCTGGAGTCAGGAATACCTGGGTTCAAATCTGGTCTCAGACACTTAATAATTACCTAGCTGTGTGGCCTTGGGCAAGCCATGTAACCCCATTTGCCTTGCAAAAACCTAAAAAAAAGAGAAAGAGAGATTTTTGCATCTATATTCATCAGGGAGATAGGTCTATAATTTTCTTTCTGGTTTAGATATCAGCACCGTATTGGTGTCATAGAAAGAGTTAGGCAGAGTTCTGTCTTCACCTATTTTTTTCAAATAGTCTATATAGAACTGGAACCAGTTGTTCCTAAAATGTTTGATAGAATTCACTTGTGAATTCATCTGGCCCTGGAGATTTCTTCTTAGGGAATTCAATAATGGCTTGTTGAATTTCTTTTCCTGAGGTAGGGTTATTCAGGGATTTCCTCTTCATTTAACCTAGGTAACTTATATTTTTGTAATCTAAAGGTATTTTTTAAAAATTTGTTCTTCATTACCTCTAACTTATCCTGTAGCTATCTTGTTAGTACATAGTTGCTTGCTGTCTCCCTCATTAGAAGACTGTGAATTCCTAGAAAGCAAGGACTGTCTTTTGCTTTTCTATATATCCCTAACATTTAACTCAGCGAACTGTAAGTTTTAGATAAATGTCAATTAACTGACTGATTCTTTTAAATTAAGGGAAGTGGATAATAAGAAAAAAATACTTGTTAAATGAAAAATAAAAAAAGCTTATGCATAAATAAAATCAGCATAACTAGCATATCTTTGTATCAATAATAACAATAAGGGTTTAATATCCAAGCTATATAGAGAACTAGCAAAATATATAAGACCAAGAACCATTATTCTCAAATGGATAATGGATAAAAGGATTTAAATGAATAGTTCTCAAAAGAATTGCAAACTATTCACAACCATATTCAAGATTGCTCCAAATCAATAAAAGAGAAATGCAAAACAAAACAACTGAGGCTTTATCTAAAATAGCAAATTGGAAAGAATAAAAACATTAACAGAGTACTTAATATGAACCCAGTTGAAATACTGTTTGTCCTTCATTTTTGAAGAAGACTACAACATCAGGGAGATGATGCCATGACAAGCATATGAACTGGATTTGAATGAGGGAGTGTGTGATAAGTCACCAGCCTCACTTTCTCCTCCAGAGCTATCTGGGGCCAGATATGAATCAGGTTGACTGGAGGGTCACACAGCTAGTTAGTGTCAGTCTGAGGTTGGATTTGAACTCCTGTCCTCCTGAATCCAAGACCAGTGTTCTATGCACTGCGCTACCTAGCGGGGACACAAAGGAAAGGCAAACTTTCCATTTTATTAGCCAAAGAGACAGATGCTGGGCAAATCCAAGCACCAGTATTACCTTCACTACCATTGAGGCCCAGCATCCTGACTCAAGAGCCTCGGAAACAGCACTGCCACCCAGATCACAAATCCTTTTTCTAGCTCTCCTATACAAACTGCTTCTTGAATTTCTCATGTATTACTAGATGTATAATTTCCCACTTTCAAGAAAATATTGGTTAAAAAAAAACTATGTTTAGTTTGGGATACTGTGTATTCTTTCAGAGAAAAGACAGTATCCCATTGCATAAAGTTAGCACAGAAGGAATGGGAAGCAATTCTAATAAGAAGGGAAAGGGAGAGCTATCTAAAGAGTCACATATGTGCACCAAGTGAATTCACTGACAAATTTAGATTTGAAAAAGACACATAGTAGATGAAGTATGAATGGATTGCAATCTGTACTGAAGAACAAAGTGCCCATTGTTGAGATAATTTCATATAAAAGTAATAACAATCTTGAACTGAATTTGGAAGAGATCATGAGAAAGTTGAGGAGGCATGAAACCATTCTATACAAGGATCAATTAATGGAAATGGGGATATTTACCCAAAAGAAAAATCAAATTATTTTCTTTTTCTTTTGATTATATTACCTTCTGTGTGAATCAAATGAGTCAACATGTGTATGTAAATTCAAAAAACTTAGAGTATAATTGCTAGCTATTATACTAATTATTTATAGACCTTTTCAAAAATACATAATCAAAAACATGTATTTTGACCTTAATAATGTAGTTGTTGAATAGAAACAAGATTTTACCTATCCATAACTGAGATAATACATGTCTTTTTAATCTTCATTTTATTAGTTCTTTTATGTTTGAGTCTTATCATCTGGATAGAATTTTACTAAGGTAAAGGGAAATCAATATTCATTTCCTGACAAATTCTAACTAATTAATTGTTCAAGTACCCTTGTTAAATAATTCATCCTTACCCCAGTTTTTATCTCCTCTAGTTTTTCCAATACTGATTTTTTACATTTTCTTAATACAATATTTTGTAGCCCTAATATATATTCCATTTATTTATTTCTCTTTTTAACTCATATCAGATAAGTTTAATAATAATTGCTTTGAAAAATATCTTTTAAGTCTTAGAGAATAACAAAACTTCCATTATCTCTGTTTCCAAGTGTGCCCCTTTACAATCTTGACCATTTATTTTTCTATGCACATGAGCTACACTGTATCTTCAGAGTTTAAAATAGTCTCCCTTTCTCAAGTCTCTCCCCTCTTCAATCTGTCCCTATAAAGCTGCCTAAGGGATATGTCAAAATCAGGTGCAACTATGACACTCTTCAAAAAGCTTCTAAAACTCCTTATTGTCTTTGGGACAAAATATAAATTCCTCTATCTGACTTTTAAAACCTTCATAATTTGACTCAAACATTTCCATATTGATTTCACATTATTCTATCACTAAATCTACAATCCAGCAAAACTGATTTCCATAGAATCACATCTATTTAGAGCAGGGGTGGAAAACCTTTTTTTCTATCATGGGCCATTTGGATACAACATCATTCACGGGCCATACAAAATTATCACCTAAAAATTAGCCTACTATATTTAGACAAATATTTAATTAATTCACTCCTAAAAAGCTCCTGGATTTATTGAATTTCTGAGTCTTGCCTGAGATTGCTATGACATCACTAGACCAAATAATTTTACAAGGTAGGGCTTATGCTGCCTGGGAGCAGAAAATTCCCCACCCCTGATTCAGAGCCAGAAAGGATCTTTTAGGACATCAAGTTCAAACCATTGTTTTTACAAAAGAGGAAGCTAAAGAACAATGAGGTTAAGTGGCATGCTCAAGGTCACACAAATAATAAGTGGCAGGAATGAGAATAGAACCCAGGCCCTCTGATTCTGACTCCAGAACTCTTTGAATCATATTGCTGTTCCCTCTACATGATGACCCTCTCACTATAGTATGCTGCTATTCCTTTGCCTGGCAGTCCCTCTGGTAGAGAATGCCTTTTTCCCAACACTTCCATCTTAAGACTCCCTAACTCCCCGCAAAGTTCAGTTCAAGTGCTGCCTGCCACAAAACGCTTTTCTTGATCTTCTTAACTCTTTACCTCCTCTCCTCTCATTCCCCGCCCCCCCAGCCAAATAACCATCTATTTCTTTATTACTTTATCTGTGAACTGTCTCTCTTCCTGGTAGAATATGAGCTCCATAAGGGAAGAATAAAGTCAGATTAGCCTTTGAACAATGTATGACAGTCTAAGTGCCCTAGACTGGACATTTCCAAACTTTCTCAGTTCATCCTGCCCTTATCATCTCAGCAATTTTTTTCACATTGTCCCTAGGCTAAAAAGAAATACCTAATATTTCTGTTTATTGCATAAATCCAAACAACTTAAATTATGTCACGAACTAACAATTTAGTAGCTTTATGAAAAAAGTATATACATAAGTTGAAAGAAAAATAATATTTAATTTCATTCTTAAATAATCATAATTACTAATGGGAAATACACAACTGCACTGCTCAACTTCTCAAATCATGCAATCAAATTAGATACTAACACCCTCATTTCTTGTTTCATATTGATTTTTGTGGATTATTTGCTTTTTTAATCACAGCAACCACCAAAAACCCAGCTTCACAAGATATATTACAAAAAAAGTTCAAAAAGTTAGTAGTATAGCCAAAAGTACAAGTAAATAATACATATCTCAACAGTCTAAAATATCATCAAAAGGAATGTAGCAGTGGGTAGCTAGGTGGTAGAGTGAATAGAGCACCAGCCCTGGAATCAGGAAGACCCGAGTTCAAATGTAGTTTCAGACACTTAATACTTAGCTGTGTGACTTCGGTAAAGTCATATAACCCCATTGCCTTGCAAAAATCGGGGGGGGGGGGGGGATGTAGTGACATCTAACATTTAAACTCTGAAATATCTAGTTAGTACTCCACCAGTGTCCAGCAGATATCAAATATCATGTTGCCCTCAAAAATTTAAAATTTCCCTTAGCAACTGTGTGAAGTCACTAAGGTTTGGACTTAATAGAGATCTCTAGAGTAGAATTGCTCATTAACTGGCACTATTATTTCCTATGTGTTCTAATATGGACCCTTTTTGTTTTCTTCAGAATCCAAATAAACCTGTTCATGCTTTTTTTTGGTGGGGGGGGGGGATTAAAAGTGAAGAAAGACCTGTTTAGTACATAAATGCAAAGGCAAGAATATAAAAGCATGACACAATCCTACATAGTGTCAGGAAAACATTGGAGTAGATAAAAGAAAACAGGCACACTAATACACTATTAGCAGAGCTATGAACTAGTCCAACCATTCTAGAAAGCAATTTTAACTATGCCCAAAAGTCTATTAAATTGTGTATACCCTTTGGTCCATCAATACCGCTACTAGGTCTATACCTTAAAAAGATCAAAGAAAGAAGAAAAGGACCCATATATTTATAACAGCTCTTTCTATACTGACAAAACAACTAGAAATTGAGGGAATATCTAATAGTTGGGAAATGATTAAATGATACAGATTAAAGTGAGTAGAATGAGAAGACCAATATATACAGTATTAGCAATATTGTACAGATAATCAACTTTGAAAGATTCAGTAAAATGACCAAGTAAAATGATCACCAAAATGACCAACCACAAATCCAAATGATTCTTTTTTTACTAGTTTCAGTTCTAAATTCTCTCCCTCACTCCACCTCCCCCCTACCCATTGAAAAGGAAAGAAATACAAAAACACTGTAATATGAAATTATGCAAAACATATTTCCACATTAGTCATGATGCAAAAAATAAAAGCAAGAAAAAAATAAAGTTAAAGAAAACATACTTAATCTGTATTCGCAATTCATCAGTTCTTTCTGTGGAGGAGGATAACCTTTTTCATTATGAATCCTTAATTCCAAATAATTTTGGAATACATATACTATTCATGTCCCAATAGATGGTTAATGGACTGAGAATGCAGACTGAAATATGTTTGCTTCTCTTTTTTTCAGGGTGAGAGGTAGGAGGTGGGAAGGTGTAGCAGGGAACATGGCTAATGTAGGAATTTGTTTTGCGTAACTTTAAATATTTACAATAAGTTTTGTTTTGATTGTCTTTTCAATAGGTGGAGGAGGAGAACAGAGAAGGCACATGATTTGTAAATGAAAATAAAATAAAATTGAATTTAAATAATAAAAAATGGATTGTAAGTTCTTTCAAGGGACTGCTTGCCTATTGCCTTTTTTTGGTATCCCTAGTGTTTTGCACAGTGACTGGCAAATAGATGTTTAATAATGTTTATTGATTCATTAAAAAAAAGTTTTAAGGAATGTTAAAGCTCAGAATGAACTGAGTCTGACAAGGAATGCCAAGGTCAATGAAAAGGGATTATTTTCATTGTACTAGAAAAAATAAGAACAAGAAAAGGAATAGGACCTCTACTCAGGATGCATGGCATAATAATAGAAAGGAAAAGAAAGAACTTCTCAACTTCTGATTTTTTTTATTTTGTTTTCTGTGTCAAGGAGAATAACCTGTGAGTGATAAAGCATAAAATGAAAATGGTTAATAAGTTGAAACCCAAGATAAATATGGAGATGAAAAGAAAGCACCTATCATTCCTTGATGAATTCCATTTACAAGGTCCAAATGAACAAATCCTACAGTAGTGGAAGAACCAGTATATGTGATTGATAAGGCATTGGCAATGATCGCTGAAAGATAGCCAGCCCTGGAATCGGGAGAACCTCAGTTCAAATCTGACCTCAGACACTTAATACTTACCTAGCTGTGTGTAACCTTGGACAAATCATTTAACCCCACTGACTTGAGAAATCAAAAAAAAAAGAAAGAAAGAAAGAAAGAAAGAAAGATCATGGAAAACAAGTAGGGAGAGGGATGATTTTCAATAAAAGGTAGTATTGTTTGAAAACTGTAGTTACAGGGCAGCTAGGTGGCATAGTGAGTGGACAGAGCACCGGCCTTGGAGTCAGGAGGACCTGAATTCAAATCTGACCTCAAACACTTAACAATTACCTAGCTGTGTGACCCTGGGCAAGTCACTTAACCCCATTGCCCTGCAAAAAAACAAAAAAAGAAAAAGAAAAAAATGAAAACTGTAGCTACTGGTAAAATTCCAGAAAAATATTTTTAAAGGTATTATAAGATTTTAGATATAAAATTGACTAGTTAGTAAATCTCTAGAAAAGAAAGCCAGCATGGATTCAAGAAGAATAAGTTATACCAAATTAATGTGATTTTCTTTAATGTAGGATCATTAAACTATTATTAGATCAAGGGAATTTTGTAGAACGTTTACCTAGATTCATTGAAGCATCAGACAATGTTTCTTGCTATCTTTCTTTTTTTTTTAAGGTTTTTGCAAGGCAAACAGGGTTAAGTGGCTTGCCCAAGGCCACACAGCTAGGTAATTGTTAAGTGTCTGAGACAGGATTTGAACCCAGGTACTCCTGACTCCAGGGCCGGTGCTTTATCCACTATGCCACCTAGCCGCCCCCACTTGCTATCTTTCTGTACAAGATAGAAAGACATAGGTTATATCATAGCACTGTTAGGCAAACTTAGACCTGGCTAGCTGACCAAACCTAGGAATTTAAAAAATATTTTTATTTGTTATTATGTATTATATTATAATAACCCAGTTATTAATGAGTTAGGATCAACTTGAAGAGAGGCTTCTAGAGATCTCATTCTTCCTTCTGCATTATTTAATATTTTTGTAAATGACTAGATAAAGGCACAGATGTCATGTTTATCAAATTTGTAGATAACATAAAACTGAGAGATAGCTAACATGTTAGATAACAGAGTAAGCATGTAAAAGGGTCTTGACAGGCCAGAACACTGGTCTTAATCAATAATGAAATCTACTTCAATATTTAGTATCCAAAATGTTCTGTTCACTAGCAATGTAAAAGTCCACTTCAAAGATGTAAACAGCAACCCATGCACGCCTATCCATCAGTTGCTGCTATCTCCAAGTTTTCCCATAAATTCAACAGGAGAGTTCCACCAAAATAATTAGAAGTTTCTTGCTTTCTTTTAACCTAAGAAGGATACCAATGAATCACACAATTTATTCAAAAAGTTATGGTAACTAAAGAAAGAAGTCTTGCAACTCTTCCTTGGTACCTGATAGTAATGGTATTTAAAATATTCAGACATTCTGAAATCAGATCATTGTCCTTCTCCTTGCCCTGTCTTCTCAGATAGTTATATAGGCAATTGGTGTCAACGTGGGTGACTCTGGATCACTGAAAATTTATAATTATTTTGTGAAGATATACTGGGGTCAGAATCCCTTAACATTTGTCTATCTTGAAAATAATACAAATACAGAAACTGAAGAAAAACAGGTGTGTAGATAATGAGCTAGAAAAGGAACCAGAAAATATCACTCTTGTACCTTTGCAAAAAATCACTGCCCTCAGTAAATCAAGAGTGCAGATTCAAATGCCTAAGACAATTAACTCTCAATTTGGTTTTCAAATTCTTACTGGCATAAACAACTATTCTATATAATGGATTACCTTGTTTAATGGCATAAAAGAACTTTAATTCAGCAAAAGCAATAATAAAAAAAATTTTATGGACCCAAAGAATTTTCTTTGTCCCAAGTAAATTGTGAGATAATAAGGTTAGAAAGAGAGTCTGTTCTGCTTCAGATGTGCTGGCAGATATGATTAAAAAAAACCACTTACAGAGATCATTCAAAGATCATGGATAACTGGAAAATGCTATGTAAAGAAATAGAGAGAACTAATTTTCAACAAAAGAATGTATAATTTGAAAAATATAGGGTGATGAATTCAACTTTGGTTTGTTCCTGGCAAAATTCCAGAATTTTTTCAGACTATATTCTTTTTTTTTTAGATTTCTGCAAGGCAATGGGTTAAGTGACTTGCCCAAGGTCACACATCTAAGTAATTATTTTGAGTCTGAGGTCTCATTTGAACTCAGCTTCTCCTGACTCCAGGACTAGAGGGCTCTATCCACTGCGCTACCTAGCTGCTCACAGAATATATTCTTAAAAAAAATATAGGATTTTAGATAAAGAAATGACTAGTTAGTAAAGATCTAGAAAAAGAAAAAAGTTTAATAAGATGAGTTCTTAACAAAATAACACTATTTCCTTTAATAGCAGGATCCCTGACAGGATGTAACAGGATTTTACAGGGAATTGTAAAAACTGACCTAGATTCATCAAATTCTATCATTCCGTTAATTGGAAGAGTTCAGTGACTATTTGCTACATTCAGGAGCAAAAGCATTAAGCTGAACAGCGAACCGTATCTTTCCAGTGCCGTATCATTATTTTGGGGTTTCAGAAAGCTAAGAATATCCACACTTAAATAGAAGTTCAGAAATCTCCAAAAATCAAACTGAAATATTTTTCAAATTACTCATGCTGCTGTTCTCTATAATTAATTCATGATAACATACACCCTTTGGACATGCAATAAATACTCACTAGCTACTATATTAAAGACCTAAGAGACAGAATGGAGCAGTAAAAAATATTGAAAGAAATATCCATGGTATAATATACTAAAAAGATGGAGTCAATGGGTGATAAAGGAAAGTACTGGGAGGAAGATAAAGGAGAGGAAAAAGGGGCTAAGATTTCACATAAGGGTCAAGAAAAAGTTTTTCCAATGGAGTAAAATGGAGGGAGGCAAGGGGGAAGGAGTGAGCCTTCATTCTCATCAGAAATGGCTCAGAGAGGAAATAACATACACACTTAATAGGGTATAGAAATCTATCTTACCCTAGGAAAAAATGAGAACAAAGGGATGGGATAAGGTGGAATGGGGGGGGAGGGAATGGGTGATAGAAGAGAGGGAAGATTTTGGGAGAGGGTACTCAGATACAGCACACTTTTGGACAAGGGGAGGATGAAAGGTGAGAGAGAATAGAATAAATGAGAGTAGGGAGGAATGGAGTGGAGGGAAATACAGTTATCAATAGCATCTGTGGGGAAAATATTGAAGCAACTTCTCTAGTGGACTTATGATAAAGAAGGCAACACACTCCAGAGACAGAGCCATTGGAATTTAAACACAGACTGAAGTACATTTTTTTCTCTCACTATTCTTGAGGTTTCTCATCTTCTTGGGGGGAGGTCATGTTTACTGTTATAACAAGATTATTAAAACAATATAAAATAAATAAACCAAAAAAATTTAAAAATCCATAAATTGGAGAATGGCTGAACCAGTTATGTTACGTGAATATGATGAAATACAACTGTAATAAAAAAAGAAGGTAATAGTTTCAGAGAAACATACATGCATTTAAACACACATGTATACAGATATTTATTTATATATATATATATATTTAAAATAAATAAATACATCTACATATTGGACAATGGCTAATAAGAAATTTATGTTATTTCATTATACATATTTATAACTTTGTTTTTCTTGCCTTTTCAGTGGAGGAAGAAAGATGAGAATATTCAGAACTAGAAAAATAAAAAAATTCCAGTTATGCCATTAATTGACCTTGGGCAGGTTAATTCAATTTCTCTGGGCATCTGTTAAATGAGGCATTTGAACTTCTAAGTTCCCTTTGAACTTCTAAGTTCCCTTCCAACTCCAGAACTATGGCCTCTAAAGAGGGTTCTATGGAAAAACACCATTTTGAAATATAAAATATTGATTCAGATTAAAAAAAATAGAGGGTGGGCTATCATAAGTACTACATGAGGTCACAGTCACCCGTTTTTCAAACAGGAAAAAGCAGGGATATTTAACAAATTTCACTAAATAAGCAAAATGACTCTAAATAAGAACAACACTGATCATTCAACATATGCAGCAGTTGTAGTATTAGACTAAAATAGAAAAGTGGGAACTAAACTATGCATAAGGATCTCTGAAGTCAGCATACTGACTTAGAAAACCACAAATTAGCACATCTATATTCTATTCTATTTATTTATTTTGTTAAATATTTTCCAGTTACATTTTGATCTGTTTCTGGTACTGGTAACTGATAACTCTGATATACAGCACATATTATTAAAGGGACATACAACTTCTTACAACTACAAGTTCTCATTGAATCAGTTTCAACTCCCTTATTTTATAGATGAAGAAACTTAAGTTCAGGAAGGTGCTTTGACTTGCCTGTTATTTATCAATCAAAGATAAGTTAAAGGGTTCTTGTGACTGAACATGAACTTTTAGCCAGACTGCAGTTGATCTTTCCCTTTTAGAAAGCAGATTCCTTTCTCTAAATTTGAGTGACCATGGAAAATGCTTTGAGTGGCTTTAGAGGTCCCAAAATCCAAGTAAGAGCTTCTTTTTCTGTCTCAAGCATTAATCTTGAGAATATAATCCAGGATTAAATCCAGGAGAGGGTTTTCTTCCCTGCATACCTGACAGTACATATTGCTAGTACTCTCTGATTCATAAAAGAAGGGTTGAGGACAGTGAGTATTAAAAAAAAAAAAAGATTTATTGAAACTGGGTGGTCCCCATGAACATGTTCCCAAAAAATGAAAAACAAAAATCTTTTCTTTTAATAGCAAAATATTGCTATAACATAAAAAACTGCACTCCCAAAATTTGCTAATAGTTTCTTCCCTCCTACATAGCAAAAAAAAAAAAAGATAGCTATCTTGTAAATGGTAAAAACAACAATGAAAATATATACACTACCCCAAACCTGCCTACATTTCATCCTGTTCCATAACCATTTCAAAATAACTTGACCCTATAGGTTTAAAATCTTTTTTTTTTTTAACTAAAGAGTACTGGAAAAGCCTCATTGAACATCTTGCCCGAGGAACATCAATAGAAAAAAGAAAAAGTCTCTTAAGTTAATAAACAGATTTTCAAAACAGCTCTCTTGAGAAAAAGTTTCTCAGCAAATTCAATGATCTCAAATATAACAATGATTTTTTTTCTACACAACATGACCTAACTTCAAATGAAACTAGATTGCTCCTGTAATTTATAATCAAGATATTACAACAGTACAGACTGAAGTTTTCATGTTGACCTCCAAACAAAGAATGAAATAAACTTTCCAAGGAAGGAAGAGACAATTGAAAATGAAAGATACATATACATATAAATGACAGGTACCTTGCATTAAAGGTTCTTTCAATGGGGTAAGAGATGTAGTGGATAAAATGCTACAGACTTTGAATCAGGAAAACTTGAATTCAAATGCTACTTCCAACACTTTCAAATTTCCTCTCTCAAGTGGAAATAATAACACTTAGCTCCCAGAGTTGTGAGGATCAAATGAGATAACCTATATAAAATGTTTTGGAAACCTTATAGTGCTGGGTATTATTGTCATTAAATCCCTATACATGCCACCTAATCCAACACCACCATGGGATGATGCATAGGCTCTCTGGCAAGTCTTTATTTTCATCTACTCTTAGATGAAAATTATACTTTACATAGATAAGTGTTGAAGTGAATAGAACACTCTCTGCCCAGAATCAGAAATCTTAAGTTCAAATCTTACTAGCTATGTGATCCTAAGCAAGTTAATCTTTTTGCTTCAGCTTCCTCAATTCTAAAATTGGGACAATTCTAGAACAATTTTGTAAAGGGTTTTATACAGTGCCTGAAAAATTGTAGGGACTGAATAAATGCTTGCTTTCTTCTTTCCTTAACTAAATAATCTCCAGCTAATACCAAATCTCAATTCTGAAGATAAATAAAACCATATAAATATTGTGTATAGATGCAATCTTACTTAGAAGTTAACAGCCTCTCACCCTTTTAACATTACTATTAGAGCTACAAGGAATTCTGGAGCTCTGAGACTAAGGATATAGTGAGGGAAATAGCTTGTCTATTCATTCATTCTTTTTTTTAAAAAGGATCCTTTTGTTTAAAAAGGATAAATAAATCGCTGGAGGAAAGGCATCTTAAAGTTTATAAATACTTCTGATTTCAAAACTAGTTTCAATTTTATTATTCAGATTAATCAGTTCTCAAGTAACTATCTAACATGCTTTGATTGCTGTGATCCTATATGAATTAGTGCACTTCACCTTAGGCCACATAAACCCAAGAAAATCACTTGAAAATGAAGCCTGAGATTTCAAGGAAATTTACCTACAAAAATTCCATCTAAAAGGAGGAATAAGATCAGTAGATTACTAAAGGGCTATACCATTTCTTCACATGAACATAGCTCTCAAATAGTTCCCTAAACCGGATGTCTGGCTGCAATTACAAGAAACCTGAGAAATCTGGCCTCCTTAACATAAAACAAGCACAAAATGTTGCTAAGACAAAAGTACATGGAAACACTAGTTTTTAATTATGTTAGTTACCAAAAATCATGTTAAAATTTGATTCATTTTTTGTTAAAGGAATCATAGAAAAACAGGAAAAAAGGAAACAAAAAAAGAGGAAAACTGAGACAAATCTTATATAAATGTATAATTTCTAATTACTCACCTTCAGATATGGAAATTGAGGCCCAGAAAGGTGAAATGACTTGTTCAGAGACTCATAGCAAATAAGAGTCTGAGCTGAGATTGGAACCCAGATCTTCAGAAATTCAAATTCAGCACTCTATTCATTATACGACACTGCTTCTCCTAACACTAAAAAGTCTAGATAAAAGAACTTTTAAAGTAATTATGTTACTGCAATGAGCTTTTTAAAATTAAACCCATACTTCCTTTTTTTTAATGAACTTTCTCTACTGTGTATAGATGGATACATCTGAACTAATTTAAGAAAAATGAGCTTTGCTTTCTTATCTAGAGCCCAAGATAGATCCAACCTGGGACACTGTTTCCTTCCTTTTATGTTACTAGAACAGCATTTCAGGTCCAGTGGGATTTCTTGATTTTCATAAATTATGTTCTGCTTCTCATCCTAAAAATTTTGTTAATTTTACGTGCACTCTCAGGTTACATTACTTGTGCGCATATACATACATATACATATATAAAATCTTACTAAAGGAGAGAAGATATGCAAATGTCCAATGGAATCACAAACTGTTGGACTGGAAGGAATCTTAGAAATCATAAATTTTGGCACCTTTATTTTATGGAAGAGACATATCAGAAAGATGTATACAGGGTCAAACAACTAGTAAAGCGACAAAAGCAAAATTTGAACATAGGTCTCCTGATTTACTTGGTCCAATGTTCTTTCACTAAACCACAATAACAAACAAAATAAGTACTTCAGGATGAGATTTAAATCAGAAGTCAGAAATGGAGACGACTTCCTGTAGCTTTTTATTACATACTTTTAAAGAGTGTCATTTTTTTTCCCACCCTACCCTTTCCTTTATTAAATTTTCATACAATGTCTTTGGTTTGACCACCACCGGACATGTGAACAACAACAAAAAGTTACAGCTGGAACCTGTATTAGTCCCAGTTGAAGCTTAAATTGCATTTTTAAAAATCCAATAGGAAAGTGTAGGGAGAGGGAGGAAGAGAAAGGAAGAACTTTTTTCCTTAGAGATTTAAGACTTGTTCTTCATCCAAGGATATGCCAGAAACATTTGTCTTTTGTGCTATGTAAATGCATTTTCTCAACTGAATTTTCAACTCTGAACATTCATTTTTTAAAATGGATTTGCAAAATTTTAAAATAAAACCTTCACTACATAAAAGCTAGAAAACTAATCATTCCCATATGGGTTTAAGTCTAACATACCATTGTGGATATCCTTCCAAATTCACCCACCCACACACATTCACTGACATTTGAGCTTTAAAAGTAACTCCTTTTAGTTACCAGTTCAAGCTATGCACAGAATATTAGAAATTAATATAACTTATTGGATCCAGGTAAAAAACTCAAAGAGAAACTCTGGAGTTTTTTTTTAAATAAGAAACAGCAAATGAAAGAATACAGCACTAATCTTTTCTATCTGTACATTTAATGCTTTAAAAAAATACACATCTAATCAATATCTCCAAATATTCACTCAGAAAATTATAAACAGAAAATGCCTCTAACTTACTCTGCATATCACTTGACCAAAAGAACTGCAGGTATTTGTAAGACACCTCATATAAACACTGGTTCAAAAAACTGATCAGGTTCAAATACTTAATGAGACTAATATATTACACCTTCAGAAAGTAATTTTAATACAACCAGACTAAGTACTCCATCTCTCAGCTCCAGATATTCTATTCCCCCCATACTCTCCCCTCCTCCCCTCTGACTACTAGTCCCAAATCAAATTCCCTCTTCCTATAGGAAGCCTTCCCCAACCCATTAATTCCAGCACCTTTCTTTACGCCAATTGCTTCCTATTTATCCTGTATATCAATTGCTCTGAATGTATTTGTTCCATATGTAACCTCCCTAGTTATATTGTATGTTCCTTGAGGGTAGGGTCATTTGGCTTCCTTTTATATCCTCAGCACTTAGTACAGGACCTGGCACATAGTAAGTAGGTATTTAATGTTTACTGATTAAATAATCATGATTAATTTTCACTTTTCTGAACCAAAGATAGCTAGAATAATCAAAGTATCTGCATGATCTGATACTAAGTGAAGTAAGCAGAACCAAGAGAACATTAAACACATTAACAACATTATGAAGT
Source organism: Macrotis lagotis (assembly GCF_037893015.1). NCBI lineage: Eukaryota > Metazoa > Chordata > Mammalia > Peramelemorphia > Peramelidae > Macrotis > Macrotis lagotis. The sequence continues at coordinate 126,000,802 of NC_133666.1, read as the reverse complement.
GATCAGTTATGACAGATGCAGCTCCTTTCAGCAGTTCAGTGATCAAGGTCATTTCTAAGAATGCTATGGACAATGACATACACATCCAAAGAAAAAAAAATCTTTGAAGATTGAATGCAGAGCAAAGAAAATTATGTTCACTTTTTAAAATTTCTTTTATGATTTTCCCTTTCTTTCTCAAGTTTCCCCCCCTCCCCTTAGTTCTAATTCCTCTTTCACAACATGATTAATCTGAAAATATGGTAAACGTGATTGAACATAAAACATTTACCAGACAATTAGCTACCATGGGGAAGGGGAGGAAAGGAGGGTGGTAAAAAATGTGGAACTTTTAAACTTGCAAATGGATCAATACTGAAAACTACTGTTGCATGTAAGTGAAAAAGTAAAATAAGATTTAAATTTTTAAAAAGAAGAATAAAAACATCAACTATGCTACTTTCAAAGACTAACATAGAAGGGAAAAAACTGACATAATTTTTACATAAAGTATCCCTTTCTAGACTACAGGAATCACAGCACTTTAGCAGATTTAGCCTATCTAAAGGAATAAGGCTATTTAAGAAAATAGAGTCCTCTCTAGTATCATTCATTCCATCAGAATCACCCATGAAAAAGCAGCAAGTAAAAAAAAAAGGGAAAAATTTGCTTACAATACTGACAATACTAACAATACTGACAATACCATTGATGTCTTCTGGATACCAATCATGCCAACATCTTAAACTGATTTTGTGCAAAATTAAGCATACTACCCCCAAACCTGTACCTTAACTTTCTTATGTTGACATTACCATCCATGTAGTTTCCAAGACTCAAAATTGTAGTCATTCATCTTTAATTCTGCCTTCACCCCAACATCCACATCCAACATCCACATCAATTGCTAAATCCCATCAATTTTAGCACAGCTAGTGAACTCATCCAACCTTTCTGGAGAGCTATTTGGAACTGCGCCCAAAGGACAACAAAAATGTACATACCCTTTGACCCAGCAATACCTCTACTGGGTCTATACCCTGAAGAGATGATGAAAAAGGGTAAAAACGTCACTTGTACAAAAATATTTATAGCAGCCCTGTTTGTGGTGGCAAAGAATTGGAAATCAAGTAAATGTCCTTCAATTGGAGAATGGCTTAGCAAACTGTGGTATATGTATGTCATGGAACACTACTGCTCTATTAGAAACCAGGAGGGACAGGATTTCAGGGAAGCCTGGAGGGATTTGCATGAACTGATGCTGAATGAGATGAGCAGAACCAGAACACCCTAACAGCAACATGGGGGTGATGATCAACCTTGAAGGACTCGCTCATTCCATCAGTGCAACAATTGGGAACAATTTTGGGCTGTCTGCAAAGGAGAGTGCCGTCTGTATCCAGATAAGGAGCTGTGAAGTTTGAACAAAGTTCAAGGACTATTCCATTTAATTTAGGAGAAAAAAAAAGATATCTTATTGTCTGATCTTGTTTAAAAAAATTTTTTAGCATAGCTAGTAAGTTTTCGAGGCTTAACTTGAACTCAGAGCTTGTTGACTTCAAGCCTGGTGCTCTATTCACTGGGATCACCTAGTTGCCCTCCTTAGGAAATGATTTTAGTCTGTGTCAGTGTCTATTATTTTATCCATTTCAGTATCAACAAATTATTTTAATAGCTCAAATTGGAGTTGACTCAATTTTGATGGATATCCTCTCATTTGTATTCATTTTAATTTAGTTTTGATTTTTATACTAGTTCTACAAAATCTATGGTCTGGCTATATACAAACTGTAGATGTAAAGAAACTTAAAAAACATCTTAACCGATTCCCTTATTTTACAAATGAGAAAACCGAGATCCAAAGAGTAAATTGCTCTAGGTCAAATACCTACTGAATGGAGAGGAGAGAATTTGAAACCAGTTACTCTGACTCCAAATCTACCTTTCCCCAACTAGTCTTTTCCTTGTCTGCTTCATTAAATTCAATTTCACTTTTTTGTGATGTTCTTGGAGGTTCAGGATTAGATCCAATACCTCTCAAATCTTATCTTTTCTATTTTTTCTTATTGATATTTTATTTTATTTTTCCAATTACATGTTATGAAAGTTTCTGAACATTCACTAACATGAATATAAGTTCCACAATTTTCTTCCACTGTTCCTTCTCATCCCCCTCCTCTCAGTGGCAAACATTGTCTAATGAACGTTATACATGCATATTTTTATTTAATGTATTTACATAATAATCATTGTCTGTATAGTGAAATAGGACTAAGGGAAAAGAAAGAAAACCATGGGATAGGAAGGAAAAAAATAAAAGAATTTTTTAAAAAGTAAACTTAGTGTTCAATCAGATTCTGTATTTTTTGTTTTGTTTTGTTATGTTTTTTCCTTCATCTGGATGTGGACATCATTGTCCTAATGGATCTCTCAGGGTTGTCCTAGCTCTCTGAACTGCTGAGTGGAGCTGGATCCAGCAAATCAACTCTTTTCTTAATACACAGACATTAAGCTTCTATAATAGCTATGTCATTAAATCTTTCATTTCTCACTCGAACCATGTTTTCCAATATTTTTACTAGCCTTCCCTATGACCACTTTTGTATTAAAATCATCCAGTATCAAAGTATATGTTAGACATACCTATATCTAATCTATTAATTACAATAATTATAATAATAGCTACTATCATCTTTTTATTTTCTATACAGCATTTTATTTAATCAATTTACAACAACCCTGACCTATGAAGTAAGTGATATAGGTATTGTTATTCGCATTCTATAATAAGGAAATTGAGGATCAAAGAGAATAAATGATTTATCCATGGTCAATGACCTTAACTCAAAATTTGGTATTCTGTTCCTTAAGAGCAAATATTTAGCCCAGATATTTGTCTGTTATTCCATTTCCAGGAGCCAGGTCTGTGCAAGACACATAGTAGATGAGGGGCGGCTAGGTGGCATAGTGGATAAAGCACCAGCCTTGAAGTCAGGAGTACCTGGGTTCAAATCCGGTCTCAGACACTTAATAATTACCTAGCTGTGTGGCCTTGGGCAAGCCACTTAACCCCATTTGCCTTGCAAAAATCTAAAAAAAAAAGACACATAGTAGATGCATAGTAAATGTTGTCAAATTCAATACAATAAACATTTATTAAGTGCCAACTATATGTAAAGCACTATAATGGGTATTGGAGCTACAAAACAAAAATAAAATACCCTAAGTCTTCAAGAAGCTTTCATTGCTACTTGAAAGCTACTATATATACATTAATAAGTATAATAAAAGGTGATTTTTAGGAAGAAGAAAGCACTAGCAATTAGGAAAATCAGAAAGGATTCATGGTAGAAGTAGCACCTTAAGCGATCTTGGAAAGAAGAATCCTGAGACATGGAAATGAGTAAGAATGAATTCTAGACATGGCAACGAACCTGGGCAAATGCAAAGAAAATTTCAGGATTTTAGAATAATTTGGCTAGAATATAGAGCATACAAAGGGAAATAATTCAAAATAAGTAGATCATAGTTCAAACCTAGCCTCAGATATTTATCAGTTCTGTAACCCTGAGCAAATCACTTAACCTCTGGATGCCTCAGTTTCTTCATCTGTAAGATGAGGATAATAGTAATAGCACCTATATCACAGGATTGTTGTGAAGGTCAAGTGAGATTCTATCTGTATAGTGCTGTATAAGTGGTAGCTATTATAAAAATAATAGCAAAAAGCTATTGCAAAGAGCAAAAGGAAAGGGGAGAGAATGGAAGCACAGAGAACAATTAGGAGGCTAATACCTACTACAGTTAAGATGTGCTGAAGGCCTGAAATAGACAGGGTTGACAATGCAATTGAGAGAACAGGATAGGTTCAGATGAGAGATGTATTACCTAAATCTTTATACATATATATATATATATATATATATATATATATATACACACATATATATATGTATGTATACACACACACACACACACACACACACACACACTTTTGAATATGGACGAGAAGAGTCAAGGAAGACACTGAGATAATAAATCTAGGAGACTGGAAAGATGAAGGTGCCCTTACTCAAAAACAGGAAAGTTTGGAGGAAATCAATAATATCTCAGCTTTTTCAGTTTTTTTTGTTTGTTTTTTTTTTAGGTTTTTGCAAGGCAAATGGGGTTAAGTGGCTTGCCCAAGGCCACACAGCTAAGTAATTATTAAGTGTCTGAGACCCGATTTGAACCTATGTACTCCTGACTCCAAGGCCGGTGCTTTATCCACTACGCCACCTAGCCACCCCGTTTTTTCAGTTTTATAATAAAACTTAAAATAATCCTCCCAGAGAGGAAGAAATTCTTTTTAGAAACACTAGAGAGAAATAAAGAGGGAAAGCTCTAACTCTGAAATCAGGAGATCTTGGTTCACATCCTTCCTTTGATACCTATGTGTGACCAACTAACTCTCTTCACCTCTCTGGCGTATTTCCTCATGTGTAAAATGAGGGGGTTGGACTAGACGTCCTCTGAGCTTTCCTTTTATTCTAGATCTATAGTACTTATGCTTGGATAAGCAGCTAAAGAAAATTAGGGAGCTCATTTGGATGGTGGAGAGAACTGATAGAAAAAGAAATTATATAGAAAGACCTCATGTAATGTGAAAAGACACCATAAAAAATCCAAGTTTTTACACCTGCAATGTTTTTCCAAGTTACTACAGCTTATTGCATAACTTTAAAATCCGCTAATTTTTAGTGCATCTTAATTAAAGAAAAACTATAAAATAAGTCCCTCAAAATTCCCAGCATCAATATTAATTGGTAATATTCCTAGTAACTAAAACTTGAAAGCAATTACTAGCTAGGAAAACAAAAATGAAGAATTTCTTCCTGGAGAGGCACTCTCAAGAGAGATTCCACCTGGCAGTGGAATCAATAGTGTTAAATCTCCTGAATGAACTCTTCCCTGAGTTACAAGAAAAGTATATGGCCCCTGGACAGTGTGATTCATTCATAAGAATGAAACTGCTGTTTAATATAGTACCAACTTTTACAGAGAAGTCAGAGAAGGAAGATGACACTTTGGCCTAGAGAACTGACAGAAACATTCACTTCCAAAGGAAATATCCTATTGTGAAGTGCAGCTTGCTGCTCACCAGGAATCTTATCACCTGCCAGAAAAGGATAAAGAAAAGTAAAAAGACCCAGACTTCTTTGATGGATTGGAGGACTGGGGTAGGAAAGGATGAATGATTGAAAAAATAACATTTTAAAATTAAAGGCTGAAGTAGTTGAGGGACCCACATAACACATTTCAGTTTATGTTCTTTCCAATCATTCATATATGTATGTGTGTATATGTTTGTGTACATGTGATTATATAAATATGTTACACCACTGTTTTACAGGTCTAATCAAATTAATGAGAATATGGCAAAAGAACAATTAGATAAGCCAAATATGAAGAGAATACCAAGAAACTTTCTGGTGAAGGGAAAAAAAATTATCATGAGTGAGTATGAACAAAAAAGTATAAATGAACCAGAATGAAATATATTTAAAGTAAGACCTGACCACAAAAGGGAGGGAATGGATATAATTTGGGTAACTTTTTTTAAAAAGAAAAATATTTTCAGATCATTACACAAGAGATAGCATATACAAATTAAAAGCTATTCAATCAATTAAATAATTTTTTATTAAGTACCTACTATTTATTTGCAAGACATTATCCTATACACATTATCCTATTTTATACATTATCCTATACACATATTCAATCAATAATTTTTTTATTAAGTACCTATTTGCAAGACATTATCCAATACACATAAAAAGTCAAAGAAGAAATACTTGACTGAAGTCAAGGTGCTTATACTGTACTAATGTATACAACAGGTACATAAATAAGTAAATACAAGATAATTTAAGGAAGAACTAAGAACTAAAGGGTTCAGAAAAAGCTTCCTAAACAAGATACAAATGAGCTACATCTTGAAGGAATCTAGAATTTTAAGAAACAAAGGTGAAGGGAAAGTAAACTCCAGGCATAATGGACTGTGTTGTTTGAAATTAAAATGCTAAACTTCGTAAAACTTTAGTTTTCAAGTGCCCCAGAAAGAGTAAGATTATTTTAATGACTCCCTCATGCCAGGAAAATTGAACCTATAAACAGCAATATTCAGAAAGAAAGAACCTTCAGTTAACTTAAAAATATAAAGTTAGTAATAAAGTTTTTAATTACTGTGCTTCTTCTACATCTTATATCTGATTTGTTCTCACTTGAGTAAATTAAAATTGTGAAAAAGGTAATTTTGATTTATTCTTTAATTTTTTCCATCACTAAGAACTAGAAAAACCCTATATTTAATATTTTGTTAAAATGTGAGCACTATTCTCTATCATTATATTTGTTAATGTATAATGCATTTTTGTTTTATAGTAAATGTAAATCTATGAATTTACTTTATGAAACTCAACATATGTCTACCAAGGGAAAATATCTGTCTGGATATCAAATAATACAAAAAAAAAAATCTGTTATCAAGTGTCAGGCACTGTACTAAGTACTATGATATAAAATAAAGGCCAAAACAGTTATGTAGATAAATTAGGTACATACAAAAATATATTCAAAATAAATAGAAGATAACTTTAGAAGGGAAGATTCCTACAGTTCAGAGATCAGGTGCTCATAAAGTCCTCCGTCAAAAAAGTCACTTTTTTCCAGTGAGAGAGCATACCAAAATTTTAGAGTAAGACACTAAAAACTTCTATATTCCAATACAGATTATTTAAAATTAAAAGAAAACTTAAGAGGATATCAAGTTCAAGTCCTTCATTTTGGAGATAAGGAAGCTGGGATCCAGAGAGATTAAGTAGGCACACAACTACTAAATGTCTGAAGTAGGATTCAAACTCAGGACCTCCTGAATCCAACTCAAATGTTCTATTCACTATACCAGTTCAGACAAAAATCAAACTGAAAAAAAGATTCCTGAGGCGCATAGCAATTTTTTAAAAAAACACACATAAGTTAATATTTTTCTACACTGTATCATATTTGTATTTATTTTGTAAAACATTTTCCAATTACATTGTAATCTGGTTTAGATTGTATTTCAGAATAGTCCTGAGTTCGACATCTTTGCAATCCACTGCGTTTCCTCTACATCATGTATCTGATTTGTTCTCATTTGAGTAAATTAAAATTTAAATAGTCAAAAATTACATTTTTTCTTCACTAAGAACTTAAAAAGTCCTACATTTAATATTTTGTTAAAATATGAGCACTACTCTCTATCATTATATTTGTTAATGTGTAATGCATTTTTGTTTTATAGCAAATGTAAATCAATGAATTTACTGAATGAAATTCAATAGATATCTACCAAGGGAAATATATATATATATATATATATATATATATAGAGAGAGAGAGAGAGAGAGAGAGAGAGAGAGAGAGAGAGAGAGAGAGAGAGAAAGAGAGAGAGAGAAAACAAATAATACAAAAAAAAGTCAGTTATCAAAAGGACACTCCAGGGGTAGCTAGATGGTGCTGTGAATAGAACACTAGCCCTGGAGTCAGGAGAAGCTGAGTTCAAATCAGATCTCAAGTCACTTAATAATTACCTAGCTGTGTGACCTTGGGCAAGTCACTTAACCCCACTGCCTTGCACAAAAAAAAGGATACTCCAAAAAGAAAATCTAGATAATTTTCCAAAATTCTAAAATCCTATGTTTAATAAAGTCTTATTAAATTCTATTTAATGAAAAAAGATCCCTAAGTAATGGTTTTTAGAGGTTGCAGAGATATGTTAGAATATAGTAAAGAATTCTATTGTTTTATTGTCTATCATAAGTATGTGTTCAGCAAGATACCATAAAAATAGAACAAAATGAACAGTCTTTATTTAAAAAAGAAAATTATGATCCTATTTTATAGTCTCAAATTAAGGGTGGTTTTCTATATATTTTGTTTTCTAGGAAAATGGTAAGATAGTCTAACAGCTACACTAGTACTTAATGTAACTGTAGAAATAACTAAATGGTTACAGCATTAATGAAACCCCATTATTATCAAATTATGGTTTTAAAGAACCTCTAGAATGTAATGTAGCAAATGCAACCCAGATGTCCAACAAAAATGAAAACAAGATTGTTTTTATTTTGTAGCAACCAAATAGGTCAATCCATTTCCTGCTTCAGACAATTCTCAGAGGACCAAAGACTCCACTCAAAGAGCATATGTTTTAAATGTAGCTGTCCACAGAAAGAGGAAGTGTTGCTGTCCAAAATAAAAGCAGAGTGTTGTATTTTCCCATGGAACCCAATTTTAAAGGTGGAGTAAGGTTATGTCTACAGTATGCCAAACACATAAGAAAACTTAAAAATTCAATCAATTATCCAAGCATTTGGAAATAATTCACTTAATTTAATAGATAAAGCATCAAATTTGGTGCTAAGATTTGTTAAAGGTTCCAGTCTTTTCCCCAAGCATCTAAATTGAAACCTAATTATCTCCTTAAGTTTGGTTCTCTTTCAATCCATTTTAAAAAGTAATATATGTTTCATAATAATATAAGAGTTAACTTGGGTAAATAATAATTACAAATAAGACATAGTTTGCCTAATGTCAAAACTATCACAGATTGGAAAGTCACATATTTTCCCTCACACATTTAAATTTTAAGCATCTAGTTCACTTGACAGCAATTAAGCTTTTTGGTTTGTTTTGGGATTTTTTGCAAGGCAACTGGGTTAAGTGCTTTGTCCAAGGCCATACAAACTAGGTAACTATTAAGAGTCTGAGGCTAGTTTTGAACTCCAGGGCTGGTGCTCTATCCATTGCACCACCTAGCCACCTAGCCAGCCCCCCCCCCCCCAGTTGACAGCAATTAGGAAAGTTTGAGAACAAATTCTCCCCTCCCATACTTAGTAGTTGTACAACTCTAGGCAAGTTACCTAACTTCTCTCAACCTCTGTTTACTCCTCTGTAAATTGGGGGTAATAGTGGTATGTACCTCATCTGCTCCTGTGGGGATCAAATGAAATTACTTATATATTATAAACCTTAAGGAACATGTCTGCCTTTATATTTATTTAAATTATTCAGTTTTCCCACCATCTCAAAAAATTTAGTATCCTTTATATCTCAAATTCTTACTATATATTCTCCTGTTTTCTTCTACTTTCCTTAAATGTTTCATAATTTATTATGTAATTTTACTATCTCATACTTTATTTTTCTTCCTTAAGGATATGATTTCTCTGTCATCACATTCTACTGAGATCAATATATAACATGGAACCAATGTAAACACTAACAGAATGCCTTGGGGAAGTGGGGGAAGGGAAGCAAGAATGGGGGGGGGGTTGTAAAACTCTAAATAAATAAAATCTTTCTTTAAAAAAAAAAATAACAAAAAACTTTTAAAAAAGTTTCATAATAGGGGTGGCTAGGTAGAGCAGTGGATAAAGCACAGGCCCTGGAGTCAGGAGTACCTGGGTTCAAATCCGGTCTCAGACACTTAATAATTACTTAGCTGTGTGGCCTTGGGCAAGCCACTTAACCCCACTTGTCTTGAAAAAAAAAGTTTCATAATTACAAATAGTCATTATTCTTTTTTTTTAAGTTTTTGCAAGGCAAATGTGGTTAAGTGGCTTGCCCAAGGCCACACAGCTAAGTAATTATTAAGTGTCTGAGATGGGATTTGAACCCAGGTACTCCTGACTCCAGGGTCAGTGCTTTATCCACTGCGCCACCTAGCCGCCCCTAGAGTCATTATTCTTAAAAGTTATACTTTACCAATAGTTTTTTTTTCTTAAATAAACCTATTTACCTCCAAAAATCTATTATTGGGAAAATTATATGTAAAATTCACATACTTTATCATACGCCTTTCAACAATTATTCCTGATCTTATCCATGTTACCCTATAAAATCAGTTTATCTGCCAAAAATATAAATTTAGCTCCTATTTAATCACCAATTAAATATTAAAGTCAATATCAATATCGAAATGCTATGTCCACAATTCAAAATCAAAGCATTTTAAGCGCTTAACTAATTTCAAAGAAATTGAAGGAAGAAAGAAACAAATCCCATATGCTTTTCCTGGATTAACTCAGTAACAATAACAAAAAGAATTCAACCAAAGATTAAGATTCAAATTATATGGTCTAGAAAAGATGCTCTATGAAAACACTAAGAATTAAAAACAAGACCATTTTTCAAGAATTTAAATTTTTGTTCACAACTTCTTTAAAGATTGAAAAATAGACTATAAAAACATTTTTATCTTAGCCATATATTACTTTTTTGTGACACTTTCTCAATTAACAGAAGATGGTTGGCAATTTGATCATACAGAATTATAGTTTTAAGGATAGTTCTTGAAAACAACTATGAAGCAATATGGATTTGAAAGTCAACAAAGGAATTAAAAAATCCAAAAGTTACACACTGCGTATGTGTATATACACAGTGTGTGTATGCGTGTGTATTTATATATATATATATATATATATATATATATATAAGCACATAGTCCAGTTGTCATTACAATTTTGGAACCTTACTCATTAACTTTTCTAACTGCCTAACCCTTCTTCCAACATATACATCAACTCACCTCTCCAAATATCATTTAGGAGAAAATGATAGTTAATGTACACTTAAACTTGAATTTGATGATTTACAAATTTTCAGTTTTCAAGACCATTAGCCTAAGCATCATCAGCAATGAAGACTTTTTAAGTTCTCCTCCTAGTTTCTCATGATTTATCCTATAACCAGATAAATTAACTATCTGTTAAACAGAAATAAAACTGAACTTCCTTGGAAATGAGTGAAAACACTTTCAAAAATCAAGGTAGGCTATATGAATGAATCTTCATCTCTGATTATGACATCTAAAACTGTTACTTCTGGGGCGGCTAGGTGGCGCAGTGGATAGAGCACCTGCCCTGGAGTCAGGAGTACCTGAGTTCAAATTTGACCTCAGACACATAATAATTACCTAGCTGTGTGGCCTTGGGCAAGCCCCATTGCCTTGCAAAAACTAAGGGAAAAAAAAAACTAAAAAAACCCTAAAAAAACCTGTTACTTCTAAAAAGGTTGACATATATAATTTTTATAAAGTTATTAGAAAATTCCACTGCTGGATATACATTAATAATTGTGTCAAGAACTAACTAGAAGGTGAATTAACTTCTAAAAATGGGCATGGGCAGAAACTAAATGTAATCATATTTAATTTATAGTGTGGCCAGCATATAATTATGATCTAGTCAGACAATTTATCAAGCACCAACTATGTTTCAAGCCCTGTTGAAGATACAAAGAAAGGCAAAATAAATCCTTGCTATCCAGGACCTCGGAGCTGAGAGGCAGTATAGAATAATGGATAAAGAACCCAACTTGGAGGCAGAAAAAGTCAGGTTGACTTCCTACTTCAAATTGTAACATACAGTTACAAGCTGTATGACTATCCCCAAGAATAGATTACCCCCACACACACACAACCCAGGGGGGAAAAAATCTATAGTTTGTTTAGGCAGCTTGGCTACTGAAGGATTTTCAACTAGATTCTTTCCTCATTAAAGAACTTTTATGAACAGCCTGCCCACTTGGTGACACAAAGTTGTCCCTAGCTTTGAGAGTACTTGAACTCTTATGGCATATGCCAACTATTTCTCAGTCAATGGCAACACTACTTCCTTAAGCAAATACATTTTCCCTATACTGTAAATTCCAGAAAGCACCTTGATTAACTATCTCTTTTGCTAATTTGTTTAAACAACATCAAAGTAACCAGGATCAGTATCAGAAAACGAACTATGACAAAGTAGTATGTTACTGGGGGGAAAAACCAATACCTGGGTTGAAAATATGAAAAAATGAAAAGTCATACTTTGAAAGACCTAAATTGCAAAATCGTTTTCCTTTTCTTTCCAGTTTAGCTTTTATATTAAAGGATGTAACACCACATACAACAATTCTTTAAAATGAAAGTTGTTCAGATAATCAACAATTTAAAGAATATCAATTTAATTCAACTGATAAAAATCAACACGATGACTAACACCATGACTGGTATTTAAGAGATGAACAAAACGTTTCATATTTTATGACAATTTACCGCAAAGATCAAGGAGAATTGCAGACATTCCCCTGATAAGAAGACAAAAATCACTTGGAACACGGCAAAAGAGACCTACTTTAAAGGAAGGGGCCAAAATTTTCAATCTCTCCTGAACGCTGCAGCACAAAACAGACTTATTGGCAAAGACAATTTATTTTCTCCTTTCTAGGAAACATGACCTTTTTTATACAAGCTATCAAGAAATAGAAAGCATGCCCCTCTCAACAAAATTCCCTGTTGTAGTTGTTGGCTTGAGCAAATTTTAACTCAAAGGTTTGGACAACAGTCAGTGTTTTCCTATTTTTCTTTCATTTCATCTTTCCCTTTACCTTGTAGTTAAAAAAAAAAACCAGACTATATGAGAAGTTATACTATACTAATGTTTATGTCCCTCTCGCGCTTGACAAGCCCACTTTGCCCTCACAGTCTTGGGGGAAAGGAAAGGAAAAGTGCCCTCTAAGACTAAATAGAAATTTCTTGTGAGAAATAGGAGGGATAAGTCCTAGTTTCTCCTAGAATAGATGGAAAAAAAAATTGAGTTTTTCTCTGATATCTTGAGCCTAACCCAATTTGGTTCTCTTCTCTCCACCCCACCCTCCTTTCTCTCTGTCTGTCTGTCTCTCTCTCTCTGTCTGTCTCTCTGTCTGTCTCTCTCTCTCTCTGTCTCTGTCTGTCTCTGTCTGTCTCTGTCTGTCTCTCTCCGTCTCTCTCTGTCTCTCTCCCCCTCCCCCTCCTCTCTTTCCGTCTGTCCCTCTCTGTCTGTCTGCCTGTCCCTGGCTGGCTGGGCAGCTCCCCGGGGCGCATCCTCACGCTTCCCAGCGCTTTCCTGGAGGCCGGCCCGGTCCTTGCTGCATCTCTCCCGGCTCTGGCATCCCCGCCGCCACCCTGGCTCCGCCGTCCCCGTTCCCGCAAGCGCGCAGGCAGCCCCCGCCCGACCCCCAGCCTCATCTGTGTTCGGCCCCGGCCCCCGCCCCGCCGCCCCGGCCCCCGCCCCGCCGCCCCGCCGCCCCGCCGCCCCGCCGCCCCGCACCCCGGCTTCCCGCGGCCGCCCGGCTCCCCGGAGTTGCCGGGCACGGGGTCCTGCCCGGGCCGCCTCCCCGCAGCCTGCGGGGCGCCCTTCTGCGCCCTGCCCCCGCCTCCCCGGCCCTCGGGCTGCGTGCCCCGCCGTCCGCGCCCGGGCTCCGCGGCCCCCCGCTGCCCGCCCAGCCGGGCTCGGTCCGGCCGCCTCGGGGTCGGCGTCCGTCGCTCGGTGCCCAGCCCCGCCGCCGGCCCCGGGGGACCGCAGTCGGGGCCCCGCCGCCGGCCCCGGGCACTCACCGCCGCCGCCGCCGCCGCCTCCGTCTTCATCCATCTTGGGGCCACGGCAGCTTCCAGGGAGCCCGGAGCCCCGGAGCGAGCGTGGCGGGGAGCCGCGGACCTGCAGGCCCGCCCCGGGGCTGCTCCGCGCAGCCAGGCACCCACCCCGGGCGGCGCCCGGCTCCGGCTCCGGCTCCCGCTCCGGCTCCCGCTCCGGGTCCGGGTCCGGCTCCCGCTCCGGGTCCGGCTCCGGCTCCCGCTCCGGCCCCGGGTCCCGCTCCGGCTCCGGCTCCCGCTCCGGCTCCGGCTCCCGCTCCCGCTCCCGCTCCGGCGCCCGCGCCCGCTCCGGCCCCGGGTCCCGCTCCCGCTCCGGCTCCGGCGCCCGCGCCCGCTCCGGGGACCCCGCTCCCGGGCTCCTCCAGGCGCAGCCGGAGAGGACGCCTCGCCTCGCCCCGGGCCCCGCCGGCCCCGCCCCGTCTCCCTCCGCCCCTCGCCGCCGCCATCGTCACGTGGCCGCAGCCGGCCCCGCCCGCCCCGTGACGGCGGGCAGGAGGCGGCGGCGGGGCGGGCGCGGGGCCCGGGGCCCGGGGCCCGGGGCGAGGCCGGCCCCCGCCCTTCACTTTTGGCTACCCACGCGGAAACGAAAACCCAGATGGCCGGCCACGGACTCGGCCGTCGCGCCGCCTCCTCTCTCGGCCCCGGCCCGACGGGAGCGGCCTCGGGGCCCAGCCTGGCCGGCGGAGCGCGGAGCCCGGGGCCGGGGGGCGGGGCGGGGCGGCCAGCGCCGGAGCGGGCAGCCGGGCAGCCGGGCAGCCGGGCAGCCGGGCACTCGCTCGCTGTCCCGCCCCGGGGACTGTCGCGGGCGTCTGCGGGGGGGGGCCACGCCTTTCCAAAACGGCTGGTTTGATCCTCCAGCGAGAAGCCCCCTCACTTGCTTCGGGGCGCCCCAGCCGCCCGCTGCACCCCTTCCCCCGGGCTGGCCCGTCCACGAGAGCCCCCGAGCCTCTCGTTCCCAAAGTTACCTGTGACACGGGTGGGCGGGAAACTTGTCATACTCTCCCTCCTCCCACTTCCCATAAGAAATTCCCTTTTAGTCTTTTGTTAAGATGAATAAATTCGGACAAAAGTTCACCTGAAGGCCTTTGGATGTGCTGGAATGCGCAAGAATAGGAAACCGACTTGGGTCCTGGGTCCAAGGCAGGGCCTTATGTGGCCTGGAATAAGAGATTGCCTTCTCTCTGAGTCTCCCATCTCTTTCTTATAAAGTACTAGGGAATAGGCTAGCTCATTGCTAAGGTCTCTTTGCTGTACTAAAAAAAAAAAAAAAAAAAAAAAAAAAAAAAAAACTTTTTCCCCCTTGGACAATTTCATTTTAACTCAAAAAATACCCTGACTTCAGGGAGGTGATACCAAAACAAGCAAGTGAACTGACTTCTAGTGGGGAGGGGGGTGCTGTGCTACATCACCAGCCTCATTATTTCCTGAAGAGCCATCTGAGAACACAGGCCAAATCTGAATCAATTAGATTACAGATGGCCCTGGGGATGAGACAATCAGGCTTAAGTGACTTGCCCAAGGTCACACAGCTAATAAGTTTCAAGTGTCTTAGGTCCTCCTGACTCCAGGGCTGATGCTCTAGCCACTACACCACAGTTATACGCAAAGCTTCTGAAAGGGATGATGGTCTCTTGGTGAAAAGTTAAGAATATATGCGAGTTGAGAGGTAAGACATAAGTGTAGACACCTCCCCACTTGCACTCCAGCTCATAGGCTATATCCAAAGGCAGGCACAGGGTCTGCAAGTCTCTTCCCACCTAGGAATTCAAAACTGGTAACTTTTATGTTAACTACTTCTCTTTGTCATAGAGTGAGAAGGGGCTTAGAGATCACTACTCTTCTAACCCCCTCAGAGGGAAAAAAAATGCCACCCTAGAAAGGTGCTTCAAGAACATACCACTAGCTGGTGGAAGAACCTTTATTACTCACAATCTGACTTTAAAATAATTCTTGGCTTTCCTGCTGTCTCTTAGATAAGGAGAAAATTGATTTCCCCTTTGCCCACTGATTAAAAAAATTAAATTAGCCTAGTCTAATAGAATATTAGCATCTATACTATGAACAAATTAAACTGCAAGCAGTAACATAGCCCAGAGAAAGCAGTCAACATCATTCTGATCTCTGGTAACCTTACAATTTTGCTTTTAAAAAAAGCTCTTAAAAAATCACTGCCAGCTGTGCCATGGATTTATGATACAAACAGATTAGAATAAGACCTCTAAATTAAATTTCATGAAGGAGATTAGCTGTACTCTTAAGATTCATCTTTATTTCTGCCATACTTGTTTATTCCCATCTTTGTTTTTAGCAAAATCCAATGTAAAAGTATGATCATGCCAAGTTCTTCCTATTTATTTTCCATAAAATTGGCCACATGAACTATGATTTTAAAAATTAATGTTATAGCAACTGAAACCCTTAGGTTTAGCAATTAGGCAAAGAAATATTATTTGTTTCATAGACTCCTGTGGGGATGGTCTTTGCATTTACAAATGTTTTCAGGATTAATCCATATAAAAATGTTTTAAAGAGAGTGTGATGGTGGAAAGAATACTGAACCTGGATTCAAAATGCCTGAAAAGGAGTGGGTGAAGCTATGACCTTAAATATGTTACATCACTTAAGTAAAGCCTTTCTTATCTGAAAAATGAGGATGGGAAAGGCAATATTTGGACAATCAGAATCACCTGAGTTTCAGACCTGTCACTCATTCCAGCTTTGTGACAATGGGAAAGTCATTTAAGGACAAACAACTTTGTCCTCATCTCTAAATTATAAACTACAAATGATAGGCAACTTGCATTGTTCCTGTTTGTTACATTTAATTTTGGGGGGTTTTTTTGAGGGGGTAAGGATTGGAAACTAATGAAACCATGAGTATGAGCTGCCAAAATGGGCAAAATAATACTAATACTTAAGGCAGTTAGATGGCTCAATGGATAGCATCCCAGAACTGAAATCAAGAAGATTCAGCTTCCTGAGTTCAAATCTAGCCTCAGACACTTAATAGATGGCAAGTGACTTTATCCTGTTTGCCTCAGTTTCTTCACTGGTTAATTAAGATGGAGAAGGAAATTGCAAACCACTCTAGTATATCTACTAAGAAAACCTCAAATTGGGTCACAGAGTCAGACAGGACCAAAAAAAGGACAGAACAACAATCCTGACACTATCTACTTTACAAGGTTTTTGTGAAAATAAAATGATGGTAAAATATCAGCCAAGTATGTACGTGCTGTATACCAGCTATTACTAATAGGTATAATAATCACTTTAAGATTTATTCATCTAGAACTTGGGGAGTCCTAAAGTAATGTGGATCATTCTTCTTTAACAGATCTTGGAGCTTATGCAACCAGTGGCATAACCACAAGATAATAAGACAATTAACAGTTTTTTAAGCTTTCTATACTGCCAACTGCTACTGTTACTTTTTGAAGCAGCAATTCCACATCCTTTGTCCCTTGCTGCCTAGAACTTTCTTGGGTTGAATCAAAGCCCAGTAGCTCTCAGAATTCCTGTGTGTCTTATCTCTAGTTAGTTGTCGATTCAGTTTTACAAACACTTGTTGCGTACCTATTATGTGCCAGGTCCCAGAGACACAAAAAAAGAAAAAAATCCTTCTCTTCAAGTAGATTGCATTTATTTGGGAAGATATAACATGTACATGAGTCAGCATCAATTATACACAAAATAATGTAAAATAATTTCAAGAAAACATGTAAATAAAGGAGAATACAGAAAGAAGCAGCTAAGTTAGGGATTCTACCTGGCAGAGATGTGAAGAGAACATTCCAAACATGGAGGCCAGAGGAGGCAAAGGCAAAGAGATGGAATATGGATCAGCTTACAGGACAGTTAAACTAGATGAGAGAGTATCTGAAAGGAAGTAATATGAAATAAGACTGAAAAGCTAAGTGAGAGCCAGATTATGAAAGACTTCAAATGCCAGACTGAAGATTTTGTATTTTATCCTGAAGGCAATAGGAACTATTAATTTGGAATTGTTGGTTGTTTTGTTTTTTAAATGGAAATAGATGGAAAATAGACATGATCAGATATGTATTTTTTAAAATTAATTTGGAGAGAGGAGTGTGGAGGCAGTCAATATAACAAATTTTGAAGTTACTACAATAGTGCAAAGGAGAATTATAATGATAAAAATGAAATTTTAAGAACCCTAATTAATGTACTAAGTGTGTAAGTTGAGAGGAGGACATTTTATTATGTGTGGAGGAAGATTGAACAAGATTACCACTGATTGATATGTACGGATGAACAGTCAGAAATGACTCCAAGGTTTCAAACCTAAGTAACTGAAAAAAATGACAAATGCTAGCATGAGGAAGTTTGGAGGATGGGTAGGTTTTGGGGGAGATTATCAGTCCAGCTATTGATAATATGACAAAAATTACAACTGTCACTGACCCACCTGATGTGATAGTGTACATATAGGCCAATATATGAGAGAAAGAGAGAAAGGGAATTTTCTCCCTAAATGATTTTATGTGCTTAATAACTTAGGGGCTGAAGGATTCCTTTTCTACAAAACTGCTGCTTATAGCAGCAAATATTCAATATGGAATTGTTAGCTGAGTTTCACATTAAAGTTAAAAACTGAGCCATTTCTAATCCTGGGCATGACAAAGGTCAGAGAAAGAGTGCTAGTAAATCAGGTAGCAGTTATTAATCATTTTCTTTGTAAGGAACTTACTTGTAAATCATAGGCTGACTCCTTCCTGGGAGCTCCACCTTACTGTTGTTCAGGCAGAGCATATACACACACATACATACATTTTGGGTGCTTGAGTGATCTTACCAGGACAGCATGCAGGACTTAAAACAATTATTTTACACAAGTGGCTTCAAATTCTATGGGAATGGTATAGTCTTGGGGGTTCAGAACAGAACAGGTTTTAATGATACACTTCATTTAACAAAGGTAAGTACAGGTCAAGGAAAAAATTCAGGATCTGTCATGATTAAATTAGTAAAGCTAAATTAAAGATTAAAGCCAGAGTAAAAAAAATTACTCAAGCTACTTTGTTTTTACTGTTTTCTCAGGTCCAGAATCTGCCTCTAGAAATTAAATTATAATTAATAAATTCATTTCCTGTATTACATTAGTAAATATAAAATCACAACTCTTTTAAAAATTTATTCATTTATTTTGAATTTTACAATTTTCCCTCTAATCTCACTTCCCTCCCCCCACCCCCCACAGAAGGCAGTCTGTTAGTCTTTATACTGTTTCCATGGTATATACATTGATCTAAGTTGAATGTGAAGAGAGAGAAATCATATCCTTAAGGAAAAAAATAAAGTATGCAAAATAGAAAAATTAAATAAGGTAACAGGTTTTTTTTTTAATTAAAGTTAGTAGTCTTTTGGTCTTTGTTCAAACTCCACAATTCTTTCTCTGAATACAGATGATATTCTCTATCTCAGACATCCCAAAATTTTCCCTGATTGTTGCACTGATAGAATGAGCAAGTCCATTAAGGTCAATCATCACCCCCATTTTGCTGTTAGGATGTACAATATTCTTCTGGTTCTGCTCATCACGTTCAGCATCAGTTCATGCAAATCCTTCCAGACTTCCCTCAATTCCCATCCCTCCTGGTTTCTAATAGAACAATAGTGTTCCATCACATACATATACCAAAATCATAACTCCTGATAGGATGTAAAATAATTACTTAAAAAGGAGGAATTAAAAAACAGGTTTCAAATACTAACTCTTAACACAAAGCACTCTGTGTCCTTCCTAGAGCAAATTGTTTCCATTTTGGAACTTACAAAATATGAACTCTGCATTAAGATTCAGAAAATAGCTTATTTCAACTTCAACTGAGAAATGTGAATGAACTATTTGAATTTTATGTCAAGTTCTCTAAACCTAAACACCATGCACATATAAATTATTTTAATATCAACTTTCTATCCAGGTATTGAGACTCCTTGGATTGTAACCCTTAAACTTGGATTTCCTCAAAATTTGTAAGTTGGCTACATATATGAATTATGGAATTTTGATCATTATATTTATAGCAAGCCCATATTTAATTTTAAACATTCTTGACCTTTGATATTCAATATGTATGAAGATAAAAAAAATTCAATGCTATGTGGTCCACATTGTAACCTTGCAAAAGTCACTTATCTAATGAATCTATTTCCCAGGGTATACAACATGTACACAAGTCAACATCAATCATCCTCAGAGTAATATAAAATAATTTCAAGAGAAAAATGTAAATAAGGGGGGGGATAAAGAAGGTAGTACCTATGTTGTGTTTCAAAAGAAGTTAGGGATTCTACCAGGCGGAGATGAAAATAGAATATTCCAAACATGGAGGACCATGGGTACAAAGACAAAGCAATGGAATATTATACACATCAGCTTGCAGGATAGTTAAACTAGAAAGTAGAGGTCCTAAAGGGAAGTAAAATAAAATAAGCAATCCTTAAAACATTATACAAATATTATAGATTATAATATATTATGAACTCAGAGTGAAAATTTAAGCATATTTTTTTCTTTTTCCCAAAACATGGCTAATGAGAAAATATGTTTTGCATGACTTCATATTTGTAATGGGTTCCATATTTCTTGCCTTCTCAATGGGAAGGAGAAAGTGGTAGAGAATTTGGACCTAAAAATAAATTAATATTGAAAGGAAAAATATACTATATTACTATGAAAATGTTGGTAACAAAATTAATCATAAAGTAACATAAGGTTAGTCAATGAATTACTGGGATTTTGTTTGTTTGTTTTATTTTTTAGTGGGGAGGACAAGGAAAACAGACATGATCAAATTTTTAAAAAGCAGTTTGGAGGAAGAGCCTTGAAGTAGTCAAAAGACAAATTACAAGGTCCCTGCAGTAGTACAAGGGAGAAGTGATAAGGACTTGAACTAAGGAACCAATGTTGGGATCCCTGCCCACTGCAATAAATTTGGCTTACTGCCAGTTTGTTTGTTTATTAATATCTATTTTGTCAACAATGTCTGTGTGCATGTAGAGAAACAGAACTGCTGAATTAAAGGATATGAACATTTTAGTTGCTATTTTAGCATATGTTCAGGGTCAGACCAAACTCAGATCAATATATAGTAGTTTTTGTACAATAATGCTACAAAATAAGATCCTCAGAGGTTATTCAACAGATAATAAAAGATTTACTTAGCCAATTGCAGAAGAAGGATATTCAACAAATATATGCATTAAGGATAACCTGAGTCAATTCTTCTCTGCATCCATGTTACCATTAGCTCTTCATGAATGTATTGTATGCAAGACAACCAGGAAGTGATGTAAATAATCTGAGCCTTTAGTCCCTTTAATCAATCTAATCTCAAGAATAGTTTCAATACCTTTTAAGGAAAAATTAGCCTAACTTGCATGAAGGTAGGGGTTAGGACATTATTCTCATTATAGTACAATTCCTAACTGCTTTCCAGAAGAGTTGGTTCATAACTCCACCAATATTAATGTGCCTGAATCATATTTACAATAATATTTATAGCAACTCTTTTTGTAGTATCAAAGAACTGGGAAATGAGGGAATGTCCATCAATTGAACAAATTATGGTATATGAATGTGATGAAATACCATTGTTCTGTAAGAAATCATGAGCATGAGGGGCGGCTAGGTGGCGTAGTGGATAGAGCACCGGCCCTGGAGTCAGGAGTACCTGAGTTCAAATCCAACATCAGACACTTAATAATTACCTAGCTGTGTGGCCTTGAGCAAGTCACTTAACCCCATTTGCCTTGCAAAACAAACAAAAAAAAACTAATAAAAAATTTTTTAAAAAAAATCATGAGCAAGGAAGATTTCAGAACAACCTGCAAAGACTCACATGAACTATTACTTAGTGAAGTGACCAGAAATAGGAGAATATTATACAACTTAACAACAACATCATGTGATGATCAATGTGATGACAGATGTAGCTCTTTTTTTTTTGCAAGGTAATCTGTAGAGGGTAGAATTCAAGACCACAGATATATTATAATACTAGAGATAAAGTTATAACTTGGTCCAACTATTCTTGAGAAGCAGTTTGGAACCATACACAGAATGTCACTTAACTGTGCATACCTTTGATATTACCACTACCACTAATCCTTTACTCCAGAGATAAAAGGAAAAGGAAAAGGACCCAAATATACAAAAATATTTATAGCACCAATTTTTATTATTAAAAAAGAAGCAGGAAATTAAGTGGATGCTCATCAACTAGGAAATGACTGAACAAAGTATGATATATGAATGTAATGGAATATTATTGTGCCATCAGAAACGACAAAAAAAAAATTCAAAGAAACCTAGATACGCTTGTACAAACTCATACAGTGAGCAAAACCAGCAGAACAATTTATACAATAATAATAATAATAATGCTATAAAAATAATTTTATGATACTTAAGAATCCTACTCAATGCAATGACTAACTCCAATTCCAGAGAACTAATGATGAGGCATGCTAATCACATTCTGATGAGAGATGACAGACTCAACAAACAAAATGAGACATATTTTAGGACATGACCAATATGAAAATTAGTTTTGTCTGACTTCCCATATTTGTTACATGAGTTTGTTTTTCTTTTTTCCTTTTTTTTCAATTGTGGGAAGAAAAGGAGCAATAAGATTGCCAAGAAAAAAAAGGACAAAGTAATAAAAGAGAACCATTGAAGTACTTTTAAAAAATTGCATCTATCTCTTATACTTCATGTTTCTTCCTTAAGGACATGATTTCTCACCACACTCAATTTGGATCAATATATACCATGGAAACAATGTAAAGCCTGACAAATTGCCTTCTGTGTGGGGGGGGGGGGGGAGTAAGATTAGGGGAAAAATTGTAAAACTCAAAATAAATAAAATCTTTAATAAACAGGCCATCTAAAGTCCAAAGGCACAAATGTGAATTCTAGGAATGAACCAACACTTTACTCCAGTCCAAAAATGGAAATTTGCATGAATACACAGGTTATTTCTGACAATAAATTTTGCATAAAATCACTCTAAAAAATAAAAAATTGCATCAAAGAAAACAGTAAGAAAAACAAATCAGAACTCTGAAAGCTACATGTTAAACACATTTAAAAAGGAAGACATAAACTATATAATAGGGAGTTGTAATTTCATATAGAATTCTCTTTTTCTATATGGATATTTTGTATATGGAAATGCTTAATTTATTTGGCATTAAGTTCAGAATTTTTAGAAATTTAGTTTAAAAATATACATTACAAGGGAAGTTGACAAAAAGAGGGATGGAAAGCTCTTAAGAACAATTTCTGAAGACAAGCAGAAGTGCCTCCATCGAGGAGGAAAAAGAGGACTGTCTAAAGAGATCACTGTGTTTGCACAGAAACTCAACAAACTCATATTTTAAACAGATATAGCTGTAAGATGGAAACAAGATTAGGTAATAGCAGATGAATATAAAAGAGCAGTATGGTCCAGTTAAAATAATAAAGAGTTAAGAAGCTCAAGAAATAGAAAAAACATTTTATATATATATATATATATACCACTAACAATATGGGGTGATGTTCAACCATGATGGACTTCTTCATTCAGCAGTACAATAATCAGACAATTTTAAGGGACTTGTGATGGAAAATATCAGTCATATCCAGAGAAGGAACTGAGGAGTTTAAATAAGAGTTGTGAAGTTCAAAATGAGCTGAGGTAAATGAGAAATACTAAGAACCAAAAGGGGAGAGAGAGAGAAAACAGATTATTTATACTAGGATAAGAAGGATCAAAGAAAGAATGGGACCGTTTTCTAATCTAGAGGTCTCCCACTGGGCATCTATTCCAAGCAGATCAAAGACAGAAAGTCCAAAATATTAATACCAATACTTTAGTATGATAGAAAGGAACTGGAAACAAAGTGGGAGTACCCATAGAATGAGGAATTGCTAAGTTAATTGTCCTAAATGAATGTGATGGAATATTATTACATCATAAGTAATGAGAAACATGCAAGGATTTATATGAACTCATCTAGTAAAACAAGTAGAAATAGAAAAATCCATATAGAATGACTCTAGCAATCTAAATGAAAAGAACAATAAAATGAAACAGAATGCTAGGTAAAGATAACTCCAGAAGAGTTAGGAAAATGTATATCCCTCTTTTCACTGGAGAGGTGGAATGGATATGTAATTTGTATATACTGTTAAATGTGTAAGTTGTTTTTGCTCAACTGGATGTTGTTATTATTATAAAAGATCATAGGGTGAAGGAAGACAGGGAGACACATATTAAGAAATAACTGTGAGATAAGAATAAAAGTAATTTATAAAATTTTCCCTGAAAACAAGATAGTAGATGGCTAACAAAAATTGGGGAGAAAGCTGAACTACTCAATTCTTTTATGTCTATTTATTCTTCCAAAAATGTTTTTGGACCAGGAATGATAGAGGAGGGGAAATGAGCAAGGATTGAAGAACTAAAATAAGTTAGAAAAGAAGCAGGCAATATCTAGCTGGAGAGACAGGTCTAGAGAAAACAACACATATGAGGATCAGAGAAAAAAAAATCAGAAGTCTGTTTATCTGGGATAAGAAAGACCTATGAGGGGATTTAACTGTTGTCTTCAGAGATGGGAAGAGAAAGAAAGAAAAGGGGAGGAGGAAAGGAACAAACATAGTTCCTATTATGTACCAAATATATTATAAGCCATTAAAAAAAATTTTACCCATTTTATCTTTACAACAACCCTGCAGGGTGGTGTCCATGTTTTATAATTAAGAAAACTGAGGCAAACAAGTGAAGTGATTTGCCTAGGGTCACACACTAGAAAATGTCTGATTCCAGGCTCAGGAACTGATCCACTTAATCACTAGCTAGTGATTAAGCCTGCTGCAGCAGGATCTGAGTGATGGAAGGGTCCTCAGCAGCCTTCTAGGACAATCCATACACTAAAGGATCATCCACTGTAATATAAATTTAGTGGTTATAGAGCTTCTGACTGAAGAATTCAGGGAAGGGGGAATTTGCCACCTCTCAAAGTGACCTTTAAGTGTTGGGAAACTTTTCCTGATATAAAGTTTAAATTTATCTTTTTGCAACTTTAATCCTTTGCAGAATGTAACAAATCTAACCCTTCCTCCATGTAGTAGTTCTTCAAATACTTGAAGATATTTATCCAGACCAAATATCCCCAGTTCTTTCATTTCAACTTCATGTGACTCTTGGATATCCTTCTCAGCCTTCTCTGGGTAGTCTCCAAATTGTGAAGATCTTTTGAAATCAGAATGGTCCCAGCAGAACGTAATGCCCTGGGTAAAGGCAAAGAACAATGAAACTACCACCTCCCTATCCCTGGAAGCTGTATTCCTTTTAGGAATCTCATTAATGGGATTTTTTGGGGGGTTGGCATGTTGGTTTGTTTGGCTGCTATATCATACCATTGAGCTTTCAGAGCCTATGAAAACCCCAAGAACTTTTTACGAACCACTGCTATCAAATCATGTTTCTCTTATATTTGTGAAGTTGATTTTTGCATCCAAATTTGACATAAATCCCTACTGAAATTTATCTTATGCAATTCATTCTATTGCTCTAGTCTATCAATAATAGCCTTTAAGATACTGGCTGTTAGCCACAGTACCAACAATCTCTCTCAGTTTTGTATCATCCACAGATTTGATGAGTTTATATTCCACCTATGCTTTTATCTAAGTCATTGATTAAAAATATTAAACAGCACAAGACCATACAAAGATCTCAGGGATTTTACACTGGAGACATGCTATGCTGACCGTGACCTAACTGCTACTATTTGTCTCTTTTGTTTTTATTTTGTTTTGTCTTTATTTGTCACTATAGCTTTAAAATCATCTGTTATCAGCCTCCCTCATTAATCACAGCTTATTCAACCAGTTCAGAATCTATCTGTTTGTACTAATCCATAGATTTCCAGTTTTTCCATATGTCTAATACAAGAAACTTTATCAAAATCGTTGCTTAAAATCTAGGAGACTATAGTCACAAATTACTCCCTCATCTACTAGTTTAGTAATCCTGAAAAAAAAGAAAATGAAATTAATCTTCCAGTTTAATCACTGATTCTCTCTCTAGATGTTATTGAACTGCCCAGGAAGAAAAATCAAATTCACTAGTTTATAATCTCGTCTTCCTTCCTTCCCCAACCCTACCTTAAATCAGAACATTTGCCCTTGTTTCCATTTTCCTTGATTTTTCATATATCCCTAAGAGTGACTAAGCAATCATATATGCCATATTTTTCATCACCTTAGCACATAAATTATCTGGGCACAGTGACTTAAATTCATTAAGGACAACCAGGGACTCAAACTCTTCCTATACATTTTGGCTATCAGCTCTTAGCTAATTTGTATTCTGTCATTTGTAATGAAAGTAGTTTAGCTTTGCAGAGAAAATAGAAGCAAACCTAAACAACTCTGTCTTTTCTCTGCTCTCAGTTATCACTATCCTGTCCATCCAAAAGTTCTTTCATCCAGTTTTCTTTCAAAATAACTTAAAAAAATATCTTTTTATTGTCCTTAGATTCTCTCATCACCCTCAACTCCTTCAGAATTTTAGTATTCTTAAAACTGTTAACAGGTTCATATTCAACATCTATTACCTGACTTTGCTTTCATCTTGTATTTTTTAGTGAAAAACTGCATTTTATTGAATTTTTAAAAAAATATTTTTCCAAATACAAGCAGTTTTCAACAATCACTTTTTTTGTAAGGTTTTGGGTTTAACATTTTTCTCCCTCCCCACTCCCCCTGACAGAAAACAGTCTAATTTAGGTTATATGTGTATAACTATATTATACACATATATCCACATTAATCATGAATCAAATCAAAAAGGTAAAAAATAATTTTAAAAATTGAAAATAGTAGTAAGCTTTGGTCTGCATTCAAATCCCATAGTTCTTCTCAAGATATAGATATTTTCCATCAAAAGTCTGTTTGAATTGTCTGCTGAAATAAGCAACTCTATCATAGTTGATCATCACACAATGTTGCTATTAGTATTTATAATGTTGTTCTGGTTCATCTTGTGCACATTTAAAAAACACTTGATTGGGTTCCCTGCACAACCGTATCTTCAGATTTACCCCATTTTTCTTCATTATTTCCCCTTCTATTTTCCCCTTCTCATTTCTAGGGGTGACTAGCATTTGTAGTTCATGGAATTCTGTCTTTCCTCAAAAATGTTGAACTGTTTTCCTAAAATTTAAGGTGCATGTCAGACTATATGCAAATTTTCTTTCCTCTACCTCAAACTCTATGAAACTGATTACTACTCCCCAAAGATATTTATCATTTTCAGACTGGCAGTCAATTCTTACCTGGTATTAAAATTTTCTCATGATGATTCCTTCACCTTTTAAACGATGAGTTCTCATTTAGTCAAGAAGTTGTGCATCTTTGTTTTGGGTAGAGATATTCAACAGTTATCTGGGTCACTGAAATCCCCTAGAATTACTTATATCATGCCTCTGGGTCAGGATTATGAGCTGTTTCCCAAACTCATCTATGTTCACTCTGTAGTGTAATAACAAAATCACTTCTGTTCTCTTTTGTCATTTGTCCAAATATTTTCTAACATGCAAACCTCACTCTGATTCCTGGATTTCCTCATATATTGTTTATATACTATTCATCATTTTTATTTATTTGAAGAAAATGGATTAAATTTGTTCTGCTTGGGCCTGGTCTGCAGGATTAGGGGCACTGGGTACAAATTGTTGAGAATAAAGATTTGAGAAAAAATTTCCTAAAAAAGCTATACAAGAGCAAAAATGGACTGTGTTGGGATATTATAGATCTCTCCTCAATATAGATTCATAAGCAAATCCTGGAGAATCACTAATGTGTTACAAAGTGAATCATTATTCAGGTGGCTTCTGAGATCTCTTGAAACATTTAAGAATCTGTGAATACCTAATGGTGGGATTTTAAGCACCATGGAAAGCAGATGGTGATATGACGGCAAGAGAGGCCACTCAAACATTCTTCAACTGACACAAACAGTTGTCTACCTTCTTTTAATATTGGTCCTGCTTCTAAATAAAATGAATTAAGTGCTCATTATGTACAAAGTACTGTGCTAAGTGCTAGGGATTTAGAAAAGAGAGTTCCTGTTCTCAAGTAGTTTATATTTTAAGAAGGAAGAAAATATATATGAAAGTTTTTAGTTTTTCAGATGAAAAGGTACAATGGTCCTTAGGGTACAGTAATAAAACAGATAGTAATGCCTCTTTTTAATTCTTTTCCATCACTAAAATCAAAACAATTTTATTGAACCATTTGAAAATGCTAAGAAGTTGGTGGCAAAAACCCTCTTTTCTGGGTCTTCAGTAGCTGTGGCTAGATCACATGCAGAAACACGCAGCTGCTAGGCTACACCACAAATTGTTGCTTCCCTAGACGATGTCTAAGAAGGCTGCACACTAATTATGGAAATTATTATCTTAAATAACAGAACAAGATAATATTAATAGTAGCTAGTATTTATATAATTTTTAAGTTTGAAAAATGTTTTACATATATAATCTTAATTGAGTCTCACAACAATTCTGTGAGGTTGGTAGTTATAATTCCCATTTTACAGATGAGAAAACAAGTTGTATCTTGTCCAATAACAAAGTTAGTGACTAAAGCAAACTCAGGTCTTTCTGATTCCCAAGTAATCTACCCACTATACCTTCCTTATTTGCAGACCTTATTTCAGACTTTACAATTTCAGCTTTAAAGGGGGGAAAAAACTTTAATATATATCACTTCAAGAAATGAGCTAAACGGGGTGGCTAGGTGGAGTAGTGGATAAAGCACCAGCCCTGGAGTCAGGAGTACCTGTGTTCAAATCTGGTCTCAGACACTTAATAATTACCTAGCTGTGTGGCCTTGGGCAAGCCACTTAACCCCATTTGCCTTGCAAAAAACCTAAAAAAAAAAAAACCTCTCAGATTGGCCAGTATGACCAGGAAGGATAATGATCATTGTTGGAAGGGATGTGGGAAATCTGGGACACTATTATGTTGGTGGAGCTGTGAACTCATCCAACCCTTCTGGAGAGCTATTTGGAACTATGCCCAAAGGGCAACAAAAATGTGCATACCCTTTGACCCAGCAATACCACTACTGGGTCTATACCCTGAAGAGATGAGGAAAAAGGGTTAAAACATTACTTGTACAAAAATATTTATAGCAGCCCTGTTTGTGGAGGCAAAGAATTAGAAATCCAGTAAATGTCCTTCAATTGGGGAATGGCTTAGCAAACTATGGTATATGTATGTCATGGAACACTATTGTTCTATTAGAAACCAGGAGGGACGGGATTTCAGGGAAACCTGGAGGGATTTGCATGAATTGATGCTGAATGAGATGAGCAGAATCAGAAAAACACTGTACACCCTAACAGCAACATGGGAGTGATGTTCAATCTTGAAGGACTTGCTCATTCCATCAGTGCAACAATCGGGAACAATTTTGGGCTGTCTGCAAAGGAGAGTACCATCTGTATCCAGATAAGGAGCTGTGGAGTTTGAACAAAGTGCAAGGACTATTCCCTTTAATTTGGAAAAAGAAACCCAGATATCTTATTGTCTGATCTTGTTGCCTCTGAGAATTCTGTTCTTTTTAAGGATATGATTTCTCTCTCATCACACCCAATTTGGAACAAGGTACAACATGGAAACAAAGTAAAGACTGATGGAGTGCTATCTGTGGGGTGGGGGTGGGGGGAGGGAAGCAAGATTGGGGGAAAATTGTAAAACTCAAATAATATCTTTAATAAAAAGAAAAAAAGAAAAAAAAGACAACATAAAAAAAACAAAAAAAAGAAAAAAAATGAGCTAAACCCAAATTCTCTCTTCCACAGTCAATAAGATGCTTTTTAGATGCTCTAGGCACTAATTACACTGATGGGAACTATATTATATATGGAATTTAATTTGATCAATATTTACTGAGTATTCATTATTTGCAAGATGCAGTGCTACCTGCTTAGTTTCATGGGGGGGGGGGGGATATATATACAAACTCAGCTCTACTGTTTTCAAAAAAAAAATTTTTAATTGCTCCCTTAAAATGTTAATACTACTCTAGAGAAACCTAATTAGACTAAGGCATTATTAGGATTCTTTTTCATTTCCACTTACCAACCTCTCCTGTACTTTTGGGGGTTTTGTCCTTTTCTTGCATACATTCACTTTCTTCAATTAGCTTCAATAGAGCAGGTAATATCTTTTACTCTTCTTTATATCACTCTATTTAGCACCTATAACAGTGCTCAACAAGTTCTGGAATTGAACTAAATGAATTACCAAACTATTGTTTGTAAAATGAAAACTTACCCTTATACTAACTGTCCTGCTTCCAGAATCTAGTCCCAATCTGTCCAGATTATTTTTCAGTACTGCTGGATATCCATCCTCTAATCATACCAACTGTGCTCATTTTCACCTTAATGTTTATCTCTTGTCTAGAATGCATTATACTTTTCCTCTTCATCTATTTTTCAAGGTCCAGAATTGCTCCCTCCCCTTTAATGAAGCCTTATCTGAAAACTCTCACTGATCTGTTTTCTCCTTAGTACTAGATGTTTTACAGTTTATAGCATACGACAATACAGTCTATCTTGTATTGCCTTATTGTTTCAAATATATTCATGGGGCAGCTAGTGGAGCAATGGATAGAGCATTGGCCCTGGAGTCAGAAAGACCTGAGTTCAAATCCAGCCTCAGACACTTACTAATTACCTAGCTGTGTGGCCTTGGGCAAGTCACTTAATCCCATTGCCTTACCAAAAAAAAAAAAAAGTATTCATATTGTCCCCCCAAGGACAGGGACCATATTTTTTTTTAGGTTTTTGCAAGGCAAATGGGGTTAAGTGGCTTGCCCATGGCCACACAGCTAGGTAATTATTAAGTGTCTGAGACCAGATTTGAACCCCAGGTACTCCTGACTACAGGGCCAGTGCTTTATCCACTGTGCCACCTAGCCACCCCCAGGGACCATATTTTTTTAAACTTCTGTAGAATGGTGCAGAGTTCTGAACAAACAGAAGACATTCAATAAATATTTGATGAAACATTAAAAATTGTTTTAAATAATAGGGTTCAGATTATTTGTGAGTTGGAGATGAAAGTCATGGTTTTGAGAGTCACAGAAATCAATATCACTCTGCTCTCAGTTAACATAAGTAGTTCAAAGAATCAAGGATGCGTTTGTCTGACAAAGTAATTTGTGGGGATGTAAGTAATTTCTTTTTACATTTGGTCCTTTCAGGAGAAGTCTGGCCCTTGAAGTTTTAAATCTACCCATCAATATTAAATTGGATTAAAAAGTCTATTTTTCTTCCTACAATATCAAATGATGCCACAGCTGAAACATAGCTAAGACCAGTTTTTTCATGCTTATTTAGAAAGAGGCTGTGTTCATTAGCTTAACTGATGCTTTCAGACTGTGAAAACCATTTCTGTCTCATCTTCAGTAAATGCACAGTCAGCGACTATTGTCACCAGATGGGGAGGCTCAAGCTAATCAGTTTTATCTGCTTTGTTGGTCAGTCCCCATTAAGAGTCTCAATATGGCACAATCACCATCAATATGTCCTCAATTTACATTTATGAAAGTAATGTTATGGTTATTGCAATCTAATGTTATACAGGAGGAAAAATGAAAAAGGAGATAGATGCTCTTGTACAGATAAGCAATGTTAGTTTTGCTCAGATAAACAACTGTGGTTCAAAGTTCAAAGTTCAAACTCAATACTCATTAAATTTTCAATTCCTTGAAACCTAAGTAATTTGCTTTGTCCTATACAACTAATAGATTAATATGGTCATGTGCTATATTCATGATATTTTTTCAATAAAACCGAATATACCAGTTTACTAGGTTTGTTTTTTGTTAAGGGGCAATTTCTTTTCAATTTCTTGGTGGTAATTTGCAGCATTTCCTTATACAAAAAGGTAGATTTCTATTAAGCAGAAACTCGGCATTAAACTTTAAAATAAATCAGTCACCAATTGGGGCAATTTTCTTTTAGCAGCCTTATAAAAATAATCACTTGTTTTTCTTCCCATGACTATAAAAAAAATAAGTAAGACAAGCAAAGCACTTCTGTTAATTCAAGCAACATTTATTAAGTACATTCTATAGAAAAAACAACCCTGCTAGAGAAAAATAATTTGTTAAGGAGTATGTAATTGAGCATTAGTACCTCCTTTGAAATAGGCAGGCACATTAAATGATATACTTGCCATAAAGTCATGAGACTACTAAAGCTTTGGTGAAAAGTATGCTATTTGAAAGCTGAATCAAAAAAATTATAGGTAAAAACACATTATCACCCAAATGTTTGAAAATCATAAACATAAATGAAATGAACTGCCAACATCAAGAGAGTTTTCCTTCATAGTTCACCCATTCATTTGCTTATTCAGGAGATTACCATATGAACCATGAACCTTCACTTAACAATAGTCATCCAGTACCCTCATTTAATATCTATCTCCTGATGCACAAGTTCCTCAAGAAGATTTTTGGGTGAAATTGTGAAGATAAAATGTTTGTGTTGCTACCATTTTCAATATCTGTCATCTCTCCCCTAAACCTCTTCTCTACTAGTCAGATTATGCCTCTGCTATGCTCTCTCCCCATTAAAATTTAGCTGTTTTATATTTTCATTGCCCAGTTACTGACAAATTAACCTACATTAATGGGACAGGCTTTGGAAGCAAATTACTGTCAAATAACCTAAATTGTGACAGTGGTCTTTTGAGTGGCTCAAGGAGTGTCAGTGCAATCTACCTTCTCTTAGTAATGTGGCTATTGTCCCTCTCATAGCATACTTACCTAATTCCAAAAGCAGCCAAAATAGTTTTATAGCCATTTCCAACTACATGTGAAGATAGTTTTCAACATTCAACCTTTTGCAGTCTTTTGAGGGCCACATTTTTCTACCACCCTTCCTTACCTCACCCCGCCCCATGGCAGTGAATAATCTGATAAACAGATTGTACAAGTACAAAGATGTGTAGCACATTTCCATATCAGTTATGTTGTGAAAATAATAAGAACCAAGAGGGGGGAAAAATCATGAGGAAAAAAGTTTTAAAAAGTGAACATAGTATGCCTTATTCTGCATTTGGACTCCACAATTTTTTCTCTGGATGTGGATGATATTTTTCATGACAAGTCTCTCAGTATTATCCTTCTTCGATGAACTGATGTGAGGATTATCTCACAATGTTGCTGTTGATGTACATGATGTTCTCCTGGTTCTGTTCCCTTCATTCAGCATCAGTTCATGCAAATCTTTTCAGGCTTTTCTAATAATTCACTCTTGATTTCTTACAGAACAATAGTAGTCTATCACATATAAAATAACTTGTTCAGCCATTCTTCAACTGATGGGCATCCCCTCAATATCCAATTCTTTACCACTACAAAAAAGAGCTGCTATAAATATCTTTTTACATGTGGGTCATTTCTCCTTTTTTATTATCTCTTTGGAATATAAACCTAGTAATGGTGTCACTGAATCAAAAGGTAAGCAGTTTTATTGCCTTTGGGCAAAGTTCCAAATTGCCCTCCAGAATGGTTGAATCAGTTCACAACTCCACCAACAGTGCTTTAGTGTCCCAGTTTTCTCATATCCTCCCCAGCCTTGATCATTTTCTTTTTGTCATTTAAGCCAATCTGATAGGTGTGAGGTGGTACCTCAGAATTGTTTCAATTTATATCTCCTTAATCAATAATGATAGGGAGAATTTTTTCATATTATTAGAGATAGCTTTAATTTCTTCATTGGAAAGCTGCCTGGTTCATATCCTTTGAACATTTATCTAGGAGAATGACTTGTATTCCTATAAATTTAATTCAGTTGTCTATAATTTATTAACAAGTCCTTTATCAGAAACACTAGGTGTGGAAATTTTTTTCCAAGTTTTCTGTGCTGCTTCTAATTTTGTTGCATTGACTTTATTTGTGGAAACTATTTTTAATTTAATATAGTTGAAATTATCCATTTTGCAATCTATAATTTTCTCTATCTTTTGATTTGTCATAAACTCCCATCTTCATAGATCTGGCAGACTATTCCTCCTAACTGGCTTATAGTATCATCCTTTATGTCTAAATCTTGTACCCATTTAGACCTTATCTGCAGCCAAAATATTCTTGAAAACAGTTTGGAATTATGCAAAGTAACTAAAATATCCTTACTTTTTGATTCCTAGATTCCATTGGTAAGTTATATTCCCTCAAAGAAATCAGTGCCAAAACAAAAAGCCTTATATGTATAGCAACACTTTTTTGTGGTAGAAAAGATCTGGAAACAAAATATATGTTCATTAATGGGGAGAATAAGCAACAAATGTAATATATGAAGGCAATGGAACATTATTGTGCAACATGATGAAAACAGAGCATGGAAAGAAATGTGGACTGATACAAAGTGAAGCAAAGTAGTACAAGGGAGATATATAGTATGTTCCAAAAGTCCTTGTGATATAGCAACTAAAATAATGTAAATATGAAGAATCATCACCAAGTAATCATTACAACCAAATCTGCACCACCCACCCTCCTATACCTCTTCTTGATTCTTTGGAGGGAAAAAAATCAAGAGGGGGAAAAAACATCAAGTAAAAACAATTTTTTTAAACTGAAAATAGTATGCTTTATAGAGCACTGGCCCTGGAGTCAGGAGGACCTGAGTTCACATCTGGTCTTGGATACTTAAAAATTACCTAGCTGTGTGACCTTGGGCAAGTCACTTAACCCCCACTGCCTTAAATAAATAAAATTTTTTTAAAAAAGAAAATAGTATGCTTTGGTCTGCCCTCAAACTCCATAGTTCCTTCTCTGGATATGGAGGCATTTTCCATCACAAGTCCCTTCGAACTGTCTTTGATCATTGTAATGCTGAGAACTATCCCCATCATAGAAAAACAAGATTTCCATGAAAATCTTTTTTTTTAAGATACAGGTCTGTTGGATCTATTCCCCCACTAATTTTAATACTTTTTATAACAAATATCACATCTGCTTTTTGGGTGGAGAAAGTCAAACCTTAGTCACTGCTAGAATTAAAAAAGAGAATGGCTGTCCCAAATCTATTACTTTATATTATAGTTAATAAATGTACCACATTTTTTCTTAACTTCTGGTATAATAGTGGTCTGAACTGAGAACCAATTTTGAATCTTCAGTTGAATGTCAAGGTTTTTTTTTCTTAAATGGTATAGGACAAGTAGAGTCCTTTACATAGGTCATACAGAGAGCCTCTTTACCCCCTATCATAAGAATACTATAGAAAAGCTAAGACAGATAAGGGCAGGGAATCAACTGAGCTCTCACCAAACCTCTCCAATTACCTTTAAATAATGACTCTAAACAAATTCTAGAGTGGCAGAACCCAAGACAATTTGGAGGATAGGCCAGGAAAGGTCTGTTGCACCAAGATGAGAATGAGGCATAATCCCAAAGGTCTCTTTAGACCAAGAGACCAGGAGCAGTCCTTGGGAGCCACTGAATCAGCAGCAGCAGCAGCTATTTCTAGAGTTCTCAGCTCACAGGGTTTGAAAGGTGATTACAGGGATCTCTTTGCTATTACTGAGGCAGGACTCTGTTGCTTTCCCCATAATCTGGTCTGTGTCTTAGTCCCCCAAGTTATAGTCTCAGGAAGAGGAGTCAATAGTACAACAGACCTTGCAGCTAGAGCTACAGCTCCTCGCAGGTTCAGACTAGTACCCACAGATTTGGGTATAGATCAGAAGAGTGGCAAATACCTCTCCTTACATCACACCACCTTGGAAAAACTGAAAACTTGCAGACACATTTAACTATCTCTGAAAACAATTGCAAAAAAGCCCAAAAGCTTGGGACAGTGTATCCCCTCCACCAATCAGGGCCTTACCTTAACAAAGACTTAAAAGCAAGTCATATGCTGGGGAAATGAGCAAATAAGAGAGGAAAAATATGGCCCAAGAAAGTTACTATGAGTAAAAGGAAAAATCAAAATATATACTCAGAAGATAACAAAGTTCCTATATCCTATATCCAAGAAAGATGTAAGTTGGTCTCAGATCATGAAAGAGCTCAAAAAAAGATTTTGAAAATTAAATAGAAGAGGTAGAAGAAAAATTGGGAAGAGAAATGAGAGTGATGGGGGGAAGTAGTATGAAAAGTCAGTAGCTTGGTGAAGGAGGCACAAAAAATTTTTTTAACAAAATAAACCAGACTAGAAGAAAGAGGTCCAAAAGGTCAGTGAGATGGCCTTAAAAGGCAAAACTAACCAAATAATCAAATGAAAAAGGGGTACAATGAAGAAAAGTCCTTGGAATATAGATCTGGTAATAGAATATATTCCTGGTTAATTTGTAATAAATGAACGACAATGATCAATAGTTCCTTTCATTTGTCAAATAAAGTAGTTGGTTGCAAGGTTAGGGGACTAAACATTGTTTACTCAAGAAAAATTTAATATAGAATTATTATTCTGAAGCATCATCTTGGATCTTCAGATTATCCTCTACTGTCTTTTTTTGGAGGATTTTGAAGGGTTTTTTTTAAAGGTTTTTGGTTCATTTTCAGTACTGGAAAACTATTCTTAAAAAAATTAAACTTTGCTAAATTTGCTGTGTGACTTTTTTTACTAGTTAAAAACATAATTATAAAATTTTGGGCCCTTTGGAGTTAAACTAAATATCACTTTTTCAGTCAGGAGCTATTTTTCACTTGGGAACATTTATTCCTGGATTATTTGTTAAATGGAAGTCATTATATGTAAGCTGGCTAAATTTTATGTTTTAACATTTTGATGTTAATTTACATTTATCCTATCTGCTAACAATAAATGATTTTTGAAAGACTAGGTAAAATATGAAGCGTATAAAACTGGATAAGTAGAAATGTAACAGTTTTTAATACATTTTTCTCATTAAACTAAATAAAATTTTTTTAAAAAGAAAAAGAGAATCTGATGACTTTATGAAAAGTTAAACAATAAAACAAAACCAAAAGAATACCTAGAAAACAATGTGACATGATCTTATTGGAAATATTCTTATCTCCATAAGAGATCATTTTAAGAGATGATTTTTAAATTAATGGACTACCAGAAAGCCCTGATCCAAAAAAAAAAAAGGGCCTAGACATTATCTTTCAAGAAATTATCATGGAAAACTGCACTGATATTCTAGAAGCAGAAGGTAAATTAGAAATTGAAAGAATTCACCAATCACCTCCCGAAAGAGATCCCAAAAGGAAAGAAATATAGCCAGTATATATTTTCAGAGCTCACAGGTCAAAAAAAATTTTGCAAGCAGCCAGAAAGAAACAATTTAATTATCAGGAAGCCACAGTTGGGTTCACACAGGATTTAGTAGCTTCTACATTGAAGGATTGTAGGGTTTAGAAAGATGTTTGTCCTTCAGTCTCAAAGAAGACCATGACATCAGGGAGATGATGCCATGACAAGCACATGAATTGGATTTGAGTAAGGGGTTGCTGTGCTAAGGTACCAGTCTCACTTTTTCCTCCAGAGCCATCAGGGTTCAGTGGCCAGATATGAATCAGGATGACTGGAGACAATCAAGGTTAAGTCCAAGGTCACACAGCTAGTTAGTGTCAAATGTCTGAGGCCACATTTGAACTCTGGTCCTCTTGATTCCAGGGCCAGTGCTCTATTCACTGCAACACCTATCTTAGAATATGATATTCAGGAAGGCAAAGGCTTGGGTTAAAATCAAGAATCAACTACTCAGAAAAATTGAGCATACTATTTCAGGGGAAAGGATGGACATACAATGAAATAGGAGACTTTCAAACTTTCTTGATGAAACCACCAGAGCCGAACAGAAAATTTGTACAAAAATGAAACTCAAATGCAGTATAAAAAGGGAAATAGGAAAGGGAAATCATGAGGGACTTAATGATCTTGAACTGTTTGCATTCCTATATGGGAAGATGATACTACTAACATGTGAACTTTCTTATTTATTAGGACAAGTAGAAGGAGTATATATAGACAAGGCAAAGGAGGGAGTTGAATAAGAAGGGATAAATGTATTAAAAAAGATGGGAGCTAAGAGGTGAGAGAGGAATGTATTAGGAGAAAGGGAAAAGCAGAAGTAGAATGGGGTAAGTTATTTCACATAAAAGAGGCAAGAAAAAGTTTCTGGACTGTGGTGGAAGATAGAGGAGGGAAGGAAAGGGGCACTGAGTAAACCTTACTCTCATTAGAATTGGCTCAGAGAGGGAATAACATACACATTCAATCTATTTTACCCTACAGGAAAGTAGGAGGGGAAGGTGCTTGGGAGAGAGTGGATAGAAGAGAGGAAATATTGTGGAAGGGGGTAGTTAGAAGCAAAGCACTTTTGAGGAAGGACAGGGTGAAAGAGAGAATAGAATAAATGGGGTGGGGGAAGGAGAGGGGGGTTGGATGAAGGGAATACAATTAACAATAGCAACTGTGGGGAAAAACAAGTTGAATCACATTTTTCTGATAAAGATCTCATTTCTGAAACAGAAAACTACATCAAATTAATAAAAAAATACAAATCCACAATTAATACATGGTCAAAAGAAATGAAGAATTTTTGGATGAGGTTATCAATGCTATCTACAATCATAGTTTTAAAAAATGTTGTAACTCAATACGGATGGGAGAAATGAAAATTATAATAATTCTGAGGTATTACCTTATACCTATTAGACTGGCTAATAGGATAGAAAAAGATAACAAATGTGGGAGGGGATGTAAGAAAAATGAGACTTTAATGTACTTTTGGAGTAGTTGTGAAATAATTCAACCATTTTGCAGAGTAGTTTGTAACTATGCCCAAAGGGCATATCCTTTGACCTAACAATGCCACTATTCAGTCTGTATTCCCAAAAAGATGACAACCAGTAGAAAAAGGACCTATATGTATAAGGATATTTATAGCAGCTCTACAAGGTGACAAGGAATTGGGAATTAAAGGGATAATAATCAGTTAGGGAATGGTTGAACAAGTTGTGGTATGTGATTGTGATGGAATTCTATTCTGTTGTAGAAATAATAAACAGGGGCAGCTAGGTGCTCTATCCAATGTGACTCCAGGGTCAGTGTTCTATCTATCATGCCACCTAGCTGCCCCATGGAGGAGTCAAGAGGACCCGAGTTCAAATCTGGCCTCAAACACTTAATAATTACCTAGCTGTGTGACCTTGGGCAAGTCACATAACCCCACTGCCTGGCAAAAATAAAAAAATTGATAAACAGAATGTTCTAGAAAGATTTACATGAATAGATGCAATATAAAATGGGTTGTATACAATGTAACAGCAATATTATGCCTTACCTTTCCTCAGCCATGCTGTGACCCAAGAAATTTTGAAGGACTTATAATAAAGAATGCTTTCCAAGACTGGAGAAAGAGCTGTTGGATTCTGAATACAGAATGAAGGATTCTTTTTTTTTTAAATTAAAAAAAGGCAATATCAGGTGATAGTCAATAGTTATGATAGACACAGCTCCTCTCAGTTCAGTGATCAAGGACAATTCTAAAAGTTTTGTGATAGAAAAAGCCATCCACATCCTAAGAAAAAACATGGTATCTGAATGCAGACTAAAGCATATTATTTTCACTTTTTAAAACTTGTTTTGTCTTTTTTCTTTTTTATTGTGTTTTTGCCTCTTTAGTTCTGATTCTTATGGAAATGTGCTAAATATGATTGCACACATTATAACCTAAATCAGATCACTCGCTGTTATGGGAGGGGGATGGAAGGGAGAGAGGTAGAAAAAGTAAAACCCAAAAGCTTAGAAAAAGATGAATGTTGAAAGCTATCTTTACATGTTATTGAAAAAATAAAATGTCATGGTTTTTTTTTTTTTTGTTTGGAGGGGGGCAGAGCCAAGATGGCGGCAGGAGAAGAACCTCTCTTAGGTTCGTTCTCTCTCTCTCTCTCTCTCTCTCTCTCTCTATATATATATATATATATATATATATATATATATATATATACATATATATATATATACACACATATATATATATATATATATATATATAAAATATTTCAAAACTTATAAAATAAAGGCTCTAACTAAATTTTCAAGAGACAGAACCCACAGAGGAATCCAGTGAGGCAATTCTCCAGCCTAAGGAAACCTGAAAAACAGTGGAAAGGCTCCACTCCACAGGGTTAGGGGACAGCCGCAAGAGTGAAGGAACTTCAACCTCTCAGAGGCAGCCCCAAGGTGCCTGGAAGCCAGGCTCATGGCAACAGGGGCAGTTTCCTGACCTACACCTTGGGGAGCATTGGGCACAACTTGGAAGATCAGCAGGGGATTCTGCCAGAGCGAGCTTGTGAAGCCCAGCCCTCAGGGCACTCAGCCAGCAGTGTGGCTGTGGCAGCCCAGGTCCAGGAACTGGAAGCAGGTAGAGTCAGTAAGCAGGTGCCCTCCAGGCAACTGAGCCTTGAATGCTCAGCTTACCAAAGGGAGGGGAGTGGAGAAAGACTTCCAAGATTTGTCCTCTGTACCTGGGGCTCTGACCACATTCAGCTCCTGATCACAGTCTAGGCCCCCCATAGAATAGCAGGGCCCCTCCACCTCAGCCCCAGGGTGCACTTGCGGTCATTCACAGACCAGGAGGGAAGACAGAGCCTCACACACTGAGAGCCTCGTGGGGGGGGGGAATGTTTGAACAATACTCAAAAGCTCAAGAACCACCCCAAGACCAGGCACAGGCTGGGTAAATGAGTAAACAGAGAAAAAAAAGGAATACCATTGAGAAATACATTGTCTATGATCCCAAGAAAGATCCAAATACTCAGTCTGAAGATGAGGAAGTACAAGCTCCTGCATCTAAACACTGCAAGAAAAATAGAAATTGGGCTTAAGCTATGACAGAGCTCAAAAAAGGTTTTGAAAATCAAGTGAGGGAGATAGAAGAAAAATTGGGAAAAGAAATGAGATGCAGGAAAAAACGTGATAAAGAAGTCAGCAGCTTAGTCAAGGAGTTCCAAAAAAATTATTAAGAAAATGTTAAAAACCAGCATAGGTCAAATGGATAAAACAGTTCAAAAAGTTACTGAGAAGGAATGCTTTAAAAAGCAGAACTGGCCAGATAGAAAAAGAGATAAGAAAACTCTGAAAAAAATAAATCCTTCAGATGTAGAATGGAACTGAGGGAAGCTGCTGACTTTATGAGAAGTCAAGACACAATATTTCAAAACCAAAAGAATGAAAAATTCAAAGAAAATGTGAAACATCTCATTGAAAAAAACAACTGATCTGGAAAACAGATTCAGGAAAGATAATTTAAAAATTAATGGGATACCTAAAAGTCACAATCAGGAAAAGAACCTTGACATCATATTTTTAAAAATTCCTACAGGAAAATTGCCCAGATATCCTAGAAGTAGAGGAAAAATAGAAATTGAGAGAATCCATTGATCTCCCCTGGAAAGAGATCCAAAAAAACCAACCCCCAGGAATATTATAGCCAAGTTCCAGAACCCCCAAGTCAATAAGAAAATATTGCAAGCAGCCAGAAGGACACAATTCAAATATCGTGGAGCTGCAGTCAGGATCACACAGGACATAGCAGTAACTACATTAAAGGCGGGCTTGGAATATAATATTCCAAAAGGTAAAAGAGTTTGGAATGCAACTGAGAATCAACTACCCAGCAAAACTGAATGTCCTCTTCCAGGGAAAAAGATGGACTTTCGATGAACCAGGGAAATTTCAAATGTTCCTGTTGAAATGGTCAGAGAAGAACAGAAAGTTTGATCTTCAAATACAGGACTCAGGTGAAGCATAGAGAGTGGAGGAGAAGGGTAAAATATGAGGGACTTAATGATGATGAACTACATGTATTCCTGCATAGAAAAATAATACTGATAATTATCATAAGAAACTTCTTATTTAATAGAGAAGGTAGAAGGAGCTTTTATAGATGAAGCACAGGAGAGAGCCAAATTTGAAGATATATTGTAAAAATGGAGTCAATGGCTAAAAGGGAAATGTAATGGGAGTAAGAGAAAGGAGAGGTGGAACAAGCTAAGACATTTCATATAATAAGATTTTTTTTCATTATTACAATGAGCTATTGCAATGATATGGAAGGGGGAGATGAGGGGGAATGAGGGAAACTTCGCTCTCATCAGAGGTGGCTCGGAGGGGAAACAGCATATATACTCAATGGGGTATAAACATCTAGAGTAAGAAGGAAAGAAAGGAAAGAGGGGGAAAGGAGGGGATGTGAGTAATGGAGGAGAGGGTGGACCATGGGGGAGAGTGGTCAGATATAACACATTTTCTTTGTTTACTTCTTGCAAAGGGCTGGGGTTGGATGGCCTGTCCAGGATCACAGGATCAGGTATTAGGGGTGGTATGTGTGCCCAGGGCCTCTTGGTCCCAGGACCAGTGATGAGTCTGCTGTGCCACTCAGCTACCCCATAGCACCTTTAAGAAGAAGGACAGAGTTAAAGGAGAGAGAAAATATAGTATATAGTAATGGGGAAGTATGAATGGAGGGAATTGCAATTAGCAATGGCAACAGTGGAAAAATATGGAAGTAGCTTTTGTGATGGACTTATCCTAAAGAATGTGATACATGGGGTGGCTAGGTGGTGTAGTGGATAAAGCACTGGCCCTGGAGTCAGGGGTACCTGGGTTCAAATCCAGTCTCAGACACTTAATAATTACCTAGCTGTGTGGCCTTGGGCAAGCCACTTAACCCCATTTACCTTACAAAAACCTTAAAAAAAAAAAAAAGAACGTGATCCACCTGTGACAGAGCTGGTGGTGTTGGAACACAGACTAAAGCACATTATTATTATTATTATTATTATTATTATTATTATTATTATTATTATTATTATTGTTTGGGGGGGTTGCAAGACAAATGGAGTTGGGTGGCTTGTCCAGGCCTGCACAGCTGGGTGATTGTTGGGTGTTTGAGGCCAGATTTGGGCCTGGGTGCTCCTGGCTCCGGGGCCAGTGCTCTGTTCACTGTGTCACCTAGCTCCCCCTATCATTATTATTATTATTATTATTATTATTATTATTATTATTATTGGTTTCTGTAGGGCAATGGAGTTGGGGTGGCTTGCTCAGGGTCGCACACCTGGGTGATTGTTGGGTATCTGGGGCCAGATTTGAATTTGGGTGCTCCTGACTCCAGGGCTGGTGCTCTGTCCACTGCACCTGCTGGCTGCCCCATTACTATTATTATTTTTTTATTTTAATTTTAATTTTTTCTCTTTACTTTATTCCCCATGATGGTCTATATTTTTTGGAGGGAGGGGATATTATGCTTACTCCAAAACAAGAATATTTTAGTAATGTATAAAAAACATCATTTATACAAAAAAAATAAAATATCATCCAAAGAAAAAATACTACAAAACAACCTTTTATGTAGCAGAACTGAACAGATTTGGTTCAAAATTATAAGTGTAGAATATTTTCTAAGAAAAGAAAATATTCTCAA
The DNA here is from genome assembly GCF_037893015.1 of Macrotis lagotis. Taxonomy (NCBI): domain Eukaryota; kingdom Metazoa; phylum Chordata; class Mammalia; order Peramelemorphia; family Peramelidae; genus Macrotis; species Macrotis lagotis. Next base: position 125,957,820 of record NC_133666.1, on the reverse strand, counting down.
ATTTTTCATCCTTTTATTAACATAAGAAATAAAGAGAACAGGAAAACAAGAAGAATCTTGGCACAGCAAAAGTCACATTCTTAAGCTTCCATATAAATTTGTTGTTCATTCCTTCTCAGTTACTGCTCCTCATTAGAAAATTTCTTTGGATCAGCTGATCGTCTACATGTTTAGTCACTTCTTTTTGAACCTTCCTTGTTGAAATCCCAAATGAAAGAATATAATGATTGACCTCCAAAATCTTTGACGGAAAATACCCAAGGTCAAGTGTAGGGTGGATCAAGATGAAAGATTTCAATTTAAAAAAAAAATTTAAGAGTTTTCAAGTATATTCCATTTCTTTCAAGTGGATATAAATTGCTGCATAATATCCTTTATAGATCTTTTCCTCCACCACCCTTTCCAATTAGCCTGCTTTTCACTTATGCTCTGGTTGTAAGCATCTGAGGCCTTTGGTTTTGCCAAAGGCACATAAAATGCTTCATTCTACAAGAAAAGAGAACCAGTTGAGAGTTATTCCCTACCCTCAAATTTACTTTAGAAACAACTAACTACTTTGAAGAGACCCCTGAGTAGTTCATACATGAGAGAATTTTAAGTCTCAAATTCTTATCTTTTTCTAATGTTGCTTGAATTTTTAGGGGTCACTATGTTAAAATCAGAAAAGTTTACCATTTCACTCCACCAATTAGGGCTTTTCCCTCTTGACCCATTTTTTTCAAATCAACAAATGTTTATTTTTAGATTTTATATAAATATGAAAGAAGCTCACTGCATTACAAAAGTAATTTATTAATCCAAATACTACTGAAGTCATAAATTTCATTTGATTATCATGCTTATCTGACTACATTCCCCTATCTTTCTTGTCAAGGGACCAAAATTCCTAAAACATACATGAGTGAGAAGAAAAGGAAAAGTTCTGCCCAAACTGGTGTATGTTGATTTCCAGATGATGGTTCAATATACTCAAACACTTCAATAACAAACCACAGTATCTAAAGGTTCTTCAGAGTTAACAATCATGTTAAATCTATAGCTAGGACAATTCCTCCAGCATGGAAAGTAAGAGAGACACAAGAGATGCTATGGGTCCTGAATTCTCATTCCATTTATCTAACTACATGTATGAAATAATACTTTGAAAATCATTTAACTGGGTGGCACAGTGAATAGAGCACTGGTGCTGTAAGTCAGGAGGACCTTAGTTCAAGTGTGGTCTCAGACAATAATTGCCTAGCTATGAGACCTTGGGCAAGTCATGTAACACTATTGCCTAGCCAAAAAAAAATCATATAACTAAAGTCAAATCATAGATCTCATATTGTTCACTTCCTGAAGAGTAAACTGAATATGCATTCTAACTAGTAATTAGCTTGCAAGTACTACAACATGCTTTTTTAATCAGGTTCCAAAAGAAGTACTGCTTGTCTAACAAGCCACAAAATGCCACCCCAAACAAGTTTTGTTTATGGGTGTTGCAGGAAAACACCTCACAGGATGTCAGTCATAATACTTCTTGGCAAAAGTATAAAGAAACTGAAATAAAATAGAAACTTTACAACAGTTCAGTAAAAGTCCATTTTCTTTTACTGGCTAACTCACAGAGTACTTCAAGTGATAAATCTACCTTTAACTGTGTTAGTGAAAATGATAAAATTAACAAGCAATAAAATAATAATTGTTCTAAAGCAGGCTAAGCAATACTAAGTTTTTTACAACATCATAATGAGAAAAAATTCATTGTTAAATACATCAAACTTTTCAACAGAATCATACTTTTAAGTGAGAAAAATGACTCAGGTTTTTTGAATTGTTACATAAAAAAGGAAAAAATAAGAGCATCAAATATTTACTTTATTTCTAAGTATATAACTTTGAGGCTGACTGTTTAATAATAGAACATATGAGCTACAAAAGCAATAAAATTCTAGAAATATAAACTCAGGTATCTACCCCAAAGAAATCCAAAGGTAGGGAAAAAAAAGGTTCAACATAACAGAATTGTTATATACATATTTATACATACATACACACACACATATCACAGGACTCTTTATAGTAGGAAAGAATTTGAAATAAAGTAAAAGCCCATCAATTGGAAAATAACTTTTAAAAAACAGTATCAAAATGTAGATCGACTACAATGAGAAATGAGGAATTCAAGAATCACAAAAGCATTCAATGATGAAATAAGCAGAACAAGAGGGCATTATATATTATTATATATTATATGTATCATATAATATATAATAACAATCATTTAAATAAAAAAATCACTAAAAGAAAGTAGAACTCTAAATATCTGAAAAAAATAATGAAATCCCACTCACAACAGAGAGGAAGAGGAAGACTATGATGAATATTATATGATTTGTCAGATATGGTTACTGTATTAAATCTTATTGCTTAATTTCTTGGATAGTAGGTGGGGTTCAATCTAGAGGGCAGACTATGATGACTAATAGAAATGATGAAAACTCATAAAGCTTACCTTTTTTACTAATAAAGAGGGAAAATGCATCAAAATGTATTTTTAAATTGAAAATATAAATGTATAAAGAAATACACATATAAATCTTTCCTCTTTATACCCTTTAGACTTTTAAGCAATAAAATCAAAGTGGATAGATTATAAGAAAGCAAATACATGTAGTGAGAATTAACCAGGTTCTGCTAGTTCTAAGAAAGTGCTAAAATCAAATTTTTCTCTTAAAAAAGGAAAAAATAACTGTTGATTTATTATTTGTGTCTTCCATCTTACAGAACATTCTTAAATTATTCTTTTGTGAAATAAAAATGGAAGTTGAGCTTTCAGGTTGTGACCTATCCTGTAGTTGGGTTTAATCAGTTTATTGTTGACAAATGATTTAAACCTGTCTTCTTATTGAAAAACACAAAGGGCAGGGGGAAATAGGTAAGTTAATTAGATCAGTTGCAAGACAGGCAGTACATGTAACAAATTCAATGTCATTCCTAGCTACTTCTTATACTGAATAAAAAGCAATTTCTAATATTTACCCAGTTTTTAATTATTTAGGAGATTCAAATCCCATTTATAGATTATTCACGTCTTGTTGATTCTCCTGCTTTTCCTTCTGCTACCTTTTGATAAATTCATTGGTTATAAACAATTCTACCAGAAGATCAGAATGGAAAAGAAAATTCTCAAATTAGCCATTCTGAGGATTGCTAACAATTATCTGTCTGTCTGATTTATTAGTAGGGAAGATTGTGGAGGAGGAATGAAAATCTAATACTGATAAAGATGACGATTAATTACCTTTGGCTTTTATTTTTTCCTGTCCCCCCCCCTTTCTCTTACTATCAGACAATTTAGAGTTAAATGAGGTTAAATAATCTTTGGACATGCTTCCTTTTGAAGTAATATATACAAAATAGGGAGGCTGTATAAGTTTCAAAAACTGTATATTTAAATTGGTGGCTTGACTTTTGAAATTTCTTCTTACTTCCAGTTTCTAAAGCAAGTGTGAATTCTGTTGCATAGTTTACTTTTTTAAAAAACAATAACACATAACAAAGCTCTGTAAAGATCATTCTTTCAGTTGAAAAATTAATAAGACACATTTATTTATAGATCTTGTATCAGCCTGACCTGGAGGCTTGAGAACAAAGTGTTTCTTAGAAAAATCAGGCCAGTGTTTTATTTCTAATAGCAAAAATCTGGAAGGAATCTTTATCTCCAAACACTATATAAATTGACAATTTCAACATCACCAAATATTACTGTGCTATAAAAAATGACAAATATGGATAAATATTTAAGGTGATAGAAAACAATTAGAAGAAATTACCCATTAAATACAATGACACTTTCTAAATATGTAAGTGGAAAAGATTGAGGAGATAGCAAATAAGTTGTCTCTGTAAAATTTAAAAAATCCTTCCCCCATTAAAATGTTGCCTACTAAAATGTAAGCTCCTTGAGGCCGTGTACTACATGGTTTTTGTCTGTGTGACTTGCACAGAGCAGATACAAAAACTTCCATCTAAATCAAGTTCTGTACATTATACTCAAGACATGTTGTAGGACAGACATAATACTCAATTCTTCAAAGCTGTACTAATAAAGCCTTAAGGTCTGACTCTGAAAATATTATTAGAGAAAAAAAGATTTATTTGTCATCCTAGAAACAGTCTAGCTAATTAAGAGGGAGAGATCACCAGGCTGAGCATGGAGGGAAAGGTAAGCTTCTAAGATGCAGTGGGTTAAAAATCTTCAACGGTGAAGAATTTACCCACAATGACAAAAGTTACAGATCCTTAAAAAAATCAACATGTAAACATTGTATAGTTTTGTCAAATTTACTCCTCATTTTTTTATTTGATTGTTCACATTTGTTTTAAAAAATGGAAACAAACTATATCCAACAACTACGGAATGGATAATTAAGCTGCCATATGAATGAAGGGAAAAGGTAAAACAGCTCTCATTTCTGAGGTCAAGATTTCTTTTTTTCATGTCATGGTGTTATTTCAGAAGTATTAAAGTTGCCAGCCTTCTACATACCACTTAAATTAGAACAAAACTATACTGGGCTGTGTTCTTATGTTAATTTATTTGGGGATCCAATGTTCAATCCTCAATAGAGTTTTATACATCTTTCCGAAAAACAGGCAGATCTGGATTTAAGTCACTTAATCTTGTCTAAGAGCAAGTTACTGATAAACTGCCTATTTACGTGGTTAGATGTAGATTCCACAGCAAGAGTTTCCTACATTGAGAAAATCATAAGTATAGACCCTCAAAAATGACTATAAAAGAATGTTACCGCATGATTAAGAGATATGAAAAATTCCACATAAAAGGGAAGGTTTATAAGAAGTGGTATAGAAAAATCGAAGTAGATTCAAAATCATGAATATACATTGATCTTTGTTGGGGGGGGGAGTCATGAATGGGGGGGAAACTCAAGTGCAGAAATTCCTCCCACTGATCTAAACTGGTTCAGTAACTTTTCTATCTATAACTTGCCATTAGAAAGTTGCTTATGGCACTTGTTCAGTGACTTGCCCATGGTCACAAGGTTAAAATGGATCTGAGGCAAAATTTGAACCCAGGTCTTTTTTGCAATTCACTAAGTTCCACAACCCCCAATTTGTATAGTTTCATGTGCATTTGGTCATAATCACTCATTTCAGTTGCCTTGCTTATTTTGGGGAAGCATAGGTGTAGGGGTGAAATATATGTTTATGTGTCCTGGCAAAATAATATTTGTTGATAAAAATATTAAATTTATTTTTTAAATGGAAGAAAAAGAAGAGATTAGGTTGATTATTATAGGATTCTCACTTTCTAAGGCCAGGAAGCTTCACAAAAGAGAAAATAAAGAATAATACCAAAGAATTTCTATCACTTTGATTACAAAATCATACAATAGGATATATATACCTTGCCATCATCTGAAATTTTCTGTGGTGAGTAAAATGAAAACTATATTGGAAAAATTGTGTAATCTGTAATTTGACAGCAAATCCACTGTAAATAAGGCATAAAGACTAATTTAATTTTATGGTGTTCCAGAGCTAGAACAAATAAGTGTAAGAGGCTGGATTCTATTCAACATAAAGAAGAACTTTCCAATAATTGAAGCTATCCAACAATGGGGTGCCCCATGAAGTAGTGAGATTGCTACTACTGCAAGCTATAAGACACCTCTCAGAAACATCATGTAGGAGACAAAGGTGAGTAATAGAACAAAAGAACTAAGGTCTCTCAAGTCTAAGATTTGAGGAACTTTTTAAGTTACCAAAGAGGATTAATGATAATTATCAAACAAAACTCCATTCTACATACCTCTGGTGAAAAAAGGATTTAGCTTCCTAGTTATGTTTAATTTAAGCCAATATTAAAATTGGAACCATTGACTTTAGAGATTTGAAACAGATCATATAACCCAACCTCTTTCAGATGAAAAAATTACAGCCCAGAAATGGTTACTGATATACCCACAACACATAGCAGCAAAGCTCACACTTGAAGCCAAGTGTTTTGTTTCAAGACCAATGATGTTTTCACCGTACCAATCAGATAGCATTCGATCTGAACAAACTAAACAATGGCTAAGTGAGACAAGCTCAGAAAATTGCTGGGAAACAAGAAATCCAACCTTTGCTTTTACATTTGCCATAAATAATCACAAACTGGATAAGAATTGATTGCATTGCACATAACCACAGTTACAGACTCTGTGACATTTTTTCTAAGAATATAATTTTAATGGAGCAACCCTGCTATGTCTTCCTATAGTATAATCTTTACTAAAAAATGGGGGGGAAATGATTTTTTTGATGAGAAAAAAATTAGTAGATCTAGTATAAGTTTAGTTTTATGAAATTATATAATCTACACTAGATTCAATAACTTATCATCTTCCTGAAGTTACTATTTTTCAAGGTGAGCAAATGCTTTACAAAACAATTAAGATCAAATTTAGCAAAACTAAATGTGTATGTTAATTTGATGTGTCACTCTTCTTAGCTTAGTTTTATCTCCCTCCTCTGCAGCAAGTGAAAAAGAAATGTAGATACATTTCAACAAGTTGAACAAGATTTAAAATGATCTTCAGACATCACAAAGGAATGTTTAAAAACAAAACTTAAATCTTTTCAAAAAGACCAACACAGCAAAATTAAAAATTAAAAAAGCAAAATCCACAGTTGTCGGGGGGGGGGGTCCTGTTTTTGTTTTAGATTTTTTTTAATATTTCTTTAGCAAAAAAAAAACAAAACAATTTACCCCAAGAAACAAAGTCACAATCTGGATGCGATTAGACAAAACCAGGAAGAAGATAAAATAACAGAAGGAAGTGGCTTTTGATATAAGAATTTTCTGCTCTGTACAAGGGATTTGGACGCTATTTAAAAATATATATATGGGCAAGGTGCCACACTTAAAAAAATACAATAAAACTGATTAAAATATAAAATGCATAACGAAGGAAAAAAGGGTTGGGATTTTAAATTTCCTGTTTTGAAAATGTTTTATTTTCCTTTTCTCAATTTGTTAACATGAAACCTTATTAGGCTTTCTATAGCTCTATTACCCATTTGCTGAGCAAGTTGCAAAGGTGTCAATTCTTCTATTGGAATTTCTGGATCAGCCGCAGCTTTCAGCAACAAATAACAAATATCGAGATGTCCTAAATGGAAAAAAAATGGTAAAAATATTCTAGCTAGAATCATATTTCACTTACATAGGCATAAAAATGTCTATAATCAAATATCATATTTTTAGTTGGTTAAAAGACTATGGATAAGATCAATGGAGGTAGCTTCATTAATATTATCACAGACTCTGAAGTATTCTAGATCATTTCCCTTAAGTTTTAGATTCTGCCTATGTTTTGAAAGAGTTGAGAAGATATGTGTTGTCATAAACTACAAGTTAAACAATTTAGATTTTGGTAGCTTGCTTATTTTACAGCAAATGTATTACGATAAAGAGAGTAATAAAAGCTAAAATATCTTAAGTCTTGATATAGTTATACTTTTACCTATTATTTCCAGAGTCAAATGTAAAATCTTATTTGGCTTTCTAACCCTTCACAACTAGGTACCTTTCTATCTTTTCCAGGTCTACATACTTCACTCTCCTAAAAGTTCCCTATGATCCAGGGACATTTGAGTTCCTAAGTATTTCTTACACATAGCACTCCAACTCCAAAATCTGTGTAATGTTTCCCCTTGTCCACTTGGTCCCTTCTGGTTTCCTTCAAGTCTTGGTTAAAATCTTACCTTCTGCAAGAGCCTTTTCAAATCCCCCTAAAGCTAGTTCCTACCTGAGATCACTTACAATTTACTCTAGCTATCACTTTTCTGTATTAAAATAGGTGTTCAATAGTTCAAGGCAAATTTTCCTTGAGTAGAATGTGAGGTTCCTTGAGCCCAGGAGCTATTTTCCATTTCTTTGTAGCCCCATCATCCAGTACCTGGCTTAAGTGGTTAGTAAGTGTACTGTTGCTGTTGTTGTAATTTAATGAAATCCTATTACTATGTTGGTTCCCAAAAACTAAAGAACAAAATACTATTTTATAGGTCCTAAGTAATCTTCTAATAACCACTCTAATGTTGGCATACTGTTTCCCTAAATAAAGGATTTATTCCCTACTCATCAGTAAGTCATTTTTAATTCATTTAATTGATAGTTGAGTATCAAGTTCTTGATGAAATCACTGAACATGATCTGAATACTACTATGATATCTCATGTCAATGAACTAATATTTATTCTGTCTCTAACAACTGGAAAGACCAAAAGACTTAAGTTTTAGGATGTAATTCTTCCAATACAATATGTAAAAAATATACAAATCTATGACAAGTCTCTAATTAGATGAGACTAGAATAAATAAAATGTTAGCAGCTTTACCATATATGATAGCAAGATGTAAAGCTGTTGCTCCATTACACTGGTGATTGGGGGCATTGACATCAATTTCAGCAAAACACAAAAGTAGAGACATGATATCTGTCTTTCTAGAGTTGACTGCAGCATGAAGTGGAGTATTTCCATTTTCTGCTGCTTGGTTTACATTGGGAATAGGAGGCTCCTGGAAGAGAAATTAGAGGGGAAATTATAGGCTGTGAAAAAGAAATGACAAAACTCTTTTAAAAGGACATTGGTCCCCATTGCTCATTTTTTTCACAGCAAAATTATGACTTTAGTTATATCTTACTTTCTAATTAAACAAGATATTTCAAGCATTCAATATTTATGGAAATAACATGTCAATATGAATCAATACACTACAGAGATAAGAGTGTTAGATTTGTAGTTTGTGAGCCTAGATTCAAATCCTGACTTTTATTTATCAGCTGTTTGATCTTGAGCAAATTATTTATCCTCTCTGGGCCTTTGTTCTTCATCTAAACACATATAAAATAGCCACCAAGGTTGCTTCTGGCTCTAGATGCTCCTTTTGTAACTAACTCCCTTCCACAGAGGCAGATCATTACCCATTGGTAGTCAGAGGAAACTACCCGAGGTTAAGTACTTAACAATTAAACCCCTAGCTCTTAATATAGTGATTCCAGCAGGATTTGAAACCAGGTCTTCCTTAAAAGTAAGATATGATTGAAAGGATTCAACTATAATAACAACAGTAAGAACTTCCTTAAAAGCATAGCACTTTTAAACCACTATGCCTAAAGTTTCTCAATAAATAATAATTGGTAACGATAGCAATAGCTGGTATTTTTAATAGCACTTTAAGATTAACCAGTGCTGTATGACCATTACCTCATTTATTACTCAAAGTTTATCCCTTAAGGTAGGTGCAACAAAGATTTTTAGCCTCATTTTGCAGAGGATGGGAAACCTTTATTCTGCCAAGGATTGTTTGGATATTCATAATATCATTCAAGGGCCATACAAAATTATCAACTTAAAAAAATTACACTGCGATATGGGGCCAAACTATCTGTTTTTTCACCCCTATATATTAACCCACCCCTAAAAAGCACCTAAATTTGTTGAATTTTGAATTCCATCTGTGGTTGCCAGGGCAGCAGCAGATCAAATGATTTCAAGGATCAAATGTTCCCTACCCCTGTTATAGAGGAAATAGGTTCAGAACAATAGTGAACTGCCCTAGGCAATAGACCAAATTAAATTTAGAGGTGATAATTAAATGAAGGTCCTACCTTGCTAACATTTTAACACATTTTGCTAATTAAAATACAATGAAAATATTTTTATCAAAATTGTTATCTTTAATATCTCTTTTGAATTATTAATAAAGTCTACTGCCTCATTGACTGGCAAAAGTTTGAATTATTATCTTCAGTTTCTACTTAAGATAATTTTATGGTATTCAAAGATCTTAATTAACTATTTTAAACATCTTTCTCAACTAACCATGTTCAAAAAGTACTCCAGAATCTTTGGTTGATTATATATGATGGATAAAAATATCATATTTCGGTTGTTGTCATCTACGATATAAAGGTCAATCTGGTGGCTTTTTATTAGATAGTGTAAGACATCGATGTATCCCAACTTAATGCACTGGAAAGCTCTAAAAGGATAAGAGAGAACAGTTTATTCATTTCAAATGAACAAATACAGACCAAAAGGATACATAGGCAAGAAGGCACTATGATAAATGAACAAAATTCACCTAGAAAAGCTATTTAACACACCACTAATATGTACAATGTTTACTAGACTATTCACCACTGAGGGGATGGGGGGAAGGGAAGGTGGAAGAATATTGTGTAACTTATAAATATGCATGTAGAAGAATGTTGAAAACTTTAATAATATGTAAATGGGAAAAGAAAAAAAAATAATAGGTTAAGGTTTCCCACTGCAAAAAAAAAAGTTCCAAACGAATCATTGAAAGAGAAAAAAATGGGAAAAAAAAGTGGAAATATGAGAACCTCAGGCCTGGGATTTTTGTGGGAATCTATACATACCAAGTAATTCACTTTCAGTTATCTTTTCCATACTAAAAATTTCTAGTATATAGATTAGTATTCTCTAGTAAAATAGAAACAAAAGTTATAGAATAAAAATTTCCCTTTTCTGAACTAGATTTCTGGTCTAGTATTTGAAATAGACTTATGTTCAATACTTTATGTGATAGATAATTTTTATTTGTAAATTATGAAATTATTTAAGGGAAAATAACTTAGGGATAAAGACTATACACCGTGTATTCTATTTTTAATGTTGATAAGGTGAGGAGTGGGGGTTAGGTATGCTAGGATCTCAAGCCTTCCTCCCTTAAAATTAAGTACTACCTTAGAATATTCATATTCTATACACCAAAACAGTCTCTGACAAAAAGACAGACTCCATATATATTTCCCCATGTATTAAGACATACACTTTTTTCAAAAAATTTGGGGTCTAAAAACTGGGGGCATCTTAAGCAGTGGTTGTAGATTGCTTTACTTGCATTTCCCATTTTTTTGCATTTGTTTTCTTTGCATTCATTGTTTCACATTTGTTACCAGTCTATTAGTTTCCATTTTGCCACATTCTGCCCAGAAATAACTCAGAAAAGATTTTCATACAGTGCTGAATTCAAGTTCAAAGTGATCCAGTTTGCAAAAGTAAATGGCAATTGTGCTGCTGAAGGTAAGTTTGATCATCCTCCACCTGAGAAAACAATTCGAGACTGGCTACAGGAAGAGAAACCCTACTGAAAAATGCCATAGCACAATGCAACCATGACAGGCAAGTCAGCCAAATGGCCTGAGTTAGAGAGTGAATTGCAGAGATGGATTGAAGAGCAAAGGGCCATTGAAATTTCTGTGCCCACAAAGATAGTTCAGTAGAAGGCAAGAAGAACTGCTGATGAAAAAGAAGTGACTGATTTCAAAGGAGGACACAACTGATGCTTCAGGTTGATGAAACAGAATGGACTAAGCATGTATCTACGCACCCAACTTGTCCAGGGAATGCTTGTAGTCAAGCACAGACAAGAGCACAGGTAGGAGAGCAGTCAGAGCCTCTCCTGAGACAGTGATTCATCATCCAATACAGATGAGGACAACTAATGGATGGGAGTTTTGACAGTGATGAGTTGTATGAATATTATGATAAATAAAATTCAAATTCAATAACTTTATAATATATATATATATATATATATATATAAGTTATATATAACGTTCAGTAACATTTTTTTTCAAACTTTGGGCCCCCAAAATTAAGGTGTATTGTATACATGGGGGAAATACAGTAAACCAAAATATTAAAACAGCTATTTAGTGGTAGCAAATAATTGGAAACAAAGCCAACTGAGGAATAGCTAATCAAATTATAGTATGTGGATATAATGTAGTAAAGCTTACCCTTCTCAACTTTCCCCACCTACATTTCCATAGATCTCAGGTTGGCACAGGAAATTAAATCCTAATTTTTAGGAAGTTTTATGGCAGTTACAGATAATACTCAAAAGTCAGCAGGTGAAGCAGAGCCCATAGTCATATATCAACTGAAATTTTACAATAAGATACTGTAAACAACCCATAAAAGAAAAAGAAAAAAATTCAGACTCCTTTGGTGTGAAGAGTCAAAACATTTTACTCTGATTTTCCAGATTTGGGGAGGGGGGTCTGCAGGGCACTACACCCCAACACCCCTTACACCCATACCATATTGCAGATGTGAAATGGATAATGATGTTTTTATGCCATTAAAAAAAAAGAGCATGATGAATACAGAAGCATTTAAGCCTTACAAGAACCAATGCAGAGAGAAATAAGTAGAACCAGAAAAATAATATATGTCATGACTTCAGCAATGTAAACAAAAAGAAGCATCACAAAACAATAAAAATTCAATTGGGCAAATTCTTTCTTTACCTTTTCTTCTTCCCTAATCTTAACACTATGACACCCCCACCATTTCTCAATTTCTACTTAACTCCAAAATGGCAGAATCATTACTATATAAGCTTGCCAATTTTGTCTACCACAGATTTCAAAGAGAACCAATGATATCACAGTGTGATATCTTGACTTGTTTAAGAATTGAATTTGAGGCAGAGCTAGACAAAATCATCAGCCTCACACTCTCTTCCAGTGTCAAAGTCCAGTGACAGAACAAGATGACCAGTGATGACCTGGAATGAACAATGTCTGGCCAAGCTCTAATGGCCAAGCATAATGTCTGACCTGCTTCAGCTGTCTTCGTGATTGTTGAAACAAACTGTTCTCATCCAGAGAAGTTGTCACATATTTGGTGTACACATCCCCCTAACTCACTGGGGTCTCTTGGTTATATACTCAACCTGGTTTAGCCCATCTGCCAATGGGTGTGTGGCTGCTGCACATGCAACAGCTTCATGGAACCACAAGTGAGAAAGCTGGGTGACAAGTGTATCCCAAAAGTCCAAAGTGGATTGGATGAGCAGTTCTGAAAAGGGCTCACATCAGAGGTATTAGCATGAAGTGGAGAGTATAAAGCCTGAAATCAGGAAGATTCATCTTTGTGAGTTCAACTCTGATCTCAGACACTATCTGTGTGACCCTGGGTAAGTTACTTAAAACGAGCTAGAGATGGAAATGGTAAACCACTCCAGCATCTTTGGCAAGAAAACCCAAACTGGGCTCACAAGTCAGATACAACTGAAAAAACTCACAACTCTACTATCTAAGGAAGAGGAAAGCCCTCCTCATCTAATTATCTTTTTTTACCTTTGATAGCATTCTCTACTATTTTCAGAACTCACAAGCTTCCATTTTTCCCATTTTCATTCTCTCCCCAGCTCTTGGCTCCTTCATGTTTAAGGGGGGAAAAAAATCCAAATCGCTCCCTTGATACTATGAACCTCTCAAACTGTCATAGTATTTCTCTCCTCCTTTTTACTACTAAATCCCAGAAAGAGTAGTCTATACTCACCATCCTCTCCTCTCTCAAGCCCTTAAATCTGGCTTTGACCTCACAATTTTTTTAGAACAGCTCTCTCCAAGTACACCAAAGATTTAATAATTGATCATTTTTCTTAATCTTCATCCTCTTTAACCTCTTTGCAAATTATAACACTGTCCATTAACACTTTTCTCCTGGATACTTAGGAAAGTTTCTTTCTGTCCATACACCTTTCTCCTGGATACCTAGGAAGGTTTCCTTGAGGCTGCTCTCTCATTTTCTTCCTTAACAAATCACCTTGACTGGATTATCCAATTTTTTTTGACTCTATCCCATCCCTCCACCTCCCCATAATATGGGTGTCCTTTGAGGCTCTATAATGCAAGACTTCTTTTGTCTTTCTTGGTAATCTCATCAACTCCCCTAGATTCAATGAACATCTCTATACAGTTGACTCCCAAATATAGCATATCTCCAAAACTACTCTCATTTATTGCCAGTTGCCTATTATATCTCTGCCTTGATATCCTAATCAATATTTCAAAGTTAACATTTCAAAAATAAAAATAATTTTTCCCCTGACCCCAAACTTTCTTATTTCTATAGAGGGAAATACCATTATCACCTTCACCCTGCATTTTTGATTCTCTATTCAATCAATTGTCAAGTCCTGCTGATTCAATCTTCATAACTGTTGCAACCTTTCCCTTCTCTTTATTCTCCATATGACCACTGCTCTAATTCATGTCCTTATCACCCCTCAGCTGACCTATCATAATATTGTCCTCAAAGATCCCCCTGCTTCCAGTCTTTCCCCCATCAGCCCATCCTCTCTACAGAGTCACCAAAATAATATACTGAGTGCTTAGTCCTCTGTTCAAAAATCTTTAGTGGTCTCCTCATGGCCTCTAGAATACCACTTACCTCATCTTGACATTTAAGGCCCTCCATAATATGGCTGTGGTCTATTTCATATTACATCCCTTCATATATTAGTACAAACTGTACTGGGTTGAGAACTCAATTATTTTTCATTTACTGCATGTACACATTCAAACAAGCTATTCCCCATACATAGAATATACTCCCTCCTCAATCCTACTCTCAAATCCTTAGCTTTTGTTGAAGACTCAGTATAGGTAGATACTTATGATAAGAATCCTTTCCTGAAGCTCCAAGTATATGGAAATATTAATGTTTGTCAATGTTTGTCAAGTTCATGATAACAAAAAATTAACATTAACACCTTTGAAAATAATTTTAATTGGGCAGTGTTCTAAAATTCGTACTTATAAATCCCACAAGAGCTTTCAAATTCATATTTTACATCTCTGTGTGATTCTAAAGTTTTTAAGATGTGATAAAATAGTCACAAGTTTCCTGAAAATGAATTATTCTCTCCACTGTCTCCTGAGGATTTCAGATTTGGTCGAGAAACACTCACATCCTGTATATGACATGAATTTTTTCATGGAGTACAAATATCAAATTCTAATTTTGTGAGAAGCTATTTCATCACTAGAATAAGGCAGAAAAGGGGAAAACAAATCACAGGATAAAACTCTTGACATCAAAAAGAATGCTCTAGGACAGAACTAGCCAACCTTACTTTTAAAAATTTTATTGAAACATTAGACAACATATTTTGATTTACTATTTTAGTAAGAGTTCTGTAGTAGCTTGGTTTAGTAAATCCACAAGGGGCTGCATAAAATCGCACTGTGGCCTGCAAGGAATGTTTTAGACAACCCTGCTCTAGTAGGATAAATGCTCTGAAATTTCTGATATTTCCATCATTCACAGAACTTCCTGATCTTACAAACTTCTCAGCACTGTAGGGTACATGGTATTCTTATGAATCATCCTAGAAGTGATTAACTGCCATGTTCTGATGTACAGATGTGTCATCATTTACCCCAATATTCTATTTCATACTTGAATATGTTCTCTTACAAAGTCTTTGAGGGGGCAGCTAGGTGGCGCAATAGATAAAACACTAGCCCTGGAGTCAGGAGTCCCTGGGTTCAAATCCGGTCTCAGATACTTAATAATTACCTAGCTGTGTGGCCTTGGGCAAGCCACTTAACCCCATCTGCCTTGCAAAAAAAAAACCCTAAAAAAAGAGTATTGTAAAATTTATTTTCAGAAAAATTATGAAAAAGCAACAAAAATGCAAATTTTACAAAAAGTAAACATTAAAAACTTATGCAGGCCAGCTAGGTGGCGCAGTGGATAGAGCACCGGCCTTGGAGTCAGGAGTACCTGGGTTCAAATCCGACCTCAGACACTTAATAATTACCTAGTCGTGTGGCCTTGGGCAAGCCACTTAACCCCATTGCCTTGAAAAATCTAAAAAAAATAAAAATAAAAATAAAAAATAAAAACTTATGCAAAAGTCATATACAAAGGGTATTATTTTCCAT
This sequence comes from Macrotis lagotis, assembly GCF_037893015.1. NCBI lineage: Eukaryota > Metazoa > Chordata > Mammalia > Peramelemorphia > Peramelidae > Macrotis > Macrotis lagotis. The sequence goes on along the minus strand of NC_133666.1, from coordinate 125,942,050 downwards.
GTTAAAAATAATAGTGATATGATGATAATGTTGATGTTTGTTCTTCATTCTCGAAGAAGAGCAAGACATCAGGGAGATGATGCCATGACAAGCACATGAACTGGATTTGAGTGAGGGGGTGCTGTGCTAAGTTACCAGCCTCACTTTCTCCTCTGGAGCCATCTGGGTCCAGTGGCCAGATATGAATCAGGAGGACCAGAGATGGCCCTGGACATAAGGCAATCAGGATTAAGTGACTTACCCAAGGTCACACAGTGTCAAATGTCTAAGGCTGAATTTAAACTCCTGTCTTGACTCCAAGGTCTGCACCACCTAGTTACTCCAATAGAGAAAGTATATGGAGTAGTGGAAAAAGAGTTAGCCATAGTATCCAAGAAGACCTAGGAACTCTAGACACATACTGGCTATGTGACCTAAGGCAAGTCACTTAACCTCTATAGCATCCCAGGAAATGCTCAAACTTTAAAGTTGTAGAGTAGGTGCTGATCTGCATTGATAAAGGGATTTTACTCATATGGAGTTCTCTTTGCCAAAGAAATCACAGCTCTAGTAAAAAAAAAAAAAGAGAGAGAGAGAGAGGATGGAAGTTTCCTAAGGGGAAGTTAAATGTAAAAGAAAAGATCAGTTTTAGGTTATATACTCTATTTTGTTCAGGGTTTGTTTTTTGGGGTTTTCTTTGCAAGACAAATGGGGTTAAGTGGCTTGCCTAAAGCCACACAGCTAGGTAATTATTAAGTGTCTGAGATTGGATTTGAACTCAGGGGTCGGATTTGAACTCAGGTACTCCTGACTCCAGGGCCGGTGTTCTATCCACTGTGCCACCTAGCCATCCCTAGGTTATATACTCTAAATTACTAGTTTTCTAGAAAGAAATTTTTTTCACATATGAGCTTAATATGTTGAAGTGACAGTATCTTTTTAGCATACCTATATTTTCATAATTTTTAAAGTACAAACCCTATTCAAAATAAATAAACCTAAAAATTCTAACCTTGGATAAGAGGGGCTTAAAAAAAAAAAAGGCTGAAAACTGCTGAAAAGACAACCATCCAAGGCTTTCAGGTCAAGGAAGACTGGTGTCAAACATAAAGTAGAAGTGATAATTTTCACCAGAATTCAAGGAAAGACATTCAATTTCCTTATTCATATTACTGTTCCTCAGCCAGGAAAGAAATTTGACTTATCTGCCAAGGGAGTAACCTAGCAAAAAAAAAAAAATTGCTTAAAAAAACCTTAATAGTCCATATTACTCAATAAAAGTTTTCTTTAAAAAAAATTTTTCCTTTTTTTAAAGGGTAATAGATTTAGGTTATACAATATATGCTTTTAAAAGAATTTGAAGATTTCATCTTCATTACTGTGAAGTGAGAAATGTAAGAAGATCCTCTCAATGTAACTGAGAAGAAATATTTTAAAAATTCATATCTAAAATTTTACATTTTTTGGTAAATCAAACAATTATAGGAAGAATTTTTGAAATAAGATGTATTTAAATATTAAAAAGATCTTGAGTCAACCGTTCTTTATCTAATTAAATGATGAATGGGTCTTAACCCAATTTCGTCAGTAGGAGAGAATGGAAATCAGAGAAAGAGACTATAGTTGATTCACCATGAATTGTTTTTAAATTTTAAGCAGCACTCATAAATTACTAAGAAGTGATTTTTTTCAATCTAAACACTTTATTTTCCAAATGTTCAACACTATAAAAATTCTAAAACTATTTAAATATAAAAACCCACGAAGAACCATGTATAGAAGTTGATAAAAAAAAATCTTAATGAAAGCATTACTTAATATAATGTACCACACTCAAAAATGAGAATTTGGTAAAGACTGTACAGAACATATTATATGCCAACTTACCCTTCATGTGTTTTCAAGAAGCCCTCATAAAAAGCCATAGGTCTAAGAAGAGGAAAAAAGGATTCCTAGAAATTCAGTGACTAATAAAGTAAAAGTATTTAGTGTGGTATAACACTATTTTTTGGTATGGAAAAGATGTCAGTAGAAAATTCAGTTTAGAGAGACCAAACCAACTAAGGAGGTATATGATTAAGAGGCAAAAATAGTGAGAAATACATTTCAGAAAATATCTGTATACTAATGTAGGATAGCAACATTTTGCACTTAAAGTGTTTTATATATTAATGATTATCCATACAAAAAACCATACATAATATTTTTCCAACACACTTTATTTCTTTTAAAAAAACACCTCAACAGAACTAGCCATTGGTTTTGATTTAACAGTTACAATGTTACTGTCCTATTGTAAGTGTTTTATACATTATACTCAACAAAGTAACAATTCATATAAGGTAAATGCAGAGTTGTTGTCATTATGAATTTGGAATACCAGAAAAAATAAAAACCAAAAAACAAGGCTGTTACTTAGGCAAATAATCTGAAAACTGAATGCCTGGCTCCCTCTTGTGGCACAGATGAGCATTATCACAAGTCTTTAATAGCATTCAGTACTGTGGAATGCACTACTGCAAAAAAAGACTACTTTTACATGTGAACAAACACGTTTTAAAATTACTACAGAAATAAACTGACATTTCATGAAAAATGTGTTAAATAACAAACTGCTAAAAATCAATACAAAGTTGTAAACATCATTTTATGTAGACAAAAATCAACCTCAATTCAATGTGGCTGCTTACGAGTGTTCTAAATGAACACACAAAGTCTATACAAGTTCACCAACTATGGCTTGTTCCAGTTGTTTGAGCTAAATAATCAACTTGAATTTAGTGGGAGTCATAAGAAAAAACATTCCATAATTTACAATGATAACAACTAATAATAAAATTTCATAATCTGATATGATTAAATACAACTGAAGTTCGGCTTTGACCCAACAGAGATAATTAACCAAAAATTAAAATGGCACAGGAAGAAAATCAGATTATAGGCCTAGCACAACCTCTCCTTGCCCATATCCCTTAAAAAAAAAAACCCAAATCTTGACATTAAGCAAGAATATTGAACAAAAACGGTCTTCTCACTTTCATGCTAAAAGTTGTATTATTAAAAGGATAGCAAAATATGAAAAAGCCAAGAAAGCTTCCTTTTAAAAAAAAATCAATGAAGAAAACAATCTACTTTGGAGGGATTTAAAAAACTTTTCATTCCTTATACATTTGATGAAGAGTCCTTCCATATGAAAAGTAGACATTATTATCCCTAGGCTTTCTTCTCCCCTTGACTCCTAAAGGACTCACACATCAAAAAGAATAGCAACTATATTAATTTCATTTCATCAGGGTCAGAGTTAATGAAATAAATCACTTTTTTGCTCAACCCTGGAAAAACAAAACTCACTCTACCCCTTCTGAGGCAATTTATTTTAAAAAAGTAAATTTGGTGCAATATTTCTGACTTGAAGCAAACTATGACAAAATGAGCTCTGTTCCTGATTGAATTCCAGAATTCTTTAACTGAGCCATAAAATGAGATTGGACTTTTCCTGATTAAAAAAATTTTCTTTAACAATGACACTGGGAAAAGGAGTTGATTTCAAAAGAACCTCCAGGGGTGGCTAGGTGGCATAGTGGATAAAGCACTGGCCCTGGAGTCAGGAGTACCTGGGTTCAAATCCGGTCTCAGACACTTAATAATTACCTAGCTGTGTGGCCTTGGGCAAGCCACTTAACCCCATTTACCTTACAAAAACCTAAAAAAAAAAAACCTCCAAGTGTGATTGCAACATTATACACTGAAAAAGCATCATATTCCAAAATATTTAATTACTAGATCATAATTTTTGAAAAGTGACCAAAAATGTAAAGAGAAATTCCAATATGAGCTCTGCTGCTAGTCTGAAACTCTGGGAATACAAGTTTAACTGACATACTCCTCAAAGAGTTCCATAAAAGCTGAACACATATCATTCCAGCTGTAATTTTTGCAGCCTTTTTTTTATTTTTTACATAAATAATCTGAAACCAGTGAGTATGTAACAGGCACCTAACTACCAGTCACTCAGAATACAAAATCTACTTAAATTTTTTTTTTAAAAACTTATCCTTTTGTTGGATTATCCCCAGAAGATGACTGACAATATTTTTAGTTTTTATTCATTTGCAAAGTTAGCAAAAGCAATCATTCTGAAGGGCATTTAAAAGTATAGCAAACATTAAGAACCTATGCTCTAGTAGGAATAAATCCACTAAAGGTTTTATATGAAATAAAACCCAAAAGAAACCTGACATTTTAAAAGAAATAAGGAAGACACTATAAAATTTAAATAAGATCCTGAAAACACGTGGAAATTTATAATTATATTTTTAAACTTAATTTTAAAAGGAACAGTGCAGCATTTTTTAAACTCCTACACGATTAAGGGCATACTCTTAAAAGTCAGAACAAGGACAGTTTTCTTACCTTTCTTTAAACAGATCACTTTTTTGTTTTCTAGTAGCAGAAACAGATCTCTTGCTAGGTAGTCCAGGAGGAGGCTGGCTACTGACCACTGCTTTATAAAACTAAATTTCAAAAAGCATTAAATAGTTAACCAGAGTGTTTTATTTTGTTAATACCATGCTGATCTACAGCTGCTCTAGAAAAATATCCCTGTTATTAGGTAACCAAACAATTTAAAAATAAAATTTACCACACATTCTATACAGAAGTACAGTCTAAAAATGCTAGAAAATTACAGCTTGTGCTCTATCTAATAGAAGACATTCCAATGATCAGGAATTTTTCAGTCTTGGTAAGTAAAGAATGAACTGTCAAGAATAATTCCCGGGGCGGCTAGGTGGCACAGTAGATAAAGCACCGGCCCTGGAGTCAGGAGTACCTGGGTTCAGGTCAGGTCTCAGACACTTAATAGTTACCTAGTGGTGTGGCCTTGGGCAAGCCACTTAACCCCATTTGCCTTGCAAAAATCTAAAAAACAAAACAAAACAGAAAAACAAGAATAATTCTCATGTCTGACTTTTATCAATGCTATAAAGTTCTATTGTCAGCTAATTCAAAAGATTTGTTTAAAAAGTATTTTCCCCAAATGCAACAAGCCTCAGAGCCAATAAAGGTATATACTTCTATTTTTAAAATCATCTTGTAAAAATGAGTGAAAGTTTATTCCATTGAGCTTATTTTTCCAAGTATTTTTCCCTTGGGAGCCATGACTACTGAAAATAACTTTTTTCCAGTGAAATTATAGTAGTGCAAACATACTGTTCTCAATGAATTGGATATGTAGGATAAAGTGCAATGTAAGTAAACATGTCTTTTAAACGAATTAGACTGTCTTATTCCTCGATAAACATGAAATGTTGAAAGAAACAGTAATTTAAATTTGAAAGAAAAGAAGATTCCACTAGGATTAATAACTCTATAAATTAAATAAGCTTCAGAATTCAGGATTACTTTGCATTCTCTGTCACTGCCATACTGGGGAGTGAGGGATGCTTAGGCACTAGTTTCCAATCTCAGTCCCTCATACTTTCTACAAACTAGAGACTATAGAACTACGGCTTTCAGATAATAAATTCAGGCACTTTTCAACAAAGGCCTTTATTTTCTTCTGCTCAAGAGATCAGAAAAGGAGTTTTTTTTTGTTTTGGTTTGGGTTTTTTTGGGGGGGTGGGCACATTTTGGTATATAAATCTGAGGAAAAGTATGGAGAAAAATTCTAGAGAATACTACACATTTATGCATGTGAAAATGCTATACTTGTAAAAGTCCTTTCTGAATTTAGAGCAGTAAGAAATTTGAATTAAGGCCTAAAATATATTTTTCCATATTGATATAAACTTAAGTAGACATAAAAGCAATAATGACCTAATTTTTAAAAGTTAATAGTTTTTTTCAACTGTCTTTTAGTGTCTACAGGTTTGCAATATAGAAATTATCCCCCCCAATCATTTGCTTTGATATGACAGAAAAGTGATTATGATTTCCAAACATAAATTAAAACCTCCTAATAAAAATCTTATTTTTATATTTTATGTCTTAATTTAAGAATTGCTATTTAACCTTCAAAAAGTCTTCCATTGACATAATCAGTGGAGTAACTGTTAAAATGAACAAATTTTAATAAGTACAATTCCTCTAAAAGTAGTTTCTTTTAACATTGATACTGACAAAACTATAAAATTTAACATAAATTAAATGTGGAGACAATTAGGCTAGGAGAATCTCATCTTATGACTTTATGCATTTATGGCCTCAAAATCAAATGTTTATGCCAAATTACTTTACTTTGAAAGAATAAAGAGAAGTCATATAATTTCACAGAATTCTAACTTGTACCTTTATGAACTGTCAGCCCTTAGACTGGGAACCAATTTTTTTCCCCGAACTACCTTTGTTAGTATTTAAGTGAAGTAGAACTCTCAATGCTAGATAGATTTTAATAAAGAAGTTTTCACATGACACAATGATCTGCTGTCAAGGATGTGTGTGTGTGTGTAGACCTAGTAACCTAGAATATTACCAAAAATTAGCAGCTAATGAATTAAGAAGTAAAGATAAAGAAGTAAAGATAAAAAAAAAATAGAAGTTAAGATGACTTTTTTTGCCCTCCCTCAATCTAAGCTTTTATTTCAAAGGACATATTTTATTCTCATATAGCCACAAGTAAAATTTCATTTCAGCATTGAATGCTACCTAACTAATTATACTGCTTTTTTGGCAAATGAGCTTTAATATGTTTCTACAATCTACAAAGGTAAAAAAAAAAAAATATTTAAGAGGAGGCATGGAAAGTTATGAACCAAAAAAGGAAAGATTAACAGGAAAAGAATTGGAAATGAAAGAAGGGTTTGGCAAGAAAACATTTCTTATTTTTAAACCATACCAAACAACTGTTTCTTTCCCTTATTTCATAATATATCAATGACACTGAATAGTCTCACCAACTGTAGTTTAATCGCTGAAGCAAATTTGTTGTTAACAAAAAGGACCTTCTGAAAATTTAAATTTTTCCATGGAGAACATATTTCATTCCCAGAAAACTGGAAATACTTTGATTACTCAAGTCCACTTTCAAGTTAACTTTTCAATTAAAATAATACTATAAGATTTCTGAGGGTCAGAGAAATGTTTATGCTAAAAAGAAGTCCAATACTGCAATTTTTATCTTAGGACCTCCATTTAAATTGTTTTAAGTTGGTTAGGAAAACAGATTTGCAATAGTGAGAAAGGAAATCAAATTTGACTTCAGATCAAAACATTTCAACAAAACAAAAAAAGCAACCTAATGTTAAACCAGTAGAGCTAGTAATAGATGAGTTTAATTTTACAGGAGTCACAAGCAAAAAGATGTTGAAGATTTAATTTTGACAGTAGCCCTTTAAAATAGAAATTGAAGAGTACCTTCTGTCCAATAGTTCTAGTTAGAAATCAATGCTGTCAAAGACATTAATATTCTAAAAGGTTTACCCAACTCTGAATACATCATTAGCACATTAAATACTTCAAAAAAAGTTTCCTAATATAAAAATGATTCCTTGTTTTAACAACCAGTTTCAACAAAAAATTCTAGTTCTACTTCTTTTAAATTCACCTAGTAACACACAAACCCAAGCAGAAACTTAATAACTGTACTTTTTTTGCATCTAACTTCAATTAGAAACATTCATTTTAAAGAACTGATTTTATATCAACCTCACTACTGTTTCTTATTGTTTTGTTTTTACCTTAACCACTGCATGCCAAAGGTTTGCTAATGTAAATGCTCGTACAGCTAGCAACCACAGTGCTATCTGAAGATTATTTGTTGTACATTTTAAACTTGAAAGCATTTTCTTATGTTCTATTGTTTGCTTTGAAGACATGAGGCTGAGATAGTCAAGGAAAACATATTTTGTTTCATCATTCAGAAGCACTTCAGGGTATTCACACAGTGTTGCAGAGAGGACGGAGCGCAGATGAGAGAGTTCTAATTCAGTGCCTACCTCCTCAAAAAATGCACTTTGCAGTTCATCCTCAAAGATGCCCATTTCTAACTGCAGCAAGTTTACTTTTTGTTTGTGTGGCAGTTCTGACAGCCAGAAATTTGCAAACCGTACAAAATTATCCCCTACATGACACCACTCTCTGAGATCATCAATAGAACAGATAGCTCTTTCCAACCAGTCACTCATTATTGCTTCATTAATACCACAGAAAATCTTAGTAAACTGTTCTTCTGCAGGAAAAACCACATTAACTGACTCTTTCTGAGCAGCTGCTTTAGTTGAATTTCTTCTTGTTGGTTTTCTTAAAAAAGGAGGCATTTTGTTACCAATATGCGGCAATGGATCAGCCTTACTCAAATAATTCTTCATATCAGAAGAGAATAGCTCTTTGTGTAAACTTCTGTTGAAATCAACTCCAGGTTTATTTGACCAGGAGCATGTGTCTGATAGATGAGGGATCTCCTTCTGCTGTCTTATATTAACTTTACAAAATAGTTTGTTGGAATCAATATCTTCCTCCCCTTTCATGTTAATGAGGCAAGTGCCCAGAGTAGTTCTTCGGTCTCTCATAGTTTCCATCTTATGAAGCAATAAACCCAGAAATAGTACTTTGTTACAGTTAGTCGAATATATTCAGTGGATCTCAATATGTACCTGAAAAAAAATTATCAAATTAGTACCTTTTTTAAAGTATAATCTTAAAATATTGAAAATAAAAACCTAGAACAGCTTTTATATATTGCTACTTAGGAACTGATAAATTCTTTAAGAAATGTGAAAGATAGGGGCAACTAGGTGATGCAGTGGATAGAGCACCAACCCAGGAGTCAGTAGTACCTGAGTTCAAATCTGGCCTCAGACACTTAATGATTACCTAGCTGTGTGGCCTTGGACAAGCCACTTAACCCCATTGCCTTGCAAAAAAAAAAAAAACTTTAAAAAAAAAAAGAGAGGGGCAGCTAGGTGGCGTAGAGGATAAAGCACTAGCCCTGGAGTCAGGAGTACCTGGATTCAAATCCGGTCTCAGACACTTAATAATTACCTAGCTGTGTGGCCTTGGGCAAGCCACTTAACCCCATTTGCCTTGCAAAAACCTAAAAAAAAAAAAATGTGAAAGATAGTGATACCTGACTCCTATATATGAAAAGCACAACAGAGGTCTCAAATCAAGTAAATCCTAAATAGATTAAAATATAGAGATTTTCATAAATTTAAAAGACTTGTCATTACTACTTAAAAAATAAGCCAATATAGGTTAGAAAGTGTTGATTAAAATCAAGAAATCAGCATTAGCAAAGAAATTATTCTAAGTACTTTTTACTACCATTTCTGTAGGAAATTAATAGACTATGTCTTTCAACTGCATATTTGAAATATGTTTTCATGAAGGCTCGGGATGAGTTTTACTAAATATCTTTGCATTAACTTACATAGTACATGATATACTCCATAGGTTATGTATAAGCTTCTTTTTGGAGAAAAAGGAGAGATGAAAGGTAGAAGCACTTGTGAATATCAGAACTTAGAGAATAATTTAAACCTGAATATTAAATTGAAAAGAGAAGGCAATAAAATGTTTCTTAAAAAGCCCCCAGACTTTCCCTGCTATGTCTTAGGTACAGTTGCAATAGAATATTCACCTTTCTAATTTGAATTTGAGAATTCTGATGCATGAGGCCACCTAGGAACCTTGTGGAGACAAAAGTTGATTAGCCCACAAAATGTGAAGATTAAGTTAGTTCCTCATTGCTTTGGAATTTTGCAGTAAAGAAAAAGTCAGTATGCCACTGAAGTACTAACTGCTTGTTTTTACAAGTCTGACTACTACTTTAAATTTATTCCAAATCATAACGACTATTTTCTGTAGTGATATCTACTAAAATACCTAATCATACATTTAATACAAATGAGAGCACAGGAATATATACAGGAATTGTCACTTAATATCACTCAGTATCTTCTGTAAAAAGTTGGCAGATATTAAATAAAATGGCATTTTTACAATCAGAAACAGAATTTCAGAGCTGGAAGCAACTTCAAGTGGCCATCTAAATCCAGCCTAGACCCTAAAATTCTCTTCACATTATCCTTGATTAATGATCATTTAGTCTTTGCTCGAAGCCTTTTCCAAGAAGAAACCACCTACTCTATTTTAAGGCAGCCTATTCCACTTTTTGGAAAGCTTTAATTGGACAGGCAGATGACACAGTGGATAGAGTACCAGTCTTACAGTCAGGAAGACTCATCTTCCTGAGTTCAAAAGCTAGTCTCAAGACACTTACTAGCTGTATGATACAAGTCACTTAATCTAATCTACCTCAGTTTTCCCATCTGTAAAATGAACTGGAGAAGGAAATGACAAACTACTCCAGTATGTTTGCCAAGAAAACTCCAAATGGGGTTACAACGAATCTGATATTATTGAAAACGACTGAACAACAAATTCCTGATATCAAATCTCTTTGAAAATTGCAACCAAGGCTCCAAGTCTTAATTTCTGAGGTCAAGTTGAATAATCATTCTTTCTGATGATAATCAGTCCTTCAATACTTGAAGACAGTTATTATACTCATCCTGCAACTATTCAATCTTTTATTCTTTGGGCTAAACATAAACGTATTTCAAAATTTTTAGCATCCTAGTTGCTCTCCTGGACATTCTCCAGCTTATTAATGTTTTTCAATTCCCCTCACATACACACACATACACAAAAAAGAGGAAACCTGTTTCTCCACAACCCCTTCAATACTGTTTCACTGCTTTAAATTATTTTAATCAATTTGTAGGAAGCAAGGTTAATGTGATTTGCATAAGTGATTATTTTTTTATTTGATTATAAGTGAGGTTGAACATTTTTCAAGTGATTAGTAATTGTATTTCACCTTTTGTAAAATACGTGTTCATATTCCTTAATTACTTTATCCATTAGGAACTCCAAGGTATCTTTTAAATTTTTAATAGTTCCTTATGTATTTTTACTGCCAAGTTTTTCCTCTGTCAAATACATCATCAATTCTTTTTATTGTGGTTTATGCTGTTTGTTGTACAATATTTTTTCATTTTAATGTAATAAAGTACATCTCTCTTGTCACTAATTTTTTCTGTTCATTTAAAAGAAAAATTCTTCTTTCTTCTGTAAAGGATATAAACACATTATTCCAGTTTCTTTCACATGTTAAAGTTAATTTTTATTTTTAAGATTATCCTCCAGGAATAATATTACAAACTGAAGTATGCAATATGAAGGTCGGTCTAAATTCATTCCCTGTCATATTACTAACCAGGTTTTCCCAAGTAATGTGTTAAAAAAAAATTAACTTATAGAAAATGCCTCTTTTACCATTTGGTCTCCTCTGTCTTTTAAGGTATTTATTTAAGGCACTAATTTAAAGTATTTTTAAGGTATTGTTTTTTTTTCCTTTTGTGCTCCCTGTTGACTCATTTTTCATGATTTTCTTGTACCATTCTCATTTCTCTTCCCAACTGTTCCTCTCCTCTTACTTGATTTTCAGAATCCTTTTTAAGCTCTTCCATGGTCTAAAATCAATTCATATTTTTCTTGGGAGTTTTGGATGTAGAAACTATGACTTTTCTGTCTTCTTCTGAAAGTGGTTTTTGATCGGTCACCATAGTAACATTCTATGGTCAGATTTTTTTTCTGTTGTTTGCTCATTTTCCTAGTCTACTTCTTATTTTAAATCTTTGTTAAAAGTAGGGCTTTGCTTCCAGGGTAGATGATACACTCTCCCCAGACTCTGGGGATTCTGGGCTGCTGTTTTCAGAGATATTTCTAAGAACCTGTAAGTTTTTCATTCTTCCAAGGTGATATGACCTAAGAAAGGGGTGTTGGCTTACTCTCCTGACCTGTGCTCTGGTCTGTACCCTTTTCTGCCCTGGAATTCTGAGGAGGGTCCTCACCCCACTATGGCCCCAAACTCTGATATGCTACTGCTCTCCTCACACTGGAACTGCCACCCAGGACTATGACCTAGATACAAGTATGGACAAAGCAATAGAATCCTGCCTCAGTGCTAGAAAAGAGACCTTTGTAATATTCTGACCAGTTGTGCAATCCCCTTGAGTGTGGGCTGGGAACTCCAGAAGCAGCTGCCACTGCCCCTAAATCCAGTGGCTACTGAGGCCTGTTCCTGGTTAGAGGGGTCAGGGCTGAACTGGTACAACCTATGCTATACTGTGCAATACCCCTCTCACATCCAGGTGTGACAGTTTTTTCCTGCTGACCTGTTATCTTGGGCCAGAAAATTGTTCTATTCTAAATTTTTGTGGAATTTGATACTCTGGAAATTGTTTAGAGCCATTATTTAAAGATATTTGGAGATACTCTGGGGAGAGCCCAGGCGAGTCCCTGCCTCTTTATTCCATCATCTTGACTCTACCTCCAAACTTATAGAAAATAAAAAATGGGGAGAAGAGATGCTAATTTTTGTGTGTATTTTTTTGCATATACAATAATTCTAATTATGTTCCACTGAACTACTTCTCTATTTCTTCTCAGCACCAGAGAGCTTTAATAATAATTTCTATCTTGATGCTTAGGCCAAAAAATTGAGAAGCAGATTAGTGGAACAGAGTAAACGCTATCTGATATACAACCAAATAACAAAAAAAGTTATTATATTTTGACTCTTCTCACCCATTTTTAAATTTTCTATAGATTTTTTTAAAAAGCATTAATTTGGAAAAACTGTTTAAACACATGTACTTTGTTGGTGAGATTCTTATAGAATATCAAAAAGATCAAGAATCTCAAATGAAAAAAGAAAAATGCAGCAATGAAGATGCTAGTATAACAAGATCTCAAATTATACTATAAAGTATAACATAATAAAAATTAGCTGTACTAAGTTTGATGTTAAAGCTGAACAATGAAACAGATTAGGCAAGTGAGAAGCAATTAAATGTAATAATCTAATGTTCCAAAAAACCCTAGACAAAAATTACTGCGGTAAGGACTCCATATTCAACAAAAATCTTCTGGGAAAAGTAGAAAGCAGTTTGACATAAGGAAATTTTAAATCAATATGCCATAATAAGAGGTCACATTTTTTTTTAAAAGAAGGTACCTTGCAAAACTAGGGATAGAAGTTTTAACTGAAGAAGGGGTAGAAGTTATCAAAGAAGATAAAATGGCCACTTTTGATTATACAAAATTGAAAAGTTTCTTACAAACAAAAGCAATGCTGACAGAATTAGAAGAAAAGCAGTAAAGGGAACAGAATTTATGTAGCAATCACCTCTGAAAATGGTCTGGAATCTAAAAGATATGTAAATGTATATCTATCTATCTGTATACATACAATGCAAATATATAAAACAAGGATTATTCTCCAATAGATAAAACATCAAAGAATATGAAGACTATTTAACAGAAGAAACACAAGCCATCTTTAACAGTATGAAAGATTACTCCAAAATATCAGAGAAAAAGTGACAAGTTAAAACCACTCTGAGGTTTCATTTCACAATCATCAGATTGGCAAAGATGAAAAGACAAAAATAGCATATGCCGTCAAGCTTCTAAGAAGAGAGGCAGGCTAATGAATTATTGGTGGAACAGTTCTGGAAAACAATTTGAAATTATATTTTAAAAAATTAAGCAGTGCATTCTCATTAATTAAGGGATATTACTACCTGGCATTTGCAACAAGTAAATCAAATATGGGGTGGGGGGAAGGATTCTCCATCCCCCCCCATCCATACAAAAGTGCTGAAATATTGTTTATAGTAGCGAAGATGTATTCCCATCATTTCTGGAATTTTATTGTGAGGTAAGAAATGACAGATATAAAGAATTCAAGGAAAATCAGTATGAACTGAAGTTCACCCATGAGAACAATTTATTTAATAAACACAGTATGAAGGAAATTAATGTTGACTGAATCAGTGCAATGACAATTATGACTTTAGAGGATTTGGTAGTAAAGTATTAAGGAAACAATGAAGTGAACACTTCCAGACTTAGCCTATGTGTTGATTTGTTTTTCTTGACTGTGTATTTGGGAGGGAATCACTGGAAAGTGAAGATGATATATTTAAAAAAAGCAACTAAAAAACTTTAGAGGAAAAGGAAAGATAAAATTAACTATAATTTAAGTTTTATATTTTCTTAATCTTTATTATTAAAATAAATATGTCTATGATTCTATGAGTTAATCTTGAATCCTGGAAATTTACTGAATTCATTTAATGGCTTAAATATTTGGGTGAGGCAATTGGATTTTCTAATAAGCTATCATAATAAAAAATAGTATTTTAACCTCTTCATTTCCAATGTTAATCCCTCTAATTTTTTTTCCTTCTCTTACTGAAATTGCTAGAATTTCCAACACCATGTAAAATAGAAACAGTGAATAGGAAAACTATTTTTACTTCATTCTAATGGAACTGCTTCAAATCTTTCTCCATTGCATAGTATGTTAGCTTAGCTTAAAATAGCTTTATTGTGTAAGGAAAATTATTCTGTTCTTTTTCTCTTTATTGATTCATGCTAAATTCTTTAAAGATTCCTTAACATAATTATTTACTTTTATTAAAAACCTAGATATGTGTTCAAGTTCCTTCATTTACTTGTAAGACAGTTTAATAAACTGCAGAGAAGTTAGGTCATTTTCCAAAAATACTTTTGCAGGTCATCATAAAAATATAATTGGCTCTAAGTCTACAACTATTCTTATCAACACCTCTCTGGATTAAGTGCTATGGATGCCTTTTTCTTTAGCCATAAACAACTTTAGTTATTTCCTTAATATAAGTTCACAAAAGTTTTTGCCCATTCTTACTTATACAGGTGTTCTCTGATTTATAAATAGCCCCAAAATTCCAATATCCCTGCCTTTCTCTCCACTTCTACTTACAGAGCCCTAGTAAAGCTACTATGGGACCCACTATGGGGAGCAGGGGTAGAGAATGGGCAAAAGAAGTTTATAAGTTGTGCTTCCCAAAGAAGAAGCATAAAATTTTAGATAATCTGATCTCAATGATCTGATCTCCAGGAAATAATGCCATGTTCATCTTAGTAATGTCCTGTCTGAAATTATCTGACATTCTGTGAAATCCTAATATTTAAGAAATCTGTATAAATGAGAATCTTCTATAAATAAATATTTAAGAAGATCTAGGGAAGGGCAATAGCTCAAATCATATATACTGATAGCTCAATCATATAAGCTTTCCTACTTGGAATGTGCTACATTGAGAAGAGTTTGTAAAAGGAAGGTATACAGACCACTGAGCATTTTGACTGTCTTAAAGCTAGTCTTCCTGTGTCATAAGGCTAGAGGGAATTAAGTGTACTGGATAGAAATGGAGGAAAGGGTCCAAAAATGTTGGGAGGGCACCAAAAACCTAACTTTGTCTCAAAATACTGCCAGAACTTGTCTGTCCTTTGTTCTCAAAGAAGACCATGGCAGCAGGAAGGTGATGCCATGACAATTAAGTGAATTGGATTTCAGCGAGGGTTGGTCCACTGATCCTAAAACTAAGGGTAGTATTAATGCAGCTATATAACGAATCAAATAACCTTTTGTAATCTAATATAGAAAGTATAACCACCATTTACTACATACTTCAGAGGAAAATGAATTCTGATTTCAAAAAAAATCTCAAATTTTAAAAAGGAGATTCATTCCTAAATTAAAGACAACACAGACCAGAAATCTAATGCCAAAAAGTAAAGTGATCCAGCAATCTGATGGAGAGAAAAAGTTCCATCTAAATACCATCCCAAATGGCATTTAGAAAACAAGAACAGAAAAATGAGTCAGCTATAAATTTGTTCACAAAATTGAAGAACAAAAAATGAAGAAGCACTTTTAAGTTTCAAGAGTGTTATGTTCAATATAAATAAAATTACTCTTCACATAAAGGAAGCATCAGTGCACTATTCTGAACCAAGGAAGAGACAAAATTGGGAAGTCATGGCCTTGGTCTCTTAATATTGACTGGATTGCCTAAAAATAGAGACCATAAAATCTATAGTTGACAAATACCAGAGTCCAAATGAATAACTAAAGAAAACTAGGATACATGAGTATAGGATCTGGTCATGTCATTAATCTGCCCCAAATCTCAGTATTGAGTCTAGAACTAAGACTACAAGAAAAGGATCACATGTATAAAGATAGTTTTAGAAACACTCTTTGTAGTTGCAAAGTTGCCCATCAAAAGGAGAATGGTCTATTTTTGTGGGGGGGGGGAATTATGTTCACTCTTACAAGACTATTTTAGTAGTGCGTAAATAAATAAATGAATAAACAAGCAAACAAACAACTAAATAAATAAATGGAGGGATGGTTGAGCAAGTTATGGTGTATAAATGTAATGGAATATTTTTGTGCTGAAAGAAATGATGAAAAGGAGAATTTCAGAGAAATAAGATTTGTATGGACTGAAGGATATAAAAGTTAGCAAAATCATAAGTACAATTAGACAATAATAACACATTCTAAAGACAAAGAAATCTGAACGACTTAAGAACTGATAAACACAATGATCAACCATGATTCCAGATGACCAGTTGTTGAAGCATGACACTCACCCTATTAACAGAAAGGTGGTGAGACAAATAATTTTTAGACATTGCCAAAACTGGAATTTGTTTTGAGTATGTAGGTTTGTAATAGGGCTTTGTTTCAAAATGGGAAGAATGAGCAGGAGAAAAAATATATATAATTTTTAAAAATCTTCAGTTTCCACCAGCCTCCTAGGTAACAATTACTTTGTTGTGGTTCAGCTTTATCTAACTCTGTGGACCCTTTTGGAGTTTTCTGCTCCAGTTTATTTTATAGGTGAAGAAACTGAGGCAAAGAGGATTAAGTGATTTGCCAAAGGTTACACAGCTAATTGCCTAACAACAGTTTTGAACCAGATCTTCCTGACTCTAGGTCCAGTGCTCCATCCACTGCATCACCCAGTTGCCCAACTTGGGCTCTGCCTTCCATTAAACAACTCAAAACACACTTGACTCCACAGCAAACCTAGACAGACACTCTCCCAGACCCATATATTTCCACACTTCAGTGCCTTTACAAAGATTATTCTCTTTGCATCCAGTGTAAAAGGATAAAAGATATATTATTATATTCCTTACCACCCTTTAAGGTTCAACCCAAACACTACTACTCCAGAAAACCTTCCCTAACTCTCCTCTCTACCCACTGACCCCTAAGGTGGTAAAAACCTCCCTCAGACTTCCTGTACCTTTTTATTTTCTCTAATCCACATATATAATATTGTACTTACTTCTGCTGATATCATTTTATCTCTCCACTAAACTATAACCTACTAAAGGCCAAGACCATGACTTCTAAATTGTGCATCTTCCCAGTGTCTAGGACTCTATTCTGGTGCTTAATGAAGACAGATTGGGGATATACTTACAAAATTTTACAAATTAACCTTAAGGAGGACAAAAATGTCCCCACAAATGTATTTAGTGTCCCTGTTAGAGCAAACTACATAGCTAGATGGAAAATTTCACATTAATTGTCCAATTCTTATTATGCTTTCATTAAGTCATTCAGACGGTCTATAAGCATTTATTAAGCACCTACTATACATCAGTCACCTTGCTAAACACTGTGGATACAAAAAGGAAAAGACATTTTCTGCTCTAAGAAAAGAGAAAAAACATGCAAACATGTAAAACATGTAAAAACATGCAAATATGTAAAAGATTATATAGGATAAATTAAAGTCAATAGAGGGAAAACCCTAATATAAGGGGAGTTTGGGAAGAGATGCTTGTAGAAAGTAGAATTTCAGTTTGAAATTGAAAGAAATCTAGGCATGGAGGACAGTCACTGAAGTCCAGAAGGATTGGAAGTCGATGATGCGATCTTCAAAGAGTTAAAAACATCTCATTAAAAACACCTCTGACCACTTACTCATCAAAAGACAGCCAAGTGGGTTCTCAATTGAAAAAAAACTTCAGAATGGTGGTATTTGGGCCCTAAATTGTAGATAAACCCTGCATAGGCTCATAGCAGATTCTAATTTCTCCAAACTTCTAGGTTCAATAGGCATGCCAATAACAAGTTTGCATTATATTCTTTTTGTTTATTTGGAGAGTTTTCGATTAAAATTAAAACCTATCTAAAAGTACACCAGCTAAACTTTCACAAGAAATGACTGTAAATTTGATATTCTTTTATCTAATTCCCATTTTTCAACATTAATAGCTTACTTAGAAGGTCAGGTAAGGTGTTTTTTTTTAAATGCATTTCTTATCTTCTCATCTATTTCCCCTAATTTAATATTTATTCTAACCTCTCATTGAACAAATCCCTATATAATGAGAGCATGTAACAATCAATTCAGAAATTACTCCTATGTTAACCATTTACTCTGCTGGTGAAAAATAGCAAATTTGACTTTTTTTGTGATATTGTTTCAAGAGTTTAAATTATGTAACCTCCAGCACTTCCCAACTTTCTTCTTGAAAAAAGCATTCATAATTTTTATGTATAAAACTTCTAAACAGTCTACATGACTTTGGACCCTCATTTCTTTTTTTTTTTCCATGGTTAGATTGTTTTTATATCTCAGATTATAATATTACCTATCCCTTCTTTTTTTTATAACTATACTCTATTTTCCCCAATTAATATTTTATTTTATTTTTCCAGTTACATGTTATAAAAGTTTTTCAACATTCATCCACATGCATATGCTTATTTATATTACATAATTTCTTTCCACCTTCCCATCCCACCCCTCTCCCCTCGGCACTAGGAAACACTGTACATATACATTTGTATTTAGCATATTTACAGATTGGTCACTTTCTGTATATGGAATCAGAACTACGGGAAAAGAAAGAAAAACGCGATAGGAAGGAAAAACAAGAGAAATTTTTAAAAAGTGTGCACAGCCTTCTGGGGGGGGGGGGATTGAGGTTGGGGAAAAAATTGTAAAATTCAAAACATTACCAAAAGATGATAGGAACAACCTACTATTGTATATAATTAGAAAACAAAGTATTTATATTAAAAAGTGAACACAGTGTATATGGGGGGGGGGGGGTGTTTTGCTTTTCTTCCCCTGGATAGCATTGTGCATAACAGGTCTCCCAGTATTGTCCTAGCTCTCTGAACTGCTGAGATGAGCTGCATCCATCAAGGTTGATCAACTCACAATGTTGTTGTTAATGGGTCCAATGTTCTCTAGATTCTGCTCCCTTCATTCAGCATCAGTTCCTGTAATTTGTTTCCTGCTTCTGTAGAGAAGCATAACTTGTTCCATCATTCCCCAATTGATAAGCATCCCCTCGATTTCCAATTCTTTGCCATCACAAACAGAGCTGCTATGAAAATTTGGAACATGTGGGACTTCTTCAACTTTTTATGATTTCTTCTGGATATAGGCCTAGTACTGCTGGGTCAGCATAATTCCATATTGTTCTCTAGAATGGTTGGATCAGTTCACAACTCCACCAACAATGCATTAACATCCCAATCTTCCCGCAACCTCTCCAACATTGATCATTTTCCCTTTTTGTCATCTTAGCCAATCTGATAGGTGTAAGGTAATATCTCATAGTTATTTTAATTTGCACTTCTGTAATCAGTAATGATTTGGAGCATTTTTTTCATGTGATTATAAATAGTTTTTAATTTCTTCATTTGAAAATTACCTATTCATATCCTTTGACCATTTATGAATTGGGGAATGACTTGTAACCTTATGAATTTGATTCAATTCCCTATATATTTTGGAAATGAGACCTCTATCAGAACTCCTATCTGTGAAAATTGTTTCCCAGCTTTCCGTTTTCCTTCCAGTTTTGGCAGTATTAATTTTATTAGTGCAAAACCTTTTTAATTTAATATAGTCAAGGGGCAGTTAGGTGGCTCAGTGGATAAAGCAACAGCCCTGGAGTCAAGTGGACCAGAGTTCAAATTCAGCCCCAGACACTTAATAATTACCTAGCTGTGTGACCTTGGCTAAGTCACTTAATCCGATTGCCTGAAATAAAGAAATTTTTTTTCAAAAAGTAAAGTTTTACAATCTATAATGTACTCTATTTCTTCTTTGGTCATAAATTTCTCCCTATTCCATAGATATAACAGAGTATTTCTTGATCTGTTAATCCTCATTTCTTAGTGTTGAGTCATATTCCAATATCCTCCCCTATGCTAAACTTTTCATTAAAAGCATTGAAAATTAAGGTTAATTTTATTTAGATAATCATATCAAATTCTTTCTAAACCTTTTTATTGTCTGCAAGAAGTTTCTGAGCAAAAAGCCACTATTATTTTCATGGTACTACTTTTGCAAATGCCCAGGAGATCGGCAATGCAAATGACCAAATAATTCCATGAAATGATTCCCCTTATTGCCTTTAAGACACAAGGTAAAACCAATTCCACCTATTCTTTTATTTATCTTTCCAGGGAGAACCCAAAGCATCTTCCACTTAGCTCTGATTTATAAGATATAAATATATACATTCTGATTTCATTTATAGTGAAAATATGACTATTGAGTTAAATGAATGTGTATAGAGACTATTTATAAACTGAAATTTCCAACAGATCCTATCTACTTTTCTTCAACTTTCTTCTGCACTATATTTAGTAGAAGGGGTCAACACATGACTAAGGACCATTTGGTAGTTTTTCTTTCATAGTTTTCCACAATCAAACTTTCACCATCTCCTGACTTAACCTTAATGATCAGCTTCGCCAGTCATCTAGGTTGCTCCATGGAGAGGAGAAAACAGTCATCCTCAAAATCTTTATAAAATGGTGGAACTTTCCAGTGTTTTATATTCTGATGGCATAGCCCTTAAGAAACCAGGGTGATGTTATATGAATAATGCAATCCTATTGTGCTTTAAGATTTCCAAAAAACCTGGAAAGAGTTTCACGAACTGAAACTGAAGTAAGCAGAACCGGAATATTTTATACAGTAACAGCAACACTGCTGTTGCAATGAGCAACTCTGATAGATTTAACTCTTCTTAGCAATACCACGAGTCAAGACAATTCCAAAAGAGTCATGGAAAATGCTGTTCACATACAGAGAAAGAATTGATGGCATCTAAATGCAGATCACAGCATACTATTTTCACTTTTTTTTTGCATTTTTTTCCTTTTGGTTTGTTTCTTCTTTTACATCATAACTAATATGGGAAAATGTTTTATATGATTGAACATATATAACCTATATCAAATTACTGTTTTAGGAAGAGGAGAGAAGAAAAACAAATTTGGAATTCAAATTTATTTTTTTTTTAAATGTTAACTCTCTTTTGGTGGCAGGGAATTGGAGGTTGAGGGGAGGCACAGCAGTTGGGAAATGGCTGAACAAATTGTGATATGTGATTGATTTGGAATGATATTCTATTAAGGGAAGGATGAATAGGAGATTCTCAGTAAAAAACTTAAATGAGGAGATACAATGGGAAATGTACCTTTATAACAAAGTAACAGCAATATTACAGGATGATCAGCTTGTGAATGACCTAATTTTTCTCAGCAATACTGTGATCCAAGAGAACCCTGAAGGACTTGATAAAGAATGCTATCATCCCAAAAACAAAGTTGATGGTGTCTGAATAAAGACTGAAGCATATTTTTTTCACTTTATTTTTCCTGAGGTTTCTCTTTTTGTGTGTGTGTGTCAGGAGTGGTATTTATGTTTACTTTTACAACATGATAACTGCAGTAATGTTTTCATGGCTACATATTTTTAACCTACACCAAGTAACTTGCTTTCTCAAAGATGGGGAGTGGGGTAGAGAGAGGGAGAATTTGGATATCAAGATTCAGGAAGTAAATGTTGAAACTTGTTTTTGCATGTAGCTGGGGAAAAAATTTTAAAAATAAATTTTCAAAATTTTGTTAAAATTAATTTAAAGTAATGGGGTTCAGTGACTTGCCCAAGGTCACACAGTTAGGCAATTATTATGTGTCTGGGGTTGGATTTGAACTCAGGTCTTCTTGACTCCAGGGCCAGTGAGTGCTTTGTCCACTACACCACCTAGGAGCCCCCTCAAAAAAATTTTAAACAAGAATGCCAAAATGTGTCTTAACAAATAATTGAGAAAAACAAAATACTGTTAAAAAACAAAAAAGAGAGATGAAACCAGGGTGACCTACATCACAATCAAGTATCAGATCAAGGCTCAAGTCAATAATGAGTGATTAATTTGAGTGAATTAATTTGAATGAATTAATTTGAATATTGTGGAATGGATCCAAATCTGTTTTCCAAATTTGCTATGTTTCTTTAGTTCATTTCCTAAACTAAATGGTTATCTGAAATACCTACCTCAGAGTTGTTCTAAGGATCAAATAAGTGTCATAAGATATATGGGTAGCATAGTGTAGTAAAGTGCTACATGTGAAGTCAAAACATTAAGTCTAGTTTTGTAACTTAAGACCTGTTTGATCTGGGGAAATCATTTACTCTCCCTAGGCTTCAGTTTCTTCATCTATAAAATAAGGGGATTTGATAAATGATCTTTAAGGTTCATTTTCAGATATAAACCTATGATCCCATTCTGTGCCCTAAATAGCAAAGAAGGTTTCTAATAGACCTCCCTAACAATTTTTGACAAGATTCTCAACATCTTCATCCTGTCGAATTATGTCACCAAATTCTAAGAATCACAATAATCATCAACTCACCTATGTCCTTTGTTAAACTGATCTGAGCAGTTTCCAAATCATTCCATTTCTAACTTCTATATTTATTCTCCTGACTTCTGTCTCAGTCTAAGTATACCATTGCTCAACAGATTTCACAAATTCCTAGAATGGCACAGGGAAGGTACCTTACAAACCATCTTATAGGCCATTCATCTAACTTTATAGTTCAGAAAACTCAAGACCATGCCCCTGGTCAACAGTTAGTGGCAGTGTCTCCAAGTTATTACTGGAAGGATACAAAATATTCAAAAAGTATATATCAAGTAATACAAACTCATTTCAAAAGGGAAAGGATGCCAGAAACATAGGGTAAAGAAGAATTGGGAAAAGTCTGATGGCACCTCAACTATGCTTTGAAGAAAGGCAAAGATTCTATGAGACAGGAATCCATACCAGTACAAAGACAAAGGGGTGAGAAATGGGATGTCTAGTATGAGAAATACAAGCCAATTTGACTGGAACAGAGATTACACTAAGGGGAATGATGAAACACAGGCAGTTCCAAGTTTGTGAGGGCTTTTAACTAAAAGTTTGTATTTTATCAGAGGCAACAGGGAGGCATGGAAGATTTTTGAGTAGGGGAATTAAAATAAATGTTTGGATCTATGTTTTAGGAATATAATGCAGTGTAAAGAGCACTGGCCTTGAAGTCAGGAGGAGCCGAGGTCAAATCTAGCCTCAGACACTTGATAGCCTGTGTGACCTAACCCTTGCAAAAAAAAAAAAAAAACAACAACAAAAGGAATATAATGGAGGCACTAACTAACAGGGCAATATTAGATTTCCTAATTAGTAAAAATCAAGAATTTAAGATCTAAAAGAGACCTTCCAGTTCTAATGTAAATATTCAGGAATAGAGGAGAGAAAGGAAGGGCTATCTGTCTTGCCCTGATTATCTTACTGACTTTTTGCATTTTCTTTATATTGGCTACAACTCAAATTTCTGTAGTTGGTTGATAGTCCAAGCATTAAACACTAAGAGGGCAAATGATTTGGGGATCATTTAAAGAATAACAAAAATAATAACACTCAAATGGATCTCATCAATTCAGGATGCACAACTTATCTATACTTGCCCCATTTTGTATGACGCTTGTCAGCTTTGGCATAGGCCATATAACCAATATACTAAAAGTCTCCCTCCTAACATTATCAGGGCACTCTGGCTATCCAATGATCATCCCTTGCTTTTTGCCCATCTTTTCTTCCCATTATAAAGTTACTTGTTGATATCTTTTACTCATGTTGCTCTTCAGATGTCCTTATTGCTTACATGTTGAAACTTGCTCATATCTACCATTGTCTTCTGTGTGATTCTCATCTTTAGTTTTTTTCAGAGTCAGAAGAGTTCAATGTTAGCACTGAAAAGGGCCTTCACTTATCATGGGAAACTTGGGTCAGTAAAAGAGCTTTTCAATTTTATCTATTTAATAACATGAACAGCTAATGTATACATTGTGCCTAGAGAAATAGAGTTATTGGTGTTTTATTAAGTTTTTATACCTTTACTTATTCCATTTTGTTTCCTTTGGTGATAGAGATGAAGGAAAATGACATTGTGGGATGAGAGGTAAAAATAATCCAAAAAACATTTTCAGACAAGGAATAAAACTAGTGTCCCAGTGCCATCATCCAGAGGTAAGGGAAATAACTGATTTACTTTTTCATGCAAATAATGGCTCCTCAATGATTACTCCTCCATAATTTGGATGAGTAATTGTCAACAAATGATGACTCCCCTTCAAATTAAAAGTTTTGCCTAAATTAGTATTGTATTTAAATACAGTATTTTATGCAGTTATAGACCTCTCCAGTAATATTTGAATATTTCTTTCTCTTCAGTTTCTGAGAGTATTGCTTAGATGGATAAGTACACCTATGCACTGATATCGATGCTTGAGATTCTTTTCCTTTGTTATTTTGAAACCCTGGATTATATTTTACTTCTTTTGTTTTTTTTTTATTTTCATTATATTCTCTCCTCTGCTTCCAGAGTCACCTAGTCAAATCTTGCTGCTCTATTCCTCCCATTGGGAATTTCCAAAAGCAATTCAAAATGTACCTACAATATTTTTCCTCACTTAGCTTTCAAGACTGAACAGAGAAGAAATGGTTACTTCTACTCATCCTTCTCTTATAAATTAATCCTTTTCCATTCCAGTATTAATATTTTTCTTCTACTGTCTACTCTGTTTCCTATATACATGTATCCACATCAGTTGACTTCTTATATTGCAAGCTTTTAGAACAGAGGAACTATATATATACTCATGTTGTTTCAACAAGGACAAGTGCAATGACAGAATAGGCAATCTTCATCTGTGAATCTATTATCAAAATGTAACAAAATTTCTTGCTTCTTTGTATCTCTGAACTAGTTAAGCTAATTTGCCTGTGCAACAACAGCAACAAAAAAAAAAATCAAGCAAAATATAACACATTCCTGTACTAGGAATGAAAAGTAATGTTTATAGTATAAAGCACAATAATTTTCAGAATTAATGTTGACTTCTGGTTTATTGCCTGAAAAAGTCACAAGTCATTAAAGTTTTTAAGTTCAGAAAAACAAGGCAAAAATTAGGTAAAAATTACTAAATATATGGCCTAATTAATTAATGCTATGGCAGCATGAAATGAGAAGGGCACTCCTTACTTGTTGCCCCTAAAGTGACATATACTATTGCTAAGCAGTATTATTGCTCTTTAACAGTTCTGTTAAAAAGAGAATTACTCCATTACACTTCCATAGCAATTTAATATCATTGAGGTATGACTACCTATTTATCTATATTCACATCAGGAGGTACTAGTAATTAGCCACAATCAAAGAAAATCAAGAAGGGGCTGATGATTTTAATTTAATTTAACATTCAATCCAAAGAACCTGAGAAGAATTTGAAAAATATTAATGTAGTTAAGAAATGAAATTGTTGAAATTCCCCTCCTTTCTCCATAGCTATATAAGTATCTAAATAAATCCATTAATGATCATTATTAAAAAACAGACACAAAACCTGAAATATATGTATTTATTAGTCCTGTTTCTAAAAAGCAGTCTAACTAAGTGGGCTCTGTTTCTTCTGTCAAACATGGGTTTGGTCTACGTTTCTAAGATACTGGCTAAGTCTAACTAGCTTACCTTTATTTTAACCCAACAACAATTGTGTTAGTTAGAAAAAACAATCATGCCACATGCTCACTTCAATGACCCTGAAATAAATCAATCCATTTATCTCAATTTTACTGAATTTCCCCAATTTTATCTTAATTCTTCAAGCGCCAAATGGCCTGACCTATATTTTATGGATAGAAGAGTCAAAAAAATTGAAGGGGAGGGCAGCTAGGTGACAGTGGACAGAGCACCGGCCCTGGGTTCAGGAGGACCTGAGTTCATATCCACCCTCAGACACTTAACGATTACCTAGTTGTGTGGCCTTGGGTGAGCCATTAACCCCCATCGCCTTGAAAAAACTAAAAAAAAAAAATCTAAGGGGAATCTCAGTCGAGTCTAGCTAAATCAGAGAAAACACCAGAAGGTATGCCCACTTAAACTAATCACTACCAGGTATCATAGCGGTACCATAGAAGATACAGCACTTGAAAGATACAAAGGAAGGAGATTCCTTCATTTTCACTCAACCTTATAACAACTTTCTTTCTAACCAAAATGAGGCATTTATTTTGTGAAATATCACCTCAAGGACCCTTAGTTCTACTTCAAGAATGAAAATGTCTTTTGGATTATTTCTGCCTTTCACCTTGCAGCGGGGGAAATCAATAGAGACTAACTGAAAGGGATCAAAACTTACTCAAATACCAATAACTGCACCTGTCTAGGCAACTTTCCTCATGGAGCCTCCCAGGCAGCCCCGTCCTCACTGTCCCCGAATGTCAGGACACCTGAACCGGTGTTGCTCTTGCCGGGATGCACCTCGCGGCGCGAAGCCAAGCCGCGCCCCCGCGCAGCCCCCGCCCCACCTCGCGGCGAGGGGCTCGGACGGGTCCTCACTGGGGTCGGGGGGCAGAACAGCCGGTGGGCCCAGCGGGGTGCCCGGGCCGGGAGGCTCGGCCGCCGGGGCCGCGCCCGCTGCTCCTGGTCCCGGGCGGCACACTCGGCCCGCGATTCCTCGGCCCGAGGACCCCCCCCCCCCCCGTCCCTGCCGGGGTCCGGGGCGGGGGAGGGGAGGGTACCTGCAGCCGGACATTGAGCATCATGGAGGCCACGATGTAAAGGTAGGGGAAGTTGATGCGGAGCCGCCAGGCCAGGTCGAAGAAGATGAGCAGGGTCCGGGTCAGCCCCTTGCAGAAGACTCCATAGGAGCGCGCGGCGGCTGATCGGGAGAGCCGGAGAGCCAGGGCGGACAGGGCCGCCGCCATATACCCCGCAGCTGCCCGCTCCGCGACTGCTCGCCCGCAGCCCTGGCCGCACGGGAGGGAGCGCGGCGCGGGGCGGGGGGCCGGGCGGCTGGGCCCGGCGGCGCCGCGGCCCCTCCTCTCGCGTCTCCTTCGGCCGGGCCGCGGCTCCGCCCCCGGCGCTCCGCCCTGGGCTCCTCCAGCCGGCGGCCGCCCCCGAGCCGGGAAGCCCCACTCTGCGGCCGGGCCGGCGGGGAGGGGGAGGGGAGGAGGTGGGCGGGGGGAGGAGGCGGCGGCGGCGGCGGCGGACACCTCTGCGTCACGCCCGGCGCAACGTCTAGGACGTGCCGCGGCTCGCGTCGAGGCCCGGCGCCTCATGACGTCACAATGCGGGCGCGTCACTCGGAGCCTGCGCAGTCCGCTCCCCTTCTGCCCGGCCTCCCACCCCTAGCCCACCTTCTCCGCCAGGTGCCTGACGCACGCGCACATACGTCTCCCCCGGTTTAAGCCGCGGCTCCAGCAGTTTAAAAACTTCAAAGCCTTGTCTCGATGTACCCTCTAGTGGCTGATTAAAAAAATGGAAAGAGACGTACCCTAAGACTGCTTTTTGATTATTTTCTGCGGATGGAACGATGTAGCTATAATAAATGTGAAGAATTTTACTTAAAAATTTTATTGCATTTGTCGAATAAGCCCAGTAATATGGCAAGAGTTGAGATCTTATTTTGCTATTATAATTTTAAATTTATTTTTATTAAAGATATTATTTGAGTTTTACAATTTCCCCCCCAATCTTGCTTCCCTACCCCCCCCCACGGAAAGCATAGTATAATTTTAAATAAATGAGTTCACAAGCAGTTTATTTGGAGTTTTGCATATTACTGATTTAAGCGTTTAAAGAAAAGAAATTCCTTGGGGGCGATGATCAACCTCGCTCATTCCCTCAGTGCAACAATCAGGGACAATTTTGAGCTATCTGTGATGGAGAATACCATCTGTAT
Organism: Macrotis lagotis; assembly: GCF_037893015.1. Taxonomy (NCBI): domain Eukaryota; kingdom Metazoa; phylum Chordata; class Mammalia; order Peramelemorphia; family Peramelidae; genus Macrotis; species Macrotis lagotis. The sequence goes on along the minus strand of NC_133666.1, from coordinate 125,914,105 downwards.
CCAGAGAAAGAACTGTGGAGTTTGAACAAAGTTCAAGAACTATTCCCTTTAATTTAGAAAAAAAACTGATATCTTATTGTCTGATCTTGCTATTTCTTATACTTTTTGTTTCTTTCTTAAGGATATGATTTCTCTCTCACATTACATTCAATTTGGATCAATGTATACCATGGAAACAATGTAAAGACTGACAAATTGCTTTCTGTGGGGGGGGGCAGAGGGAAGTAGGATTGGGGGGGAAAATTCTAAAAACTCTAAATAAAATCTTTAATTAAAAAAGAAATAGAGATTTGAACTTAAAAAAAGAAAAATTCTTTATATCTAGGTAGTCTTTGCAAAAGAGTTAAATAATATTTTGAGTTTAATTTGCGTAAGTAAATCCACCCAGCTGTTTAGCAGGTGAAACATTCTATACAAATATAAATTTATAGATCTCAAAGCAAAACTATTGATTAATTAAAAGTCCTAGATTTAGATACAAGAGTTATTCATGGGGGCGCAGCTAGGTGGCTCAGTGATAGAGCACCGGTCCTGGAATCAGGAGGATGGGAGTTCAAATTCATCCTCAGATACTTAATAATTACCTAGCTGTGTAACCTTGAGCAAGTCATTTAACCCCATTGCCTAGCAAAAAAATTAGCCCATTTAAGATCTGACACATCTTTATCCCTACTCCTACTTGCATTGATGTCTATGATCCTTAGAGTTAAAATGGCTATATCTTTTTCCCCATCATTCTAGGGGGTACCTTTCATCAATCAAGGGTAGAACTTTCACAGGTGTGCATTCAGTCATAGATCCTTAAGTAGGATAGTCATAGACCTTTAAGTACCCCTTAAGAAAGGGGTACTTAATAAGGGACTACACTAAGAAAAATTGGTACAAAATGCTGCCTTTTTTAAATATTCCTGGAGTGCTTAAGTTCTCCTTAAAGAAGGCAAAACTCGATCTATCTGCTTGGTTGCCTTAGTAGATTCTTCTGGGTGGGTGCACTACTAAGACACCAATTAGAAGATGAGAAGTCTCAAAATCCTGGAAGCTTACAAAATTTTCCTGCAACTGATGGAGGTAGAGAAGCCAGTTGGACAAGTCAGAAATTGAGGTCTTTCCTGACTCTCTCCCCTAGTAAATTGTGTGTTTCCTCAGCCTGTTCTTCACTGTAATTGAAAGTTCTTTTCTGACTTGATCTTAAGGCTAACTTATGGAAATATGTTCCCATCTAGCTATGCCACCAAGGTTAAAATGGGGTATAGAGTGATTTCAACCCTGCCTTTATAGTAGTCATTCGCAAACATTACTTAATCTTTCTGAAACACAATTACATTACCCATAAACTAGGGAGAATATACCATTCAAACCTTCCCCTGAAGGATTGTTAAAAGGCTCATATGAAATCATAAAGTAAATCAACTTTCAAGCACTGTATCAGGTATTATTACTTCTAATGGTAAACAACTTTGACAGCAGAGCAGCCTCCAAACACTACTAACATTCCAAACATACTTCAGGAATCTCTACTAGTAAATTGAATGCCAAAGTTTTTTTAGTGAAAAACTTCTCAAGGAATTATAATCCTACTTTGAGAGTACTAAATATTCCATTTGTGGGGTCCATATGGTGAAAGCCATAATGTGAAATCCTTAAGCAGTTAAAGCCATGAATAACATAAACCAAAATTATTGTCAGCCAAAAGAAAGCGCACTGATTGGAGCATGAACACAGTAACTAGTACAAAATCTCATATGCCCAGGACTCCACTCTAAACAGCACTGATAGGGACCCAAGTGTCTGGGACCTGAGCCCAATGCTGAGGGAAGTAAACACAAAAATATCAGCCAATCCACGCTAACATACCATATAACTACTAATTACTTTGTCTGGTTTATATAATTACCACAGGGATTTGGGGGGATCTTTGTGGGGTTTGAAGATTGTTGTCTGGTTGGCCACCCCAGAGTGCCCGATGTGAATATCCCACTTTGATTATTATTATTATACTAATTATACAATCAGTCTGGAGCTTTCCAGCCTCTTTCTTTCAGTATCATGTTGGATCTTGTTTGGGGGACCCTCGAATAGCCCACTGAAGTGGGATTTTCAGGGAAAAACATCATGAGTCTGCCTACCTTGTGACAAAGAGAGTATTCTGACTTTGATCCTATGAGTACCAGGTTCTGTGGATACAAAGACAAAAACAAAGCAATCTCTGCACTTAATGAGATTACATTCTACTAAGGGAAAAATGTGTACCTAAATAAGAAAAATAAATTTGAGGAGTGAAAAGTTATCCTTTAAAAGTGATATTTAAGATTCAGAATTCTGAATCACAGCTTAAAATAAAAGGATAACAGATTCCTGGACAGAAACAGAATATACCTAACAAAGGTGGGATATTGATGTATATCATGCAAATCTAATCAAAAGGACATTAAACTATAAAGGATAGGAGAGAGAGAGAGAGAGAGAGAGAGAGAGAGAGAGAGAGAGAGAGAGAGAGAAGATTGTCTATGCATATACTCTAAAATAGATACCATAAAGACTAGCTGCAATGAAGAAAAGAGTAGCAGCTGAGAAACACAGAAGTTTCCTATAGGCAATATCCAAGAAAAAAAGCCAGTGGTAAAATCCATGGCTTTAACAGTCATACACAAATGCCCAAATTTTAGGTAACCAAAAAAGAAGCCAGAGATTTTTTTTAGGTTTTTGCAAGGAAAACTGGGTTAAGTGGCTTGCCCAAGGCCACACAGCTAGGTAATTATTAAGTGTCTGAGACCAGATTTGAACCCAGGTACTCCTGACTCCAAGGCCAGTGCTTTATCTACTATGCCACCTAGCCACCCTGGGAAGCCAAAGATCTTAAAAAGCAGGTAAACAAATTAAACTTCATAAATATCACTGAGAATAGTAACCATCCATGAATAAAATGGATTAAGGCTCCATATATACCTGATCAAGAGGAATAGCAAGGTGGAAACAAGGGGAGGAGGTATTATTCTATATTAAGAAGACATATTCAAGGGAAGAAATTTAGGAACCAGAGGGAGAAAAGAAAGATGAAGATTATTTATTTAGCTAAAAGTCAATGGAGGGGCAGCTAGGTGGCGCAGTGGATAAAGTACCGGCCCTGCAGTCAGGAGGACCTGTGTTCAAATTTGGCTTCAGACATTTAATAATTGCTTAGCTGTGTGACCCTGGGTAAGTCACTTAACCCCATTGCCTTAAATAAATAAAATTTTTAAAAAAAGAAAGACCTTTTGGAAAATCTGGTGAAGTCTATGAACACCAAGAATAATGTTTTAAAATAATATAAAGGATTACAAAGGAAACCAATCATAGTGAACTATAGTTGCCAAAATATTAAAAACATCAGTTTCCTAGACCCTATTAAGAACCCCTGGCCTAAGACAAGGAAAATGACAAATCCTGGAAGGAATGTGAAAAAATTGGGACACAATGGTATACTGAGTTATGAACTGATCCAACCATTTTAGAGAATAATTAAGAATGATGCTCAAAGGACTAGAAAACTTCTGATCAAAAAAATGCCAATACTAGATCTATAATGCAAAAAAAAAATCAAAGAACAAGGAAAAATAACTAATGTATATCAAGAATGCTATGGATAAAGTTTACCTAGCTTTCAGCACATGAGCTCTTAACCACCCCCAATAGAATTGGAAGATAGGACTTTAAGAGCTCAACTTTTTCTTCCCTCAGGAGACTGGGGTAACCCTAAAAGTTTGCAAAATCTAATATTGGCACTTCTAAACTCCTACCAGTATGTTTCCAATTGATTAATAATTACCCAGAAATTTCACCCAACTGTATGCTAATAAATTTAATAATCTAAGTGAAATGGATGAATATTTACAAAAATATAAGTTGCCCAATTTAAATGAAGAGGAAATTAAATACTTAAATAGCCCTATCTCAGCAAAAGAAATTCAACTAACCATTACTGAACTCCCTGAGAAAAAAAATCTCCAGAGCCAGAAAGATTCACAAGTGAATTCTATCAAACATTTAAGGAACAATTGGTTCCAATTTATATAAACTCTTTTGGAAAAATAGGTGAGGACAGAACTCGGCCTAACTCTTTCTATGATACCAATATGGTGCTGATACCTAAACCAGGAAAAGTCAAAACAGAGAAAGAAAATATAGGCCTATCTACCTAATGAATATAGATGCAAAACTTTTAAATAAAATCTTAGCAAAGCAATAAACAGCAAGTTATCACTAGGATAATACATGATGACCAAGCAGGATTTATCCAGGTGCGCAGGGTTGGTCAATATTAGGAAAACTGTTAGTTTAATTAACTATATCAATAACAGACCTCTCAGAAATCATATGATTATATCAATAGATGCTGGGAAAGCCTTTGCCAAAATACAGCACCCATTCCTATTAAAAATTCTAGCGACAATAGGAATAAATGGATTGTGCCTTAGAATGATAAGCAGTAGCTATCTGAAACCACCACTAAGCATTATAAGCTTGAGGCATTCTCAATAAGATCAGGGGTGAAACAAGGATGCCCAGTTATCACCACAACTATTCAATATTGTGTTAGAAATGTTAGCTTCACATGGAAGGATTTACACAAATTGATGCTGATCAAGATGAGCAGAACCAGAAAAACATTGTACAACCTAACAGCAACATGGGGGTGATGATCAACCTTGATGGACTTGCTCATTCCATCAGTGCAACAATCAGGGACAATTTTGGGCTGTCTGCCATGGAGAATACTATCTGTATCCAAAGAAAGAATTGTGGAGTTTGAACAAAGACTAGGAAAAAAACCATTATCTTATTATGTAATTTTGATATCTCTTATACTTTATTTTTCTTCCTTTAAGGATATGATTTCTCTCCCACCATATTTCTCTCCCACCATATTCAACTTAGATCAATGCATACCACGGAAACAATGTAAAGACTAACAGACTGCCTTCTGTGGGGGAGTGGGGGAGGAAAGCAAGAATGGGGGGGGCGATTGTAAAACTCAAAATAAATAAAATCTTTCTTAAAAAAAAGAAATGTTAGCTTCAGCAATAAGAGAAGCAAAAGAAATTGAAGGAATTAGAATTGGAAAGGAAGAAACAAAATTCTCACTCTTTGCAGATGACATGATGGTATAACTAGAGAATCCTAAGAAGTCATCTTAAAAACTACTAGAAACAATTAGCAACTTTAGCAAAGTTACCGGATATAAAATAAACCCTCATAAATCCTCAGCATTTCTATATATTACTAGTAAAAGCTAAAAGAGAAATTCCATTCAAAGTAACTTCAGACAATACAAAATACTTGGGAGTTCTACCTGCCAAGGCAGACTCAGAAACTCTAGGAAAACAACTACAAAACACTTCTCTCACAAATAAAACCAGATTTTTAAAAACTGGGCAAATATCAACTGTTCCTGGATAGACCAAGCTAATATAATAAAAATGACGATTCTACCTAAATTAAACTGCTTATTTAGTGCCCTACCAATCAAAATTACAAAAAATTACTTTAATGAGCTAGAAAAAAAATTGTAAGTAAATTCATATGGAGAAATAAAAAGTCAAGAATCTCCAGGGATTTAATGAAAAAGAGTGCAAAAGAAGGTGGCTTAGCACTACCAGATTTAAAATTATATTCTAAAGCATCAGTCACCAAAACTACCTGGTATTGGCTAAGAAATAGAGTGGTGGATCAGTGGAATAGACTAGATGCAAAAGAGATAGAAGAAAATGATTATAGTAATCTTCTGTTTGATAAACCCACAGAGTCCAACTTCTGGGATAAAAACTCTCTCCTCAGTAAAAACTGTTGGGAAAATTGGAAGTTAATATGGCAGAAACTTGGATTAGACCAACATTCACACCCTATACTAAGATAAGATCAAAATGGGTACAGGATTTAGACATAAAAGACAATATTATAAACAAACTAGGAGATCAAGTCAGATCTATGGAAAGAGAAGCAGTATATGACCAAGGAAGAGATGGAGAACATCATTAAAAACAACACAAATAATTTTGATTACATAAATTAAAAAGCTTTTGCACAAACAAAACCACTGTAAACAAGATCAAAAGAAATGTAGTAAATTAGGAAACAATCTTTACAACTAGAATTTCTGACAAAGGACTCAATTTTTTTTTTTTTTAGGTTTTTGCAAGGCAAATGGAGTTAAGTGGCTTGCCCAAGTCCACACAGCTAGGTAATTATTAAGTGTTTGAGACGCATTTGAACCCAGGTACTCCTGACTCCAGGGCCGGTGCTTTATCCACTATGCCACCTAGCTGCCCCTAAAGGACTCATTTCTAAAATATACAGAGAACTGAGTCAATTTTTTAAAAAAACAAGCCATTCCCCAATTGACAAATGGTCAAAGGATATGCAAAGGGGCAATTTACAGATGAAGAAATCAAAGTGATCCATAGTCATATGAAAATCTAAATGTAAATCACTACTTATTAGAGAAAAGCAAATTAAAGCATCTGTAAGGTACCACCTCACACCTCTCAGACTGTCCAATATGACCAGAAAGGTCAATGATCAATGTTGGAAGCCATGTGGGAAATATGGGACACTAATGCATTCTTGGTGGAGCTGTAAAGTCATCCAACCTTTCTGGAGAGCAATTTGGAATTACACCCAAAGGGCAACAAAAGCAATACTATTACTAGGTCTGTGGCCCTAAGAGACTTTGAAAAAGGGTAAAAACATCACTTGTACAAAAATATGCATAGCAGCCCTGTTTATAGTGGCAAAGAACTGGAAATTGAGTGAATGTCCATCAATTGGGGAATGACTTAAGAAACTGTGGTATATGTATGTGATGGAACACTATTGTTCTATTAGAAGCCAGGAGGGATGAGAATTCAGGGAAGCCTGGAAGGACTTGCATGAACTGATGCTGAGTGAGATAAGCAGAACCAGAAAAACACTGTACACCCTAACAGCAACATGGGGGTGATGATCAACCTTAATGGACTTGTTCATTTCATCTGTGCAACAATCAGGGACAATTTTAGGGTATATGCAATGGAGAATACCATCTGTATCCAAAGAAAGAATTGTGGATTTTAAACAAAGACAAAAAGACTATTACCTTTAATTTTAAAAAAAGTAGCTTATTATGTAATTTTGCCATCTCTTATATTTTATTTTTTTCCTTAAGGACATGATTTCTCTCAAAATATTCAATTTTGATCATTGTATAGCATGGAAACAATGTAAAGTTTATCAGACTGCATTCTGTAGGGGGTGGGGGAAGAGAAGTGAGATTGGGGGAAACTTGTAAAATTCAAAAAACAATAAAAACAACTAAAAATAAAAAATCAAGCAAACAAACAAAAATAATTACCCAGAAAGACATAATTAACTTTTAAGAAATGGATATTAACTTAGATGGGACAGTAAGAACAGTTGATACAAAACATTTTCCCCAAAAGAAACCCAAAAGATAAACTCCCAAAAGTACAAAAGAGACTAGAGAACATATATGGCAAAGGGAGAAGCTCATAGTTTTTGTCTGCTAAGACTCCAGTTCTCTCTGTGTGATATTTTTAATGAAATTTCCATTAAGTATATATGGCATTGCTCTCCTCCAAGTTATTTGTAGGGTTCAGCCTGCCTAAGGTGTAGCTGCTGTGCATGCTACAATTCCTTGGAGCCATAGGTGAGAGTTAGGTGACTCAGGTAGACATCAAAAGTGGAAAACAGCCCTGATAAGGACTCAACAGCCCTCACACCAATGTACTAGTCTTCCTTGAACACACCCTACACCCCATTTATGTCAAATTTGGTTGCTTGGAAAAGTTCACCAGTATTGTACATCAGTTTCATGACTGCATGCTTGCTCAGCAATATTCTCGAGATTTCCCAGTCATCAAGGGAGTAAAACAAGGATGTGTCCTTGCTCCCATACTTTTTAGCATGACGTTTTCAGCCATGTTATCAAATGCCTTCAAAGAAATCAACACAGCCTCAACGTCAGATACTGAAGTGATGGCAAATTCTTCAACTTGAAAAGGCTATAAGCCAAGACCAAAGTGGCAGGAATGTTGATGCATGATCTGTTTGCAGGTGACTGTGCATTCAATGCATCCTCTGAAGCTGAGATACAAGTATGGATCAATTCTCTGCTGCTTGTGCTAATTTTGGTCAACCCATTCATCAAGAAAACAAAGGTGCTCCTGTGGTGCCAGCACCACACCATCCATATGTGGAACCATCAATTGCAGCAAATGGAGAAGTTTTGAGCACTGTGGATAAGTTCACTTACCTTGACAGTGTCCTTTCCAGGGAGGTACATAATGACAATGAGTTTTACACTCATATTGCCAGAGCTAGCTCAGTATTTGGGAAGCTCCAAAAACAAAAGTGTGGGAGAAAAGAGGTATTAGACTAACGACCAACTTGAAGGTCTACAGAGCCATTGTACTGATCTCATTGCCATACACCTGTGAAACCTGGACAGTCTACCAGCACCATGTCAGGAAAGTGAATTGTTTCCATTTAAATTATCTTAGGAAGATTCTGAAGGTCACCTGGCAGGAGAAGACACCAGACACTCAGGTCCTATCTTGAGCTAAACTGCCTAGCATTCCAGTATTACTACAGAGAGTGCAACTGCAATGGACTGGACATGTTGTTAGAATGCCAGATGTATGCTTGCTAAAAAAAAAAACAAAAAAAAACTATTTTATGGAGAACTTATACAGGGCAAGTGCTCACAAGAGGGTCAGAAGAAGCAATAACAAGATACCCTGAAAGTTTCATTGAAGAACTTCAGAATTGATTGCACAGTATAGGAGACATGGACATAAGACTGCCTAGCATGGAGTGCCCTCATCAATAAGGGTGCTGTACTCTATGAGGAAGGCAGAACTGAAGCAGCTCAAAAGAAAAGTAACAATAGGTAAATTTAGAGTACCCACCCCAGGTATTCAGATGGAGTATTTACGCCCAGCCTGTGATTGAGCATTCCAAGTTCTATTGGTCTGATCAGCCACAATAAGACACTCTGTAATTTGTCTCAAACACTGTGATGTCCTTTTGGTCTTCTTCGATAACAAAGGACAAAAACCATTTGTAGGATATTGAAGTTATATTTCCATAAAGCACCTATTTTGTCCTCCCCTGTTCCCAATGTAAATTCTGCAGTTAGCCATTTTATTCTTTCTAATGACAATGCTAGAATGAATGCCCATCAGTTAGACTTGCCTATATGGATCTAACTTATTATTTTATTCAAGCTCCACAAGGCATGACTGACTCTTCAACCAATCACAATATACTTTTTCTCTCAAAGGTTGAAAGTATTTTGCTCTGTCTAAATTGATTTTTCTAGAGGTGGTCTGTGGATCCTTTAGATGTACAGACACTTTTTTTTCTGTATTTAAAAGCTCTAAAAAGCTTTCTTTTACTTGTTACTTTGCAGCATTCAGAAGTTTTTTTTTTAATTTTTCATATTCTTCTTAGAGGGCTAAGATCCTTAATTTATCTCTATACATCCTGGTTTTGAGATTAATGTATTTGGTTGTTTGCTTTTTTTCCATAGATATCATGCATTTTTTATAAAGTCAGTATATTTTGCTTTTCTTCTTCCAGATTGTCTTTCACTTAAGTAAATTTATTTTCCCAGTCTTCTGCTTTCTTTTAAGAGACTTTTTGTCATGGACAAAAATTGCTAATTTTTCTATTATGCTAATTATTTCTGCTGTGTAGATCATAATATCTTCCATTTGTTCCCTGCTCAATTTTTCTTTCAATTCTCTTTAAACTATCTGGGGATATCCTGTTGTGGTTTCATACTTTCTTTTGTTTTGTTCTGCTTTTTTTGCTTTTGCAAGGCAATGGGATTAAGTGACCACTGCTAGGTAATTATTATTAAGTGTCTGAGACTGGATTTAAACTCAGGTCCTCCTGACTCCAGGGCAGATGTTCTATCCATTGTACAACCTAGCTGCTCCTTTAAAAAAATTATTTTTATATATTATTTTATTTAAAATATGTAAAATAGCTGTGACAAAAAGTTTGTAATGAGTTTTCCTCAAAACCACCTTGGGAGAAAAAGTACAAATATTTTTTCACCGCATTTTAAGATGAGGAAACAGGTTCTGAGAATGGAAAGGACCTGACTTCCCAGCTGAGGTTCTAGATTCAAACCCATCTCCAAACTCCAAGTCCAACATTGCTTCTTCATACAAAATTACTGAATCTGGCATACATTTTGTTTTCTTCTCAGTTTAGAAAGAGACAATATTAAATACATAAGAAGCTACCACTGAATAGTTTTAAATTGAATTGGGAAGTTAGCATATCTTGAAAAAAAGCTATAAATCTTAAATTCATCCTGCACGAAAGCAGCAAAACAACTGAAGCTGAATATTGCTAATTATAATGACTAAAGAAAGGCTCCCAATACAATATGAAAATACCTTTCCCTGCTTCTTTACAGAGGTGGGGTAGCTTTCATACTTTCTTAGTAATCTACTGTGACATTTAAAAATGTTCGAAAGACATAATTTCTGGGCAATTCAATTATTTTTATTAATAATGCCAGCATTTTAATAAAAAAAGATGGTCCTTTAATAAAAGGACATATCAACAAACATTAAGGCAGTGGCTTCACAGTTCATATATCCTTTGAAAAGTAGGTATTCCCCAGGGTGGGAATCAACATTGATTAGTTAACAATTAATGAGAGAATGAATATTAAATGAGGGTCTAGACCTGAACTTTAAGCTATTTTTTAAAGGTAGCTAAATGGCACAGGAGGTAGAGACCCCTTCCTGAAGTCAGAAGGAACTGAGTTAAAATGTGGCCTCAGACACTTCCTGTGTATGTGATCTTAGGCCAGTCACAACCCTTATTGCTTTGTATCCAAAGCTATCTCCAGTCATCCTGATTCATATAAGGTCAATGGATGCAGATGAATCAGGAAGAAAAAGTGAGAGTTTGGTTTCTTAGCACAGCAAGCCCTCACTCAAATCCAATTCCCTTGGTTCTTATGGCATCACCTCCCAGATGTGATGGCCTTCTTCAAGAATGAAGGATAAATTTCAACATCATCTTAAGTTTCACCCCACCTTGGGCAATCTATTCAAAGAATTTGTGCCCCACCCTAGCCTGATGGGGCCTGAACAAGAAAATTAGTCCAATCTCATTATCCATGTCTTTCAAGAGACTGACTTTTAAAATCAGAACTGTAGAAAAAGGAGGGACCTCTGAATCTCCCCCCAAATATTGGTTATTAATAATCATTTCTTTCACTACTAGATCTTCCAACTTATAAGAGCTTATTACAAGCTGGACATTTTGCAAAAGACTAAAGATTACAAAAGCAAAGATTGTCCCTGCCCTCAAAGAGTTCACAATTCTATTTAAACTTTTTTTTCCTAGTTATATCCAAAGATAGCTTTCAATAATTCATTCTTTTTTTGGGGGGGGTAAGGCAATGAAGTTAAATGACTTACCAAAGGTCACCCAGCTAGGTAATTATTAAGTGTCTGTGTCTGTATTTGAACTCAAGTCTTTCTGACTCCAAGGAAGGTACTCTATCCACCTAGCTACCTCCAACATTCATTCTTTTACAAGCTTTTGAGTTACAAATTTTTCTACCATTTTTCCTTACCTCACCCCTCCCCATGGCAGAGAAAATTCTGATATGGGTTGTACATGTACAAACAATCATGTACAATCATATTTCCATAATAGTCATGTTGTGAAAGAAGAATTAGAATGAAGGGGGGAAAATCATGAGAAAGATAAGATAAAACAAAAAAGTTTTAAAAAGTGAACATAGTATATATATATATATATATATATATATATATATATATATATATATATATATATATTTTGCTCTGTATTCAGATTGCATAGTTTTTCTCTGAATAGGGATGGCATTTTTTTTGTTTGTTTGCTTGTTTTGGGGAAGGCAACAGGGTTAAGTGACTTGCCCAAGATGAGCCAGCTTTTAATTGTTAAGTTTCTGAGGCCAAATTTGAAGTCAAGTCCTCCTGACTCCAGGGCTGGTACTCTATCCACTTGCACCACCTAGCCGCCCCATGTGATGGCATTTTCTAAAATAGGTCTCTCAGAATTGTCCTTGATCACTGAACTGCTGAGAGAAACTGTACCTCATAGTCAATCATCTCACAATGTTGCTGTCAACTAGTACAATGTTCTCCTGGTTCTGCTCACTTCATTCAGCATCAGTTGTGGGTCTTTTTTCCCTTTTTTTATGATCTCTTTGAGATGAGTGGAATATTCCCAATAAAACCTTCTTAGGGGGGTGGCTAGGTGGTGTAGTGGATAAAGCACCGGCCTTGGAGTCAGGAGTACCTGGGTTCAAATCCGGTCTCAGACACTTAATAATTACGTAGCTGTGTGGCCTTGGGCAAGCCACTTAACCCAATTTGCCTTGCAAAAACCTAAAAAAAAACAAACCTTCTTAGGGTTAATATTCCTAGTGAAGTCCTCTCAGGGTTCAGAAACCTTAAGACAAGAACAAACTATTATTCTTAGACATTCTTAGAAGAAAGACCTGGCATTCCAAGCAAGGCACCTGTCTTCTGATAAAGGTATTTTTCACTAACTAGGAGGACAGTAGACTACTCCTAGAAAGACCTTGTATTCCATAAAGCTTTATAATAAAACTTTTTATTAACTAGGAGGTCAATAGACTATTCCCAAAAAGACCTTGCATTCTTAGACATTTCTTCATTTAGATAGGCATAAAAGGTCATTAAAATCTTTTTTTTTTTTTATATTCTCACTATTTGGAAGGTGAGATAATATTTTAGGAAAACATTGCATCCTTTTCTTTGTTACTGGTAGATTTTTCCTCAAATAAGATTGTACCCCCAAAGACCCAGTTAAAGAAGAAGGTGGTTAAGGACAAGGAACCTGCATTAGGACCTATATAATCTTGATTGCATGGGTCTGCACTCCTCTCAAGAAAAGCAAATAAAAACTTTCTTATGCTCAGACTAGTCTCTGAAAACTTTCTTTAGTGCATTTTTATCCTGCACAGTAATATGTATTGCTGCATCAAAGAGTATGCACAGTTTTATTGCCCTGAAGCCCAAAAATTCCTGGTATACAAGATATATTTGTATTCTGTACCAGAGGAGGGTTGTCAAAATATCCAGCACCAAACCTTTTAGACTTCTATCAGCAGCATGGAATCATCATTCACCACCATCCTATCTCAGATGGAGTTACTCCTGACATAGATGCTGTGGAATCCTGCAGGAGCTTGTAGTATGTCTTGAAAATAACTGGAAAACCTTAAAACATTGTCATGGAGGCCTTGGGCAAATCTTGTCTGGTAGCAATTTGCCTCCATATACTTATTTGATACAGTATTACCACAGCAGACAATTGACAGCCTTAGAGAATTAAAAGGATCTGGAGCGATACAGACCATAAAGCAATATAATTATTTTCATGATTTCTGAGACAAACTGGCTGCACATCTGTCAACAAGAGTCTCGGTATCAAGATCTGTATCTAGATAAGGAACTATCAATTTACTATATGTAAATAAGATTCTTTTTGAAATTTTATATAGTCATCAGAAACTGTTAATAGTATAACCTATTCAAATGAAAACATGCTTATATGGACATATCCCTAAAGTTTTTTGACAATTTAAATTTTGTGTTATTTGAAAATTTTAGATGCATAAAAATTTTAGATGCATAAAAAAATGGGACCTCCTATAAGTGGGACCCTTGTCTGTTTTATGTTATTGTACTGTTATGATTGCATTAAACATGATTTAGATATGTCATGATTCCTATGTAGTACTAATTAATAAGAATAGAAATTACCCTGGCCTTGACAAGAACTATGTAGTGCTTGACTACAAGGAGATTGGAAGTTCCTCACGTCACCCTTGGTTTGATCCTGGTTTTATTGGTCTGCCTCCTGATGGTTATATAATTTATTATTTCCTATCTATAAATACAGTTCCATCTGAATTCCTTTAACTTTTCTATTTTTAGTCTTTAAAATTATATGGTTATCAGTTTTCTTTTAAGATCTTAACTCTCAGGCGGCTAGGTGGTGAAGTGGATAAAGCACCAGCCCTGGAGTCAGGAGTACCTGGGTTCAAATCTGGTCTCAAACACTTAATAATCATCTAGCTGTGTGGCCTTGGGAAAGCCACTTAACCCCATTTATCTTACCAAAAAAACCTAAAAAAAAATCTTAACTCTTAATTGTACATTGTTGACTTTAAACCAACCTAGATTGAATCATATGCATTAAATATAATCTAATTTAGCATTCCTTCTCAAACCAACTTAATAATTAAGAGGCATCTTTGTTTTAAATTATGCTCTTCAGAATACCCAGAACACTCACATGAACTTTAGGCAAAGACAACAATATTCAAGATCACTTTTAAATGGCTATAGGGTAAATACCATACTCTATATAGGGTACTGATGTGTCTTCAAAGTATAGTTTCTACTGTACTTTAACACCAAGAAACTTCAAAGGAAATCTTTGCCTATCAGACAGTCCAGCAGCTGAAACAGCTTGCTATTGGAATACTTGTAGTATTTTATAAAGTACTACAAAATGATTTGAGTGTTTTTAAGAACTTTAAACCACAGATTTGTTCCATGAGACAAAACTATTTTTACATGAGTAAAAATTAGTTTATTTAATTAGCTAATTAGAAAGTTAACTCAACTCATAGTAATATTAAGGAATATATTAAAAAATTATATGTATCCCATTAATAAACAAGTTAAAGTCTTAGGAACTGGGGGCAGCTAGAGGGCACAGCACCAGCCCTGGAGTCAGGAGTACCTGAGTTCAAATCCAGCCTCAGACACTTAATAATTACCTAGTTGTGTGGCCTTAGGCAAACCACTTAACCCCATTAGCCTTGCAAAAACCTAGGAAAAAAAGTCTTAGGAACTTAAATTACTGTCTCAAATCACAAATGCCAATATACATTAACAAAAGCAAGGGTATTTTTCAGTGAAAGTGCAGAAATAAAAAAATTGCACACAGATTTCATGACAAATCGCATTCTGCAATGTGAATAAAAGCAGAATTTAAACTTTCTAACATCAAAAAGTTTGGAATCTTGACTGTGCTTTCATATAGAAATTATGCTATCAACCTTTCTATTCAGCATAAAAGGAAAGTAATGCCATTGGTTAACAGAGCTCAATTAAAAATATTTCTTATTGGGGCGGCTAGGTGGCATAGTGGATGAAGCACCGACCCTGGAGTCAGGAAAACCTGGGTTCAAATTCAGTCTCAGACACTTAATAATTACCTAGCTATGTGGCCTTGAGCAAGCCACTTAACCCCATTTGCCTTGCAAAAACCTAAAAAAAATACTCATTATTAAATGCCATTTTTATATTAACATTTAGAGAGTCCATCTTGTGAAAAGTCTATCAGTAGCCCACACACAATTGAGTTAACAGCAGTCATAGTAGCAAGCAAAGATCATTTTCTATATAATAGAAAGATGGGACAAAAGAAACTTACTGCTCCAAATACTGCAAGGGAATATAGTTGGTATATGGCATGGTAGTTGGAGAAAATAATTTCTTTGCCTGATCTTGGATGAAGAATTTCATTATAAATGACACAGCCAAAATGGAGGTGGGGGGAAATGGGGAGGGATGAAAAAAATAATCTCAAAGAGATTGATAGCCACATACTAAAAAAGAAATAATTTCATTTTTAATTACTAGCTCATTGTGCCAACCTAGAATACCATGAACATAAGCCATACAAAAACCATAAATACTTTGTGACAGTTTTTATTAAATATACAAATGCAGAATAAATCCATTGATCTATAAGGACAATTTTAAGTGCATTTTCTTTGGTCACATATAAAACCTTGTAAGGTTAAAATTTAATAATTGTAGGAATATAAGCAAAATGCTAAAATAAACTATATTTTGTTTGTGTCTGTCAGTCTTAATGTCCAGGCTTATGTCTGTTCCAGTATACTACTTAACTGTACTATCACTAACGGGAGAGAAGACAGAATTATAACCAAGGAAAAATGGATTATATAAAGGAACAAAATGCCAGAGAGAAATTTGGTTATTGAACTGTGTATTCTTGCATGGGAAGAAGATATTGATAACTTCTATGAACTTTTTACTTTATAAAAGTGGTTAGAAGGAGCATATATAGACAGGGCACAGGAAGGAGTACAATATAATGATATAATATAATAAAAAGATGGATTCAGTGGGTGATAAAGGGAAGTACTAGGAGGAAGATAAAGAAGAGGAAGAAGAAGCTAAGAAATTCACATTCAAGAAAAAGCTTTTTGGGCCAGCTGGGTGGTGCAGTGGATAGAACACCGGCCCTGGAATTTGGAGTACCTGAATTCAAATTCGACCTCAGACACTTAATAATTACCTAGCTGTGTGGCCTTGGGCAAGCCATTTAACCCCATTGCCTTGCAAAAACCTTAAAAAAAAAAAAAGCTTTTTCAATGGAGTGGAATGGGGAAAGGCAAGGGGGAACGAGTGAGCCTTCATTTTTCATCAGAAATGGCTCAGAGAGAAAATAACATACACACTTAATGGCATATAGAAATCTCACTCACCCTAGAGAAAATGAGAAGAAAGGGATGGGATAAGAGGGAATGGGGGAGGGAAGAAGGGGGAATAGACGATAGAAGAGAGGGAAAATTGTGGGAGAGGGTACTCAGATACAACACACTTTTGGACAGGGCCAGGATAAAAGGAGAGAGAGAATAGAATAAATGAGATTGGGGAAGAAAAGTGGAAATATAGCAACTGTGAAAAAAATATTGAAGCAACTTCTCTGGGGGGCTTATGATAAAGAAGACAACTCAACCCAGAGACAGAGCCATTGCAATCTGAACACAGAATGAAATACATTTTTTTTCTCTCTCTCACTATTCTTGAGGTTTCTCATCTTCTGGGGGGGAGTGGAAGGGGGGGTTAATGTTTACTCTTATAACAAAATTATTGTAATAATATAAAATAAATAAACCAAAATCATACTTTAAAAAAAGTATAATTGGTCAAATGGAAAAGGAAGTACAAAAGCTCACTGAAGAAAATAATTTCTTTTTTATTAATATTTTATTTGTTTTCCAATTATATACAATAGTAGTTTTTTGTAATGATTTTGAATTTTACAATTTTTCCTCTACCCTCCTTCCCTTGCCCTTCCCCCCACAGAAAGGCAGTCTGATAATCTTTACATTGTTTCCATGCTATAAATTAATTGAAATTGAATGTCTCAAAAGAGAATTCATATCCTTGAGGAGAAAATAAAGTATTAGAGATAGTAAAATTATGTAATACATAAGACACTTTTTTGAAAAAAAATTGAAAGTAATAGACTTTGTTCTTTGTTTAAACTCCACAATTCTTGCTCTGGTTACAGATTTATTCTCCATCACAGGTACTTCAAAATTGTCCCTGATTACTGTGTTGTTGGAATGAGCAAGTCCATTAAGGTTGATCATCACCCCCATGTTGCTATTAGGGTATACAATATTCTTCTGGCTCTGCTCATTTCACTCAGCATCAATTCATGCAAGTCTTTCCAGGCTCCTCTGAAATCCCATCCTTCTTATTTCTAATACAACAATAGTGTTCCATAACATACATATATCACAATTTGTTCAGCCAATCCCCAATTGATGAACATTCATTCAATTTCCAATTCTTTGCTACCACAAACAGAGCTGCTATGAATATTTTTGTACAAGTGATGTTTTTACCCTTTTTCATGATCTCTTCAGGGTAAATAACCAGTAGGGGTGATGCTGGATCAAAGGGTATGCACATTGTTATTGGCCTTTGGGCATAATTCCAGATTGCTCTCCAGAAAGGTTGGATGAGTTCACAGCTCCACAAACAATGTATTAGTGTCCCAGATTTCCTACATCCCTTCCAACATTGAATATTATCCTTTCTGGTCATATTGGCCAATCTGATAGATGTGAGATGGTATCTCAAAACTGCTTTAATTTTCATTTCTCTTATCAGTAAAGATTTAGAGCAATTTTTCATTTGAGAAAATAATTTCTTAAAAATTAGAATCTGGTACATGGAAACTAATGATTCTTTGAGACATCGAAAATCAGTCAAAAAAATCAAAAACTAATTGTTCTATAAGAAATTATGAATGGTTTGACTCTAGAGAAACATGGAATGAATTATAGGAATTGATGTTGAGTGAAGGGAGCAGAATCAAGAGAACACTGTACACATTAACAACATCGTGAGTTGATCAACCTTAATGGATACAGCTTTTCTCAGCATTTCAGAGCTCTAGAAAAACCTTAGGAGATCTGCTATGAACAATGCTATCCATGTCTAGAGGAAGAAAGCAAAACAAAACAAAACAGAAAACCTACAGAGTCTGATTGAACACTGCATTCACTTTTTAAAAATTTTTCTTATGTTTTTCTTTCCTATCTCATGATTTCCTTTCTTTTCCCTTAATCCTAATTCCTCATACAGGAAATTACTATTGTGTAAACATATCAAACACAAATGTGCATGTAAAATATTCACCAGATTGTTCACTGCTGAGAGGAAGTGGGGTGGGAAGGGAGGATGGAAGGAAATTGTGACCTAAAAATATACATATGCATATGGATGAATGTTAAAAATTTTCATAACATATGATTGGAAAAAATAAAATATCAGTTGAAAAAAATAAAAAGTATGAAAAAATAGAAGAAACTGTAAGGTACTTCACTGGAAAAACAACTGATCTGGAAAATAAATGAAGGAGAAATAACTTAAAAATTATTGGACTACCTGAAAGCCAAGATCAAAAAAAGAACAGAGAAGTATCTTTCAAGAAATTATCAAGCGGGCAGCTAGGTGGTGCAGTGGATATAGCACTGGCCCTGGAGTCTGGAGTACCTGAGTTCAAATCCAGCCTCAGACACTTAATAATTACCTAGCTGTGTGGCCTTGGGCAAGCCATTTAACCCCATTGCCTTACAAAAACCTGAAAGAAAGAAAGAAAGAAAGAAAGAAAGGAAGAAAGAAAGAAAGAAAGGAAGAAAGAAAGAAAGAAAAGAAATTATCAGAAGATGCCTTGATAGTCTAGAATCAAAGTGTAAAATAGCAATTGAAAGAATACATCAATCACCTCTTGAGAGAGATCCCAAAATAAAAACTCCAGAGAATATTGTAGCCAAATTCCAGAACTATGGCATCAAAGAAAAAAACAAGAAGCCAATAAAAAAAATCAAATATCAAGGAGGCACAATTAGGATTACACAGGATTTAGCAGCTTTTACAACTGAAGAATCAGAGTGCTTAGAATATGACATTCCAGAAGATTTGGATTACAACAAAGAATCAGCTAGCCGGAAAAACTGAGCATAATCTCTCAAGGGGAAAATAGAAAATATTTCAGCGAAATAGAGACTTTCAAATTTTCCTGATGAAAAGACTAGAGATGAACAGAAAATTCCATCTTCAAATACAAGACCTCAAAAGAAGCATAAAAAGGTGAAAAGAGAGAAACATGCTAATTCAATAAGATTATATGGTTCAAATCCCTACATGGGAAGATGATACTTAAAACTTTGTCTTTTTTTCTTCTTTAAATTTTTAAAAAATTTTTTTCCAACTACATGTAAAGACAGTTGTCAACATTCATTTTTTGTAAGATATCGAATTCCATATTTTTCTCCCCTCTTCCTTCTCTCCCAAGAGCATTAGTTGAGTACTTGTAACTCTTAAGAACTTAGGGCAGTTAGAAAGAGTATATCTAGAGTGTGGGTATAAGTTGAAACTGATGTGATGATATAAAAAAAGTTAAAAAATAAAAAAAGATTGTACTGGAAGAAGAGAAAAGTAGGAGGCAGAATAGGATAGATTATATAACATGAAGACTTACTACAATAGAGGGGGGAAATGGGGGGGTGGTAGGTAATTGTGGTAGGTAAGGCCAATAGGTTAAAAATGAAAATTTTACAAAAATTAATCAGTATATTCAATGCAATCTCAATTAAATTACCAAAAATTATTTTATGAAGTAAAAAAATAACAAAATTTATTTGGAAGATTAAAAGGTCAAGAATATTAAGAGAACTAATGGGGGAAATATAAAGGAGGAAGGTTTAGCTGTACCAGATTTCAAACTTTACTTATTAAAAGGCAGACTCATCCAGAGAAACAAAACAAAACAAAAACAAAACAAATTTATGGAGTCTGAATGCATTTAGAAAAGCATACAATGTTCACTTTTAAAAGCTTCTTTTCTCTTCTTTTCTCAGAAGTTTTTAAAAGTGAACATGGTATGCCTTTCTATGCATTCAGACTCCATAGTTTTGTTCTGTTTTTCTGGATGGGGTGGCATTTCCATGATCGCTGAATTGCTGAGTGGAACTGAGTCCATCATGATGGATCATTGAGATATTACTGTCAGATTAGATAAAATGATAAAAGAGAATCGACAAATGTTGGAAGGAACCTTAAAAATTGAGGGAATAATTGTTAGTGGATCTTTAAGCTGATTCAACCATTTTGGAAAGAACTTTGAAATTATGCCCCCAAAATTCTTAAATTTCTATACTCTTTGACCCAGAAATGCCATAATTAGGTCTGTTTCCCAAGATGATTAGGTAAAATGAAAAAGAACCTACATGTTCAAAAATATTTATAGCAGCTCTCTTTGTGTGACAAAGAACTAGAAATTGCTGGAAATTTCTGTCAATTGGGGAATAGCTAAACAAATTATGATATATGTTCATGATCAAATAGTTCTCTGCTTTAGAAAAAATAATGAGCTCATGATTTTAGAAAAACATGAAGAGACTTCCATGAAATAATGAAGAATAAAAGTAGCAGAACCAAGAGAACAAAGTACACAGAAATAGCAGTGTTTTAAGAGCAATTTAAAGCAACCTAGTCATTTTGTCTGTTATAAATATGCCCCCCAAAAGAAAGTCACATGATAAATTTCTTGTATATTTGAAAGGAATAGCAAACTGTACATAATGGATATGCAATTTCAAGTACAATCCTCGTTTTCTATCTTACTTTGTAATGGAAATGTCTTTTTTATTTCTTAAGTTCAGGATTAAATAAATGCTAAAAATGAAACGGAAACTAAATAATCTAATTCTAAAGAATAAGGGGTCAAAGACCAAATCTGGAAACAATAATTTCATCAAAAAGAATGACAATAGTTTCAATATTAGGAAAACTGTCAGTATAATTAATTATATAATTATATAATTATATAATTAATTATATTAATTATAACAAATCTATCAGAAATCATATGATTATATCAATAGATGCTGAAAAAGCTTTGATAAAATATAGCACCCATTCCTACTAAAAACACTGGAGAACATCAGAATAAATGGATTGTTCCTTAGAATAATAAGCCGTATCTATCTGAAACCATCAACAAGCATTATATGCAATGGGGATAGGCTAGAAACATTCACAATAATATCAGGAGTAAAACAAGGATGCCCATTATCACCACTACTATAAAATATAATATTAGATATGTTAGCTTCAGCAATAAGAGAAAGAAATTGGAGGAATTAGAATTGGGAAGAGAAAAACTCTCACTCTTTGCAGATGACATGATGGTAGTCTCAGAGAATCCCAAAAAATCATCTAAAAAACTACTAGAAATAATTAGCAACTTTAGCAAAGTCTCAGGACATAAAAGAAACCCTAATAAATCCTCAACATTTCTATATATGACTATCAAGAAACAGCAGAAAGAGCTAGAAAGAGAAATCCCATTAAAAGTAACTTCAGACAATATAAAATACCTGGGAGTCTACCTGCCAAGGCAGACTTAGAAACTTTTTGAAACAATTACAAAACATTTCTCATACAAATAAAAATCAGATTTAAATAACTGGGCAAATATCAACTGCTCATGGATAGGCTGAACTGATATAATAAAAATGACAATTCTACCAAAATTAGACTACTTGTTCAATGTC
Organism: Macrotis lagotis; assembly: GCF_037893015.1. NCBI lineage: Eukaryota > Metazoa > Chordata > Mammalia > Peramelemorphia > Peramelidae > Macrotis > Macrotis lagotis. Next base: position 125,892,117 of record NC_133666.1, on the reverse strand, counting down.
CTACCAATCAAAATTCCAATAAATTACTTTAATGCATTAGAAAAAAGTAAATTCATATGGAGAGATAAAAAGTCGAGAATCTCCAGGGATTCAATGAAAAAAAAGTGCAAAAGAAGGTGGCTTAGCCCTACCAGATCTATATTATAAAGCATCAGTCACCAAAACTGCCTGGTATTGGCTAAGAAATAGAGTGGTGAATCAGAGGAATAGACTAGATGCAAAAGAGATAGCAGAAAATGATTATAGTAATCTGCTGTTTGTTAAACCTAAAGAGTCCAGCTTCTGGGATAAAAACTCTCTCCTCAATAAAAACTGTTGGGAAAATTGGAAATTAGTATGACAGAAACTTGGATTAGACCAACATTCACACCCTATACCAAGATAAGATCAAAATGGGTGCAGGACTTAGACATAAAAAGACAATGTTATAAGCAAACTAGGAGATCAAGGAATAGTTCACCTGTCAGATCTATGGAAAGAGAAGCAGTATATGACCAAGGAAGAGATGGAGAACATCATTAAAAACAACCCAAATAATTTTGATTACATAAATTAAAAAAGCTTTTGCACAAACAAAACCACTGTAAACAAGATCAAAAGAAATGTAGTAAATTAGGAAACAATCTTTACAACTAGTATTTCTGACAAAAGACTCATTTCTAAAATATACAGAGAACTGAGTCAAATTTAAAAAAAAACAAGCCATTTCCCAATTGACAAATGGTCAAAGGATATGCAAAGGCAATTTACAGATGAAATCAAAGTGATCCATAGTCATATGAAAAATTGCTCTAAATCACTGCTTATTAGAGAAATGCAAATTAAAGTATCTCTGAGGTTCCACCTCACACCTCTCAGACTGTCTGATATAACCAGAAAAGACAACGTTCAATATTGGAAGGGATGTGGGATATCTGGGACACTAATGCATTCTTGGTGGAGCTGTGAACTCATCCAACCTTTCTGGAGAGCAATTTGGAATTACACCCAAAGGGCAACAAAAATGTCATACCCTTTGATCCAGCAATACCACTTCTAGGTTTATACCCTGACGAGATTATGGAAAAGGGTAAAAATATCACTTGTACAAAAATATTCATAGCAGCCCTGTTTGTGGTAGCAAAGAAATGGAAATTAAGTGAATGTCCTTCAATTGGGGAATGGCTTAACAAACTGTGGTATGTGTATGTGATGGAACACTATTGTTCTATTAGGAACCAGGAGGGATGGGAACTCAGGGAAGCCTGGAAGGATTTGCATGAACTGATGCTGAGCAAGATGAACAGAACCAGAAGAACACTGTACACCCTAACAGCAACATGGAGATGGTGGTCAACCTTAATGAACTTACTCATTCCATCAGTGCAACAATCAGGCACAATTCTGGAGTATCTGCAATGGAGAATACCATCTGTATCCAGAGAAAGAATTGCGGAGTTTGAACAAAGACCAAATGCTATTACCTTTAATTTAATAGATACAGAGTCTTTGACAAAATATAGTACCCATTTCCATTAAAAACATCAGAGAGCACAGGAATATATAGAGCTTTCATTAAAATGATACAAAGTGCCTGTCTAAAACCATCATCACACATTACCTGTAATAGGGATAAGTTGTTTATTTTAAATCAGCAATCATCAAAATAAATGATAGAGTCATAGATCGGTGGAATAGAACAAGACACAATATTAAATAACAATAAAACCCAAAAACTCCAGTTTCTGGGATAAGTGCTTACTATTTGACCAAAAACTGCTGGAAAAACTGAAAAATTAGTAAGACAGAAACTATTTATAAATCATTATCTCATATCATTTATCAAGATAAAATAAAAATGGGTCCATGAATTAAACACAAAGGGTAATTAATTTAAGCCAATTAGAAGAGATAGGAATAGTTTACCAGTCAGCTCTAAAACATAGAGGCAAGGTGGTAATGTATTCTAGACATGAGGAACAGTCAATACAAAGATACAGAAGTGGGAAACAGAGCTTTGGATATGAATAACAGCATGGAGGGAAGTTGGCTGAACCATGAAGTGTAGAAAAAGAAATACTGTATTTCCACATGTATAAGACACACCTTTTTTCAAATAATCTGGGGTTTAAAAACTGGGAGCATCTTACAGTGGTTGTAGATTTTTTTACTTGCATTTCCCATTTTTTTGAGCTTGATGTCTTTGCCCACATTGTTTTGCAGCATTTATATGCACAAAAATATTTGTAGCAGCTCTTTTATGTGGTGGTAAAAGAATTGGAAATTGAAGGAATGCCCATAAATTGGAAGATTAGGTTAGGTTTTGCCACATTCTGCCCAGGAAAAGATTTTTGACCAGTGCTGAATTCAAGTTCAAGGTGATCCAGTTTGCAAAAGTGAATGGCAATTGTGTTGCTGAATGTCAGTTTGATCCTACAACTGAGAAAACGATCTGAGACTGGTTACAAGAAGAAGAAACCTACTGAAAATGCCACAGCAGAAGAAGACTAAGAGAAGCAGGTCAGCCAAATGGTCTGAGTTAGGGAATTGAAGAGATTCCTTGAAGAACAAAGGGCCACTGGAATTCCTGTGTTCAAAAAGATGGTTCAGCAGGAGGCAAGAAGAACTGCTGATGAAAAAGGAGTGACTGATTTCAAAGGAGGACACAACTGGTGCTTCAGGTTCATGAAACAGAGTGGACTAAGCATTCATCCACACATCAGACTTGCCCAGGGAGGGAGGGCTTGTGGTCAACCACAGACCAGAGCACAGTCAGGAGAGCAGGCAGAGCTTCTCCTAAGACAGTGATTTGTCATCAAACATAGATGAGGACAAGCTAATGAATGGGAGTTTTGACAGTGATGAGGAGTTGCATGAATTTTATGATGAATAAAACTTGAGTTCAATAAGTTTATGTAATACATTTTTTTTCAAATTTCGGGTCCCAAAATTAAAGTGCATCCTATACATGAGGAAATACAGTAATGCTAAAAAAAATTGTGGCCAAGCTTTAAAACCTTTAATAGCTATTCAGGGGAAGACATGCTTAATCTAAGAGACAATAGGGAAGCACTAGTGTTTAATAAATAAGGATTGAAATGTTCCTATTGCATCAGAGAAAAATATCTCTGTCTCCAGTGTTTGGAGAAGGAAGAAATTTGAGACAGAAAGTTCAATTAGGAGACTACTGCAGTAATCTGTGTTTAGAGGTGATAGGCCTAAACTAGAGTAGTACCATGTGAATAGAGGTGACATGAGAGAGAGGACAGATGTGAGATGTTTAAGAAGTGGAAATAATAAGATTTAGAAACTGATTGGTTATATAGGACTAGTCATTTAATCTCAATTTCCTTATTGGAAAAATGATAATAATAATACTACCTTTGTAAAAGGATTGTTTTGAGGACCAATTGAGATAACACAAACCTTAAAGCCTTATATATAAATACAAACTATCATTATTATTATGAGTGCTAAGAATGATGAAAATAGAAGGGGAAAATTCATTGAGGAAAAAAATATAGGAAAGGATATGGAGAGCAGTTAGATGGTTCAGTGGATAGAGCACTTCCCCTGAAATCATAGAACCTGAGTTCAAACCTCACCATTGGACACTTGCTAGCTGTATGATTCCAGGCAAGTCATTAACCTTAATTGCCTCCAAAAAACAAACAAACCAAAAAGAAAAGGATATGGAATTTATTATTTAATAAAATCAAGATACTCAAGGAAAAGATTATATAAATGAGGAGGAAGTGGTAGGCGAAACAGGTATCACATGAATCTTACTTTTGACAGAACTAGACAGAGGAGGGTTGAACAAACATAAAAAGAGTGTGTGGTCTATGAAAACATCAAGTTCTTCAAGGAAACACTGAGAACAGGTAATGGAGAAATAAGGTTTGACAGGGAGGTTAGAATAAGAAAGGGATAGGGGTGGGTAAGTGGTGCAGTGGATAGAGCACCGGCCTTGGAGTCAGGAGTATCTGAGTTCAAATCCAGCCTGAGACACTTAATAATTACCTAGATGTGTGGCCTTGGGCAAGCCACTTAACCCCATGGCCTTGAAAAAAAAATCTAAAAAAAAAAGAATAAGAAAGGGATACCAGTTTTAGAGGATGGATCATAAAGATAGGACTAAAGAAAAAAAAGGCAAAATTCTGAGATATGAGGCTTAAGGAGGATAAAAGAAGATTAGCAGGGAAGGGGAAGAAGGTCACTTATTTATGAAGTACACATTCTTTCTTACCACCATATTTGTAAAAGAAGGGGATGATAAGGAGAAAAAAAAATAAGATGTGTTATTGTTGTTGTTCATTCTTCATTCTGTTTGTTTTTGGCAAGGCAATGGACTTTCCCAAGGTCACACAGCTAGATAATTATTAATGTCTGAGGCCAGGTTTCAACTCGGGTCCTCCTGACTCCTGGGCTGATGCTCTATCCACTGCGCCACCTAGCTGCCCCCTTTTATTCTTCATTCTGGAAGAGGACTGATATCAGGAGGGTGATGCCTTGACCTGTGAACTGCATTTAAAGTGAGACAGAGCTGTGCAAAGTCATCAGCCCCACTCTCTCCTCCTGAATAGCAAGACATAGGTCAGGATGACTAGTGATGGTTCAGAATGCAGTGGTCTTTTTAAACTAATTACCAGGACTCAGCTTAGGATGAAGAGAAAAAGACAGTTAATATGAATGTGAATAGTATTAATTCACCTAAAAAAAAGGAGAGCAGAATGGATTAGAAAGCAGAATTCAACAATATGTTTTTTTTTACTAGAAATATACTTAAAGCATAAAGTTTATATTGAGTTAAAATAGGGGTTATAGTCCATTTATTATGCTGTAGGTGAATTTTTAAAATAGGGATAACAATTGACTTCAGTAAATATTATAGTAAAAAATAGACATAATTAGAATAGAAAACTGCATTATGCTTAAAGGAACAGAAGACAATGAATTAATAATAATACTTAATATATAAAAAGATATATATATACATTGAATGACATGTTTAAATATTTTTTAAAAAGATAATTAACAAGGAGAAATCATAAACTATAATAGCAAGCCATCTTAGTATACCTCCTTCATATTTAAAGAAAAGAACCTAACAAAAGAATAAACAAAAATAATTGAATTGTAGAGGTCCAGCCCCTGGGACTGATATTCACATATCCTTGGTGACTTTTTCCATCAAAGATATGTATGGATTATTGCTCATTTTATGGATCTGTTGGCTCACCAGTGAACCCTGACCTGGGATAATCTGTGGCTCTGGAGGTAGTTGTAAAAGATTTTTCTGATAGAGAAGTATGCAGATTTCTAAGAACAAATATTGTAAATTTTCTCAGGAAACTGTGAAACTGGGTCTCCTTTAACTGGTCATTCCTGAGATAAGTTTTTGCTATAAAAAGTCTGAGTTTCCAAAAATAAAGTTGGTAGATTTTCACTTCCCAACCTTGCATGTTTGGATATGTTTTTCTACCTGACCTGACTCTCGGAAGTTCATGTCCAGACCCATGCCAGAGTTATTGCGGGTGATAATTGGTGCCTGAACAGGGACTGATGGATGGACAGATGAAGGGATAGACAGCTGGACCTGGAGGGGAATTAATCTTGAAAGGAAAGATAAAGTCTGGATACCTGTGGGTCAAGAGCGCTCTTAAAGGGACAGCAGGCAATTGAGGTAAATCATTTTTTAAAATTTTTTTCATCAGGTCTAAAACAGAGAGCATTAAAATGGGACAGACACAGTCTAAGGATAGAGGACATTATTTGAAAGTGCTAAAGCAAATAGTTAAAGGAAGAGGCTTGTTAATAACAACAAACAATTGGAAGAATTTATAGAAAGTGTACAAAAATGTTGTCCTTGGTTTCCAGAAAAAGTATTAAGTATTGAAAAATGGGAAATTGTGGGGGAAACAGATGAGTGGATATTTTAAACAGTAAGGTCAGGAGACATTCCCTATAGGAGTCTTTTCATTGTGGAATATTTTAAAAATCTGCCTGACTCCATCTGGAGTTGTTCCTTTGGCTCAGAGTATATTAAAAGTTGATGTAGATGTTCAAACTATTCAGCAGAAAGATAAGAGTAAAAAAAGAGTGGTGGCTTTTGCCTTCAACACCCTCAGACTGTGACTGCCTTGGGGTGGAAAGAGGGGTGTGGAGGCCAAGGCCACAGGGCCATACCTTCCCAAGAGATTCCTCCTTCCAGGTTCAGCTTTAGGAACTTGTACTGGAGAGTCTTTGGGAGGCTGGGCCCCGTCCCCTCAGGCTGCCACACCAGCTGCTGCTCCTGGGCCTTTGGCAGCCATGGCTCCCCAGCCAGCTCCAGCTCCACCGCCTCCTAACTCTAATAACCCACCTTCTGCTCCTTTACAGGCTAAAGAAGAAAACACTAACAGAGATAAGGGGCATATAAATGCTACTCAAAAGCAGTGGTTAAAAGAGAGGAGATTCATTCCATGGCTCATGAGAGAGTTATTGTTCTTTTCCTGTGCTCGAGAGACCTGATCCAAAGATTCCAGGGATTGTTCTGAGAGAATATGATAATTTAAATTTTAAAACATTTAGAGAATTAAAATCAGCAACAAGCACATATGGTAAAACCAGTCCATATGTTTTGAATATAATAGAAATATTAGGCAAATATTAGCCCCAGAAGATTGGACCACAATAGCAAAAACTGCTTTTACACCAGGAGATTACTTAATATGGAAAATAAATATTTTGAGAATTGTACTAGTCAGGCTAAAAGAAATGAAGCAGCAGGGTTAAGAATAACATTTGAAATGCTCTCTTGCACTGGTCCATAAGCAGGAGTAGATAATCAAATTGGGTATAAGTTTACAGGCACATGAACAGGCATGGCTAAAATTGCCTGAAAAAAGAAGGAGGCAATGAGCGTGAGAGATCAGACAGCTTGTGTGCTAATGGCTCACTTATCTAGATCTTAAAGTTAACTGAGAGAGGAATTAAGAAAAAGCACTAGATGAGAGAGAGAGAGAGAGAGAGAGAGAGAGAGAGAGAGAGAGAGAGAGAGAGAGAATTGTTTCACAAAGATAATAAAATAAAAAAGGGGAATTTATTTGAAGTTTTAGAAACAGAAAAGTGACAGTGAGTATTCACAGATGTGTTAAATATGTTATGATATGTGTTAAATAAACAATCACAAAAAATTCTATTCAATTTCATAAAGATAAGATAATCAGGTTAATTTTAAAATATGTAATTTGATTATTACAAAAAAATAATGGGACCATTGATGATTTAGGGCTGTTCCTTTAAAAAGAAGTTATTTGGTTTTACTCTAAGCTAAAACAGGACAGGGGATATTCCAATTAGGCTGAGGGATTTTTGAGTGACTGCCTTCTCAAAAGTTATAGTTATTTATAATTAAAATGAAGAAGTGTTAGATATCAAAACCTTTGAATGGAAAAATATATTGTGAAAAATGGAAGGTTCTCTGCATTTTTCCTCTGGTTTCTTGAAAGATTTGTCACCTTTGGTGGTGTTATCCTGTTGTTTTGGGTTTTTTTTTTTTTTTGTCTTTGTGTAATGTTTAAAGGGACCCTCTAGTGTGAGAGCAGAGTGAGATTTCCCTGGATTTTGGGGGCCTCTCTGGTTCTAAATGCTCTGACTCCATTTATATATCTATATGTGTTTGCTTTAAAATACAGGCAGAGAGAAGCTCTCAGCTGTCTCTCAGGCCTGCTGTTCTCTGTGTTCTGATTGGCCAATCTTCTTTTCATTCTTTCTTTTCAAAATTAGATCTTCTTTTCCAAAAACTCATGATTGGCACCAAAAAAGATTTTCCCGAGAATCATGTTGTTTTTGGAGGAGAAGGGGCTCCATTATTTTCTCTTATTTTTCTATTGTCTATTTTCTGGTCTGATAGACTAATAGAATTTTATTTACTGATTTGGAAAATTATACTTATACCTAGGAGAAATTGAAATTGTCTCTAAAATTATTTTTTGGACTGTTCTTACTTAGCATGTGTATATACATATATATACATATGTATATATATACACATATGTATATATATGTAAACTAAAAAAATTTGGGGGGGTGAGCAAGGAATGATAAATAGTAAAGATAAATAATTATACCACATTTATATACTACCTTGATATCTCAAAATATGAGGAATCTTCAATTCCCAGAACATCATTTTGTCAGTGAGGATAGAAAGCTCTTTTAAGTTAGAGTACTGAGAAGTTAGAATAGCATTGATACAGATAAGAAGGATGTGCAAACTTTTATATTTTGAAAAGGAAAATAGTTTAAGGTAATTTTGAATGAGTTTGGAATTTATAAGATTATTAAGAGAACTTTAAAGAAAATCTTGTAAAAAAAGAAAAAGAAAATCTTGTAATCATATAAAGGGATTTTAGAAACATGTGGTCTCAAGAAATTTTTATGTATTACTGAGTTTTAGGGAGTAAAGGGAATATACATTAAATTGAAATGTGTTATATACAATTAGTAAACTTTGTATAAGAACAGATTCAGACAATTTTTTGAAACTTAAGATTGTGTCACAATAACAAACAATGGATGAATTGAAGTATCATCCATCACCTTTGTAAATATTTGTTATAAGAAAACTGGAGAATATCTTGCCAATGAGGTTATATTTCTCAAGGGCTTTTGGCTCAGAGAAATTGTGAAAAGCTGTGCTCTTCCACCTAGTGTTTCTTAAAGAGAATATTTATATGTAAAATCAAAGTAACAATATCTGTTATTTAAGAAAAAGAAATTATGTATGCATACTGTAACCCTGGCATTGGTAAAAATTTTCCATTGAATTTTTTGAAATTATTACAGATATAGATATAGATATAGATATGTAAAACAGAGCTGTGAAAGAAATTTATGTGTAACAGATATTTAGTTATAAGGTTAACTTCAAGAGAATGAGATGTCAGCATGGAAACATTATGTTTTATGTAGGTTAAGAATTTAGTGTTTAACTATTGTTCTATTAGAAACCAGGAGGGACGGGATTTCAGAGAAACCTGGAGGGATTTGCATGAACTGATGCTGAGTGAGATGAGCAGAACCAGAAAAACACTGTACACCCTAACAGCAACATGGGAGTGATGTTCAACCTTGAAGGACTTGCTCATTCCATCAGTGCAACAATCGGGAACAATTTTGGGCTGTCTGCAAAGGAGAGTGTGGAGTTTGAACAAAGTGCAAGGACTATTCCCTTTAATTTAGGGAAAAAAAACTTATTGTCTTATATATTATAGCTTATTGTCTGATCTTGTTACCTCTTAGACTTCTCTTTAAGGATATGATTTCTCTCTCATCACACCCAATTTGGAACAAGGTACAACATGGAAACAAAGTAAAGACTGACAGAGTGCTTTCTGTGGGGGGAGGGGGAGGGAAGCAAGATTGGGGGAAAAATGTAAAACTCAAATATTTACTTTAATAAAAATAAATTAATTCTAAAAAAAAGAATTTAGTGTTTAATTTTAAAGAAATAAAAATGGTAAACTTAGAAGAAGGAAGGTTGTTTAAGAAATTGGGAAGTTATAGCTTAACTGCAATTATTTCCAATAATGCTGAATAAATGTGAAAGGCTTTGAAAAATGATTGGGAGATTGAAAATTATGTAACCCATGGGTAATTTACTGATGAGCAAGATGTTGAAAAGTTATATGATCTAGTTTTATCAACATAAGCTTTTTTACTGTAATCATATCAAAGCCTGGAGTTAATGATTGATTGTTCTGTAGAGGTAATGAGGGAAAACATCTGAAGTTATGACACTCCAGGTTTCCTGAAATTTTTAAACAATGTGATGGACCTTATTCTAGACCTGTAGGTCCAAGCATAAATGCAATAAAAAAATTATTTTTTAATCAAAACAAAAGAATGAATTATAAGTCCAATTAATGGTATTAATAGAACAGCCACAAACCCTTAACATTTTTACAGATAGTAAGTATAGTTATCATGTGGTCAGATACATAGAAACAGCTTTTATTAAACATAGCAATGATGAAGAATTATATCAACTCTTTAAAGAGTTACAAGGAGTTAAAGAGATAGATATAATCCTTTTTTTATTGAATGCATACATTCCCACACTGGATTGCCTGGGCCCATATATGAAGGCAAGTCTGATCAATTAACCCTTCCACTTCTTATAAATTTAGTAAAAGAGCAAGCTAGACAGTATCACAAAAAATTTCACCAGAATGCCTCTTTATTAAGGAAAGAATTTAAAATCACCAGAGAGCAAGCAAGGAATATAGTAATATCTTGTCAGCAATGTATTCCATATTTACCTACCCCTCCAAATTATTGTAAGGATCTTAGAGGCCAGATTCCTAATGAATTGTGGCAGATGGATGTGACTCATTCTGCACCTTTTGAAAAATGAAATTTATTCATGTTACTGTAAATACATTTACAATGTATTTACATACAATATATACATACAATGGCAACAGCACAAAGTTCAGGGGCCACACAAGGTGTGATTGATCATTTATTCCATTGTTTTGATATTACAGGGATACCAAAATCCACAAAAACAGATAATGGCCCTGGATGTACTTCTATGGCAAAAAACATATTACAGGTGTTCCCTATAACCCCACTGGTCAAGTTTTAATAGAAAGAAAACATAAAAATCTTAAGAGATTTCTGGAAGTGCAAAAGAAGGGGAAATGTATAGGGACAAAGGGGAAATGAGGAAGGAGAGTAAATCTTGCCTTATATACCATGAATTTCTTAACATTGAATGATAAACAATTAACACCTGCAGAAAGATTTTTTTTTAAGGATATGCAACATGAAGAGAAGGCCATGGTCGTGTGGAAAGATCCTAAGATATCAACAATGAAAATGACTGGATCCATTATCTTTTTTTCCATTAAAGATTTTATTTATTTTGAGTTTTACAATTTTTCTCCTAATCTTACTTCCCTCCCCACACCCCACACAGAAGGTAATTTGTCAGTCTTTACTGGATCCATTATTAACCTGGGGTTGAGGTTATGCTTTTTGTCCACAGATGGAGAAACTGGTTACCAGAAAGAAACATCAGACTGTGCAGACCAGATGAATCAAGTAATACAGAAAATGAATAACTTACACTTAAGAAATTGGAAAGCAAAAGATGAAAGGAGAATAAGTCATGGACTTATGGGACAATTTATGACTCATGAACAATTTGGGGACTGTAAAAGGAATTGAATATTAGACTTAAGTTCAAAACCATTCATGGGTCACTACTCTACAACAAGGAGAGAGTATGGCTGAAATTGTATTAATTGGGGAAGCTGCAGATTATTTGGGATATAACAAAGCTCCTATTGGAGATATCAAAGAAGAGATGCTGAGAAGAAAAGTTAGGTGTATTTTTTCTGGTTTAAATACTGTGACACCTATCTGTTTTTGTAAAACATGTACTATTTTTCTTTGTTTTGTTTTTGTTTTAGGTTTTTGCAAGGCAATGGGGTTAAGTGGCTTGCCCAAGGCCACAGCTAGGTAATTATTAAGTGTCTGAAGCCGGATTTGAACTCAGGTACTCCTGACTCCAGGGCTGGTACTCTATCCACTGAGCCATCTAGCCACTCAAACATGTACTATTGAACTATGTGTTAAATCAAGTAAAACTAATCATTCAACTCATCCAAATATTTATAACATGGGAGCATTTAGGACCTTAGAAATATTAGGAATTCCATTTGTAGAAAGTATTGAAGAAAGAAAGATATTTCCTACAGAATCTCCTTGTTTAAATTTACATGCTTGGGATTTTAAAAATGAATGTTTTCCACCCTGGGTGGCCTATCATACCCCAAATAGAAGAATTTATGCTCATTCTATTTTGCTACAGGTGTGGAATTCTCCTGATAGAGTTGTTCAATGGGGTATTCCAGGCTATATTAAACCAATTATATACTCAAAAATAGGGTTAGCTAATTCAGAGATAAGGAAGGCTATGGCAGCTATAGATGAGATAAAGTATATACAATGGAATAAGATGTTGGACAAAATATCTTATGCAGAAAAGAAATTGTCTGTAACTGCATGCACAGGATCAGATATTGCCTTTATGATAGGATCTTTCAAAGATGTCAATATTATCAGAGAAAAAGGGGGATGTAATGTTAACTGTTACAATTGCACTATTCGAGCATGTATAAATATGGAAGTGATGGATGATGATGTTGTTTTCATGAAAAGACAACCAAAATTTGCTATAATATCCACCAAGGTAGAAGGCTGGTATATGTCTCCCTGCGGATGAGTTCTTAGAAAAAATATTAAAGAGAATTAGGCAGAAGAGATGTGTTAGCTGTATTGTGTTTGAAATATTACGTATTGTGGCCACCATTGTAGCAGCCACTTTGGTGACTATTTCTGTACAAATAGGGAATAAGGGGAAAAATAGAAGCTAAATATATTCAAGAATTAAATGAAAATGTTACTAGAGCATTGAAGGCTCAGGAGAGAATTAATGAAGATCTTTATCATTTGATTAATGCATTGCAAACCTCTGTAATGAATATAGGTGATCACATGGATGTGTTCAAAATAAGATTACAGTTGCAATGTGATTATAGATCTTCTGCTATTTGTGTTACCCCTTTGAAATATAATACCACACTTATTCCATGGGATAATGTAAAAGTTTATTTGAATGGAATATGGTATAATGATTTTATAACTATGGCTATGAATCGATTGCATAAAATTGTTAATGATATTGCATTGGCACCTAGAATGGAAATGGACTCAGGTATTGATAATTTGGTTAACTTTATTACTAGGTTTCATCCTTTTTATTTTATGACCTATTAGTGAGAATGCTTCCTGGTATCTTTGCATTATTATTGATATTGTATATTATGCCCATTTGTCTTAAATGTCTTTTGTCACTGGGATAAAACATAGATGTCCTAATACACTGCCTAAAGCTTCAACATGCCTAAGAAGGGGGAATCTGTAAAGGGCCAGCACCTGGTAGTGATATTCACATATCTTTGGTGACTTTTCCATCAAAGATATATATGAATTATTGTTCATTGTATGGATCCATTGGCTCACCAGTGAACTCTGACCTGGAATAATCTGTGGCTCCAGAGGTGGTTGTAAAAGGTTTTTCTGATATAGAAGTATGCAGATTTCTAAGAACAAATATTGTAAATTTACCCAGGAAATTGTGAAACGGGGTCGCCTTTAACTGGTCATTTCTGAGATAAGTTTTTGCTATGAAGTCTGAGTTTCCAAAAATAAAGTTGGTAGATTTTCACTTCCCAGCCTTGCATGTTTGAGTATGTTTTTTCTATCTGACCTGACTTGTGGAAGTTCACAACAGTTCAGATTTATACCAGAAATACAAGATTGCTTCCATATTAAGAAAAGTGTAAGTATAGTAGAACACATTAATTAAAAAACAATAAAAATTATAGGAGCAAGAAGTTGCTTTCAAAGAAGTCTGATATCTAAGGTTCTGCTTCAGGTATATTAGAATGATAGGTATTTCCTAATGGATAAGTGGTCAAACTATATGAAAAATCAGTTTTCAGAGGAAGTAACCTAATACAATAAATAGCACACACACACACACACACACACACACACACACACACACACACACACACATAGAGTACATTAAGATTTGCAAAGCACTTTATGAACATTTCATCTTATCCTAATAATAATTTAGAACATAGATACCATCATTATCCCCATTTTATAAATGAGAAAACTGAAGCAGACAGAGGCTAAATTACCCACTCAAGGTCACAAAGCAAGTAAGTGTCTGAGCAAAATTTAGACTCCAGGTCTTTCTTTGGTGCATCTAATATCAACTGACATCAAATGAATAAATAAACAAAACCCTGAGTATCCTTATTTTCACTATTCCATACCTCAAAACCCTACTACATCTTCATTTATCCTATTTTTTTGCTTCTCTTTGCTAAAACTATCCATTATCATATCCTCTTCCAATTTTTCCAGATGTTAGTCCTACTGATCACTCTCTTTCTCTGTCTTTCTTTTTACTAGCTCCTTCCCTTACAGACATTCTCAGATCTAGATCTCCCTTATCAAATATTCTTTACTTGATTCTACTATTTGTTTTTGTTTGTTTTTTTCAGTAATGTCAGACTATTTGTGACTCTGTTTTTCTTGACAAAGATAATGGAGTGATTTGCCATTTCCTTCTCCAGTTCATTATATAATTGAGGAAACTGAGTTTAACAGAAATAAATGATTTATTCAGGTTCCCATGACTAGTAAATGTCCGAAGCCACATTTGACCTCAGTTGTCCCACAGACTTTCCCATTCCTTTAATCTATCATTCTATATCCTTCTTTTCCCTTTCACTAACAAAATTAAGGTCATGTGAGCTTTCTCCCTTTTTCTACCTCTCAAAACATCTTTTATTCTACTTTTTATCCTGCTTTCTCAAACCCTCAATCAACAAAGATTTATTAAGCAACCTCTAGGTGCCAGGCATTGCACAAAATGCTGGGGATATAAAAACCAAAATGAAACTGTCCTTTCTTAAAGGACTATGCATGTCTTTGACAGAGACAACATACCCCAAAAAAGTATACAAAGTATACATACAAAAAAGTATACAAGAAAAATGTTTTTGTGAGGAGGGCACTAATAGCTGGAGGAATTGGAAAAGATTGCACAGAAAATGGCACCTCAATTCTTTTGAAGGACACAAGGGATTCTACAAACTCAGGAACAAAGCTGAGAATATACCCATGAGAGAGACACAGAAACAAGAGGAGTGTTGCATGTAAGACAGCACAAGGAGGCCAGTTTGGCAGCTTCAGCCTTGGTCTCTCTCCTGAACCAAATTCTGCATCACAAACTGCCAATTGGACATTTCAAAGTGTATGTCCCATAGGCATATCAAACATGTCCAAAACAGAACTCTTTCTTCCAGTGACTCTCTGTTAACCTCCAAAATAAAGATTTCTCTAACATTTAAAACTCTCCATTACCTGACCTCCTCCTACTTTTCCATTCTCTTTATAATTTTACTCTTCTACACATTCTACACTAGCAATACTAACTTAGTTGATATTCTCTACACGTGACACTCCATCTCCTGTCTGTCTTTGTGCTGCCTGCCCCTCTGGTCTGGAACTTTCTACTTGTTCACCTCCCCCTCTTAGCTTGCTCCAAGACTCAACTCAAATCTCTTTAGTTTCCTGATGATTTGTTTCCTTCCCTCCCCCACCACCTTGTGGCTGCTAGATTACCTACTCAGAATATATCTTATATGTGTCTTGTTATCTTTCCCATTAGAATTAAAGGCCCTTGAGGCAGGGACAGTGTTTTTACCTTTGTGTTCCCAATCCTTAATATAGAGCCTGGTATCTCCTAATAGATTTAATTGAAGTGTGACTTATATTTCAATGCTACTTACCACTATCCTATTTTCAAAATCTTGAAATCTTCACTTACTTTTTAACTTTACTTTCCCTTCATTTATAATCATTTGCCAATTTATGATCCTTCTACCTCCAAAATATCTTTTGCATTTCTCCTTTTTCCTCTATTTAGAAATCACCGACCCTAGTTGAAGTCCTCATCTTTGACCTGAGCTACCACAATAGCTTCCCAATTTGTCTTCCTGCTTTAGATTGCTGCCCTCTCCAATCCAACTTTTTTTTTTTTTAGGTTTTTGCAAGGCAATGGGGTTAAGTGGCTTGCCCAAGGTCACACACCTAGGTAATTATTAAGTGTCTGAGGTCGGATTTGAACCCAGGTACTCCTGACTCCAGGGCCGGTGTTTTATCCACTGCGCCACCTAGCCTCCCCAAAATAATATTCTTAAAGAAGAGGTTCTCACTCATCTTACTCTTCTGCTTAAACAGCCTTCAGTGGCTTCCCCATTCTAGGATAAAATGCAAAGTATTTACACTGGTACTTATTCCCTCCATAGTCTGTTTTGATTTTTCCAGACTAAGTTTACATCTCTCATCTTCGCATTTATTACATTCTATCCTTCTATTCAGACTGAACTCAGTATTTCATTCTCCTACCTTATGAATTCATAGGCTTTCATAAAAGCAATTCCTTAAGCTTGGAATGAATCCCCTCTTCAGCTGCATCTGTTCTAATACTTAATCTTCCTTCAAGGCTCAGTGAAATTGTTAATGTTCACTCCCTCTTCAACCTATTTACTTTTTTTGTATATTTCTTTCCAGCCCAGTAGAATGCATGTTCCTTAAGAGTGGGACTGGAGGTGGCTAGGTGGCATAGTGGATAGAGCACCGGCCCTGGAGTCAGAAGTACCTGGGTTCAAATCCGGCCTCAGACACTTAATAATTACCTAGCTGTGTGGCCTTAACAAAGCCACTTAACCCCATTTGCTTTGCAAAAATCTAAAAAAAAAAAAAGTGGGGCTGGTTTTGCTTTGCTGTTATTTTTGTATTGGGCCTAGCCTAGTATGCTGCATATATTAGATGCTTGACAAATGTTTATTTAATTTAATTGAATGATTTCTTTTTATCATATCACTGTCACCCAAACTAGAGTACTTACCCATGGACAAAGTAGTAAATGCTCATCAAAAAGATGAAAGTGAAATAATATAATTTTTTATACTTTGCTTTGATAGTAACAACGTCCAATCATGTGAGAAGAAAAAATATCTTCCAGTATAAATACTTTTGTAGATCTCCAATGATTTTAGAGATATGAAAGATTATATCTTCTGAGAAAGATTGAAGGTAAAGAAAAAATAATTATTTAATAATTAATAATTTGGTATTTAAATAATTGATGTGACTGATATTATCATAATACCCAATCCTCATTGTTATCTGATAAAACATTATTAATTATGGAAATTTTGTGTATGTGCAAGTATTTCAAAAGCAGTATAAGTACAGAAGTTGTTAATAATTAAAATGAACAATGCTCAATCAAATGCTTCAAGAAAATTAAGGAATATGAGTATTTTAATAAAATCAACTTGATTATACTTATGGTTCTAGCACTGAGAGATGATTCAAAATGGCATGAAAAACAATTTATATTTAACTTCATGTGTTTCTGTCAGTCAATTTATTAAGCAAGCACTGTGGTAAGCACTGAGAATACAAAACAAATAAACAAATAAAAAATAAAAAGTCAAATGTAATTCCTTCCTTTGGAGGTCATATCCAATGGAGGAGACAACAAACAAATATGTATAAACAAGTTATATACAGAATAAATAGGAAACAATAAAAAGGAAGGGACTAGAATTGAGAAGAATTAGGAATGACTTCTTGTAAAATATGGAATTTTATTAGGATTTGAAGGAAGCCAGGAATGCTACTAGACATCAATGACCAGGGGCACTATTTCAGGCATGGAAGAAAAGGTCCAGAATTGAGAAACAGAGTGTTTTGTTCAAGGAATAGAAGGAGACCAGTATCACTAAGTTGAAGAGTAGAAGGCCAGGGGTAAGGTGCAGGAAGACTGGAAAGGTAGGAGGGGGCCAGGTACATGTTTGGGGTGGGGGTGACATAGTCAGATCTGAACTTTAAGAAACTCACTTTAGCTGTTTAATGGAGATTGGAGGAGGGAGATGAAGTAGGCAGACCCACCAACAGTACTGCAATAGCCCAGGCCTGAGATGATAAGGATCTGAATGAAAGTGGAAGTAATAATTGAGAAGAAAAAGGGATATATTCCAGAGATTTGAAAAGGTGAAATGGATACTCCTTAGCAACAAAATGGATATGCTGTGGCAAGATGAGTTGAGGATGATTCCTAGATTGTGTGCCTGAAGGACTAGGAGGATGGTGATACCCTCTACTGTAAAAGGAGGTGGAGCAAATTTAGGGAGAAAGATAATGAGTTTAGTTTTGAACATGTTGAGATTAAGATGTCTACTGGATGTTCATTTTAAGAAGTTAGAAAGATTTGGTTGGTTCTTGTCCTTTGTTATCAAAGAAGATTAAAATGAAATCATTATGTTTGAGACAAATTATAGTATGTCTGACTGTGATTGATCAGACTAATATGAGCTTGGAAGACTCTACCACAGCTTTGGTACAAATAGTCCATGGGAACACCCAGGGTGGGTACTCTAAACTTACATATGTCACATTTCCTTTGAGCTGCTTCAATTCTACCTTCCTCATAGAATACAGGACCCTCACTGATGAGAACATGCCATGCTGGCTGATACTGTACAATCAATTCTAAAGTTCTTCAATGACATCTTCAGGATGTCTCATTATTGCTTCTTCTGACCCCCTTTGAGTGCTTGCCCTGTGTGAGTTCTCCATAAAATAGGTTTTTTTTAGCAAACATATGTCTGACATTCTAAAAACATGTCCAGTCCATTGTAGTTGCACTCTCTGTGGTAACGTTAAAATATTAGGCAGTTTAGCTCAAGAAAAGATTTCAATGTCTGGTATCTTCTCTGACAGCTGATCTTCAGAATCTTAAGACAATTTAAATGGAAGTGATTCAGTTTCCTGACTGTCCAGGTTTTACAGGCATATATCAATGAGGTCAACACAATGGCTCTGTAGATCAGTTTGGTATTCATTCTAATACCTCTTCTCTCCCATACTTTCTTTTCAAGCCTCCCAAATACTGAACTAGCTCTGGAAATTTGAGCGTCAACCTCATTGTCAATTTATATCTTCTTGGAAAGGACACTGCCAAGGTAAATGAACTTGTCCAAAGACTCAGAACTTCTCCATTTGCTATATTTGATGGTTCCATATATGGATGGTCTGGTGCTGCTGATGGAGCACATGTGTTTTCTTGGTGTTAATTGTTAGACCAAAATTAGCAGAAGCAGCAGTGAATTGATTCATACTTTGTTGCAACACAGCTTCAGAGGTTACATTGAGTACACAATCATCTGCAAACAGAAAATCATGCCCCAACACTTCCTCCACTTTGGTCTTTTCAAGTTGAAGAATTTGCCATTGATGGTGCAGTTACTGCCTTGAGGCCATGTTCAATTTCAGTGAAGGCATTGAAAACATCATGATAAAAAGTATAGGAGCAAGGACACATTCTTGTTTCACTCCATTGGTGCCTGGGAAATCTCAAGAGCATCATCCACTATCCAAGCTATCATGAAACCAATGTACAATACTGATGAACTTCTCCAGGCAACCAAATTTTGACATAATTTTCTATAAACCCTCTTAACAGATGGTATCAAAGACCTTGGCCAGATCTACAAATGTTGTATACTGACCTCTGTTCTGTTCTTGTTATTTTTACTGGAGTTGTTAGGCAACAAACACCATATCGACTGTTCTCGACCCTTTCTGAAGCCACACTAGCTCTCAGGGAGGTGACCATCTTCCAGGTAAAGGATCAACCTATTGAAAAGGACTCTGGCAAGAATCTTACCAGCAATGACCAAAAGAGAAATATCCATGTGATTGTTATAGGACAATCAGTTCCTTTTATCTTTATAGAGATGAACAGTGGAGGCATTCTTGAATTCATGGAGGAAAGCCTCTTCAATTCATATAATCTGGAAAATTTCTGTCAGTTTTTTGAGAAATGGATTGCCCCTCCCCCACCTTGTAGATCTCAGCTGGAACAGAATCTTAACCACTTAAAAAAAGTCTAATGGCATTCAAAACCTCCTCTTCAGCTGGAATTTCAGCTAGAACAGATCGATTTCAACTTGAGGTAAACAGTCAATGACTTCTGCATTGATTGATGATGGTCTGTTAAGAATACTATGGAAGTGGGGCAACCAGGTTGCACAGTGGATAGAGCACTGGCCCTGGAGTCAGTAGTACCTGAGTTCAAATGTGGCTTCAGACATTTTATAATTTCCTGGCTGTGTGACTTTGGGCAAGTTACTTAACCCCATTGCCAAATAAAAAAAAAAAAGAATACCATGGAAGTGTTTAGCTCATCTCTCCAGAATCATACCCCTATCCTTAACCAATGTGGATCCATCAGCACTGACTAGTTCAGATGTACCATATGTCTTTGGCCCCAAAATAGCCTTTGGGGAATCAGAAAACCATTTTGGTTTATTACTGTCTGCATAAAATTAAATTTCATCTGCCTTCTTACTGAGCCATGAGTCCTATATCTCTCTCCAAGCATCACTTGTACTTAATTTTTTTTTTAGAAATGTATTTTATTTTTTCATTTAAGGTAATGGGGTTAAGTAACTTATCCAAGGTCACAAAGCTAGGCAGTTATTAAGTGCCTGAATCTGGATTTGAACTCAGATCCTCCTGCCTCTAGGACCAGTGCTTGTACTTTACTTTTTTTTCCAGCTTTTTTTATTTTATTTTTTTAATTCTCATTTTGTACAAATGTTTTTTTTACATTAATAAAATATTCTTGTTTAAGAGTAGACAAAATACCCCTCCCCCCAAGAATATAGACTTGCTTGGGCAATAAAGTAAAGGGGAGAGAAAAAAATTAAAATAAAAAAATAATAGTAATAATTGTAGGTATGGCCAGGTGGCTCAATGGATGAAGCACCAGCCCTGGAGCCACAAGCAACCGAGCCCACATCCAGCCCCGTAGACCCAACAATCACCCAGCCGTGTGACATGCAAGCCACCTGATCCCCACTGCCCTGCAAAAACCAAAACGAAGAAAAAAAAGACCCAAAATAAAATAAAATAGTTATAATAGTAGGGGTGGCTGGGTGGCAGACAGAGCATTGGCCCTTGAGCCAGGAGCACCCGGGTCCAAATCCGGCCTCAGACACCCAAAGATAACCCTGCTATGTGGCCCCAGGCAGGCCACCCAGCCCCATTTGCCCTGCACCCTCCCCCAAATAATAATAATAAAATATGTGCTTCAGTCTTTGTTCCAACACCAACCTCTCTGTCATGGGTGGATCACATTCTTTATGGTAAGTCCATTGCAAAAGTTACTTCCATATTTTTCCAGTGTTGCCATTGCTGATTGCAACTCCCTCCTTTCTTATTTCTCCACTACTATGTACTATATTTTCTCTCTGGCGCAGCAGACAGATCCCTGGTCCTGGGGCCAAGAGGCCCTGAGCCCCCATACCACCCCTTAGGCCCAGAATCCACCTGGCCCTATGGTCCTGGAAGGGCCTTCCAATCCCAGCACCTTGCAAGAAGTGAAAAAGAAAATGTGTTATATCTGACCACTCTCTCCCCATGGTCCATCCTCTCCTTTATTCACATCCCCACCCCTCCCCCCTGCTCCCCCCTCCTTCTTACTCCAGATGCCTATACCCCATTGAGTATATATGCTGCTTCCTCTCCTAGCCACCTCTGATGAGAGCAAAGGTTCCCTCATTCCCCCTTGCCTCTCCCCTTCCATATCATTGCAATAGCTCATTGTAATAAAGAAAAATCTTATTATATGAAATATCTTGGCCTATTCCCCCTCTCCTTTTTCTTTCTCCCATTACATTTCCCTTTTTTTCTATTGACTCTATTTTTACACCATATTTTATCTTCGAATTCAGCTTTCTCCTGTGCTTCAAATATAAAAGCTCGCTCTACCTGCTCTATTAACTGAGAAGTTCATATGAGTATTATCAGTGTCATTTTTCTATGTAGGAATACATGCAGTTCATCATCATTAAGTCCCTCATATTTTCCCCCTCTCCTCCAATCTACATACTTCACCTGAGTCCTGTATCTGAAGATCAAATCTTCTGTTCAGTTCTGGCCATTCCAACAGGAACATTTGAAATTCCCCTGGTTCATTGAAAGTCCATCTTTTTCCCTGGAAGAGGACATTCAGCCTTGCTGGGTAGTTCATTCTTGGTTGCATTCTAAGCTCTTTTGCCTTCCGGTATATTATATTCCAAGCCCTATGAGCTTCCAATGTAGTTGCTGCTAAGTCCTGGGTGATCCTGACTGCAGCTCCACGATATTTGAACTGTGTCCTTCTGGCTGCTTGTAATATTTTCTCTTTGACTTGGGAGTTCTGGAACTTGGCTATAATATTCCTAGGGATTGGTTTTTTGGGATCTCTTTCTCGGGGGGATCGGTGGATTCTCTCCATTTCTATTTTGCCCTCTGCTTCTAGAATATCAGGGCAATTTTCCTGTAGTAATTCTTTGAAAATGATGTCAAGGCTCTTTTCCTGATCATGACTTTCAGGTATTCCAATAATTTTTAAATTATCTTTCCTAAGTCTGTTTTCCATATCAGTTGTTTTTTCAATGAGATATTTCACATTTTCTTTTAATTTTTCATTTTTTTGGTTTTGAAGTATTGATTCCTGATTTCTGTTAAATTCATCAATCTCCCTGAATTCTATTCTTTGTCTGAAGGATTTGTTCTCCTCAGAGAGTTTTCTTATCTCTTTTTCCATCTGGCCAATTTTGCTTTTTAAGGCATTCTTCTCCTCAATAACTTTTTGAACTGTTTTATCCATTTGACCTAAGCTGGTTTTTAGTATGCTATTTTCTTCAGCATTTTTTTTGATTTCCTTTACTAAGCTGCTGACTTCATCTTCATGTTTTTCCTGCATCTCTCTCCTTTCTTTTCCCAGTTTTTCTTCCAACTCCCTCATTTGATTTTCAAAGTCTTTTTTGAGCTCTGTCATAGCCTAAGCCCAATTTCTGTTTTTTCTTGGAGTCTTTAGATGCAGGAGCTTGTGCTTCCTCATCTTCAGACTGAGTATTTTGATCCTTCTTGGGCTCATATGCAAAATATTTTTCAATGGTCTTCCTCTTGTTTCTCTGCTTGCTCATTTTCCCAGCCTGGGCCTGGTTTTGGGGTGCTTCCTGAGCTTTTGGGATACTCCCACAAGGGTCTCAGTGTGTGAGGCTCTGTCCTCCCTCCTGGTCTGCAAATGACCATAAGCTTCCCCCTCTGCCACAGGGCTGAGGTGGGGGGGCCCTGCTGTTCTATGGGGGAGCCTAGACTGCTATCAGGATCTGAAGGTGTTCAGAGCCCCAGAGTCCTGTTCCAGAGGCAGAGGACAGAGCTCTGCAGTCTCTCTTCACTCCCCTCCCTCAGTTCAATGGGCTCATGCCCTGGAGGCTCCTGCTTACCAGCTCTGCCTGCTTCTGTTTCCGGATCTGGGCTGCAGAAAGACCAAGCTGCTGGCTGTGTGCCCTGAGGGCTGGGCTCCATGTGCTCGCTCTGGCAGAGGTCCCCCTGCTGTTCCCCCACTTTGTGCCTGGTACTCCCCAGGGTGCAGCTCAGGAAACTCCCCTGCTGCTGTGAGCCTCGGCTCCCAGCTCCCTGGGGCTGCCTCCAGGAGGCTGAAGTTCTTTTGGGCCACCCCTCTGGCAGGCCTCCCTGCCGACCCTGGGGAACAGAGCCTTTCTGCTCTTTTCCAGGTTACCTTGAGTAGGAGAACTGCCTCACTGGGTCCCTTTGTGGGTTCTGTCTCTCGAAAGTTTAGTTAGAGTCCTTAGTTTCAAGTTTTATCAGAGAGTGCCTAAGACTCAATCCCTTCTTGTCACCATTTTGGCTCTGCCCCTCTGGAGACAGTTATCTGTACTTTACTTTTGATGGAATTAAATGCTGCCTTCTTAGAAAGGGATGAACTATCCTGCTGGTAAATCCTGTGGAGTTCTCATTTTTCATTTAGCAGCTTCTGTATTTCACCATCATTTTCTTTTTTCTTTTTTTCCTTTTTCCTTTTTCTTTTTTTCATTCCTATGTTTTCTAGTGATGTTTTATTATTATTATTATTTTATTTGGGTTTTTTGAAAAGCAATGGAGTTAAGTGACTTGCCTAAGGTCACACAGCTAGGTAATTATTAAGTGTCTGTGACTGTATTTGAACTCAGGTCCTTCTGACAACAGGGCCAGTGCTCTATCTGCTGCACCACCTAGGTGCCCCCCATCATTTTTATCCAGTCTTGATGTTTGTGAGTATTCTGGCCCAGATGAACAAATTCAGTGCTGTATACCAGATTGTCCATTCTTTTTCTGCTCCACTGTTCCCACTGTGTGTTGGCTCAGTTTTCCCTTCAAGTTATCAATAAATTGTTCCAGCTGAGAGAGAGACTCTAATCTTTTGACATTAATTCTAGTTTTCATTTTGCCTTGGGGTCACTGCTTCAGTTGAAGGTGAATATTTAGCTCAGAGAGAATGAGTCTGTGATCAGTCCAGCACTCTGCAGAACAGGTTGCCTTTGTCATTTTCACATCCTGTCTGTCTCTTCTTACAATCGAATAGTCTATTAGATGCCAGTGTTTGCTATGAGGATTACCCAGGAAGTTTTATTGAGTTTAGGTAGATGGAAGACAGTGTTGTGATGAGAAGGTCATGAGATGTGCAAGTCTTCAATAGTAGGTGACCATTGCTGTTGCTATTTCCAATTCCATTCCTCCCAAGGACTCCCTGCCATGACTGGTACTCTGAGCCTACTCTACCATTAAAGTCACCCAGAATTTTTATAAGCTTATCCTCTTTTGGTACATTGATGATAAGGATCTCCAGGTCTTCATAAAATTTTTCTTTAACTTCATCAGTATTTATCATGATGGGAGCATAGGCACTGATGATAGTGGCATGACACTTTCCTGGAAGTGGCAATTTCATTGACATGATCCTATCATTCACTCCTTTTGTTTGGCATTCAAAAATGTTGACTAATTTACTTCTGATTGCAAAATCTACCCCAGTTTCACACCATTCCCTTTCACTGTGGCCACTCCAGAAAAACATGTATCCAGTCCAACTTTAGTAAGCTGGCCTTCATTTGCCAATCTTGTTTCACTCAGGGTTGCTATCTGGATGTGATACTTGCTGAGTTCTCTCACAACAAGAGCTGTTAGCCTTTCAGATCTATTGGATTTTCTTTGAAGAAGTCTTTGTAGATTTTTTTTGTGTTTTGACTACACTGTTTAGGATGCCCCCTGCTCTGGTAATCAGACCAAGGTTGGGTAAAAGCAGACAATTTTTAAGGCACCTTTTCTAGCCCCTTCCTCCCATTAGGAGGTGAGTAGTGTAATGGGAGGAAGGGGCTAAGGAAGTCCTTAAAAGGGCTGCTCACTCACCCAGGGGGCTGCCAAATCCCACTTCAGCTTTCAGAAGGGAAATGACCCCATGGCCTGGGCCACCTGTGTGCAGGGTTGTGACTACAGTTCCAACAGCTGCTGCTTCATCATTTGCCTATCACTATAGGACTTTGAGGAATGGTTATGAGTGATGTCTTTTGTTGTGTGTGTAAACTGGATTTAAGTGAGATAGAGCTACATGATTCCAATCCAGGAGGAAATTCAGGAGAGAGTGGTACCTTGAAACCCTACAGAAAAGAGTATCAAGGAGAACAGGGTGATTAACAATGCTAAAGGCTATGAAGAGGTCAAGAAAAATGAGAACTGAGAAATGGGTATTGGATTTGGCACTCACAAGATCATTGATAAGTTTGGAGTGAGTGGTTTCAGAAGCTAGATTGTAAGGGGTTAAGATGAGAGTGAGAGAAGAGAAAGTTTAAGCATCTATTGTGGGTGACCTTTTCAAGGTCAGAAATAATATAGGATTATAGTTAGACAGGGTAGAAGGATCAAGTGATTGTTTAAGCTGGGGGTGTAGGTTAGTAGGCAATAGGGAAGGTGCCAGTAGACCTGGAAAGACTGACAGAGGGACCATCTATTATATTTAAATGTTTATTTTAAGATTATTTCTGTTAGGCTGTTGACAGTACTAAAAAAGGGGAGAAAGCAATGGAAACCTGTACTATTCAGGAAGGGTCATCACCAGAAGGAAGGTCTGCTAGGTATTAACGTGTCAGTCATAGCAACTCTTCAATATTGAGAACACAAGCAAAAGACACAGACTTAAATGGAAACTTCATAATGACTTTCTGATCAGGTCACTCAAAAAACAAATCACAAAAATAATAACTATATGAAAGACAAAAATGATGAGAAAACATATTAACATTTCCGAGATATAACCAAAGGAGTAAAAATTATATTTATGTGAACAAAGTTGCTCATTAAGATCACCTTCTAAAATGATAATATTATTAAGATCATCTTATTTACATCAATAGATGAAATATCTAACCTAATAAAACCATAGATCATTGAATCTGAATTACAGTACACAGGAATTTTTTTTTCTTGATTATATATGGTAGATTTTAAAAAAGATTTTTTGTTTTAATCTTATTTTTATTATTTCTATACTCTCAGAAATCAGGAGAACTTAGGCTTAAATCCTACCTCTGACCATGCTTTATAGCTATGAGTAAACCATTTAAGGATTACACCTCTGTAAAATGGGGAAGGAAGGAAGAATAAAACCAATATTATTATCTTCACAATGTTGTGATGCTCAAGTGAGGTAACTTCTCTGAAGTCCTTTGCAAACTTGAAAATCCCATATTAATATCAATTTTTATAGAAACATAGAAAAATATAACTTTAAAAAGCAAGGTAATCCAATTACTCATTTTCCTCAATTAATTATCATAATATAAATTTTTGAAGTTCAAAACCATATTAGGTGTTAAGTGAATAATATGGTAGAGTAGAAAGAGCACTGGATTTGAAATAAGATTTGGATCCAAATCCTGGCTCAATTACTTACTCTCTGTATGTATGATTGACTGAGTAAATTATTTCTTTAAGCCCATAGGAAGTAATGGTCAGAAAAAAGCAACCTGATCCAGAAAATTATAGGAATGATGAATGATATTATATTGGAGGAGAGAGATACATATCATTCAGAAATAATGGCAGAACTGATTTGATTGCGGTACATGATTCCAGAACTGGAGGTAAGGAGAGGGTAAACGGGTTAGATGGACTATCTATTTTCTAGAAATATGTGGAGTAGGTAGCTGGAGACCTAAAATAGAAGGAATTATAGAATAGTTTCACTGAGAAATGAAATAATAAAATGTTTTCTTTGTGGCAAGATGATTTTTCATTCTGACATCAAAAACTTTCAGCTCTAATATTTTATGACCTCTTATTTCTATAACTTCTGAAAAATAAACTATGTTTGAATCTTAATACATTATTTTATGTCAGATATATATGATACTAAAAAGGAAAAGCTCAGTTTACATCCTGCTTTGACCTCCTGAATCAAAAGACCAGACTCAAATTCAACCTCAGATGTTTACTATCTGTGGCATTAAACCCCATCCTCTGAGATCATTTGAGTTTTAGCTCTATGATCCCTACCCAAAAGATAGAGAAATAGATTATGAAATTATAAATTTAGTTGTAAGTGACTTAGGAAGTCATATAATTCAACCCCTTCACTGAGGAAAGTGAAGATCAGAAAGGTTGTAACTTGATCAAGAGCATAAAGATAAGTGGCAGAATTCATATTTGAAGTCAGTTCCATGTAACACTTTACTACTCTGTATTTCTGGACTGGATGAACTTAGAGTATTTTTTCTCTGCTTAATGATTTTTATGGTCTTACATTATTCCCTAAAAGGTAGAACACTTGACCTTTTGTGAATCAGAGCATAAGGTACTTCCTGCAATAGAATAAAGTCCCTGTAGAAAAAATTACCTGACTCATCTGGACCTTGGAATCAATGGAATTTATATCTGAATGTTATATGTAAGTTCACCTATAAATAATAACAAGCACATACTTAGAAGTCAATTGCCTATCAAGTGAGCACAAGTAGTACCTTGTCTTTTTCCTGGCATTCAAGGCCCTCTTTCTTATGGCCACTTTTACTCTGCTTTTTCACTTTTATTGATTGGAATCTTAATAACTATAACTGAATTAAAAGATTACCTACTACTGCCTTCTTATTTTACAAATGAAGAAACTTAGATCTACAAATATAGCATAATCCAATCAAATCAACCTTCCTACTATTCGTCAAAACCACACTATACTTCATATTTCAGAACATTTGCTTATGCTTCTTCCTATCAGACTTTTAGCACAGATAGTTGATGCAATAATTTTTTAGAGAGCTTGGAATGCCTTCCTCCCATTCTCCACCTACAGAAATCCTACCCAAACTCTAAGGACCAGCTCAAATGTCTCATTTTCATTTACACTTTTCTTGGCTTTCAATCTTTCCCAATCCAGAAATTTTTCCTTTCTGTGACTTCCATTTTCTATCTTCTGATACTAGTCTATACTGCTTTGTTTTGTGGTTATTTGTGTATCTGTCTTACCTCCCCTACTAGATTGTTACCTTCTTGAAGGAGAGATCATGTCTTAACACAGTAGCTAACACAGAACTTTAAAATAATAGTATACTAAAAACAAAATGCATAATATATCTGAGAGTCAATAAGATGCACTTAAAACATATAAATAACATTAAAAAATCTTTTAAACAATAAAGACTGAATTAAATTTGAATGGTATTCATTGATTATGTATGCCTCACTAATAACATTTGTGATATTAGCTGAATTAATTTAGAGATTTAGTACTATACTAATCAAAGTATTGATAATGAACCAGACTGTATTCAATCACATAGTCCAGAGATTTTACTTACTGACAAGAGAAGACAGAATCAGTTTGCTTTACAAAAGATACATCCATATAGGTTTCTGAGAGTGCCACCTAATCAACAAGAAAAATATAAATACCTAGTACAGTAGGGGGAGGAGGGAAAAGGAAATTATCCTGGAATAGTGAGGAAAAATCCAGGAAAAATTCTCAGTGAAACTTTTTTTTCCAAGTCCAGGTCAGCCTAGGGAGACCAAAGAGAGACTTCTGGACACTAGGAATAGGGCCTAACCAAGTGTAACACTCCAGTCCAGGAAGAGATGGTACATAATGAGAAGATCAGGTCCTGGCACATGCTGAAGCATCACCAGATCCAAACTGGGACAACTCCAAACTAGGTCCAAACTAGCAGCTTTGTCATGCATTAATCAAAATCATGGATCCAGCGTGAACTGAGGAAAGGACTTTCCTTCCTAGGGAGGTCATTTCTGGATAAGGAAAGGTTTTATATATCATGAATATTCTGAAAGAGGAGCAATTTTAGAAGCAATCAACAGCTGTGTGGTTTAGATCTTAGGAGCAAATCAGGGTATTATCTCAGTTTTTAACCAAGTCTGAAGCTGCACAGCAATAAACAGGGCAGGCATCCCAGACCAAAGGGGAGCCTATGGGTTCTATCATTGAATCAGCAAAGTTTTTCAGGTGGCTGATAGTGGCTGAGTCCAACAGCAATCTACTATTGCTCAGACATAAACCTAGATAAAGAACTTGCAGAGTTCAGTCCAGAGAGCAATGATTAGACTTTACCCTGGAGGATCACTTTGGGAGTACTGAAAGCTTGCAGGTACCCAGCCTGTCCCTGAGATCTTGAAATAACACATCAATGCTCATTCTACAGGAAAGCAGTAACAAGATCAGCCTAGATCTTCCCTCTAGAAGTACAAAAAAATCAGGCCCTAAAATCAAATCTGAAGTCAGATAAAAGACTGGAAGAATAAGTAAATAAAAAATGAATCCCACTATTCCTAGAAGAGTTGAAGAAAGAGCTTTTTAAATTAAATTTTTTTAAATAACTGAAATGAGAGAGAACTAAAGGGAAAAATTGGAGGGGGGAGGAATAGAGAGCTATGTTAGAATTGTAGAGTGAATTATATCTTGGCTTAAGAAGTACAAAACCTTGTCCAAAGCACCCTGAGAATTAGAAGTGACCAAATCGAAGTCAATGACTTCAGGAATCAACAAGAAATATTAGAACAAGATCAAAAGACTGAAGAAATAGAAGAAAATGGAAAGTATATCTAGCAAAAACTGACTTGGAAAACAAATCAAGGAGAAAATTTTTTTAAGAACTACCAAACTGGGGCGGCTAGGTGGCGCAGTGGATAAAGCACCAGCCCTGGAGTCAGGAGTAGCTGAGTTCAAATGCCATCTCAGACACTTAATAATTACCTAGCTGTGCGGCCTTGAGCAAGCCACTTAACCCCATTTGCCTTGCAAAAAAAAAAAAAGAAAGAAAGAAAAGAAAGAAATACCAAACTATCTGAATGCAATGACTAAAAAAAATATATATATCCTAAACATCATTTTTCAAGAAATCTTTTTTAGAAATTGTCTTGATCTCTTAGAACCAGAGGGAAAAGTAGAAGTAAAAAAATCTGCCATGTTAAACTGCTGAAAGAAGTACTAAAATGAAAACCCTGGGAACATTATGGCCAGAACTTCCTGGTCAAAGAAAAATTACAAGCAGTCAAAAAGAATTTAAGTATTGAAGAGCCAGTTAAGTTCACATATAATTTAATAGCCACCAT
This sequence comes from Macrotis lagotis, assembly GCF_037893015.1. Lineage (NCBI taxonomy): Eukaryota > Metazoa > Chordata > Mammalia > Peramelemorphia > Peramelidae > Macrotis > Macrotis lagotis. The sequence continues at coordinate 125,861,979 of NC_133666.1, read as the reverse complement.
AATAAATAAGTGGAGAGGTTGGAACACAATATTCATATATATATATATATAATATGCATATTATATATATATGTATATATATACATATATATATATATATATATAGAGAGAGAGAGAGAGAGAGAGAGAGAGAGATAGAGAGAGACTTAGGGACAAGAATAATCTACCCAGCAAAACTCAAAAAGAAAAAAGATAGAATTTTTAATGAAATAGAAGACAAGTACTCCTGTTAAAAAGACTAGAGAAACTTTATAAGATGATGTGTCCCTTCTGAACCCTCATCATCATCATCAGGAATTCTAGAGGGAGTCTTAATTAGAAAAGATCTGGGAATGGTTCTGTTATTTTTTGATCTTTAGAGAAGAATGGAGAGGGGGGGAGAAGAATAATCTGGGGAAAGGGGAAAGGAAAAGGAAGAATAGAAAAAAGTATTTCATAAACTCAAGGTAGGAAATAGCCATCTATGCAAACAAGAAAGAAGGTGTAGAAGGAAAAAATTGACACATCAAACTCATTCTCATTGGAACTGATCAAAGTAGAGGGAAGTATATATACATACACAGAGCTGTGTACCAAAATACATTCATTCAATAGGAAAAAGGGAGAAGAAAGAGAGGGTAATTAGAGGAAGGCTCTTATGCTCTGCCTGGTTTCAACTCCTTGGAGCTAGAGTTTCTAGTACTAGGATCAAAGTACTAGAAAGTCACTGGAATGAGAATATTGGAAGCAGTCAGATGGCTCAGTGGATGGACTGCTGGACTTGAAATCAGAAAGACCTGACACCAGACATTTACTATGTGACCTGGGGCATATCACTTAACCCTTGTTTACTTTGATCCAGTAGAGAAAGAAATGGCAAACTACTCCATAGGTATCTTTGCCAAGAAATCCCCATAGATAGCATTAACATGCTGTGGTCCATGGTATTATGAAGAGTCAGACAGAATTGAACCATAAAATTAAGGAAGGATCAAGTCCTAAACAAAATACAACTCTAGGGATGTACAAAATATTTATTGGTGTTTTTTTGGAAGTGATAAAAATGAGAATCAGAGGAAGTACCTAAAAATTAGGAAAAGCCTTAAACAAATTAATTTTATAGAAATGAGATGGAGTACCACTTTGCTATATGGAAAGATGACAGAAAAGGTTTCAGAGAAAACTGAGAAGTGTTATATGAATGGATGTAAAAGGATGTGAACATAAGTAAGAGAATAATTTACAAAATGACAACAATATGGTAAAGGCAAACATCTTTAAAGAATTAGGAACTCGAATCACTAATCATCAACTATGATTTCAGATGACTAGTAATGAGATATAATGAAATGAATTATTCACCTCCCAGTCAAGAGTTGAAGGATTCAAAGAGCAGAATGAAACATTTTTTTGGACATGGCCATGTAAAATTTATGTTTGTATAAAGGGGCTTCTTTCCCTTTTCATTTTCAATAATGGGAAAATATCGAAGTGGGAGAAAAGCCAGATTTCTGTTGATTGAAATAAACATACACATATACACACATATTTAAGTGCCATGGAGTGCTTCAGTAGTCTAGTGAGGCCCATGGTTCACTACTTCTCAGGCCTGTTCTTCTCAGAGTAATATTTTAGATACATAAAATAAAACATAAAGGATCACAAAGGAAATCAATTTTATAAAACAAAGATATAAATTTTTTCCCCCATTCAAAGTTCATAGATCTACTGAAATCTATCAATAATCCATGGATCCAGGTTAAGAATAATGAAAAAAGTAATAATAAAACATCACTAGCACTCCCAGATCTTATGTTATAATTCCTAAAGCAGTAATCATCCAGAATACTTGGAACTATTTTAAAAAATTTTTAAAAATAGACTAGATAAACAAGAATCAGAAATAAATTCAACAGTCCATGTTTAAGTAAGCATGAGAACATAGAGAAGTAGTTAATTTGACAACTGATAGAAATTAGAATGCATTTAGAAAAAAAAGTCAGATTAGCATTTTACATCTTTTACCATAATAACTTCCAAATGGACACAAATATAAAAGATTGTAGCACTAAAAAAAATTAGGAGGAAAACTATGGCTAGGGAAAGAACCAAGAGTTAGAAAAGATCAGAAAAGATAGAACTTTTTTTTTAATTTTAGAAAGGTTTTATTTATTTTCAGTTTTACAATTTTTGCCCCAATCTTGCTTCACTTCCCACACCTCCCACAGATGACAGTTTATTAGTCTTTACATCATTCCCATAGTATGCACTAATCTAAGTTGAGTGTGATGAGAGAGAAATCATATCCTTAAAGAAGAAACATATAGTATGAGATATAGCAGAATTACATAATAAGACAATTTTTAAATTAAATTAAAGGTACATAGAAAGTCTTTGGTTTTTGTTCAAACTCCACAATTCTTTCTCAGGATACAGATGGCATTCTCCATCGCAGATATCCCAAAATTGTGCCTGATTGATGCCCTGTTGGTATGAGCAAGTCCATTAAGGTTGATCATCACTTCCATGTTGCTGTTAGGGTATACAATGTTCTTCTGGTTCTGCTCATCTCACTCAGCATCAGTTCATGCAAATCCTTCCAGGCTTCCATGAATTTCCATCCCTTCTGGTTTCTTTTTTTTTTATTTTTTATAGGTTTTTTTTTTTGCAAGGCAAATGAGGTTAAGTGGCTTACCCAAGGCCACACAGCTAGGTAATTATTAAGTATCTGAGGCCGGATTTGAACCCAGGTACTCCTGACTCCAAGGCCAGTGCTTTATCCACTATGCCACCTAGCCGCCCCCTTTCTGGTTTCTAATAGAACAATAGTGTTCCATCATATACATATGTGACAGTTTGTTAATTGATTGGGCATTCCCTCAGTTTCCCTTTCTTTGCCACCACAAAGATAGCTGCTATGAACATTTTTGTACAGGTGATGTTTTTACCCTTTTTCATCATCTCTTCAGGGTATAGACCCAGTTAGTGGTATTGCTGGAGGTGTGAGGTGGAACCTCAGAGATGTTTTAATTTGCATTTCTCTAATAATTAGTGATTTACAGCAATTTTTCATATGACTATGGATCCTTTGATTTCCTCATCTGTAAATTGCCTTTGTACATCCTTTGACCATTTGTCAATTGGGAAAAGGCTTGTTTTTTTTTAAATTTGACTCAGTTATCTGTATATTTTAGAGATGAGTCCTTTGTCAGAAACACTAGTCATAAAAATTATTTCCCAATTTATTACATTTTTTTTGTCTTGGTTACATTGGTTTTGTCTGGAAAAGCTTTTTAATTCAATGGAATCAAAATTAATCTAGTTTTTTTTAATGATGTTCTCCATCTCTTCCTTGGTCATAAATTGCTTCCTTTTCCATAGATCTGACAGGTAAACTATTTCTTGATCTTCTAGTTTGCTTTTAATAATGTTTTTTATGTCTAGATCCTGCATCCATTTTGATCTTATCTTGGTATAGGGTGTGAGGTGTTGGTCTAATCTAAGTTTCTGCAATACTAACTTCCAATTTTCCCAGCAGTTTTTATCGAAGAGTTTTTATCCCAATTGCTGAACCCTTTGGGTTTATCAAACAGTAGATTATTATAATCATTTCCTGCTATTGTACCTAGTCTATTCCACTGATCCACCATTCTGTTTCTTAGCTGATACCAGATAGTTTTGATGACTGATGCTTTATAATATAATTTTAGATCTGGTAGGGCTAAGCCACCTTCTTTTGCACTTCTTTTTCATTGAATCCCTGGAGATTCTCGACTTTTTATTTCTCCATATGAAGTTACTTACAATTTTTTCTAACTCATTAAAGTAAATTTTTGGAATTTTGATTGGTAGGGCTTAATTTTGGTAGAATTGTCATTTTTATTATATTAGCTTGGCCTATCCATGAGAAGTTGATATTTGCCCAGTTATTTAAGTCTGATTTTATTTGTGTGAGAAGTGTTTTGTAATTGTTTTCAAAAAGTTTCTGAGTCTGCCTTGACAGGTAGACTCCCAGGTATTTTATATTGTCTGAAGTTACTTTGAATGGGATTTCTCTTTCTAGCTCTTTCTGCTGCATCTTGCTAGTCATATGTAGAAATGTTGAGGATTTATGACAGTTTATTTTATATCCTGCAACTTTGCTAAAGTTGCTAATTATTTCTAGGAGTTTTTTAGATGATTTTTTGGGATTCTCTAGGTATACCATCAGAACATTTTTATATGACTATAAATAGCTTTGATTTCTTCATCTGAAAATTGCCTGTTCAAATTATATGGCATTTTTCAATTGAAGAATGATGTATATTTTTATAAATTTGACTTAGTTCTCTATCATAAGCTCTTTCTTAGAGCTACTTGCTGTTAAAATCACCCCCCCCCCCCAGCTTTCTGCTTTCTTTGTAATCTTGGCTGAATTGACTTTGTGCAATTTTTTTAAATTATAAAAATCAAAACTATCCATTTTACATCTTCAAATGCTCTCTCCCTTATCCATAGAGCAGACAGATACACTAGTCCCTGCTGCCCTAACTAGTTTATGGTAATTTTTTATGTATCACCCTTTAAGTCTGTATCATGTACCTATTTTGACCTTAACTTGATATAAGGTCCATACCTAGTTTCAGCTTTCCCAGAAGAATGAGTCCTTGTCCTAAAAGCCTAGATCTTTGGGTTTATCAGATATTAGATTACTAGGGTCATTTACTACTGTGTCTATTCCACTGATCCACCACTTTCAGCCAATACTAGATTGTTTTAATCATTACTATTTTTATAATACAGTTTGAGATATGGTAAGGCTAGGCCATCTTCACATTTTTCCTCATTAGTTCCCATGGTATTCCCATTTTCTTCTTCCATATGAAATTTTTTTATTTTTTTCTGGCTCTAGAAAATAATTTTTTGGTAGTTTGATTGATATGACTGATAATTTACTAAATAAGTAAATTAATTTAGATAGAATTGTCATTCTTCTATTAGCTCAGCCTCCCCTTGAAAAATAAGTATTTTTCTAATTGTTCAGACCTGATTTTATGTGAAAAATGTTTTGTAATTGTTCCTACAGTTCCTGGGTTTGTCTTGGCAGGCAGACTCCCAAATATTTTATATTATCTACAGTTTTTAAAATGGGATTTCTCTATCTCTTCCTTTTGAACTTTGTTGGTAATATTTACATATGCTAATTTGTGTGGGTTTATTTTATATCCTACAAGTTTGCTAAAGTTGTTAATTATTTCAAGTAGTTTTTTGTTGATTTTATTATTAAAATGGTAAATTATGCTGATAATTTCCCCAATATTAAGAATTTCTGGTATAAATTCCACCTGGTCATAGTATATGATCTTTGTGATATATTGCTTTAAGCTCCTTGCTAGTATTTTCTTAACAATTTTTGCATCAATATTGATTAAAGAAATTGGTCTATAGGTTCTTTCTCTGGGTTAGGCATCAGTATCATATTTGTGTCATAAAAGAAATTTGGAAGGACTCTTTCTTACTTGTAAATCCATCTGGCCCTGGGATTTTTTCTTAGGGAACTCATTGATGGCTTATTCAATTTCTTTTTCCAAAATCATGGTAAGTGTTCTATTTTCTCTTCTGTTAATCTGGATAACATATTTTTTTTGTAAATATTCCTGTTTCATTTAGATTGCTAGATTTAATAGTGTGTGGAATAAAAATCCACTTAAAATATAGATATTCCTCTGAGAAAAAAAGTTTATTTTGGCTTTTCTCAAGAAAAGGGCACACTCCAAGTCTCACAAAGGTAATGAAGATCAAGGAGCTGCCCTGAATTGACAGTCAAACAAGATTATATGGCATAATTCAATCCCCTCCTCCTCTCTATCTTCCCTCTCTGTCATTGATTAGTCTTCAGAGTTACATTCTACTTGTGAAAATTTACCCCAGCAACAAAGAAAAGAATGAAAGGTTTTCATAAAATATTACTTCACTATCCAGATGGTGAGAATAACCTTCAGGATTATAACTATCTTATTGAAGAAATGTAACTTTTCTTGGAACAAAAGATCTAGGAACAGTCTACTTATCATCCAACAAGAGGAGTCTTATGAGCTTCTTTGGAATGCAAGGTTTTTCTCATGGGGAAAAAGTCTACTATCCTTCTAGTAGTCAGTAAAAGTAATCTTATCAAAAGTTAGGAGAGTGAGCCACCTGTTTGGAATACAAGGGTATTCCAGAAATAGTTTAAGAATAATAGTTTGTTCTTTCTTTAATATTTCTTAATCCTGAGAGTATTTCACTAGGAATATTATCCCTGAAATGGTTTTATTGGGAATATTCCATTCATTGGCATGTAATTGGACTAAATAGCTACTAGTTGTTTTAATTTGTTCTTCCTTGGAGATGAATTCATCCTTTTCATTTTTGATAATGTTAATTTGGTTTTCTTCTTTTTAATCAAATCAACTAATTGTTTATTTTACCGGGTTTTTCCCCCATAAAACCAACTCCAAGTTTTATTAGTTCATTGGTCTTCTTTCCTTCAGTTTTACTAATATCTTCTTTGATTTTTCAAAATTTCTAATTTGGTGTTTAATTGGGGATTTATAATTTTTTCTTTCTCTAGTTTTTTTAGTTGTAGAACCAATTTACTGATTTTTCTCTTTCTCTATTTTCTTGATGTGTTTAGAGATTTAAATTTTCCTCTTAAGTATTACTTGACTGCTTCCCATAAATTTTGTTATGTAGTCTTATTGTTGTCATTCTCTTTAATAAATTATTGTTTACCTTTCCCCGCTTTCCTGATTCTTCAAACTTCCTCAGTTCTTTCCCTAATGTTAAACCTACTCATGTCTCCCTTTAAACTCAATAAACATTTACTAGATTCTACTATTCCAAGTTATAACCCTAGTTCTCCATTTCTTAGCTATGATCCTTAAAAAAAAGACAATCATCATTGCCTTCATTTCCTCTCCTTAACCCCATGAAATATGAATTTCCACCTCATCTGTGAAATGAAACCCCTCTTATAAAGTTACTGGTGATTTTTTTTTTTTTAGTTTTTGCAAGGCAATGGGGTTAAGTGGCTTGCCCAAGGCCACACAGCTAGGTAATTATTAAGTGTCTGAGGCTGGATTTGAACTCAGGTACTCCCGACTCCAAGGCCAGTGTTCCATCCACTTCACTACCTAGCTGCCCCCATTCACTACCTAGCTGTCCCCTGCTGATTTTTTTAATTGCCAAATCTGATAGTATTTTCTCAGCCCTAATTCCTCTAAATCTGTCTGATACAGCAAGTGGAACTGTGGGGAAACAGCATAGCACTGTTGGTAATTTGTTGGTAATATATAGAAATGCTGATTTGTGTGGATTTATTTTAAATCCTGCAACTTTGCTAAAGCTGCTAATTATTTCAATTAAAAAACTGGCTTTGGAATCAGAGGTTTTAGGTTCAAATTCTGGATCTGCCACTATTTGTATTGTATTAGCTGAGTCAGTTTGATCTTTCTGAGCCTCCATTCCTTCATCTGTAAAATAAAGAGGTTGAACTAGGCGCCCTTTAAGTTCCCTTGAAAGTTGCCAATGTGTGTGAACTCATTCAACCCTTCTGGAGAGCTATTTGGAACTATGCCCAAAGAGCAACAAAAATGTGTATACCCTTTGACCCAGCAACACCACTACTGGGTCCATATCCTGAAGAGATGTTGAAAAAGGGTAAAAACATTACTTGCACAAAAATATTTATAGCAGCCCTGTTTGTGGTGGCAAAGAATTGGAAATCAAATAAATGTCCTTCAATTGGGGAATGGCTTAGCAAACTGTGGTATATGTATGTCATGGAACACTATTGTTCTATTAGAAACCAGGAGGGACAGGATTTCAGGGAAGCCTGGAGGGATTTGCATGAACTGATGCTGAATGAGATGAGCAGAACCAGAAAAACACTGTACACCCTAACAGCAACATGGGAGTGATGATCAACCTTGAAGGACTCGCTCATTTCATCAGTGCAACAATCGGGGACAATTTTGGGCTGTCTGCAAAGGAGAGTGCCATCTGTATCCAGATAAGGAGTTGTGGAGTTTGAACAAAGTGCAAGGACTATTCCCTTTAATTTAGAAAAAAACAGGTATCTTATTGTCTGATCTTATTACCTCTTAGACTTCTCTTCTCTTCTTTAAGGATATGATTTCTCTCTCATCACACACAATTTGGATCAAGGTACAACATGGAAACAAAGTAAAGACTGACAGAGTGCTTTCTGGGGGGGGGGGAGAAGCAAGACTGGGATAAAATTATAAAATTGCAAAACTCAAATAATATCTTTAATAAAAATAAATTTTTAAAAATGTTGCCAATCTATAATAATATAATCCTGGAAAACAATTCAGCATTAAGCTAACAGAGTGGCCAAATGATTGAACCAAGAGATCTCACTGAATAGCATAAACCCCAAGAAGGTCATAGAAAGAAAAGAAATATCCAAAACATTTATTGTAGCAGCTTTTGTGGTAGCAAAAAATTTGAAAATAAAATGGGTGTCCATCAAATGGGAAACAACTAAAGAATTCATGGTACATGATATAAATGAAATTATGATAATATAAAACACAATCTATATGAAGAATTCTGAAAACCTGAGAAGGCTTTTCTGAATTGAAAGAGAATGAAATAAGCAAAGTCAAGAAAACAATATTCACAGTTTCAACAAGATAATGGAAAACTAAACAAAACTGAATGCTTTATTATTGTTATTATAATGATCAAGTTTAGCTCCAGAATAAAGTTTCAGAAATGTACTTCCCCTTTTCCATTGTACAGCTACGGATTATGGGTGTAAAAAACTGTATACAGTATCTTGTACAGTCATTGGGTTGGGTGATTTTGCCAAATTATATATATTTCTTTCTTAATTCTTGTTATAAAGGAAGGTTCAATGGTAGGGAATAGGAGGAAATACATCTCCGAAATGAATGTTCTATAATCACAAAAATCATCGGTTACAAAAAAAGATTGAGTTTCTAGGAGATCATAAACCTCATTTTATAAATACAGAAACTGAGGTCTGGAGAATTTAAGTGACTTGCCTAATGTAACAAGAGCAATGATTGAGATAAGAAACCAGGTTCTCTGACTTCAAAGATAATGTCCTTTTTCATTGTAGCCCATTGCCACTCTCCAGATTCCCAGGCGATTAGTTTTCTATCAGCTCCCTTCCCCCTTTTCCTGATGTAACAAGAGGGGACCCAACTTCCTGTTTCTGGCTATTGAAAGAAGCCATGGGAGGAAAAGAGAGAGGAGCACTCTCAAGATCCTAACAATTCAAGCCTTATACTGATGTGGAAATTGGTGCCCAGAGAGGAAGAGTGACTTGCCCAAGGCCACACTGACAGTAAGTGGCAGAGAGGGAACACAAGTACAAGATTCTCAGATTCTAAGTGCTAATGCTCTTTTCATTGTACCACCTTTGTACTAAATAAGTGAGAAAACCAAGGCCCATTGAGCTTGAATGATGTGGCCAGAGAGTCACAAATCAAGAGGGCAGAAATAAGCTAAAAACCAGGCTTCCTGAATCCCAGGCTGTTTTTATAAACTACCTGCTTCCAGCTAAAACAATCCAGTGAGATTGAGAAGAGAAATGACTGTGGAGATGGGTCTTACCACCATTCCATTAGCAACAACTAACCAATAACCACTGGAAGACTGATGGGCACAGACCCCTCTACTTCCAGACTAGCACTCACAGCTATTGTCTGGGGAACCAATTGCTGTAGAAAAGGGTCTAGTCTACCAAGTAGCCAATACACAAGGGGCAGGAAAGCAGCAGAGGTAAAGACTGGAGGCAGTATGGTCCAAGCAACTCAAAGCACAACTACTACCTTGACCACCAACATCTTCCCTCAAACTCTGACAGAGATGCACTAGGACCCTGAATCCAAGAGCCTTGAGTACTTTCAGCCCAGAGCCATTATCCTAGGAAGTAAGTCCTGTGGAGATACAGCCTGGCAACTGCTCTTAAAGGTCCTTCAGCCACAATTCCTGAAGACCCAGAAAGGAAAGATTTTATCCAAAGTCCTTGCATTGTCAAATGGTTCAATATCAGAAATGGTTATCATCTTGTCTGAGAAAATGACATTAAAAAAGAGGCATCGACATCTGCTGTGCTGTGACACTCTCAGAAACATGTGCCTGTTCCATCAGCTGAAACTTTTCTCATGAATCTCCCTCATTAGCTATGAGCTCCTTAAGAGCAGGAACTGTCTTGCTTTTCTATTTGTATCCCTAGCACTTTGCATACAGTGTTTAATGCTTTATTCATTCATCCATTCATTTCATCATTTAATCATACCTCTATGCTACACTGGCTTCTGAAGAATCTCAGCTGTCAGGAACAAAAAGGAATTATGATAGAATCTCATAGCTAGGTACAGAGTGAAAAACTGAGGAATACACTGAAACAGAAACATGTGAAGAGAAATGTGGAAGGGGAGAAGGGAGATTTGTTTATTTGCTAGAATACCATGTAAAGAGACCCACTAGCAAGAAATAAAATGTTTCAGTTTGTGTGTTTAGCATACTTCCTGTCAAACAAATAAAGATCACTATGAACGAATGATATAGCATTAAGCTCTAGGTTGTAGACATAGTGCTTAATTCATCCCTAACCTGAAGGAATTTACTGACAGGGGATTCAATATATAAAGGGGCAATTAAAAGGGGTGGGGTGAGGGGGAGGCTTCAAGATTAGGAAAGGCCAGGAAGGGGTAAGTGATATGGAGACTCAGATATAGTCTTATCAGAGCCTAGAGTGATCCCAGGTCAAATATGCATTCTGGCAAATGTGTCAAAAGGCAAATAATTGAATGCAACTTGTTTAGCTCTTTATGTTAAAATCAAACCACAGGAGTATGACCAATCTGTCTCAGCAACTTCCAAAACAAATTCTCCCTTGAAGCTTGCTACCAAAAAAGTGTCTCTGATCCTTCATTCTTTCAGCTTCTATCAAATATAAATAAGGCCCAAATTTCAGTTGGATGTGAAAAGGTATGTTTCCTTCCCTCCCTCCCAAACTAGTATTTAATTATTTGTGTATTTGTACTTCACTTGTCAGGCTTCCCATGCCAAGGCCACCCCTCTTTTTTTTTTTTTCACTTTTTTACTATCTGAAACGCTGGTTTTTAGAGCTAATGCCAGGCAAGCAAGCTGTGCCCTGAGCTTGGCACAACAATCTTTTACACTCATCCTCTGGATGAACTCGTGCCAAAGCAAAATCCCAGAACTATTTCTGCACCAGCCCCAGGTGGTCCCTGAACTCAGACAAGCACCTGTATGACTCATGTTCCAGTCATGAAGCTACAATAAATCAAGCCCATCTTATTGTTGCTGTTACTGATTATCACAGTTACAGCTCACTGCATAGTCACGGCTACATGTATCAAGGTTTGTCCATAGGTGTCCTCCTAGGGGAGGTACCATCATGTGTCTAATTTCCTCCTCCAAAAGAATAAAGAAAGCTTTAATCACCACTCTTAGCTCTTTATTTTTGTTTTATTAAGAATAACTGTGAGATAATTTCTGTGAGTTTTTATAATTTTCAGAGTTAACTGAGGTTGTGATAGTCTCTGTGATTTTTTGATCATTTATTTTCAGATTTGACACATTTTACAATCATGTTATATCTCATATGTATGCACTATCTCTACCATTACAAAATATGCTTACTTTTCTTTTTTTTTAAACATGGCTAATGTAGAAAATTATATATTTGCAATGAATTTTATTTTTTCCTTGCCTGCTCCATAAGTAGGGGTGAGGAGAAATAAGGGAATTTGGAATTTTAAATCAAATTGAATTTAAAAAAAATCACAAGTTCATTGGGAGTAAAATTTGTTTCATTCTTACTCTTTGTATCACCTAAAAGAGACTGCTAAATCCTTGATTCATTTTATTTAAAAAATTATTGTCAATCATTCTTCAGACTTGTCCAATCTGGAACCCCATTTGAGATTTTCTTGGCAGAGATACTGAAGGGGTTTGCCATTTTCTTCTCCAGCTCATTTTACAGATGAAAAAACTGAGACAAACAGGATTAAGTGACTTGCCCAAGGTCACACAGCTAATAAGTTTCTAAGGCCAAATTTGAATTCCGTAAGATGAATCTTCCTGACTCAAGGCCTAGGACTCTATCCACTGCACAATGTAGCTGCCCTAATTTCTTTTTTTCCAATTCTCCTAATTAGAATAATTGTAGCTATACTGAGGAAAAAAGAAAATGATGAAAAAAGAAACACCAAAAATCAATGAACTCAGTTAACTTCCATGCCTCTAGCACTTGTGTGGCTTCTACCTCTACAAGATCTCTTATGTTTCCATCCCTTTTTCTCTCCTTACAGTCACAACCTCTCTTCTACTACTACTGTAATAACTTTCCTAACAAGTATTCCTACTTTTTAGACTCTCCCCTGTCTAATACATACTCCAAAGCATATGTGGCTAAATGAATATGGCCAAATTAACATACCCAAAACGTAAGTCTGCCTATATCACTTCCCTGCTCAAAAAATCTTCAGCAGCTCCTGATTTTTGTTCTATAATAATGTCTCAGCATTTAAACCTTTCACATTCTGGTTTCTATCTACCTTTTCAGCCTTATTCCATACTAATCTCTTTCATACGCTTAATCTCCTGCCAGAACTGGCCTACTAGCTATGGCCCAAACTTACATTTCATCTCTCTTAAGGGTTTTCTCCCATTATTCAAGCAAGCAAGCAATATTTATTAAGCACCGACTTACTATATAAGAGGTACTCTGTGCTAAGTGCTGTGGATGCAGAAAGAGGCAAAAGACAGTTCTATCACGGATTTCACAATTTAACTGAGACAATATGCAAACATATACAACAAGCTATATAAAAAATAAATGGGAAATAATTAGAGAGGGAAGGCATTAAAATTAAGAGGGGTTGGGAAAGGCTTTCTGTAAAAAATGAGATTTCAACTGGGACTCAGAGAAGGCCAGAGAAATCAAAAGGCAGAATTCAGGAGGGAGAACATTCCAGGCATGAAGGACAGCCAAAGACACTGCCTGGAGCTGAGAGATGGGGAACATCTTGTTTCTGGAAGAGACTGAAGGCCAGTGTCACTGTATTGAAGAGTGCATGTTGGGGAATAAAGCATAAGGAGACTGGGAAGATAGAAGAGTAGGTTTGAATTCCAAACAAAACATTTTATACTTGATTCTGGAGTTAGTAGGGGAGTCATTGGATTTTATTGGGTGGGTGGAAGGAACATAATCGAATCTGTGCTTTAGGAAAATCATTTTGGTGACTGAATTCAGGAGGATGGGTTGGAGAAAATAGAGACTTAAGGTAGGTAGACCCACTAGCAGGGGTGATACTAAGGCTAGCTAGATACTGCTACTACCTGCAGCAGTCTAGACAAGAAGTGATGAGAACCTGCACTTAAAATGTGTGGGGGGAGGTAGTATCAGAAGAAGGAAACATATACAAAAGAGATTGAAAAGGTGAAATCAATAGGCCTTGTCAACAGATTAAATATGGGGGGGGGGGAGGTGAAACAGTAAGGAATCAAGGACATCTCTTACATTGTCCTGGGTTTTGAGGAACTGGGAGGATGGTGTGTTCTCAGGTATAAGCAGGGGAGGTTTTAGGGGGAGAGATACTAAGTTATGTTTTGGGTATGTATTTAAGATATCTACTACACATCCAGTTTAAGATATCCGAGAGTTAGAGATGTGAGACTGATGGTCAACAAAGATTGGGGCAGGATAGATAGAACTGAGAATCATCAGCACAGAGTTGGTAATTAATCCATGAGAGCTGATTGAGATCATCAAATGAAAAGGTATAGAGAGAGGAGAGAAGAGGGCCCAGGACAGAACTCTTGAGGGACACCTACAGTTAGAAGGCTTGATCTGGATGAGGAAACAGCAAATGAGACTGAGGGTGGCTTGATGGGTGGAAGGAGAAGGGAGAGCTGTGTCCTAGAAACTTACAGAAGATAGAATGTCAAGGAGAAGAGGGTGATAAATAGTGTCAAAGGCTACAGAATGGTCAAGGAGAAAGCAAACTGAGAAAAAGGCATTTAGATTTGGCAATTAACAATTTTGGAATAAGCAGTTTCAGAGGAATGATAAGGCCAGAAGCTAAGATTGTAAGGGGTTATGCAGGGAGTGAGAAGAGATAAAGTGGAGATACCTATAGTAGATAGAATGATTGAAAGGGGCAATTTGCTGGAGAAGATGGGATTGAATGGAATCAAGGATTCATATAGAAGAATCTGATAATCTCAAGGGAGCAGTCAGATGGCACATAGACTGCTGGCCCTAGAGTCCAGGTGATCAGAGTTAAAATCCAGCTTCAGACACTAGTTGAATGATCCTGGGCAAGTCACTTAACTCAGTTTCCTCACCTGTAAAATGATTTAGAGAAGGAAATGGCAAACTATTCCAGTATCTTTGCCAGGAAAGTCCCAAATGAGGTTATGAGGAGTCGAACATGAGTAATCAACTAAACAACTTCCTCAAGTGAGTTAAAGGCACCTCCTCTTCAAGTAAGACAGATGGAAGACGTAGTTAGGGAAGACATCTGAATGATATTAACTTAGGAGGAGAGAGGGATTTCTACTTGAATCTGTTCAAGTTCCAGCTAAGTGGTTCAGGGGAAAAGTACTGTGGGAGGTTTGAATAGGGATGAAAAGGTTTAGAATAGGCACTGTAGTGGATGTGATAATGAATCCGTTAGGGAGGTGTAAATGGCCTTGCTGCACTGAGGAACCATTTAAGATTATGTAATATAAATTTGCATTCAATCCAGTCACCATAGTAGGGATTTTCTCCAGTTTTGTTTGACAACTCTTGTCTAAGAATAGAAGTAGCAGACAATGGGAACGGTTATGAGTTGGGTCTTGGCCAGGAATGAACAGTGAAAGGAAAAGGGAGTAAAAGAGTAGAGCAAAGAGGATAATTTAGAGTTGAAGTGTTTAACATGAAGTGTTAAAAAAAAAAAAGGAAGATGGTCTGAGAAGTACAATAATGGTCAAGTGATTTTGCCCTGGCAGGACTGTGGTCTTATGGAAAGAAAGAGTTCTTTTCAAAGAACAGGTTTAGGGAAGGCAGAAGGAAATACAGAATGATTAAAAAGATTATTATCAGATAAAAGAATGCCAGAATTCACAAACATGGAAGTGGAACACTTGTGGGTGATAACAACATCAAGGGTATTCCCAGCTCTGTGTTTGGTTGAAGTGGAATGGAGAAGTAAGCCTTGGGAGGTGAATAAGATTGAGGAAGTGGAAGTTACAGGGTTGGAGAGAGAATCTAGGGGTAAGTTAAAGTCCTGGACGGAGTTGGAATGGAAAGCCTGCTAATAAATGCTGTATTCCGTAGGGAAGGCGGGGGGAGGGGCAGCTAGGTGGATAGAGCGCCGGCCCTGGAGTCAGGAGGACCTGAGTTCAAATGCGACCTCAGACACTTAATAATTTACCTGGCTGTGCGGCTTTGGGCAAGCCACTTAACCCCACTGTCTTGCAAAAAAAAAAAAGTCCTAATTTAAAAAAAAAAAGGGAGGCAGGGGAAGTAGGGGGAGAAGGCAGGGGTGTCAGCTCCCAAGTTACCAGAATTCTGATTGGGTGCTAAGTTTGGGTTTAATCAACTGCAAAGGAGCAGTAATTAAGTAGTCCAATTCCCCCAACCAGGACAGTGTGGCTAGAGAAGCCAGCACAGTGCCTTACAGATTGAGAACTTCATGTCAGGTGACTGGTTAAAATTCTAGCTCTTTGTAAGCAAGGCCTCGTTTTATTTTCTTCCCTACATTTCCCCGGGGCTCGCACCGCCTCTCCGCATTTGTCCCGCGTGGAGTCTTTCAAAACGCGCTCATTTCTACAATCTTGAAATGTCTTGGATATATTTAACTCTTCGGTGGAGCAAGATATCAAGATACACACACACACACACACATATATGTAGATATGTGTGTTTTTCCTATTTTACTTTCAGTCAGAGACAGGCACTCCTTGGCCCCGAGTCAGGAAGCCTCCTCCCAGGGCCGGGGCTCCGGAGCTGGCAAGGTTCCTCCGAGGGTCCGACCCCGTTTTACACAAGAGGACACCGAGGCCGGGGAGGGTTGTCACACGGCCAAGCCGCAGTGAGGGGCAGAGGCCTCCGCCGGCCGCCGCGCCACCGTGGGCCGGGCCCGCCCGCCTGCCCCGGCGCGCCTGTTTTAGCTAGGACATCCGCATCGGCGCGTCCGGCCGCCACCGTCTCATTCTTAAAATTCTGGCGGCCCCAGCCCCGCGGGGGGGGGGCAAAACGCCGGCGAGGCTGCCGGAGGCCCGCGGGGGTCGGGGTGTGAGTGGGGCCCAGGACGCCGGCGGCGGGTGGGGAAGGAAGCAAGGAAGCCTCGTTTGCTCCGACTGGGTCAGGAGCACAAACATGGCGCCTCCTCCTCGCTCGGCCCCCCGCCCCAGCCTCCTTCCCGTCGGCCGCGCGCGCCCACCTGGCGTCGCGCGGGAGGCGAGCGCTTCCGAGCATTTCCGAAGCGGAAGCCGGAGTTGGGGGCGGAGTCGGGACCCGGAAGAGCGGCAGCGGGCGGGGCGGGGCCCCCCGGGAGCGCGGCGCGGGCCCCGCCCAGACGGGGAGGGCGGAGGGAGCGGCCGCGGCGCGGCGCGGCGCGGCGGGGAGCAGGGGGAGGGGAGGCCGGATGTGAGTGGAGCGGCCATTTCCTGTTTCTCTGCAGTTTTCCTCCAGCTTTGGGTGGTGGCTGCTGCCTGGGATCGGCTGCTCGTCGGCTCAGGGGCGAGGCGGCGCGGGCTGCGGTCCCGGGCCCCCCCTCCATCCAGGTTCCGGCGCCCCCGCGGCTCCCCCGTCCCGGTCGCGGCGCGGCCCGCTCGGAGCTCGTCGGGCCTCCCGTTCCGCCCCGGGCGCCCCCGGCAGCCGCCGCCTCTCCCGCCGCCCGCCTCGCCGCCTCCGCGGCAGCCCCGCCAGCCGCCCCGATGCAGGCCATCAAGTGTGTGGTGGTCGGAGACGGGTGAGTGCCTGCCCCAGGCCGCCCCGCGCCCCTCCGCGCGCCCGCTCCCCGGGCCCGGGCCGGCCTCCGCGGCGTGCGGGGGCGGGGTTCGGCGGGCCGCTTGGGTGGGGCGAAGCTGCGGGCGCCCGGCGCGGGGGGCCCCGGGGGGCGCGGGGGGCCGGCCTGGCCGGGGTGGGGTGGCCGCAGCCCCGTGCGGCGCCCGCGGGGCCCGGGCTGCGTGGTCTCGGGGCTGGCCTTGAAGAAGCCCGGCCTCTAGAGGGGGCAGTTTCCACTCCCCTCCCCCGCTACTTAGGCTGCCCCCGGTGCCCTCCCGAGGGCTGGGTGGGAGACCACCAGCCTCGCCCACTTCACTTTTCCCCCTGGGATGGTCTGTTGGTGCGCTGGGGTCCTGCCCCCCCTCCCTTTTTTTTTTTAAAAAGCGAGGGATCGATTTACCCAGCTCAAAGGAAAAAAGTGGGCACCACCCTTTTACTCACTTCAGAAACCCAGTTTGGTTTTAAGCAGAACTTGAACTTCATGTAATGCATCTCTTAGGGTGGGTGTCTAATACCCTTCCTCCCTTCCTCTGTGTTTGCTTGTAGCGAATTTGGCATTTTTTTTAAAAAATGTCTTTTTTAGCTTTTAATATTAACTCTAGTTAATGTAAGTCCGTATACCTTATTGAGTGCTTTAGTATTGTAACTCATTAAGATTAACAATGTTTTGTAATCTTGGGTTTAGACTGCAGTGAAGGTGATGTATTGGGACTGGTTTTGTGGTCTAAAATTTTTAACTACGAGGATTTTTAGTGTCAGTTGCTGGTTTGCTTCAAGGAACCTTTGATTTTTGTGCTATTCTTTTGGGAAGCTCTTAATGTTCTTGTAAAGAAGGTGAGACTGAATTTTTCCTGAATACACAATGTGTCCAAAAAGTGTCCCCCCCCCCCCCAATCTGGGAGGTAATAGAACAGGCTTCCTGAGGAAAAAATTGCTCTCTGTGACTCAAGGCATCTTATTTCATTTGTAGTCGTGTTGCTGGGCCTATTGGAAAACAAGACTTGCCTTATACAACTTATTTCTTCCCCTTCCACACACCCCCACCCAAGAAACAAATATCCCAGTGTAATCTGAACAAAATTGTATATCACAGTATTGCTTGTGTAATTTAGAGTTGGCCAGAATGCCTGAAAAATTACTATTAGCCTCATGAAATTTTTGCAATAAATGGATACATTTTCCTTGGTATCTGAATGTTTTTGTGGTTTAATAATATCAATACTAATTGCTGCTACCTTAGTGAGCGTTTTTGAGATCTATATTTAGCTTTTGACTTTTTGATTAAGATTATTAGTGATATTTTTACTAAATCCCAGCTTTCTAGTATCTTGAAATTGCTTAACATTTCTAGTTGAAATATAATATTTCATGATCAATTTTAAAGCATGTTTCTGAAGGACTAGAACTAGTCAAATATTAAAACAGAACTAGGAACTTGGTAAGATACTTTTAACCTTTAAAAGAAAAGTAGTTCTGGAAAACTGGGTACAATAAAATGTTTATCTTAATCATGAAGTTGGGATCCTCATTTGATTAAGTTTTCACTAATCTTGCATAGTTTTTTTTAACTAACTCAATTTATTTTTACTATTAAAAACAGGTTTATTGTGATAGATTAATAAGTGGCATAGTTTTAGTTTTTTAAAACCAATTGGTTGTGGTCAGTTCCACATTTAGTCAGAATGAGTAATTTGACTTCAAAAGATTTATCATTTCGGTGGTATATGTACTCCCTCCACTGAAATAAGCTCCCTTCATACTTAAAAAGTTTTCATAAGCTGACTAAGGCCAGAAAACCTTGTCATCAACTTTCTGGTGATGAGCCTTGAGCCTCTAGAAAATAATTGGAAAAAATCTTGTACAGCTTAGTTCCTCGATAGGCCTGCTACTTAAAACTTAGCTTGCCAGAACTTGCTTTCCCTGGCATAGCCCTTAAAACCCAGCATTACTTACCTGCCAAGATTAGGCATCAGAGTAGCACTTTACTAGAGGAGGAAGTAATTTAAGATTCTTTAAAAATTAAAACTACAGGTTTTAGATTGGTTTATTTAAACCTAATATAAGTCAATGGTTTTTTAATGCTTTTATGTTGTTTTTGAAATAAAATATTGAATGCCTGTTACTTGCAATATGTTGCTAGATACTAGAGATAGCTAGAAAGTCAAAGATTGAATTCTAATATGACTATCCTGGAGAGACAGGAAGATCTGACTTCACTTCCTACCCTGGGCAGGTCACCTAATTCATTCCACCCCTTGACTTCAGTTTTTCTGCAAAATGGATAATATCACCTACTTCACAGTATTGTTGTGTCGCTAAGGATCAGTTAATTGATTTTGTCTGTGTGTGTGTGTGTGTGTGTGTGTGTGTGTGTGTGTGTGTGTGTGTGTGTTAGGAATTTTATTCCCCTTACTCTTTAATTTAGTATTTTTTTGTGATCTTAATTTGATTTGGACTAGGTGCCATAGAAATAATGCTTTTTAGAAATGTCATCTTGATATCCCGTTCAGATAAATTTTTGTTACTTTTAAGAAAAGTAATGTAGCAAATATTCCTTTCAAAAAGATCCTTTGTTCAGCTGAAAAACTATTTTTGAATTCAAATATTTATGAAATAATGTGTCTGAGGTTATTAGAATATTTAAATTGTTGACACTTTTTGCAGAATTTTTCTCGTGTAGACTTTTTTGTTTGTTTTTTGCAAGCCAGTGGGGTTAAGTGACTTGATGAAGGTCACACAGCTAGGTAATTATTGTCTGAGATCGAATTTGAATTCAGGTCCTCTTGACTTCAGAGACACCTAGCTGCCCCTGACTCTTATAAGAAATTTAGTGTGGAATCTTGTACTTAATAATTAATTCAGCACTAAAAAAAAAAACAGCCCTGAAATTTCACAAACAACTGACTTTTTATTTTGTGAAAGGGTATTTATGCCCTGAAATGTGTCAGCAATTGGTGTAGTGAATTGAAAGCCTCCTGTTGCAGATATTATGTTTTGTAATAAAGTATAGCCTCTAGTTTTTAAAAACAAAATATTAATTTTCCAGGATATTTAAAAGTTATACTACATAATTCCCTTTGTACTAGAATCAGTTGATTTTAATCTGATTAGATACAATAAAATTAAGTTTTTTGATCTTCTCCTTTGATAATCCTGCCCATCACCTTGATTTGATGAACCTCAATAATGTAGTTTTGCTAAGTCACAAAGCACACCTAAGAAGGACTCAGGTCTCAGCTAAAGTCAGATTAAGAGTCATTATTTTGAATAATACATGAATACCTAACCAAGCTGATTTTCATTATTTTTTATTTGAATTAACTGGAGGATGCAATAAATATGTAAATTGGAATATTTTGATAACATAAAATACTATATTTGACAAGGCCAATGGTTCATGTTTATTTTTGGTAAATTAGCAATTAAAAGGACTTTGTCTTTCATGGAGTCATCCTCAAATGGATGACCTCAGATATCTCTATCTTCCATTTAATTTTTTATGAAGCACTCCTTAAATTTACCTGTATATATAATTAGGACTTGGACTTTGATTTTGGAGTCAGAAGACCTGAATTCAGATACTGCCTCTACCATTTATTTGTTGCACCCCTTCCTGAGGCAAGTCATTTAATCTCTGGTTTGTTCAGTTTGTTTATCAATTAAATAGATTTGAACTAGATGATCTCTAAGGACTCTTTGAGCTCCAAATCAAACTAAAATTTTGCACAAGTCAATAAATGCTTGTTTCCTCTTTAAAAAAAAAAGTGGGCTGTTGGGAATTGGGTTGATAAGTCATTGCTTCATTCTTAGAATGAGAATGTACTATATATTTTTTATAGAGTCTTATGTTTAAATTTTACTGTTTACTTTGTTAATAATTTTTAGTTTTCTGTCTCTGCATCCACAAATGCCTTTTGCCATCTAATTAATTCGTCGTGGAATGTAATAATCCCTACTTGAAGGACTTTCCAAGGGAAATGTAAGAAGGGATTATCTAAGGAGGAAATCTAGGGGTTGGAAATTAAGTAGAATGATTAGTGGGCAGTTAAGATAGAAGTACTTCATCTATGGACCTGCCATTAGGTATTGAGAGAAATTGTAGTGTGATTATAAAAGAAATGTCTAGTGGAGTTGAGAAGACATGGCATTAAGTCCTGATCTCTAGTGGTGGGACCAAAAAAGCCACTTTGTCTCTCGGTGTCCCTGGGCAACTCTCTAAGACTCTAAATGACAGAAGAGTTCCCTGTCATAGTGTCTTCTCACACTTCTCCCCCTGCCCCTCCCCCCCAATCAGGCTTTCTCCTAGTACCTTGCAGTTTCTCAATAAACATTAAAAATAGGTTTGAACAGGTCCCAAACCCACTCAATCAAATATCAGTGGTTAATAGTAATGTTTTTCTTATTTTATGTGTATCTTCTAAATAATATTTTGAATATGAATTGAATTTGAACTGTGGAGAAACAGGAAATTATAGATTTTGTAGTGAATTACATAGTGGTACTTGCATTGGGTTTAATGCTTGTTCTGCAGTTGTGACTGATTCTAGATTGACCCTGTGAATCAAAGCATGACACTATAAGTGCTATTGGAACTTTTTTTTTTAGCAAATACAGTGAAGTGCTTTGTAATTTCCTTCTCTATTGAGTCCCCATTATTCAGATGAGGAACTGAGGCAAGTTGAGTCACACAGCTAATAGTGTCTGAATTCAGATTTGAACCCAGATCTTCCTGACTCCAGGCCCAGTGCTCCTTACCTCCTTCATCACTTAGCTGCCTCTTTTTTAAAAAAATTATTTTTCCTAGCTTCGTATAGTGTTTACATTAAATGTTTCATATCATGTGAGGTCACATGTGAATTGACTCAGTATTTTGTTTCAGAATCAAAAAATTGGTACAGAATCTGGGACTTTACAATTGGTACATTTATAAGGTTGCTTAAAAATATTATATGAGACCTAAGAGTATCATTATGGTAGAGAAAAGGATTCATGTTCTAATTTGAAAGGATAAACACATGCTATTTGATGAAATGTTTGGTGTTATATAATCATACCTGGAAAATGAAGTATATGAAAGTAAGTTATTAGATAATTTCTTAAACATTTAGTAGTGTGTTCTTTCCATAGGTCAGATTTTTATATAGCACATTCCATTATGGTAATTCTTAAGAATATAAAAACAATAAGTTGCCTAAAAAGGCATGTTACAGTATGGAATAGGAGTGCAAGTGTTTTTTTAACATTTTATCTATTTTAAGATTGAGAGTGTTATAGTTGCATAAATAAGCGAGCTATCTGAAAAATTTTAAGATTTTTTTTAGTACAGTATCTTTATCCTGAAATGTATGCTAAAAGAAATTTACATAGGTGTTGTCTTATTTTAACAACCTTCCTATAAGGCAAATAGTGAAAGTAATCATTTAGCTTTTTATTTTTTGAAATGTGGACTTTGATGTCTAGGGTTACTGTTGGTAATAAAATTCAATTCTTCCTGATTTTTTTGTTCTATCCTCCTTACTAGTTTATAATTACATAGAACTGAATAAAGAAAGTATAATATGTATACATTTCCACTGTAGCATGAAATAAATACCTCTCTAATGTAGATATCTGGTGTGATAGGTATTTACATGTATAGCAAGATTTCAAAGTTTGCAAATTATTTTTCTCACAACCCAGTAAGGTAGGTGGTACTTCTATGCTCCCCATTTTGAACATGAAATGTGAGAGTCCAGAGTAATGAAGTGACTGTTTCAGCTAGTAGATTATTGGATTTGAACATTAAACATTTGGACAGTATTTAAATATTTTAAAGGGTTTAGTCGACACCTTTTTTTTATATTAGTAATTTCTAGATATATCTAATACCATCATTTTGCTCCTATAGCCCCCCACCCCTAGAAAGAGGAAGGAGCAGTGGATAGAGTATTGACCCTAGAGTCAGGAGAACCTGAGTTCAAATTCGGCCTCAGACACTTAATAATTACTTAGCCGTGTGACCTTGGGCAAATCACTTAACCCCATTGCCTAGCCAAAAAAAAAAAAAGAGGAAGGAGGCATGTTGTTTCCTTATCTGCTCTCTGGAAACAAAGTTGATCATTATAATTACTCAGTAGTTATTGGATATATTATTCTGTTTTACTTTTCATACAAATTCTCCCATTTCTTTGAATTCTTTAATCATTTCTTACTAAAAGGTAATATTCATAAACTTTAGAGTTTTTTTTAGCTTATCCCCAGTAAATAGGTGCTTGTGCTGTTTCTTGTTCTTTATCATCATATCATACTGCTATGAATATTTTGGCATATATATAGAGATATATATTGATATATTAGTTCTTGGAGTATGTCCCACAAATGAGATGCTGGATAAATGGGTATGAACAATTTAGTCAAATTATTTTTCAGAACAGTTGGAGTAATTTACAGCTCTACCAACATTGTATGCCTCTTTCTGAAGCTCTTTCAGACTGTATGATAACAATTTAATAATAAGATAATGAATACAGATGTGAGTTTTAATAGTAAAACTTTGTGCATTAGTATTCTGATTGAACATATAAACATTTTTGCTGATTCCAACTCATCTGTAGCAGCTAAAGGGGATATCTATCATTGGAATATTTTGGTTAAGACTATTAAGGTATGCCTCCTAATTCTGCCAACTAAAAAGAAAACAATGATTAATTAGAGTCAATATGGTTCTATCAAGAGCAGATCATACTAAACATACCTAATTTACTTTTTGATAAAGTGATTAGATTGATAACTAAAGGGAATTCTGTGAACATTTTTACACCTAAATTTCTTTTTTGTTTTTTTCAGTGGGGTTGTGATTTGTCCAAGGGCACACAATTGAATATTAAGTGTCTAAGGCTGGACTTGAACTCAGGTCCTCCTAACTCCACGACTTATCCACTGCCACCTAGCTGCTCCTAGACCTGAATTTCAACAGTACATTTGAGAGTTTTCTGGTTCTTTAGAGAGATGGAGAGATACAGGATAAATGTATATTGGTTAGTGAGCTGGTTGAATGAATATACCTCAAGAGTAATCAATTATCGGTGTGTTACTATCACCCTAATGTAATGATCTTTGGATCTATATTTTTTAGAAAGATTGTTGACTTAAATGAAGATATAAATACCATACTCATCAGATTTGCATTTGGCATGCAACTGGGAAGATTAATAGTTGATGCTAGTCAGGCTTCAAAAGATGTCAAAGGCAAAAATGATGATGGATCAAATATAAAAAATAGATATCATTAGACAGTTGAGTTGGAGGAGCACTGAGAGGTTAAATCATTTGGTTACAATCATTGCCTATATATGTTAGAAAAAGGATTTGAAGACTGCTGTGACCAGATGAAGTTGGATAAGGATAAATGTAAAGTTCTCCACTTAAGGACAAAAAAAGTAAATTTCAAAAATCACATGCTACTGGGACATGACTAGGTAAATAGTTTATGTTAGGAAATAATCTTGGGATTTTAGAAGCACTGTTTTGATAAACTAAGCCTCCAAATACCATCTAATGCTAATTGGGTAGGTATACTTACTATTCAGAATGAAGGTTACTATCCTTTATACTGTTGAAATAACTTAGGAAGTACTGTTCAATTCAGATAGAGCAGTTTTTGTACCTGTGGAAGTTTCATAAAATGCATACTTTGCCCTTAAGTCTTTTTTTAAAAAAAGTCAAATTCAGTTTTATTGAGGTAATTCATCTAGGTTTGACAGTGATTTTTTTGTTTGTTTTTGGGAGGAAGACATCTGGCAGCTTCCTTTATTACCTGTTTTTGCTAAGCAAATTCTAAGGTGTTTCTGAAATGTTAGTACCTTCCAAAATTCCTAGTGCTAGTTCAGTTGGCTCTTAATTATTAGTCTACATAGAAATATCTTGAAGGAACTAGACATGTTGTAGCCTGTTAAAGGGAAAGGGACTTGTTTTACAATTTTTCTCCTTTCTCCCCTCTCTTCATGGGGACAGAAAGCAGTTTGATATAGACTCTACATTTACAACCATGGTAAACATAAATCAATATTGATTATGTTGTAAGAGAAGAATCAAATCCAAACAGAAGAAAACAATTACATAATACATGACAACTTTTAAAAATGGAAGATTTTATTGATAAGCTTTAGTCTTCATTTAAACTCCATAATTCCTCCTCCTCTGGATATGAATGGTATTTTTCCATCACAAATCATTTCAAATTGTCTTTGATTAATGTACTGCTGAAATGAACAAATCCATCAAGGTTGATCATCCCTCCATGTTATTATTAATGTGTATAATGTTCATTTCATTCTTTTCCAGGCTTTTCTGAAATCCCATCCTTGATTTCTTTCAAAACAGTAATGTTCCATCACATATACAATTCCACAATTTTTTCAGCCATTCTTCAGTCAATGGGCATCCCCATCAATTCTTTGCCCCTTCAAAATGAACTGCTATGAATATTTTTGTACATGTGGAATTTTTACCCTTTTTCATAATCTTTTCAGGTAGTGATATTGCTGGATCAAAGGGTATGTATGTTTTTTATTGCCCTTTGGGCATAATTTCAAATAAGGTTGAATCAGTTCACAACTCCACCAGCAATGCATTTGTATTCCAGTTTTCTCACATCTCCTCCAACATTGATCATTTTCCTTTCTAGTCATATTGGCCAATCTGAGAGGTGTGAGATGATACCTCCAAGATGTTTTAATTTGCATTTCTCTAATCAGTGATTTAGAGCAATATTATTTCATATGACTATAAATAACTTTGATTTCTTAGTCTGAGAATTGTGAAAGCGGTTTTTCATACAAGAAACAGAATCACTAACTTCAAACTATCAGACTTGTAACATCTTGGCTCCATTAAAACAAGTTATAGATCATATATCATCCTTTCTAGATAGTTTTCCTGTTCTCCACACTCCCAACTAAATGAACAGTCACACATACAGCTCATAATTCTGATCATTTCAATCTACTAGAAGCCAAACCAATATTGAAGAGTTTATATTAGGTGTCCATATTCCACCCCCTTTTCAATCTGCTTCCTGAGAAAAGCTTGGGAAAGCCCTAAGGGGCCTATCTCATTTTGCTTTAAAATTTCCAAGAGTTCTGCCAATTAATTACTCAAGCAGATTTGGAAGAGTCTCTTCCCTTGAGGAAAAAGGTGCAAACTGTCTTCTATGGAAAGCTTTCCCTAACTCATTTTATTTCCAGTGCCTTTTCCTATTACTTGTATATTGCAGACAATTTTCTAGAACTACCCAAATTCAACTTTACTTAAAGAATTTTAAGGTTTACCACTTTCTCTTCTAATTACTTCTAGTTTTTTTCTCTAGAGTTTTTTATTTCATTTCTAAAAATGCCTTGCTTATTTTATTTCTTCTAGGTATTCTGGATCTTTGTGAAAAATGTATTTTTTCCTTTCTCTTTGCTTGCAGTTGGGAAGAAGTTGATCACACCTTTAGGAGGGTGGGTGTGGGTGTGTTATTTCTTCTCTCCAGCTTTAGTTTGTGAATGGGGGTTTTGTGCCATGGCCAGACTCTTTATTTTTGGTGAACTTTTGGTTGAGGTGTTTCCTTATTGACTTGTAGTATTTTGTGTCCTTGTCTCGTCTTCCTCCCTAAGCTCAAGGTTCAGAGTGGTGAATCTTAAGGGCCTTCCCAGAAGCTTAGAGCTGAGTCCTTAGCCTGGGTTGTTGAGTTTGAGTGTTGGTTACTAACCTTTGCCTCTCACTGGTCACTCTGGGGCTTGTTCCAAGGTCTTCCTTCATCCTGGATTTTCCTGTGGCTTTGTGAGCAGAGGGGTTCACAGGATAAAGTCTCTGTTCTTGCTGCATTGAAAAACTAACCTCTTCTGACATTGATTTTGTTGAAAAACCCTATTCCTGTTGCCATGATGGATTTGGGGGGGGCAATTTTGGGATGGAAGTTGTCAGTATAATTTTTGACTGGATTTCTTGGTTTGGAATTTGGGTTTTTGCTAGCTTGGGTAGCGGAGAGCTGAGCTGAGTGGTTTACCTCCTGTTCAGGGAGCCATCTTGGTGGGAAGTCCTTCACAAAACTAGTTTTGGGGAAGTTAAAGTTTTTACCATTTTTACTATATAGGGAGAGAAGAATATCAAAATAGTCAATGTCCTAGTCACCTGGACTTGAAACTTAGGTATCATCTTTTGATTATTTGCCCCCTCCTTTTTATTGTTAGCACCTTCTTGATGGCTCTTGTCACCCCACAGTTGAACTGTTGTAATAATTTTCTGTTTTGTCTCCCTGATTCAAGTCCATTCACCTTTTCAGGTATCAAAGTGATCTTCTTAAACACGTCTGACCATATCATCTTTTTTTTTTAAGTTTTTGCAAGGCCATTAATGGAGTTAAGTGGCTTGCCCAAGGCCCAAGTGTCTGAGGTCGGATTTGAACTCAGGTACTCCTGACTTCAGGGCTGGTGCTCTATCCACTGTGCCACCTAGCCGCCCCCATATCATCTTGATAATCAACTCCCCGTGGCTCTCTCTTACAGCTAGCTGATGTATTGTCTGGATGTGGAGTCAGGGAAACTTGTGGCAAAGGTGACTTCAACTGCTTTGTGGCATGACTGGGTAAATCACTTCTATCTCTGTGTGCCCCAGGTTCACCATCTGTAGGGTGGGAATAGTATCTTCCTCAGAGAGACTCAAATTGAGATGATCATTGTAAAGTGGTTTGCAAAACTTAGCTATATGAATCCTAACTGCCGTTTTTACCTCCAGAATAAATATAAAATTTTCCATTTGACTTTTAAAACCTTTCATAATGTACTTCCTATCTTTTCAGACTTTTTAGTTCTTATTCCTCTTCATATAATCTTAAGATCCAGTGACACTGACTTACCTCTTTCTTACACAAGACAGCATTCCTTCCTAACCCCATGGCCCAAATCTTCTTCCTTATCTTTACCTGGCTTCATTTAGATGTTTGTTAAAATCCTGTTTTGTACTAATGCTTTTCCTATGAATTTATCTCCAATTTAATACACACACACACATACCCACTCACTCTCATTTGGTGTTTTCTTGACAAAATACTGGAGTGGTTTGCCTTTATTTTACAGATGTGGGCTTTGAGGTAAACCAGGTTAAGTGATTTGCCCAGGGTCACACAACTAGTAAGTATCTGCGGGGGGGGGGGGGCTGGATTTGAACTCAAGTCTTTCTGTGGTGCTTAGTTCACTGTGCCACCTAGCTGCCCCTGTTTGTATACAGTTGTTTTGTATGTTGTCTTCCCCTTTATATTGAAAACTCCTTGAGAGGGTAGAAGGTATTTTTGCTTTTCTTTGATTCCTTAATATTGGAACTTAGTGATTATGTTTGTCCTTCATTCTCAAAGAAAACCATGACATCAGGGGGATGATGCCATGACAAACACATGAATTGGATTTGAGTGAGGGGCTGCTGTGCTTAGTCACCAGCCTCACTTTCTCCTCCAGAGCATCTGGATACAGTGGCCAGATATGAATCAGGAAGACTGGGGAGGACCCTGGATTTGAGTAATCAGGGTTAAGTGACTTGCCCAAGTCACAGCTAGTAAGTAGCTGGATTCGAACTCCAAGGCTAGTATCCACTGAACCATCTAACTGCCCTTGGAACTTAGTAATACTTGTTGACTTGAAATTTGCAGACATTTAGATCCAAAGTAAGTTGACTGACTTCTCCCCTAAAACATTTGTTTTGAGTCAGGACCATTTGAAGTCTTAAGTGGTTTTAGTTTCCCTCCTTACTTTATTAAAAATCAGTCTAATGTGCTTTAGTTCTCAATTTTGAGTAATATTTCCTAAAGCCTTTAATACTTGTCCTATGAGGACTAATGTTTATTTGCCACTATTAATAGACTTAATGACATGTAGTTGTTTTTCGATCTCAAATGAATAGATTTATCTAATTTACAGGAGGAAAGATCCATCATGGTTGAATAGGGAAGAATACATTCTAATTTTTGATCTTATGAGGATTTCTTTTTTATTTATGTGGCATTTTTTATTTGTAATTTTTGGTATTTCTATAAAATGAACTGAGTAATTTTCTCAAATTATAAGTCTAAAATACTTTACTATGAATACATCTTTTTTAGTTAGTATCTTTGTTTTTACATCACCATTTCCCAATATATGTCTGCCCTCCACCTCCCAGAGGTGTCCCCTTTTAGCAAAGAATACAAAAGGGGGGGGACCATTTCAGCAAAATTAACCAACACTCCCACCAAGTCTGTCATTATTTACAGAATTCCTTACTCTTTAGTTTGCTGCCACTTTTTCAGATATGTATGGGACAAGGAAGGTATGTTATGTTTCTTCTTTGGAGCAAGTCTTGGTCATTTATAATTTCATGGCATTCAAATTTTTTTTTTAATAACTTTTTACTACTGTCTTTTTTACATCATAGGTTCCCTCCAGAATCATTTTCTCCTTCCAGAAAAGCATCTCATAGAACAAATCATTTTTTAAGAACAAAGGAGAAAAGAGATGGGAAAAAGAAATCAGGATAACCAGTTAGTAGATTGGAAAAATTCTGAAAATGTATTCAGTGTGCTATACTTGTGGAACTTTCTATGTCTGCAAAGAGACATGTTTGTTCTTTATAATTTTGCAACATACACTTGATTCTTTTTGCTGATTCTTCCTAATTATATTTTTGTGTATATTTATGTGTATATTTCTTTGCTTAGTTTATTGTACATCAGTTCATATAGCTATTTCCATGCTTCTCTATATTCATAATATTCATCATTTCCTACAGTACAGTAAGAATCCATTATTTGTGACCTACAGTTTCTTTAGCTATCCCTCATTTGATTGATATTCTCATTTTTAGTTGTTTGGTCTCCAAAAAACTGCTGCTTTATAAATATTTTGTGGTATACACTTTTTTTATTATAAGCAGTCTTCTTGGGATATAACATCTTTACTGGAATCTCTGGATCAGAAGCTGTGGACATTTTAATCATTTTAGCTGTACAGTTTTAACATGCAAAGCTCCAGAGAGGAATATGAATTGATTTCCTGCCTCAAAAGACCTCTTGGAAGAGCTCTAAAAGGACTTTAAAAATCAAGTAATTGGAAAAGAAATGCAAGAGAAATTTAACATTTTGCAAATGTGAACACAAAAATTACTAGAAACAACTCCTTTAAAAATATAATTGGGGAGATAGACAAAGAAAATAACTCTTTTAAAAATACAATTGGGCAAATGGATAGAAGAAATGTCCTTTTGAAAAAGTCAGCTGAAGAAAATAATTGCTTGAAAAAATAGAATTGGATATGTGGGAGTTAGTGACTGTATAAGACATTCAGTCAAGCAAAATTTTTAAAAAAAGGAAAAAATTAGGACAAAACTTATAAGAACCATTGGTGAAAAAACTCACCTGGAAAATAGATCTAGGAGCCAGCTAGGTGGTGCAGTGGATAGCACCAGCCTTAGAGTCAGGAGGGCCCAAGTTGAAATATGGTCTCAGACACTTAATAATTGCCTAGATGTGTGACCCTGGACAAGTCACTTAAACCCCCAATGCCTTAAAAAGGTAAAAAATTAAAAAAGAAAATAGATCCAGGAGAGATAACTTAGGAATTATTGGACTTCCTGAAATCAGTGATTTCAAGAAATCATCAAGATGGTGGCGCAGTGGATAGAACACCGGCCACTGGAGTCAGGTGTACCTGAGTTCAAATCTGTCCTCAGACACTTAATAATTACTTAGCTGTGTGGCCTTGGGCAAAGTCACTTAACCCCATTTACCTTGCAAAAATGTAAAAAAGAAAGAAATAAAGAAATCATCAAGGAAAACTGCTCTGATATCCTAGAATCAGAAGGTAAAATAGTCTCTGCAAGAATCCATTGATCACCTCCAGAAAGAGGTTCCAAAATGAAAATGCCAAGGAATAGTGTAACCAAATTCTAGAATTATCAGGTCAAGGATAAAGTATGGCAGGCAGCCAGAAAGAAATAATTCAGATACCAAGGAGTCACAGTTAGGAGCCATTTGACAGCATCATCTTTAAAAGATCAAAGGGCCTGGAATCATTCCACAGAGCAAAGAAGCCTAGATTACAACCAAGAATCAACTTCCCAGCAACAGTGAGCATATTCTTTCAGGGGGAAAAAAAAGATGGACATTTAACAAAATAAGTGACTTTTTAATTTTCCTGTTGAGAAGACCAGAGCTGAAGAGAAAATTTGATCCTTCAGCATGAAACTTAAGAGATACATAAAAAGACAAACGGGAAAAGAAAATGAATGTCACCCAATAAGATTAAACTGGTTACAAGGGAGAATGTTTTTTATAACTCTTGAACTGTATCTCTCTTAAAGGGAGTATGCTTAGAGGATATGGGCATAAGTTGATTTTGATGGGATGATATAAAAACTAAGACATCTTAAAAAAGGAATTGTACTAGAATGCTAGGAAGGGGGAAACAAAGGGGTAAATTATATCATGTGAAGAAGCACAAAAGACCTGTCAAGAGTAGAGAAAAAGAAAGGAAGGGATGAGAATTGTCAAGGAGAGGGGGTTGATGGACGAGAGGGAGGGGAGGGTGAGGGAGGTGTAGTGGTCAGGGGAATGACTTTTGGTCTTTTATGTGTCTTAAATGCCAAACCTTTGTGAAATTTGAAATAAAAAGAAGATATAAGAGGATCCCCCCCCCCACATGCCTACTTTTACCTCATATACATTAATTTTATATATGATTTGTTTCATTTAATCAAATTATCTCTTGTGTAATTTTCTCTATTCCTTGTTGGTTAAGAAATTTACTCTTGTACAGCATTCCATTTCAGATATTTTGTTAATCATTCTTGCTATATTACTATAGTCATTATAAAGTTTTCTCATGATTCTGCCCATTTCACATGTCTTCCATTCTTTCTGTATCTTTCACATACATCATTGCTTATATTCCATTACATTAATGTATCCCAATCTTTAGCCTTTCCCCATTTGATTAGCATTCTCTTAGTTTTTGCTTCTTAATTGCTACAATGTGCTGTAATATCAGTGACCTTAGGTATACATCTAATAATGAATTATTTATAGAAGGAGTTTGGACATTTTGATCACATTTTTTAGCATAATTCCAACTTGTTTCCTGAATTATTGGAACAGTTCTCTTTGTTTTAATAAGGCATATTATTGAGTTAGCAGCAACGCAGGAATAGAAGAACTTAATTCCAAGCCAGTTACTTTGACTTTTCCATATTAAATCATCTCACTGATTGGAGGGACTGAATTGAGTTATTGACTATGTGAAGGAAAAGAGAAAGAAAATACTAATTCTAAAAGGGTAGCAACCAATATTGGATGTTGTTATCAAATATGGTTCCCAGTTCTTTATAGAAAATGACTCTTTCTAGGTCATATATTGGCACTTAGCTACTAGAACTTATTTATATACCATATTTCAGTTGGATGATTATTGTTTTATAAAACAGTAGAGATGTAGCAAATATTTTTTAAGTAGCCTGAATCATATAGAGCTGGAAGTGACTCCTAGTTTTGGAGAGGAAGAAATTGAGTCCCATAGTTGTGAAGTGATTTTGACAATCATATAATAAACACTTAATAAGTTTGTGGCCAGATCTTCTTGATTCCCAAATCCTACTTCAATAAACCACAAGTGATTTGATCAGATTATGTCAGAATGTTTTAATTTCTGTGGTAAGAGTTAAGAATAAGGTTAAGAAGCTTGTGTTTCAGATAAAGACTTGGAATCAAGAGCAGAAATTCCAAAGCAGTTTCTCTAGGGAAAGCACTGTATTTCTAGAGGACCTGAGTTTCTCTTCCTTTATTATAAAAATGCTTTCCTAATCAATCTAGGATTCAACCCTTCAAAATAAAATGATGGAGAGAAGGGAGCAGTGGAAGTTTGCTTTCGTTCCTTCTGTTTTGATTGAACAAATCAGACAGTGGTATAGTTCTAGAAAGGGATTGCTAACATGAATGACAAAATTCTGCTAGAATTTAAGATCACTTGGGGTTATGATCTGCACCTTCTGGAATGGGAGGAGTGAAGAAAGAAACCCATTGGAAAACTAAAAGAGGAAAAAAAGCCATTCTAGAAGAACTCTTAATCCCACCTCCAACCTTGTAATAACCAAACAGTGCTTTACACATAGTACGCTCTTGAATACTTATTGATTTATTGATTGGCTTTTAAGATATTTACTTTCAAAAAGTTAAATTAATAAATGTTTCTTATTAACTCTAATTATAACTGGCTGCTGGTATAAAAAATTTTAGATCCCTGCAGTCATTTTCTTCTGGAGCTTTTTCTTACATCTGCAGCAGTCAAAAGTGAAATTTTAAATTTATTTTGGTAGTTGTTGTCCAAAGCACTGGTTCATAAACACTGACTCTCCAGAGAATTCGTGCTGATGTCTTTAGTAGCAGCATTTATAATGTGATATTGTGTGTGTGTGTGTGTGTGTGTGCACGTGCACAAGTACATAGTGCTTCTGGCATGATATTCACTAAAATTAAATTTCACAGCTAAAAATAAATGAGGGTGGCACTAAATGATTTGTTATCCTATGAACTGAAGCTTCTTGATTCTAACCATAGTAAGTCTTTGTTCCCCATAGTTTAAAAATAAGCAGAGTACATCTCAGCAGAACGTCTCTTACTGGTTGCTTAGCTTTTTTGGTTTTGATTTTTGTGGTGTAATGGAATTAAGTGACTTGCCCAAGTTCACATAAGCTAGTAAGTATCAAGTGTCTGAGGTCAAATTTGAACTCAGGTCCTCCTGACTTAAGTGCTCTATCCACTGTGCCACCTAGCTGCCCTGGGTGCTTAGTTTTTCCTTTAAGGAGGAAATTTCATCACCTCATAATAGGTTTTTTAAAAACCCTTCATAGAGGGGCAGCTAGGTGGCGCAGTGGATAAAGCACTGGCCCTGGAGTCAGGAGTACCTGAGTTCAAATTCGACCTCAGACACTTCATAATTACCTAGCTGTGTGGCCTTGGGCAAGCTGCTTAACCCCATTGCCTAGCAAAAACCTAAAAAAAAAAACAACCAAAAAACCCTTCATAGTCCTTTTATCCAAATATTTAAGATTTAAAAAAAAAATTTGCAGGGAAAATATTCCACCTCTTCTGCTGTAATGGAGCCAGTAGTTCACTTGAAGTCAGGAAAGATCTGAGTTCAAATTATGACTAATTTCGTATCATTTTATTTTTCTGAGCCTCCTTTTCCTCACAGGATTTTTGTGAGATAGACGCTCTTTAGGAGTGAGTTTTTTTCATATACAGCCAGTTGAAAACTTTAAAATTAAAATATGTTAACAAATAGTGACTTGATGGGGAAAGCTTAAGAACTGAATTGAGTTTAAATTAATGATGATGAATAATGAGGGTTATATCTTGGCCAGTCAGAAAAGAACTGAAACTTAACTGAATAGTTGAACCTAAGAAATATAGTTCAAAAAAAGAAATAAGATTTTGCTTGGACAATGAGTAGAGGAGGAGTGAACTTTGATGATGAGATAATTGGGATAGATTTCTGGGTGTGGAACAGGTCTGGAGGGAGATTTGGGATGATGAGTACTGACTGATTAGTATTGTAGAAGGAGTTGGACATAGTTAAGACAATAGGGCTCAATTCTGGGGAGGGTCATCAAACAATGAATTTGGAGAACAGTATATATTCTCTAAGGGACTTGTTGAAATTTTTAAAAAAAGTTTTTGACATAAGTTATATCTAATAATCTTTGCCCATTTTAGTAAAACTTTTGAGGATCTGGGTGTTACCAAACTGATGGTGTAATGTTTGACTCAGTTTTTTGGACTAAGTTCCAACTTTTCCTTAAACACTTAATAATCCTAAGTGAAAACAGAGGTTGGCAGGATCTCATTGGTCTGTGATATGTTAGTAGTATGAATAAATGTTTCTTGCTTTCAGAAAGCAAATTATGAGGACTTTACCAACATGTGCTTCTTATTTTATATTCCTTTGGTTATAATATTAGGAAAATAATATATAAAATGATTCTTTGAAGGACTTTAGTTGAAGTTCAGTAACAAAACAAAGACTTTGTAATTCCTAAATTCTTAAGTATGTGAAGTTAATCAAGAAGATTGACTCTTTCAAAAACTGAACATTTACAGATTATATCAGAATCATTTAGAATTACACAGGGTCTCTTGAGCCAGCACTATCAGGTTTTTTGAGTATTATATTTCTCCATGGGTACAGCTTATAAACATTAGGAATAATATTTGGTAGCCCAAAACTTTACCCCCTCCCTTTAAATGTGTGCTTTTTAAAACTTTTTAATGCTATTTACAGTTAACTTCATTAATTCCATTGAGTACCATATAACTTGAATTTCCATGGTCCTACCCACCAAATCACAATCCTCCTTATCTCAAAGTAGAAACACTTTTAACAAATATTTATACTCATTCAAAACATAGGGACATAATAGCCATGTCTGATTCTGTACCTCTAGTCAAAATATTTTGATAGCTTTCAATACAATTTATTATTTCCTTTGCAGTTCTATGTATTTTTATGTATTTAAAGCATTCTTCTGAGATGGGTTCACTAGACTGCCAAAGGGGTCTATAATCCGCCGCCGCCCCCCCCCATCACCCCAAGAATGTAAAATTTTTGCTTTGGTCTTTCACCTCTCCAAAGATGAAGTGGAAAATATTTTTAATCAAGATTTTGTGCTCATAATTGATTGTTTTAATCAGAAAGTTCTAGGGTCCCTTTTTTGGTCAAGATCTCTTTAATGTTCCTAGATGTACTATTATAATCTCTTATTTGTGGTTGAAGATATACGGAAAGTAATTAGGTTTTTATGGGGAAAGAATAACTTGACATTTTTGCTTGATGAGTTCAATTTACTATACATGCATATTTATTTTTTTAATTAAAGATTTTATTTATTTTGAGTTTTTACAATTTTCCCCCTAATCTTACTTCCCTTCCCCCCACCTCCCCACAGAAGGCAATTTGTCAGTCTCTACATTGTTTCCATGGTATACATTGATCCAAATTGAATGTGACTAGAGAGAAATCATATCCTTAAAGAAGAAGAAAGGTAAAAGAGATAAGCAAGATCAGATAATAAGATTGCAGTTTTTTTTCTAAATTAAAGTTAATAGTCCTTGGTCTTTGTTCAAACTCCATAGTTCTTTCTCTGGATACAGATGGTACTCTCCATTGCAGAGAGCCCCAAATTGTCCCTGATTGTTGCACTGATGGAATGAGCCATCAAGGTTGATCGTCACCCATGTTCTTGTTTAGGGTATACAGTGTTTTTCTGGTTCTGCTCATCTCACTCAGCATCAGTTCATTCATGCATATTTATTAACCACCTGTTATGGATAAGGCATTGGGGACACAAAAATGAAAAAACATAATCCATGGCCTCAAAGAATTTATTTAATAGGAGTCATAGGACTGGAATATCAGAAATTATAATCTCTTATTCTAGTAATAAATAC
The DNA here is from genome assembly GCF_037893015.1 of Macrotis lagotis. Taxonomy (NCBI): domain Eukaryota; kingdom Metazoa; phylum Chordata; class Mammalia; order Peramelemorphia; family Peramelidae; genus Macrotis; species Macrotis lagotis. The sequence continues at coordinate 125,825,473 of NC_133666.1, read as the reverse complement.
TTAGGAGATGTTCATATAATGCTGGAAAAAATCTGAGGAAAGAGACCTCCCTTGAGAGTTAGAGTTAAAGTGGTATACTGTTGGTTCATGTAACAGATGGGAGCTGAACCTTGAAGTATAGATAAGGTTTCAGCAACTAGATGGAAGGAGGAATTCATTTAAAGCAAGGAGATGTGTGAGCTATGGATTTGGAAGTAGAAGGCATATTTTAAGATTAGAAATAACTTGTGGTTGTCAGATTTGAGATGTTGGATATGAGCAAGAATAGTGAGAGGAAGTGCTTAAAAGAAGGTTGAAGCCAGAATGTTGAGAGTATTAAATTCCAGGCTCTAATTTTTTCAGAGGTCATTGGAAAACAAATGAAAGCTTAGAGTTAGAGGAGTGATATGATCAGAACTATCTATGTATTAGGAGAAGCATCAGTCAGGAAGTCATGATTCTAGTGGGAGCTAATGATAGTCTGAATTAGAGGAGTGAAGGTTCATGTGAAGTGAAGGTGAAAAGATATAAAAAGATGCATTTTAATATGAATTGGATGTGGAGGATCAGGGACAGAGAACAGTAAAAAAGAATAGAATGAAACCAGCAGGGTCATTTTATTTTCTTTTAAGTAATTGAGAAATAGCAAGATTAGGGTTACATGTGCAATTGCTATTTTGGTTTATTTATTTTAATTTTAATTTTGTTGTTGTATTTGAATACCTGTAACTGAAAATTAAAATTAAAATTTTAATTCTCCCAAAATTAACTCCAGATTTTCAAGCCTGAGTAAGATTTGGTGGGTACCAATAATTGAATTAGAATCATTTAGAAGGAAGTACAGGTTTTAGGAGGATGAGATTTTGAGTTAAGTTTTAGCAACCCTAAAATAATGTCCTTAATTACAAAAGTAACATAATAACTGGGGAACTGTAGAAATATGTTATCATAATTTGTCCCTATTAATCATAAAATAAATTGAAAATGGCATTGAAGTCATACAAGTCATTCAAATACTTCATCTCCAAATGCTTAGGTGTAGGACTTATCTATTTACTATGCCAAAACATTTCTTTTGAATATAGTAACACTTGTCCTTTCACCAAGTAATTGCTAAGAATCCCATTGAAAAGTTATGTATTAATCTTAAAATATGAGAAAATTTAATATTACCTATGTAATGCTAGTTTTTCCTCCTTTAATTTTGAAATTGACATACACATATATACATCTATATTGCTAAAAAAATACCTTTAGGTTATCTTAAAGTAGTAGAAATTAATTTTCAGTTTTGTATTGTATATGATATTACTTATTATGAATCAGTAATAAAAGATAACTTGCATTCTTCATATTGACTAATTTTTGTCTTTTTTTTCCCCTCCCTCTTAGAGCTGTAGGTAAAACTTGCCTACTGATCAGTTATACGACCAATGCCTTTCCGGGTGAATACATCCCTACTGTGTGAGTATTCTCAGTTAAAACTTGTGAGATAACTACTGTGACATTGAATATTTTACTCATTATAAGTTTTGCTACAAATCAGGATGCTCCTTTCCTTCTTCACTGAAGTTTCATTGCAACTATTAGGGGAGTATAGACCAAGGTGCCAGAATAAAGGCAGAGACTCACCTGAGTTAACCCAAATTTCCTTCCAAAAACGTTAAAATGACCTCTCAATGAATTCTGAGGCCACAGAAGCAACAAAAAGATGAGGTAAAAACAATTTTCTATCCCAAGACAAGAAAGTTGACAAGAAAGGTCTATCTCACTTAGTTGAAAGTGCAGAGATGGGAATAATTTGGTTGCAACAGCATCTGGAGTTTTCAGCCCACAGATGGTATGGGAGCTAACAACTGGTTAGAAGGAGAGTTCAAGGGTAGGAGTGAGGGGTGGGAGCAGGACTCTGTTGCATTGCCCATAAGTAGTTCTGGGTTGTAGTCCCAGGGCTCAATGGAGTACTACCTGTAGTACGGCCTCTGGTTACAGATCCAAGGCAGAAAAGAGTACTTATGGTTCAACACAGGTCAGTACAAGCCGGGAGAACAATGATCACACATTTCCTAACATCATGCCACCTTGGAAGAACTGAGAAGACACTCACCCACCCTGCCATAACCCCCCCCCCCCCCCCCAGTTCTGAAAACAGTAGCATAAAAAAATCTGATGTTTGGTGCAGCTGCAGCTGGGTTGCATAGAGGTTAGAGCACTAGGCCTGGAGTCAGGAGGACCTGATTTCAAGTGTGGCCTCAGACACTTGAAACTTACCAGCTGTGTGAACTTGAGCAAATCACTTAATTCCACTGTAAAGGGAAAGCAGACTGATGCTTGGGGAAATGCCCCCTCCACCTTGGGAGCAGAATCCAGTAACATAAAGTGTCAAAAAGTGATTTGGAAAAAAATGAAAAAATGGCCAAAAAAAAAAACCTGATCATAGAAAGGTACTAAGGTGACAGGAATGCCAACTCCAAACTTAGAAAAAAGACAAAAAGTCAAAACTGCCACATTCAGAGCTCAAAGAAAAATGTGAATTGATCTCAGACCTAAGAAGAATTCCTAGAAGAGCTCAAAAGGAATTTTAAAAATCTACTAAGATTGCTAAAAGAAAAATTGGGGTGGGGAAAGAAGTTTAACTGAAAAAAAGTTTGACTTTTTACATTAGAATCAGTGTACAATAGAGGGAGCACTGAACTTAAAGCCATAAGACCTAATTTCAAATACCAGAAATATAATTCCTGCCCCTTACTACCAGAATGACATTAGAAGGTTCACTGGCACCACTCTTGAAGCAGATGACTACTAAGATTTCTACCACATTTAGTCTGTGTAGAATCTTGTTTTTTATGTATTTAAGAAATTTAGATGATTTCTTAAGCCATTCTAATTGTCAATTGACTTTATGTAGATATTCTTCTGAAAAGTTTTGTCACACTGAGGTAACTGATGGAACTTCCATTTTCTTTGTCCCTTCCCTTCCTTTTGGAGATGTCTAAGTTACCAGACTTTTTATTGTAATTTTCTATCTCTTTTGTCTTCAAAAAAGGGTTACTTATATTATGTTTTATGTTTTTTCATTTTACTACAGAAAAATTCAGCAGATAATCTTAGATAAGCAGTAAAAACTAACCATAACAATAGTGGTATGTAAGGAAAATAGTATTGAATTTGAAGTCAGAGGAGATCTGACTTCAAATTCCCTTTCTTTTGCGTACTACCAATCTGGTGAAAGTCCTCCGGGTCTGTTGTGGACCAAGATACTTTAGATCTGAAGAGGCATGAGTTAATGCCCCATCTTCCCTCCAAATGAGCAAGGAAGTGGTATACAGATCTGGGATAGTGTGGTTTAATGTTTACCTATAGGTAAGTTGATATGGAACCCAGCTATGGCCCTCTTTGGGCAAAAAGTATAAAAAAGTAGTTTGTAGGACTTTGGCTGGGAACTCTCTTTAAGACCCCTTAATCTTTCTGCCCATTCTTTTATCTTTGTGGACTGTTTTTTTATAGCCATGGGATAATAGTCATTATACAACCTTGCCTCACCAGATGTTCTGAAGAAAGTTTTGTAAAATGTAGGCTACTAGAAATTATTTGCCACTATTGCTTTTAGACATTCTGTCAAGAAGACTTTGTTAAGTTTTTAAAAAATCCAAAAAACCATAAATCTTACTCGTAGCACATTTGACAATAAGAACCCTTAAGTACTGAAGATTGATTAATTTATTTCTGTTTAAATGTTAAGGTTGAAAAAAAATAAATGTTATGGTTGAATTTTGTTTTAAGGTTGAAACTTATGTTCAGACTTGATGCTTTTTCCTATTCGACTTCATGCCATTAAAATATCATTTACACAGACTCTCTGTAGCAGTTTTAAAAGCTTGAGCTTTCCAGTTGACGTTCACTCAGAAAATGCAAACTAATTTCATGTTAGTATGAATAAAGTATTATTAGAAATGTTTGCTCTAATTGAACATAAAGAGTTCTGAAATTAATTACAAACTGCTTTTGGATTATCCAAAGTTTTCTTTATCTGCATCACTGCTTCCTTTCATTAGCACAGATAATCAGGATTTTATTGTATATTGTTCTTTGCCCAGTAGCTTATTCAATGCATACTGCTATAATTGTCAATTTAGTGAAAATGATAATAATTGCCTCTTAGGGAAAAGTATCTCATATTATTTCAATTGCTTTTTTTATTTTAGCTTTTACAAGGCAGTGGGGTTAAGTGACTTGCCCATGGTCATGCAGCTAGATAATTATTATGTGTCTGAGATCAAGATTTGAACTCAGGTCCTCCTGACTCTGGGGCCGGTGCTCTATTCACTGCGCCACCTAGCTGCCCCTCTTTAATACTATTAATTGAAGGCAAAATTTTCTTTCCTTGTCATCTTTGAATTGAATATGTATGTTTTCCTCTTGTTTTTTCCATGTATTTTGTGCACCTAGGTCTCCTGTATTGTCTGTTTTCCTTGTTTTAATCCTCACGTGAATTTTCTGCTTTTGGGGTTTTTTTTTTGTCGTTTTTTTTTTTTTGCTTATTTTAAATCACACTACTAAACATTTTCTTTTTATTCTACAGCTTTGATAACTATTCTGCCAATGTTATGGTAGATGGAAAACCTGTGAATTTAGGTTTATGGGATACAGCAGGCCAAGAAGACTATGACCGATTACGTCCCTTATCCTATCCGCAAACAGTAAGAATTATATATATATATATATTTTTATATGTATTAATTCTTTGAATAGCAGATGAAGCTAACAAAAGTTTTCTCATTCCCTGTGAATTGATTATATTGTGTTAAACAAAAGTCAGAATTCTATAAGAGATTGGTAGTAACTTGATGGTTTATTACTAGAAAAACAGCCCATGCCTCATACCAAGCAGCCCACTCTGTAGATAATACCATAATTATTTATGGGATAACAAGAAAAACAGGAGGTTTTATGAGAGGAATAGAGGACACTCTCCTCTCAAATGGGAGTGGCATGGGAAGAGGAAGGGAACAGCAGGAGGGCTTGAGAATGTGAGGACTATGGAGAGAGGATGTTCTGTTTATCTGAAAGGGATCCCACAGTTTATCATTCTGGGCAGACTGGCCATAGCTGACTTGGCTTCAGAGGCATAGAACTGTTGTTATTGTTTCTGTCTTAAAGTCTTCCAGAAAGTTTCTTTCAGTAATGGTCAGAGAGCAATATGGACTCAGTGATAACTTGACATATGGGTCTTTGCTTTGTTGTAGCTTAGAAGATGCTGGTTTGGGCAAGTATTTTAGTTGATTGCATTTAGATTGAATTGATGTAACACCACAAAATTGGAATTTTGCTTTTAAAATGAAATTGTATTTTATTTAAATCTCGAAATTTGGGGAAGTATGAGCTATGTATAATTTAACTATTTTTGTTGTGCATATTTAATTTTTAATTTATTTCAAACATCAGCCAAGTCTCACACAAAACTCAAACTTCTGTAATTTACTGCTAGCTCAGTGTTTATCTTTTCCTCCTATTATTTATAAATTAATCATAAATAGTTTACCTGCTTTTTTATATCAAAACATTCTACAATAGCAGAAGTTATTGCTATTAAGAACTAGATTGCCATTTTATTAGTTAATAATGAAAGCAGGTACTTAAGTGACTAACCCCTCTTTGTTGGGAAATTTTCTAAAACCTTGTGCAATTTTAAAAAATTAGTTGCCCTTTGACTTGCTGTTTTTATTGGAGGGAAGCTTCTGAATGGGATGTGTAAAAGTAGATCTTGGAATTTACTATTGATTAAAAATATAAATCAGCACATGTCCGGGGTCTTCTTCCCCGGACTCCCGAGTGAGCTCCTCAGTGGGCACTGCTTCAGGCATCCCTGGTATTTCCCTCCCCCGGGGATCAGCGAGGAGGGACTCAGGCAGACACTTCTTCAGGAGGCATATGTTTTATTAGGTGCAGAGGGATCCCCCGAATAGCTCAGGGTGATGGCTAATATAGGGAGTTTGTTCTGGGCTGCCACCCCGATCCGCCCGGAGGGCTGAACCTACCACCCGATTGGAGCAAGCGACACAGGCCAACCAGGTGAAGCCACTGCTCCCCTTAAGGAGCCGTGTCTTCTTTAGATTGGCCTGACCTCACTCTCGGGGAGGTCCTATCCACTCAGGCGGTCAGGGCCGACCCCCGACAAGCACAAAAAAAACCCTAATTATAAAATTTTAGTTATATCACTGTTGCCACAGGTACTGTGGTACTATAGAAACTTGACAGCATAGATTTAATTTAGTTTATTACAAAAGCAGTATTTTCATCTTCTACCAATCAGATATTTGAATTGCCTGTAAGGTGTATGGCATTATGTCCTAATTTCTCAGGGAACAACATAGAAATTTGGTTTTCAACCCTGAGTTTACAATCTAGTTAGGAAGTGAAATGCCAAAAAAAAAAGACAGAAGTGACAAACTATACTAAGAGATGTGATTGATATTGGTCAATTAAGGACAGTAGGTGTTCAGAGAATGGGAGCTCATGTTGTCCTAAAATGATTAGTAAAATTTTAATATAGAAGGTTTATGTTGGGTCTTGAAATATGGATGGAATATACTAAAATTCAAATCCATATTCTTTCCCTCCCCCTCCCCTCACAACTGCTGCCATTAAGAAACCAAGGGCAGTGGGAGGAAATACTTGTTCAAATATGAGTATTGTCAAGCAAAATAAATTCGATGGATTGGTTTTTAATAGACTCCAAATAATTTTTCTTAGCAGAATTCGTATATTTCAAAAAGTTGAGGCATTCTCTTTCTTTTTTTGGCAATGTACTAGATTTCAAAATATTTATGTTTAAGTTATTACTTGTGTGTAATAATGTAGTACTTAAGTAAAAGAGATCTAGTAAAGCATATAAATATATAATTAGTTGTCAAAATATACTCAAGCTTTGTATTCTGTGAATTTCCTTTTTAGAGAAGTTAGTTTAAATTTTGGTGGCACTGTTTCTCATAAAATAATAATCTCTTTTTTAAAAATCTTAATAATATTTTATTTCTTCCAATTATATATTAAGAATATTTCCATCAGGGCAGCTAGGTGGCACAGTGGATAGAGCACTGGCCCTGGAGTCAGGAGGACCTGAGTTCAAATATGACCTCAGACACTTAATAACTACCCAGCTATGTGATCTTAGGCAAGTCACTTAATCCCATTGCCTTGTAAAAACAAAACAAAAAGAATATTTCCAGCATTCATTTTTATAAAATTTTCAATTCCTTCCCCCTTTCCCAAAACAGCAAGCAATCTGATACAGGTGTATAGTGTACATGTACGATCATGTTACACGTATTTCCAGGTCTTAATGTTTCCTTTTGAAGAAGTCTAGACTGTTAAACATAACTTTTTTGTACCATCCAACCTGAAACCTCTCTTTTTTTAAGCAATCATTTAAAGAGAGGGGTTTGTGATTTCACTAAACAGTGTCCTGGATATGTCAATGAATAACTCTAAGATATTTCAAGAATGTATCATTGAATTAGTATAGGTTTTCTCTCAATTGACACAAATTCCTAACCCTCTATAACTTATTTAGATGGTTTTTGAGGGTTGACTAAAGCCCTTTTGTTATCTTGTTGTTAGGCTGGTGGTGAGACAATATTGAGATCAACTCTGTCAAAGTCCATTTGATAGGATCTCTGAGATGTAACACTTTTCATTGACATAACCTTTATGTATCTATTTTGATCAAAGCATTGAAAAAAAGAATTAAATGGTTAACATTTTCTCAGAATCATTTGTAAAGTGCTGTGCATATTATGGGAATTACCTAAATGGTTTTAATAGGTTTAATTATTAAATAATTAAGTATTTGTTGTTTTTCCTTGAAAGTTGGAGAAGTGTATAAAATTTTACCCTTGAAAGAAATGATAAGAAAAATGTATCTTAAGTGTCCTTCATATTAAAATTATTCTTGGGGAATTTATCCTATTGATTTTTTAAAATTAATTTTAATAAAGCAGCCAAAATTCTAGAAATTCCTCTAGTGAACTTGTGTTCAAAAATCAACTATACAGGTATAGGGTTGTAGAAGGCATAGCTAGAGCATTTCATCTGAAAAACATTTAGCAAAGGTACTACAAGTTCCATATTAGTGAGCTAGAAATATGCTATGAAAACTAAAAAATAGGCTGCTTGTTTCACTGTGGCCAACTAAAGGCAAATCTTCTTAACGGACACCTTTTCGAACTTAAAAAGGAGCATTGATACTGAATTCTCTTTGAGAGAGTAATTGGTACCTTCTCAAGTGGAGGGTTAAGAAACTGGAGTCAAAGAATAGCTGGTACCAAGTGTTTTGGGACTGTCAGAGACAACTTTGTTTTCCTAGCTACAACTCTAATGCCTTGGAGCTTTCCACAATTAACGAAAGAATCATTCATTCCTCTTCTTAATTTGTTGCCACTGGCAGAAGGAAGATACTGTTTTATGTTTTATCGGCTGCAAATTTCTGTCACTATGAAGGATTCTTCTTTCCTTATAAATCTATTGCCAGGCTACTAACCTCAGTTATTAAATATATATGCATTATTAGAAACATACATACATACATTTAGCAGAGTGAATAAAAACCTTTAATTTTGGCAATGATGAAATTATTTTGCTCTTACATTCATGTGTCTCTTAAGAATTTTGTAAAGCTCAAATCACTACTCTATAATCCTGAAAGGGAAAAGTAAGAAAAATTAGTGTGTACTGTGATTCAGACATCCTGGGTAGAATGCGTTCCTTTAAGACAACCACTCACATAATCAAAGATAATTTAGCAAACCATAATCATTCCTATCTTTCCAAATATTATAATTGATTAGAAAATGTTATATAAAATAGGAAAAAATGAAAAATATGTCCCTGAGACTCAGTTCAACTCTAAAATATGTTATCCTAGGGGTCTGCCAAACCAGAGGACTACCTAAGTATGGTTTTTTAACCTTCTTAAAATTCATTGAAGCTTAATTTTAAAATGCAAAATCAGACTTAACTCTTCAGTCTCCGTTTTACCAACCCCTGCACTAAGGTACTTTTTTAATAAATTATTTTTATTTTGTTAAATATTACCCAATTACATGTAAAAAAAATTTTAACAATTTTTTAAAATTTTGAGTTCCAAAGTTGCTTCTCTCTCTTCTGCTCCTTCCCTCTTTAAGAGGGAAGCAATTTTATATCAGTCATACATGTGAAGTCATATAAAGCATTTCCATATTAACCATGTTGCAAAAAAAACTCCCAAATAAGATGAAAGTAAAGAGGTGATTTTCTTTTTTTTAAGCATGCTTCAACCTTCATTGAGTTCATCCATTCTTTCTAGAGGTGAATAGCATTTTTGCATCATGGGTCCTTTGGAATTATTTTAGATTATTGTCTTAACCAGAGTTGCTAATCCTTCACAGTTGATCATGTTTATAATATTGCTGTTACTGTGTACAATGTTCTGATTTTTATCATTTCACTTGGACTATCTGAATTTCCCAGGTATCTCTGAAACTCTTCTCATCGCTTATAGCATATTTCCCCAGTTGATGGGTATCCCCCCAATTTCTAGATCTTTGCTACCTAAAAAGACCTGCCCTGGATTCTTGATTTTATTTCACTTTTTGTTCAACATTTCTTTTTTTGTTGTGACCTTACTGCATGCCCCTCTTGTGGTGCCATTACTCATACTTTTGGGGTTGCTACAGCAGCCTGTTTCTATTTGATTTTTTCATGTCCTTTCTAAAAATATTGGCATATTTTAAATTATTCATTTTATTTTTATTTCCTTGGAAACTTTTGGAGAGATCAGATCCAGAATCAGGAAATCACTGCACCTAGAACATAGTGTTTAGCATAGATTATCCTGGTCTTCATTACACTATAATTTCACTTATAGTGAAGTCATCACCTATTTAAGTGTTTGACTTCTGCAAGCATGGACCCTGGTGTCTTGGGCTCACAAGTGCATTCTCAAGTACAGCCTGAACCTAGGTTAAAATGTCATTGGTAAATATTTAACAAAGATGCAAGGAAACGAAGATAACGTGTTTTTTTAAAACTAAGTAGATTCTCAAAATTTAGTGACCCCAGGGGCGTCTAGGTGGTGCAGTAGATAGAGCACCGGCCTTGGAGTCAGGAGGACCTGAGTTCAAATCAGACCTCAGACACTTAATAATTACCTAGCTGTGTGGCCTTGGGCAAGCCACATAACCACATTGCCTTGCAAAAAAAAAAAATTTAGTGACTCCTGTTTCTATTTGAGTTAAACGCCATTTCTTTAGCTTATATTGCTTTCAAACATAAGCTCCTATGATTTGGTATAATACTATCAAAAAGAAGGAAAGATAGGTAAGTACTCTGTAACTCTGTAGGGGCATAACACTTTTGGGAAGTAAGAACAATTGTCCTATGACTCAGATATGCTGCATAGGGTGAGAACTTCCTTTTCTGGGAAATTCTCTTTTAAGTTAAAGGTAAGCTGGTAGGTAGCCTCTCAACTTGGATAGAATATACAGGTAAGCAATATCAGAAGCAGAACTTGTTTGCAGTATCTTTCCCTCCTTTTCAGGCTGTCTGCAGTTATTCTAAATGTATAGAAAATAAGGATATATAGAACAGAAAAAGGAAGTTGATGGAGTCCTTTTAGAAAGTTGTTTCTCAAATGTTTTATTCTCAGTTTTCCCAAAAATTACACGTCTGACTCAGGACAGAAGAGAAACTCTTTATTTTTTTTCCCTATCTTTATTTTGTACAAATGATGTTTTTTTATACAATACTAAAATATTCTCATTTAAGAGTAAGCGTGATACCCCCTCATGAGCAATAAAGGAAAGGAAAGAGATAAAAATAATAAAAAAAAATGTGCTTCAGTCTGTGTTCCACCACCACCAGCTCTGTTGCAGGTGGATCACATTCTTTAGGGTAAGTCCATCACAAAAGTACATATTTTTCCACCATTGCTGATCGCAACTCCCTCCATTCGTACTTCCCCACTACCACATACTATATTTTCTCTCTCCTTTCACTCTGTCCCTCTTCTTAAATGTGCTGTAGGGTAGCTGAGTGGCGCAGCAGACTGATCACTGGCCCTGGTGCCAAGAGGCCCTGAGCCCACATACCAGCCCTAAGGCCCAGCAACACCCAGCCCTGTGGTCCAGAACAGGCCATCCAATCCCAGCCCCTTGCAAGAAGTAAAAAAGAGAATGTGTTATATCTGACCACTCTCCCCACATGGTCCACCCTCCCCTCCCCCCGTCCCCCTTCTCTCCTTCTTACTCCAGACATCTATACCCCATTGAGTATATATGCTGTTTCCTCTTTGAGCCACCTCTGATGAGAGCAAGGGTTTCCTCATTCCCCCTCGCTTCCCCCTTCCATATCATTGCAATAGCTCATTGTAATGAAAAACAATCTTATTATATGAAATATCTTAGCCTACTCCACCTCTCCTTTCTCTTACTCCCATTACATTTCCCATTTTGCCATTGACCCCATTTTTACAATATTATATCTTCAAATTCAACTCTCTCATGTGCTTCATCTTTAAAAGCTCCTTCTACCTGCTCTATTAAATGAGAAGTTTCTTATGAGTATTATCAGTATCATTTTTCTATGCAGAAATACATGCAGTTCATCATCATTAAGTCCTTCATATTTTACCCTTCTCCATTCTATGCTTCTGTATTTGAAAATCAAACCTTCTGTTCAGCTCTGGCCATTTCAACAGGAACATTTGAAATTCTCCTGGTTCATTTGAAAGTCCATCTTTTTCCCTGGAAGAGGATGTTCAGTTTTGCTGGTTGCATTCTGAGCTCTTGCCTTCTGGAATATTATATTCCAAGCCCTATGAGCTTTTAATGTAGTTGCTGCTAATTCCTGTGTGATCCTGACCACAGCTCCATGATATTTGAATTGTGTCCTTCTGGCTGCTTGTAATATTTTCTCTTTGACTTGGGAGTTCTGGAACTTGGCTATAATATTCCTGGGGGGTTGGTTTTTTTGGGTCTCTTTCCAGGGGAGATCAGTGGATTCTCTGAATTTCTATTTTTCCCTCTGCTTCTAGGATATCTGGGCAATTTTCCTGTAAGAATTCTTTTAAAATAGGTCAACTCTTTTCCTGATCATGACTTTCAGGTATCCGAATAATTTTTAAATTATCTTTCCTTAATCTGTTTTCCATATCAGTTGTTTTTTTCAATGAGATGTTTTACATTTTCTTCTAATTTTTCATTCTTTTGGTTTTTGAAGTATTGTGTCTTGACTTCTCATAAAATCATCAGCTTCCTTCAGCTCCATTCTACTTCTGAAGGATTTGTTTTCCTCAGATAGCTTTCTTATCTCCTTTTCCTTCTGGCCAATTCTGCTTTTTAAAGCATTCTTCTCAATAACTTTTTAATTTTCTTCAACATTTTTTTGGATCTCTTTGACTAAGCTACTGATTTCTTTTTCATGTTTTTCCTGCATCTCTCTCATTTCTTTTCTCAATTTTTCTTCTATCTCCCTCACTTGATTTTCAAAATCTTTTTTGAGCTCTATTATAGCCTGAGCCCAATTTTTGCTTTTCTAGCAGTCTTTAGATGCAGGAATTTGTATTTCCTCATCTTCAGATCGAGTATTTTGAGCCTTCTTGGGATCATAGACAATGTATTTCTCAATGATGTTCCTCCTTTTTCTGTTTATTCATTTCCCCAGTCTGTGCTTGGTTTTGGGGTGCTTCCTGAGCTTTTGATTATTATTGGGACAACCCCAAACCAAAAGGATCTCTATGTGTAAGGCTCTGTCTTCCCTCCTGGTCTGTGAATTAACACAAGTACACCCCTCTGCTAAGGGGCTGAGCTCGGGGAGGCCTGTTCTATGAGGGTCCTAGACTGCAGTCAGGATCTGAATGTGGTCAGAGCCTCAGAGTCCTGTTCCAGGTATGAGGACAGACCTCAGAAGTCTCTCTTTACTCCCCTACTTTTGGTAGGCTGAGCACTCAAGCTTCAGTTGCTTGGGGGCTGGGGCTCCTGCTTACCAGCTCTGCCTGCTTCTGTTTCCTGGATCTGGGCTGCCTCGGCCACCTCTGCTTGCTGAATGCCCTGAGGGCTGGGCTTCATGTACTCCCTCTGGCAGAGTTCTTTCCCCACCCCCCCATCTTCCAAGTTGTACCCAGTACTCCCCAGGGTGTAGGTCAGGAAACTGCCCCTGCTGCCATGAGCCCCGCTCCCAGGCGCCCTGGAGCTGCCTCCAGGAGGCTGAAGTTCCTTCACTCTGGCAGGCCGCCCCTCCAACCCCATGGAACACAGCCTTTCCACTATTTTCCAGGTTACCTTGTTTCTGGAGAATTGCCTCACTGAATTCCTCTATGTGTTCTTTCTCTATAAAATTTAGAGTCATTATTTTATGAGTTTTGAAATATTATAGAAAGAGCTCTTAAGAGAAGCTTTTCTCCTGTTGCCATCTTGGCTCCACCACTGAAACTCTTATTTTCAAGAAAGCAAACATAATATTTAAAAGAAAGAAACCCATAGAATTGTTTTTTATTCTGTGGAGAAAGGTTTTTCCCTTTCTCCATTCAGAAACTTTGTAATTCAGATACAACAGGTGGATAAAATTCTATGGACCCATTCTCTGTGAACATTCACTCTAATTATATTGACTGCATAGTTAATCATACATTTCTAATTTATTGTTGCTGTAAAATAAAGCATAAAATATAGACAGATTGTGTTATAAACTTATAAGTGATTGCTTTTATCAATTCACAAATAATATTATTTCACCATATTCTCAACAATCTAGTAAAAATAGGTCATGAGTTTTATAGATGAAGTGAGAGTTCAGAGGAATTAAGTAAATTATACAAGGTTAGATCCACCAGTAAATGTTAAAGGCAGGATTTGACATACTGTCTTCTGATAAAGTCTGCATTTCCTAAGGAACTAGATAATTTCCTAAGGAGGGGATATAATTTGGTAATAGTTGAATCATGGTGGTTGGCTCATTTCAAGAATTTTCTTTGGAGATTCTCTTATTTATAGACATATACATACACATATGTTTGTATTTAAGACATTAAAGACACTTCATGCCTTATTTAGAAAAAATAATTAAATTGGAGTAACAAAATGAAATATTTAATAATTGTCCATTTATTTTGAGTGACCAAAGTGAACAAAAGATGCCAAAGACAATATGGATTAAAGATTTCAAAGTAAAGATCAAAATTTTTTATTAAATGGAGTACTTTGAACCTTAATTTATAGGATGTGTGTCAACAAATTTTTGTGTGAGCTTGATAATTTGTTGTGCTTGAATAAAAGGATTAGATGTTTTGAGGTCCTTTTAGTTCAAACAGTGTTGTCAAACTCAAATAGAAATATCCCTGACTAGCATATGGACTTAGAAAACCACAGAATTACATCCTATATTGTATTTATATTTATTTTGTTAAACATTTCCCAGTTACATTTTAATGTAGTTGTGAGAGTGAGTTTGATATTTCTATTGTAGTCCACTTATCTCTTTGTAGTTAGGACTATTTCTGAAAGAACAAATGATTAGAAATCTTAATAACAGAAATCCCCTCCAACATTTTTTTTTAAGGTTTTTGCAAGGCAATGGGGTTAAGTGGCTTGCCCAAGGCCACACAGCTAGATAATTATTAAGTGAGATCAGATTTGAACTCAGGTACTCCTGACTCCAAGGCCAGTGCTCTATCCACTGTGCCACCTAGCTGCCCCAACATATTTTTTTATAATATATATTAATTCATACTAGAGTTTATTCTTCTTAGATATCTAATTTAAATTCAACTCAACTCTTTCATGTTTCTGTTTAAATCCCTGTCTTTTTATGTTCTTTGAAAAGAATCTGGTTTTTTTTTATATATTTGGTTATTCCTAAAAAAACAGGGTCTCAGGACTGAAGATGTAGAACCAGAAAGGATCTTAGAAACCATTTATTCCAATTACTTCATTTTATTGAGAGACTAAAGTTAACTTTCCAGAATTTTCCAGCTAGTTTTATCAGAAGCCCTACTGACTCAGCTTTTGTACTTTATTCTCTATACTTTGCTGCTTTTCTTTTTTCCAAACTAATTCTAGTTTATCTCCTATAAATTTTGTTTAGTCTTTCTCAGTCTGTTATGTAGTAAATTCCTTTAAAAATGTCTTAAATGTGGGTAGATTATCTTTTTAATGTTTTCTATTCTGTCACTATGCTATCTCATGACAAATAGTTTTGAGGTTTTTTGTTTTTGAGGTTGTTTTTTTGTTTGGTTTTGTTTATGAAAAGGGAGAAAAAGTCAGCAATTATTATTCAAAATCTAAAAACATGAAATTTGTATAGCATGATGTCCACTACTGCTTTTTTGAATTCATTTGCTATATAGTGAAATTTTTTCTCATTTTTATGTATGTGTTTGTTTTTAAAATCTTATAATCGATTTGTGGTTTTCTTTTCATGTCCAATCTATCATTCTTTTTCATTTTAATTAGATTAAACTAGTCATAATTTAAAAGTTCTGGCTTAATTTTTGTATTTTTCTCTATCAGTCTCTAAAATTGGAGTTTTTAAAAAATTCTTTATTTTATTTTCCCTTTTCTGGGGGTATAGACCAGGACTATACAAAATGTTAACCAGCCACAGCACTGATTTATGGGGCCTCCTGCTTTAGTAAACAAACTGAGCTACCACAGAGTTCTCACTAAAATGGCAAATCAAAATGTATTGTATATTTCAATAAACACTTCTTTGTGGTTTTTGCAAGGCAATGGGGTTAGGTGACTTAACCGAGGTTAACACAACTAGGTAATTATTAAGTATCTGAGGCTGGATTTGAACTCAGGTACTCCTGACTCCCAGGCCACCTAGTTGCCCCAATATAAACTTTTAAAAGTGAGGTTGGACAGCCCCATTTTAGATCCAGAATCATGTTCCTTCAGTTACTTTACTTTGACATCTATTTAAAAATTTATTTATTTTGAATTTTACAATTTTCCCCCTTAATCTGGCTTCCCTCTCCCCATCCCCCACAGAAGTGTTAGTTTTTACGTTGCTTCCATGCTATACATTGAGCTAAATTGAATGTGATGAGAGAAATCATACCTTTAAGGGAAAAAAATAAAGTATAAGAGATGGCAAAATTAGATAATAAGACAACGGGTTTTGTTTTTTGTTTTTTTTTTTTCTTTTTTAATTAAAGGTAGTAGTCTTTGGTCTTTGCTCAAACTCCACAATTCTTTCTCTGGATACAGATGGTATTCTCCATCACAGATAGCCCAATTGTGCCTAATTGTCCACTGAATAGAATGAGCAAGTCCATTAAGGATGATCAGCACCTTTGCTGTTGGGATGTACAGTGTTTTTCTGGTTCTGCTCATCTCACTCAGCATCAGTTCATGCAAATCCCTCCAGGCTTCCCTGAATTCTCATCCCTCCTGGTTTCTAATAGAACAATAGTGTTCCATCACATATATACACCACAGTATATTAAGTCATTCCCCAATTGATGGATGACATTCGCTCAATTTCCAATTTTTTGCCACTACAAACAGGGCTGCTATGTATATTTTTGTATAAGTGATGACAGCTTTTAAAAATGGCTTTGTTCCCATCGGCTCTCTTTCCTTCATTCCTGATTCCTTCATTCTGTATTTTCTTAGTTCATCTCTTGCACTTTATCTGGTTATTTCATTTCCCTCTTTTTGCCTCTCATTCAGGAAGATTCTCAGTTCCAGCTAGTCCTGTTAATTATTGTTGTTTTTTAATTTTTTTTTTTTTGCCACTTTGAAAAAAAATCTTAATTATCCATCTTTCTATTTATCCTGGACTTCAATCTCTGATTCATGACCTTAAACTCATCTGGTCTCTCTCTTTTCTCTGTATTTTTCATACAATCAAAGCTTCCAAAGTATCCACTCTAGGCTTTCCCTCTAGATGCCTTTTAGAATTCGCTCCATGGAATCCCCTTTTCCATTGTATGTATCTCACTCAGAATTCCAATTATTGCAGATATCAGAGGAGAAATTGTTCCTTGGTAGGGCCCCTTCTCCTTCCCCAATGATTTTTTTTCTATGTTTGCCTGAAATTTCCTCCCTTGATCCATACTCTCCCACTCCTTTAGGTGCCAGTTGTACCCAGGGGTTCCAACTCAGTGGTACCACTCCCTATCCCAGTTAGACTTTTCAGGAATCAAATCTTCCCCAAGCCTTATCCAATGTTAAGGTCCTCGTCCTCTTTCACCCATGGGAGTATTCATCATTGGAACTTGCTCTTAAAGTAAAGGCCTTTCCTCCCTTTTTCAGTTCTTTCTCTACCCTGCCCCCCACCCCCTGTAAGGTTCTTCTCTTTCTGAGACAGAGACCAGCATCCTCTCATTTCTAGCCCTTAATTTGACTCCAGTTCATCACTTCTCTCTATTCCCCTATTCTAACTTTAATTTACAGTCCCTTGAAAGTAATATAGTCCTACATAAGAAGCATTCTGTAGGCAAGGTGTTACCAGTTTTTCTCCATACTGCCCATAATGGGGAGGCTAGGTGGTGGTACAGTGGATAGAACACCGGCCCTGGAATCAGGAGGACCTGAGTTCAAATCCAGTCTCAGACACTTAATAATTCCCTAGCTGTGTGGCCTTGGGCTAGCCACTTAACCCATTGCCTTGCAAAAACCTAAAAACAAAACAAAAAACCCAAAACATAATGCCCTGTCTGCTTCTTCACACTTAACCTTCATCAACTTTCACTCTTTACCCCTGTCTCCTTGTGTGCAAATGTACACAAGAAGTCCCTTACTGGTTTTGGTTTTTCTGTTGTTCCCTGTCCTTTCCTACTATTGCATTTATTCGTTTTTGTTGTTTGGGATGTTGGAGAGGGAAATAATCTGTTCAGTTTTGGTTTTCTTTTTTCTTTCTTTGGTTTTTGGTTTTGCAAGATAAGTGAGTTGACCAAGGTTGCACAGCTAAGTAATTATTAAGTGTCTGAGGTCAAATTTGAACTCAGATCCTCCTGACTCCAGGACAGATGCTCTATCCACTGTGCCACATAGCTGTTCTCCCCTAATTTTGGTTTTATTTCTAAAAATGTTTCCAATTCTTCAAATACACTTTTTTTTTTAATCTAGGATACTTAGGCTCAGATTTGTAGACTAAGTGAACCTGGACTGCACCGTGAGCTCCAATGCTCTTAGGATGACATTATTCCACTCACTCTTTTTTCTAGGGGGTGCAGAATAATTTTTTCCTGTTGACTGGTAGAACTTGTTTTGGGATTGAATTTTTGAATTTAATCACTGGGAATTTTGTGATTTTTCAGTCTTGGATTTTATCCCCAGGTGATTTTTAAATTCTTTCAATTGTAATTTCATTTCCTGTGTTCAAAAGTTCTTCATGGGTGTCTTTTATTATTTCTGTCATTACGGTGTTAAGGCTTTTTTGTTTTGTCATGTTCCTCTGGGAGAACCATGATCCTTAACTATTTCTAAATGTCTGAAGCTGGATTTGAACTCAGGTCCTCCTGATCCAGGCCTGGTGCAGTCATATACAACCTACCCCATTGAGGCTTGAACTGACTTACACAGCTTGAAGCCAAAGTCTCTGCAGCACCATAAAGGAGGAGGGAAGTTTTAGTTTTAAACCTTCTTTTGAATTCTAAGTGTCACAGACCATGAAAATAGCTGCAGTTGCTTGCTTTACCTGTGGCACATAATTTCTCTTTTGGGAAGTTTGAGAGGTTATGGAGATTGGTGAAAATGGCTGATCCTTCATCTTGTTGCTCTAAATTTTAATCTTTTAAAAGCTCTTTCAGGCCTCTTAAATTAATAAATGATATTATTTGAATATTGGGAAAACTGAGAGATAGAATGGTTAAGTGACTTGTCATGAGTAACACCTCAGTCAAATAAGAGTTCCAAGTCTTCTGAGCCCATTGTGTCTAATTAGACTGTGTTTAATGAATAATGATTGAAAGCTGGAAAGAACGTTAAAGATCATTTAGGCCAAGAGTTCTTAAGCTTTCTTTGTGTCATGAATTCCTTTTCTAGTCTAGTAAAACCCATCTCAGAATATTTTTGATGCATGAAATAAAATCTGCATTTGATTACAAAAGAAACCAATTATATAGAAATGCAGTTTTCAAAATATTAAAAACTAGTTCATGGACCCTTTGTTAAGAAGACCTGATGTAGTCCAAGCCCATCATTTCACAGATGAACTAATTGAGGTCTGGAGAAGAGAAATGACTTGCCTAATGTCACACAGGTAGAAAATCAAAGAATCCAGGTTTGAATTTAAGTCCTCTGTCTTCAAATACAGGGGTTTCTCATGCTACTGTTCTGTTAATCTGTTTTGCTTTGCTACTTTTGTATAAATAACCTAACATTTGCATGGTACTCAGCTTTTATAGATGCTAAAATGTTATCTACCCCATCACAATATTTTTAGGTGCCTTTCTTTTTTTTTGCAAGGCATTGGGGTTAAGTGGCTTGCCCAAAGCCACACAGCTAGGTAATTATTAAGTGTCTGAGACTGGATTTGAATTCGGGTACTGCTGACTCCAGGGTTAGTACTCTATCCACTGTGCCACCTAGACACCCCTTAGGTGCATTTTTTAAATTGTTTTTTGAATTTTACAGTTTTCCTCCCAGTCTCGTTTCTTTCCCCTCAACTCCCCACAGAAGGCAGTCTAATAGTCTTTACATTGTTTCCAAACCTCCATGTACATTGTCTGTGTGAGTGATAGAGAATCCCTCAAGGAAGTGCTCAGAATCACAATTTTGAGACTATCCAGCATCATCAATTTAGCTGCTTTCCATCCATTGATTGAAATTGGATGTGTTGAGAGAGAAATCATATCCTTAAGGGAAAAATATATATATGATTAAAAAATTACATAAGATACTTTTTAAAAAAATAAATTAAAGGCAATAGTCTTTGGTCTTTGTTCAAACTTCACAATTCTTTCTTTGGATACAGATGGTATTCTCCATTGCAAATACCCTAAAATTGTCCGTGATTATTGCACTGATGAAATGAGCAAGTCCATTAAGGTTGATCATCATGCCCATACAATATTTACTTCTAAAAAAATGTTTCTATTCAAAAGGGCTATGAGATTTTTGCTTTATTGGCAAATTTGTAAAAAAATGACAAAATGGGTGTTAGAGGGGCTATGGAAAGATAGGTGACACAGAATGGAGCCATGAGATAAAACTAAAAAATTAACAGGCAGTAGAAGGAGTATTTTTAAGTGGCATTGAAAAGCAAAGAATATTCCAGTTTCAGGACCAGTTTGGACTTTGGAGATGTAAAAGAAGGAATAACAGTACTGGAAAGCAAGGTCAGGTTAGCTTCTTCTGGGTGTAAGTTAGGACTGAGTAAGTTCTAGAAGATAGGAGGGAGAGAAGGAGACAAATAAATGGATGGAAGAAAGGAGATCTCTTTTTTATAGACAGAAATTCCATAGGACCAAGTGGAAGGCATGAGTAGATAAGTAGTAGGGTGGAAAAGGGATGAAGGAGGGCAATTGAGGAATCAAGACAGGATCAGTACATAGAGACTCACTGAGGAGTACCTAGTCTTCTGCTCAGGGAAGAGATGTGGCAATGCAGCCCAGAGAACTGAAGGACCAGCAGGTGGGTTCCACAGTCAGTTGAAGTTGGCGGCTTAAGTGGCCAATTCCAGGCAAAGTGCCTATGGCCCCCCACTCTAGCTAGAGTCTTATCAGAAGAGCAGTGTGAATTCTTGCTCTGCTCTTTACCAGGTTTGTAATTTGGGATGAGTCACTTAACTTGTCCAGGCTTTGCTTTTTTTATAAAATGGGTTCCTTAAGGTTCCTTCTAAATGCTGCAATTCCTAAATGTTGAATTTGAAAGTTGTCATGAGATTCTGTCATTGTAGATGTTGAGCTAGGTCAGGGATTCTTGACCAAGTTTTTTATATTGATAATTATATTTCAAGTTCCTCAGTAACTGCATTTTAATTTATACATTTAAAATATTGTTTTAAGAGGTGCTTAGGCTTCACTAGATGCCACAGGGGTCTACACAAAAATATTGTGATTTTAGCTGAATGTAGTCCTTAGATGACTTCTAGGTTTTTGAATACTTGAGTATCTTTACTACTAGCTCTTTTCCTTGTTGAGTTTTGTACTCAATTTCTATTGTTTTCCATTTTAATCAGATTCTTTCTCAGTGCCCCACATGTATATTCATATTAAATGTTCTGGGTTCAGGAGTATTGTGGGAGGTCAAAGGTCAGTTTAGATAAGACACATGGGACTCTATCCATATAGAGTTTACAATTGAGCATACATCTCTTTCCTTAAAATCTTATGTTTTCTGATCCTATTTGTGTAGCATTTATCTTTCCGCAAAGAATAATCCTTTATTATGTTAAGAAAGATTGAAATAATGTAAGGTTCTGGTTTTAGAAGTAAAAAATGACCTCAATGGGATCCTCTAACATAAGAGTATCTGTTAAGGAGTGGTCTACTCATCTGTTCATTTTAGGGTTGGTTTTTTTTTTTTTGGCTTTTGCAAGAGTTAAGTGCCTAAGTGTCTGAGGCCAGATTTAAACTCAGGTCCTCCTGACTCCAGGGCCAGTGCTCTATCCACTGCACCACCTAGCTGCCCCCCCCATTTTAGTTTTATATAATTTGTTTCCATATTATAATAAAATAAGTCAGTGCTATTGTTCCATCCTGTTTCCTTAAGTCACTTGTCTCAAAAAGACTAATTTCACTTTACTGGCTCAAGATTCCAATGATTTTCAGATCATTCTTTAAGAAGAACTAGGTAAAGTCACTGGTAAAAAGTGTTGAACCATTGACCTAATGTATATGGACTGATATTACTCAGATTATTCACACACACACACACACACACACACACACACACACACTCTCTCTCTCTCTCTCTCTCTCTCTCTCTCTCTCTCTCTCTCTCTCTCGGAATATAACCTTTCAAAATAGACCATATTTTCCCAGTTGCTTAGAGGAATATTGAATCCAGAAAACCTGAATTCAAATGTGACCTTGGATAATAGTCATGTGAACCTGAACAAGTCACTGAATTCTTTGCCTCCATTTCCTCAGTTATAAAGATGGGGGCAATAACAGCACCTGCCTTGTGAGAATATTTGTGAGAAGTGCTTTCAGCAGTGCCTAAGATTGAAAAATAACCAAAAAGAGCATTGTACCATTGGCTACAAAGAATATTTTCACAGCTTTGAAGGCTGAGTATAATTAGCAATAGGAAAATTATTTTCTTTTGTCTGCCTCCCTTTTTAAAGGGATCTTCCAAATGAGTCAGGGTTCTGTAAGGATTCTTGAATAGAAAAAAAGAGCAGAGTTTAGCCAACAGAGGTCAACAGTATTCTTCAAACTTGATCCTACTCCTGGGACAAGAGCACTTATTGTAAGGTAAAAGATTCTCTTTACACGAAAATAACTTGAATCCACTTTAGTAGACATTTGAAAAAGTCTTAGTATTACAGTCTGTTTAGATTTAAGGAGGAGAGCTCATTATAGCTAGGGAAGTTAAGTCTCTATCAGTATTTCTGTTAAAATAAGAGGATGTAGAGCAGACATATGGCATTCTATGATAAAGCCACTCACATCTCTCATTGGGGGCTACATGAGAGTTGTCCTCTGATGGTTGTGTTTCTAACAACCAAGTGTGTTGTACTTAGAAGTACATTTTCATCTCCTACAAATACACCAACCTAAGATATACAGTACTTTTTGAATACACTACTCACAAACTAGATAAAGATGCACGGAAGGCTTGGTAAAATTCTTTAACTTCTCATTAAGTAAGTTGACTTTCTCTGTTTAGTTATTTTCTCCTCCCTGGAGGTGGCCTTCTGATTATTTGTAGCTAAAAAATAGTTTAGCAAATAAAGTTGAATTCATAGTGGGCAAAGTTATTCCTTTCCATTATTGCATTTCTTCTCCCCCCATTAAATTAAAAGCATATTTATTTACTTTATTCAGAATAGTCTGTAAGGGCCAAAGAGTATGGTTAAAGAAGATAAATAAAATCCATATTTAAGTCTGAAAAGTCTTACCCTGGGCCTATCTTAAGACCAGGGTGTGTGCCTGTGAAGGGAGTACTTTGGATATGTTTGGAACAAGTGAGATCACATAAAGTAATGGACAACACTTCAGAGAAGGTCTCCTGCTGGAGCAGATGCAGCTTCCTAACTCCTCTCCTTTGTTTGTTCATCTTCTCAGCCTCTTGCTGTAAGCAGCTGCTAGTGCTGGGGCCAGGAGGAACACCCGAATTCGGAAGGGGGCTTCAGCGTGACCCTGGAAAAGTCACTTACCTTCCTTTGGCCTCAGTTGTCTCAATTTTAAAATGAGGATAATAACAGTACCTACCTTACAGGGGAAGGTCACTAGTGAAGATTAATAAAAAAAATCAAATCACTCTTAAGTTGGGAGGTTCAGATAACTTAGCTTTAGTAGCTAAAGTAGAGTTTTAAAAAATTAGCTTTAGATAAGCATCTACTTTAAATTTTTAGAACCATGTAAAGGAGCTTAGTGAGCATCACCCACTTTATAGATGAAAGAAACTGAGGTTCAGAGATGTTTGAAGTGACTAGCTTAGGGTCACACAGCTCCTAGTGTCAGCCAGACCCTAGGGCCTCCTCACTCAAGGCCCAGTGTTTTATATCAGAGACTTGAGGTCAGGAGAGAAAAGTTCTAAGGAGGAACAACAGGTAAGAAATTTCCTTTAGATTATTATTAAACTTAAACCAAATTCTCATGCTGTTAATAGGTTGGAGGCACCTATGGTAAGGATATAAGCTCCAGGGTGAAAGAGGAACCAATCGCTGTATGTAAAACTTTCCATTTAAGTTTCAAGCTTTATCTCCTCCCTTGTTTCACTTAGGATAGCTTCCTGAGCTTCAAGCCCCTTGAGCGTTTTTTTACTTAATTTATTCGAGGGCTATTGCTTCTTGAAATAAAAAAAAAAGAAACCAGTCTTCTCTATTAAAACTTTCCTTGAGGAATAATCCTTAAAGCATTTGTTGCTTTAATTTCTTCATAATAAAAGGAATTTGAAGAGTTATTGAATAACCTGTACCTCCCTCTCTATTGAGGATTCTAATATGGGTGTGGGGGGAGGGAAGTACAGGGAATGGCAAGTGACTTAAGCAAACTGTGAAACCTCAAGATGGCCCTAGAATTTAAGAATGAAAAGCTTGGAGCATAGCTCATATTAACACATTCTTGCTTTACCCTCTTTTCTCCTCTGGGATCCTGGTCTGGGTGATACATTGGTCTGTTTATGAATGATGTTGTATTAAGAGCTTAAGCCATGCAGGTGTGGGAAACTAACCTAACTTTGCTCTGCTTTGAAATGACACCCAGTCCACCTGAATGCTGAAACATGCTTGGATTCTTTGAGAGCTTGTGCATGCCCTGATTTCTTTTTAATGACTTGCAGAAAATCATAGTTGTATGGGATCTTCCTTTTCCTTTCAGGTACGAGATTTCACTTGGATGGTTTTGAGAATTTCAATGCCTTAATAAGTACATATAGTGGTTTCCTCCCTTTTCATTTAATGCCTACATTGTAGAAGTTACCATTTAAATAGTAAGGTCCTGCCTGTTTTATAAGTAATGAAAATTTTTCTGGCACCATGTTTCTTATGGAATTTGCATTTAAAATGGCTAAGGGTTTGAATTCTTCAAATCCCCATTGATTTTCAAAGAGTTTTGTAATTAAGTGAATAAGATAATGAAGGAAAATCCTATTTTTAGATTTATAACTTTTCCTATGCTTTTCTCTTTTGTTACCTCTGTATTTTATAGGACAAGAAAACGTTACATGATTGCCCAGAAGAATTAGGGCAAAAATCTAAAAACTAAACTTACCCAGCATGCATATGTGGGAGTTTAATATTATTTGTAGAAAGACAGCAAGCTGTATGAACAACTAATAAGTGGACTGAACTTTTAAGAGAAAGACAGATTCCCTAGAACTTTAAATATCAAATTGTACCAAGTGAGGTGCTAGATGGTGCAGTGGATAGAACACTGGCCTTAGAGTCAGGAGTTTGAATCCAGCCTCAGACTCTTGACAACTAATTTATGACCTTGGGCAATTCAGCTTTAACCCTGACTCTCATCCAGAACCATCTCCTGTCGCTTTGATTCATATCTGGCCATTGGATCCAGACCAGATAGTTCTGGAGAAGAAAGTGAGGCTGGTGACTTAGCATAGCTCCCCCTCACTCAAATCCAGTTCATATGCTTGTCCTGGCATCACGTCCCTGATGTTATGGTCCTCTTTAAGAATGAAGGACAAATGTTATTATTAGAACTTTCCCTTGTCCTTCATATTCCTAATTTTGTTTGCTTTCAGAAATGATGGATGTTGAACTTTAGTTTGAAAGGACCTTTGGCTATAAAAGAATCAAATGGCTACTCATTTGGTGATGTTCCAGGTTATGAAAATGGTACACATGAAAAGTAAACTAAGGAGAAGAGGTATTTCCTTTGGGATATATTTGGTTAACTTTGCCTCTCCTAAGATTTGTTCTATCTTTTCCTCTTTTTTAGGTTAATGAGCAGTTTTATAAGATGTACAACGTTCCAGTTTACAAAACTATTTACCAGAATACAAATTAATGGTGCACACTGCACACACAACTTTTGATGGCTTTCTGTGCTATTG